>NW_026967518.1:950000-1571000 GCF_028390025.1 Pseudophryne corroboree
GGTGTGGCAGTAAACTCCTTGGTCAGAGATGGAATGATAGCCACAAGGAGAATCTCCACAATCCTAATTCTCACTTGCAGTGCACAGGTTTTAGCTTACCACCACTAAACTGACCCCTGACACCTAGCACAGTGAGACAGGATTAGACAGGCAAGTCTTAGAATACAGCCGCAAACTTGCTAAGTTCACAGAGTAGAAACAGAACCCCAGCAAGCTAAACGACTGACTCCAGTCTTACTGCTAGGTCTGGATTGGCAGAGTGTAATACCAAATCCCCAGGCCTATTTGCAGTAAGCAACAAACAAATACAAAGCTACACAGTACTGGCTAACTTTCATGAACTGACTAACCAACAAAGATTCAGCAGCATCTGCTTACCCTGAAAAGAGGCCTTATAAAGCAGGTGCTGTCCACGCCCCACTCAGACCTCACAGACTGTGAGCACAAAAACCAGCACCGGATCCCCTGCCGTGCACAGAGCCTATAACCACTGCACAGCAAAAGACCCGAACCGGAGTATCAGCTGCGCTCAGGTTACTCCACTAGCACTTGTCTCCCGGTTGCCATGACGACGTGGCAGCACAGGGCAGGAGACCCTAACAGTACCCCCCCTCTGACGAGGGGTCAAAGAACCCCTACCACCGGGTTTATCGGGGAACTGCGAGAAGAAAGAGCGTATCAGTCTGGGGGCATGAAGATCACAACTGCGCACCCACGACCGCTCCTCCGGGCCATACCCCTTCCAGTGCACCAAAAATGACAGCCGACCCCGAACCACCTTGGAGTCAAGAATCCTTTCAACAACAAACTCCCTCTGGCCACGTATCAGAAGAGGGGAAGGTCTTCCACTGGAAGAAGGATTACTAATCGCCCGTTTTAAAAGGGAACAACTTCAAATTCTTGGTAGACAACCAGACGAAGTCTCCTAATTTGAAGCTGCAGGGTCTTTTCCGCTTATCAAAAACCCTTTTGGTCACTAATGACACAGACACAAGGGCTTTCTTCACTTTCCGCCAAATACCTCTAAGGACCGAAACCACAGAGGAACCACCAGGCGTGGAGTCCAAGGGGTCAAAGGAATTGGCCTTAGGATGATGCCCATACACACAAAGGAAGGGAGAGATCCCTGTAGCAGAGTGAGCCGCGTTGTTATAGGCAAACTCCACCATGGACAGATGAGCAACCCAGTCAGTCTGACACTTGGAGACATAACACCTGAGGAACTGCTCCAAGGACTGGTTCACCCATTCGGTCTGCCCATTAGACTGCGGATGGTAGCCTGACGACAAGCTGACAGAAATCTGGAGATCGGAACAAAATGCCCTCCAGAATTTGGCCACAAACTGGGATCCGCGGTCAGAGACCACATCAAGTGGCAACCCGTGGAGACGCACAACATGCAGCATAAATAATTCAGACAGGCGTCTGGCTGATGGCAGCCCAACCAGTGGAACGAAGTGCGCCAACTTCGAAAACCTGTCAACGACAACCCAGATGGCTGTCATCCCCGAGGATTTGGGCAAGTTCACCACAAAATCCATTGAAATGTGGGTCCATGGCTTAGATGGGATAGAGAGTGGATGTAATGGGCCAACAGGAACCCCTCTAGGAGTCTTATTTCGGGCACAGATGTCACATGCCCGAACCCACTGATCCACATCCTTAGCCACCGAGGGCCACCACACCGCCCTAGATAGCAACTCCCGAGTTCTGGCAATACCCGGGTGACCTGCCGACTTCTTGGCATGGAATTCCAGGAACACTCGCTGTCTTAACCTAGGAGGCACAAACAAAAGACCTACCGGAAGGTCTGGAGGAGCCTGCTCCTGTGCTCTAAGGACTAATGATAAGAGGTCCTGGGTAATGCCCACTTTAATACATGATGGGGAAACAATGGGCAACGGCTCCTCGGTTGTCTCCTGGATTGGAGCAAAACTCCGCGAGAGCGCATCAGCCTTGATGTTTTTTGACCCAGGGCGATATGTTATCAAAAAATTAAAGCGAGCAAAAAACAAAGCCCATCGTGCCTGCCTGGCATTGAGACGCTTCGCTGACTCTAAATATGCCAGATTCTTATGGTCAGTGAGAATTGAGACCACAAACTTAGCCCCCTCAAGCCAGTGTCTCCACTCCTCGAGTGCATCCTTAATAGCCAACAATTCCCGGTTACCCACGTCATAATTCATCTCGGCAGGCGAAAATTTACGGGAAAAGTAAGCACAGGGATGAAGGCGATTATCAGACACTCCCATCTGAGAAAGCACTGCCCCAATACCCATCTCAGAGGCATCCACCTCCACCACAAAAGGACGCTCTGGATCTGGGTGTCGCAGCACCTTGGCCGAAACAAATGCCCTTTTGAGACGGGCAAAAGCCGCTTTAGCCTCACAAGACCAGTGAGCAACATCCGCCCCTTTCTTAGAGAGTGCCACCAAGGGCGCCACTATAGACGAAAATCCAGCGATAAATCGTCTATAAAAATTCGCAAAAGCCCAGGAAACGCTGAAGCGCCTTCAAACTAGTGGGCTGCACCCAATCCAGGACTGCCTGTACCTTGGAACCCTCCATTTGGAAACCTTCTGGGGAGATAATATATCCTAGAAATGCGATTTGCTGAACTTCAAATTCGCACTTCTCCAGCTTCGCCCCAAGCCGGTGGTCTCTGAGTTTCTGGAGGACTAAGCGTACATGCTTCCGATGTTCCTCCAGGGAATGGGAGAAGATTAGGATGTCATCTAAGTATACAACTAAGAATCTATCCAAATATTCCCTGAGCACATCATTCATGAAATCCTGGAAGACTGCCGGGGCATTACAGAGCCCAAAAGGCATCACCAAATATTCATAATGCCCTGAGTGGGTATTAAAGGCAGTCTTCCATTTATCCCCCTCTCTTATTCGGATTAGATTGTACGCACCGCGTAGGTCAATCTTAGAAAAAATGGTGGCAGTACGAAGCTGGTCAAACAAGACCGAAATGAGAGGCAGTGGGTATGAGTTTTTAATCGTGATACGGTTCAATTCCCTGAAGTCGATGCAGGGTCGCAACGAACCGTCCTTTTTACCCACGAAGAAGAACCCCGACCCAACTGGAGACTGAAGGTCTGATAAATCCCTTAGCCAAGTTCTCCTGAATGTACTCTGCCATAGCCTGAGTCTCAGGACGTGACAGGGAGTACAACCTGCTCTTGGGAAGCTTAGCATTTGGCAACAAATCAATGGCACAGTCATAGGGGCGATGGGAAGGTAGTACATCTGCAACTTTTTTGGAGAACACGTCCGCAAAATCTGCATAACACCCTGGCAATCCTGGCAAACTTAGCTGCGAGAGCCTGACTGGAAGGCTCAAGCAACTCCTGAAACAATCAGTACCCCAACTAAGAATCTCCCCAGAGACCCAGTCAAATTGAGGATTGTGGGCCCTTAACCAGGGTAACCCCAACACCAATGGGGCAAAAGTACAGACAGTCACATAAAAGGACAATTTTTCAGAGTGTGTGGCTCCAATAAACAAAGAAATCTGGCTAGTGCAAGAGGTAATTCTACCTTGGGATAATGGTTCCCCGTTTAACCCACAAATCTCAATTTCCGATGCCAAGGGTACTAAGGGAACAGAGTGTTTCAGGGCGAATTGGCGGTCCATAAAAACCCCATCGGCCCCACTGTCCACAAAGGCCTCAGTCTTGACAGTTTGACCGAGGATCTTCAAGGTCACCGGAATGATAAAAGTCTTCTTGGGAAATTCTGACTTCTGGCCTGACAGGATATTTCCCATCACCCTCAGGCCCTGAAGTTTTCCGGCTTTTCTGGGCATGATACTACCACATGACCTTTATTCCCACAGTACAAACACAACCCCTGCTGTCTCCTCCACGTCTTCTCACGCGAGGAGAGGCGGGTAGCCCCAATCTGCATAGGCTCCTCAGAAAATTCCTCAGAATCTGAGGTTCCCTTGGGAAGGAAGGAAATCTCAGTCTCCCTTTCAAGCCTACGCTCTTTCAGCCGTCTATCCACCCGGATGGATAACTGCATGAGCTGATCCAAGCTATCAGGCAAGGGATATTGTACCAGTTGGTCCTTTATCTGGTTAGAAAGACCTCTTCGGTACTGGTGTCTCAGGGCTGGGTCATTCCACTTGGTATCATGGGCCAACCTCCGAAACTCCGTACAGTAAACCTCAACTGGCCTTCGCCCTTGCTTAAGGATCGAAATCTGAGCCTCGGCTGAGGCCGTCTTGTCAGGGTCATCATACAACATGCCCAGTGCCGTAAAAAAAGCATCAACACTTTTAAGCGATGGACAGTCAGGCTGCAACCCATATGCCCAGACCTGTGGGTCTCCTTGTAGCAAGGAAATCACTATGCCCACCCGCTGAATCTCCGACCCAGAAGACTGAGGCCTAAGCCGGAAGTATAGTTTGCAGCTCTCCTTGAAACAAAAGAACTGCGAGCGATCTCCAGAAAAACGATCCGGGAGATTTACTTTCGGCTCCTTAACCCCTGCAGGTGCTGCTGCTGCGGGATCTCCGCCAGCAGCCTGGGAGGTGTGCATTTTAATGGACAAATCATTAAATTGTCGAGTCAGGACCTGCACCTGATCGACCACCTGTTGCAACGTATTTTGAGGGGTATGCTCCATATTCCCACAAAATTTCAACAGGAGTATTAGGCTGCTGAATATGTTATGCACACCAGTGCCTGCAGGAAAGTACTGGTGTCAGAACTGTTATGCACTCCAGTGTCTGCAGGAATGTACTGGTGTTTGAACTGTTATGCAAAACAGATGGGCTCACAGACAAACTGGGGGATATGACATAATGTACACAGAAGGTGATAGGGTAACAAAATACACACAAAGTGAACAGAGAAGCCCAGAGGCTAAGGAACTGGGTATCTCCCTTGTATTAGAACTGCTCAGATGGAAAAGCAAGATGTTGTGTTTTAATACGTAGAGAACCCGAAATGCTGTTGCTAAGGGCAACAGCAAAACCCTAAAGGGTTACCAACGGGTGTGGCAGTAAACTCCTTGGTCAGAGATGGAATGATAGACACAAGGAGAATCTCCACAATCCTAATTCTCACTTGCAGTGCACAGGTTTTAGCTTACTGCCACTAAACTGACCCCTGACACCTAGCACAGTGAGACAGGATTAGACAGGCAAGTCTTAGAATACAGCCGCAAACTTGCTAAGTTCACAGAGTAGTAACAGAACCCCAGCAAGCTAAACGACTGACTCCAGTCTTACTGCTAGGTCTGGATTGGCAGAGTGTAATACCAAATCCCCAGGCCTATTTGCAGTAAGCAACAAACAAATACAAAGCTACACAGTACTGGCTAACTTTCATGAACTGACTAACCAACAAAGATTCAGCAGCATCTGCTTACCCTGAAAAGAGGCCTTATAAAGCAGGTGCTGTCCACGCCCCACTCAGACCTCACAGACTGTGAGCACAAAAACCAGCACCGGATCCCCTGCCGTGCACAGAGCCTATAACCACTGCACAGCAAAAGACCCGAACCGGAGTATCAGCTGCGCTCAGGTTACTCCACTAGCACTTGTCTCCCGGTTGCCATGACGACGTGGCAGCACAGGGCAGGAGACCCTAACACGCAGACCCCGCCGTTACCATAATTCTATACAGAGATAGGGGCCTGTGTTGTATTAATATACAGGGGAGCTGTATTAATATACAGGGGAGCGGCATGTTTGTCCTACTCTACAGGGGGAGCGGCCTGTGTTGCCCTTTTATACGGGGGAGGGGTCTGTTGTGTCTTGTTACTATTATATAGGGTGAGCGGCATGTATTGTCTTTCTATACAGAATGAGTGGCCTGTGTTGTCATAATATACAGGGGTAGCATCCTGTACTGTCATAGTATACAGGGGGGTGGCCTGTGTTGTCATAATATACAGAGTATCCTGTGTTGTCATAATATACGGGGTAGCATCCTGTGCTGTCATAATATACAGGGGTAATATCCTGTGCTGTCATAGTATACAGGAGTAGGATCCTGTGTTGTCATAATATACAGGGTGAGCGGCCTGTGTTGTCATAGTATACAGGGGTAGCATCCTGTGTTGTCATAATGTACAACAGGAGCGGCCTGTGTTGTCATAATATGCAGGGGGAGCCGCCTGTGTTGTCATAGTATACAGGGGGAGCCGCCTGTGTTGTCATAATTTATAGGGGTAGCATCCTGTGTTGTCATAATATAAATGGGTATCATCCTGTGTTGTCATAATATACAGGGGTAGCGTCCTGTGTTGTCATAGTATACAAGGGGAGCGGCCAGTGTTGTCATAATATACTGGGGCAGCATCCTGTGTTGTCATAATATATAGGGGTAGCATCCTGTGTTGTCATAATATACAGGGGTAGCGTCCTGTGCTGTCATAGTATACAGGGGAGTGGCCTGTGTTGTCATAGTATACAGGGGGAGCGGCCTGTGTTGTCATAATATACAGGAGGAGCGGCCTGTGCTATCATAATATACAGGGGTAGCATCCTGTGTTGTCATAGTATACAAGGGGAGCAGCCTGTGTTGTCATAATATACAGAAGGAGCGGCCTGTGTTGTCATAATATACAGGGGTAGCATCCTGTGTTGTCATAATATACAGGGGGAGTGGCCTTTGTTGTCATAATATACAGGGGTAGCATCCTGTGTTGTCATAATATACAGGGGAAGTGGACTGTGTTGTCATAATATACAGGGGTAGCATCCTGTGTTGTCATAATATACAGGGGGAGTGGCCTGTGTTGTCATAATATACAGGGGTAGCATCCTGTGTTGTCATAATATACAGGGGAAGTGGACTGTGTTGTCATAATATACAGGGGTAGCATCCTGTGCTGTCATAGTATACAGGGGGAGTGGCCTGTGTTGTCATAATATACAGGGGTAGCATCCTGTGTTGTCATAATATACAGGGGAAGTGGACTGTGTTGTCATAATATACAGGGGTAGCATCCTGTGCTGTCATAGTATACAGGGGGAGTGGCCTGTGTTGTCATAATATACAGGGGTAGCATCCTGTGTTGTCATAATATACAGGGGGAGTGACCTGTGCTGTCATAATATACAGGGGGAGTGACCTGTGCTGTCATAATATACAGGGGGAGTGGCCTGTGTTGTCATAATATACAGGGGTAGCATCCTGTGTTGTCATAATATACAGGGGGAGTGGCCTGTGTTGTCATAATATACAGGGGTAGCATCCTGTGTTGTCATAATATACAGGGGGAGTGGCCTGTGTTGTCATAATATACAGGGGTAGCATCCTGTGTTGTCATAATATACAGGGGTAGCATCCTGTGTTGTCATAGTATACAGGGGGAGTGGACTGTGTCAGTGGCGTAACTACTGCCCCCGCAGTCCTCGCGGTGGCTTGGGGGCGAGGGGCTGCGGGGGCGCCACTGATTTAGAACAGATTGACATGCGGATGAGCGTCCGCATGTCAATCTGCGATCTCCTCTCCGGTCTAAGGAAGCATGTGCCGTTCGTGAGCTCTGATTGGCTCACGAACGGCACTTCCTTCATTAGACCAGCCGGGGGAGAGCCAGGATGGACACAGGAGAGACGCGCGATGCGCTCGTGTCCCTCCAACACATAGGGGGGGGGCCGGGGGAGCAGGCACTGGGGCATATACCTGGCACTGGGGGGACAGATCTGGCACTGGGGCATATACCTGGCACTGGGGGGACATATACATGGCACTGGGGGAATATACCTGGCACTGGGGGGGCATATACCTGGCACTGGGGGAATATACCTGGCACTGGGAGGGCATATACCCAGCACTGGGGGCATATACCCGGGACTGGGGGGGCATATACCTGGCACTGGGGGGGGAAGCGGGCACTGTGGGGGAATATCTGGCACTGGGGGCATATGTGGCACTGGGAGCACGGCCCTAGCAACAAGCACTACCCACTAGCAACGAGCATGACACCCAGTGCATGAAACCCCTGGCAACGAGCATGACATCCTGGCACCGTGCATGGAACCAAGTGCATGAAACCCCTGGCAACAAGCAGGTAATTTAAAAGTAATTGGAAGCCTTACTGTAGAACTTAATGTGTAATGGGCATTACGGTGTGTGGCATAATGTATCACGGACATTGCAGTGTGTGTCATAATGTATCTGGCATTACAGTGTGTTGTATACTATGTCACGGGCATTGTGGTATGTGGTATAATGTCTCAGGATCATTGTGGTGTGTGTCATACTGTGTCACAGACATTGTATGTGCTATAATGTATCAGGGGCATTGCAGTGTGTAGCATAATGTATAACGGGCATTGCGATTCCTGGCATAATGTGTCACACACATTACGGTGTGTGGAATAATGTGTCACAGGCATTACGGTGTGTGGCATAATGTGTCGGGGGCATTACGGTGTGTGGCATAATGTTTTGGGGGCATTACAGTGTGTGGCATAATGTGTAGGGGGCATTACGGTGTGTGCATATTGTGTCATGTGCATTATTGTCAGTGATCGCAAAAACGCGCTATGGCGCGTATTTTACACAGAAACAGCCGCCCGGGACTCACATTTAGAAGATGAGCGGGTCCCACAGGATGCGCTCATCTGAATATGTGTTTGCATGTGTTAAGCCTGTCAGCGGAATGCAGGAGGTGACTGGCTGTTTCCTCGGCCAATCACCTCCTGTAGTCTCCATCCAATCACAGCCTGCAGCATCTCCCGCTTTGAATCCTGCTCCCCGCCAGCACATGAATCTGTGCTGCAGGGCTGACAGACTGGCCCCGCTCATCCAGCTCCACTGCCGCTCTGCCGCCAGCACCCTCCTCTGCAACTGGGAGTACAGCTCCGGATCTGCCCGCCGCCACCCCCCTACCCGGGACCCGCTCAACGCCCCACCGAGACCCGACAACTACCTTCCAGCAGGAGCCGGCCGGGCTGCGCAGCTCCCGCTGTAGGTAAGCAGTAGACAGTGCTGCATCGCCCCGCTTCACCTGGAGTAGCTGGTGCAGATGCGGGATGTCCGGGGCTGCAAGCTCCGTGTGTGCAATGTGAGGCCGCTCAGAGTGTCAGGGCCTCACTGACACCATTTTTCTGACAGCACAGTGCAGTGAGTGCACTGGCACAAGTAGCCAGCCGGCGCCGCAGCATGAAGGAGCTATCTGTGAAATCGCAAGCAGAGGCTGGCAAGAAGGAGCTCCTCCGATCTCTTCCCCTGACGGGCTGGCCACTGCTAAATATACCAGTAATCAGTACAACTGTGCAGTGACACTGACTTTCCCATTGCACCTGGGGCTCCACTACTTTGACACAGTTGGAACTGATTATCGGTATATTTAGCAGTGGCCAGCCCGTCAGGGGAAGCGATTGGACGAGCTCCTTCTTGCCAGAGAACAGCCTCTGCTTGCGATTTCACATAGAGCTCCTCCAGGCTGCGGCTACTACAGGCGCAGGCTGGCTACTTGTGCCAGTGCACTCACTGCACTGTGCTGTCAGAAAAAATGGTAAGTGTCAGTGAGTTGCTGCTGGGGGCGGAACCACTTGTGTCAAACGGCCCCTTCGTGCAACTGGAGGTGATAAGTGAGTGGTTACTGCAATGTGCCTCAGTGCTCTACCAGGCGCATTGTGTATAATAACGTGCTCTACCAGGCGCATTGTGTATAATAACGTGTTCTACCTGGCGCAATGTGTATGATAACGTGCTCTACCCGGCGCAGTGTGTATAACGTGTTCTACCTGGCGCACTGTGTATGATAACGTGCTCTACCTAGCGGCAATGTGTATGATAACGTGCTGTACCTGGTGCAAAGTGTATGACGTGCTGTACCTGGTGCAAAGTGTATGACGTGCTGTACCTGGAGCAAAGTGTATGACGTGATCTACCTGGATCAGTGTGCATAGGAGGTTCTACCTGGTGCAATGTGTATAAGCGCCACTACTGTGTGGTGTAATGTGAATTGACACTATTATGTGGTCACGCCCCTTCCCTATGAAGCCACGCCTACGGCGCGCACTACCTGTTCTTTAAGGTCTCAGTGGTCTAACACCAATTCACTTTCTGCCTAAGGGCACCAAAATGTCTAGTTACAGCTCTGGTGCAGGGTGTCCTGCATGCTACACAGCCCAGCAGCATTGTCACCCCATCCCACCCATCTTGCAACACTTTTGTAGTGTCCAAACAAGATTAAAATTAATAAGAACCTTCATTCCGATGGGACCCAGAAAAAGACCGGTAGGACCCCAATTTTTAAAAGTGAAGGGTCCCTGGGACCCACTTTTTTTTTGGCTCAGCGCGATCACTGATTGTGTGTGGAATAATGTCTAAGGGCCATTGCAGTATGTGGAATAATGTATACTGGGCATTACTATAAGGAGGAAAAATGACAAATAATGTAAGGGGCATGAATCAGGATTATTTTTCTTTCCTGTGGTGGCTAACGTCTGGGCGTGCAGGTTGCAAAACTGGGGTATAAGGTAGTCTTTTCCTGCAATGCCACGCCCTCCACGCAAAGCCACGCCCATTCCGACAAAGCCACACCCCCTTTTTGCCAGCACGCGCCTGCGGCGCACGCATTTTTCTACCTTTGCTAGTGCCAATTACGGAGTGTATGGAGGGGGGGGGGTGCGCCGAAGGATTTTTTGGCTTGGGGGAGAAAAATTTCTAGTTACGCCACTGGACTGTGTTGTCATAATAGACGGGAGGAGCAGCCTGTGGCATCCTACTCTACAGGGGGAGCGGCCTGTGTTATAATATTCCTTTCTTTCCTCACACTCAGTGCTTGACCCATTCCAGTCTGGCTTCCGTCCTCCCCACTTCAGTGAACTGCCCTTACAAAGGTCTGCAATGACCTCCATGCTGCTAAATCCTACTCTCTACTTATTCTTCTTGATCTCTCTGCTGCTTTTGACACTGTGGACCACACTCTCCTACTGCAAATCCTTCACTCCATTGGTCTGCGTGATACTGCTCTCTCTTCCTATCTGTCTGGCCGTTACTTCTCTATCTCCTCTCATGACTCCACCTCCTCCCTCTTCCACTAACTGTAGATGTCCCCCAAGGTTCTGTCCTTGGACCTCTTCTTTTCTCTCTCTATACGTCTTCACTAGGTAAGCTCATTCATTATTTTGATTTCTAATATCATCTCTATGCTGATGACACTCAAATCTATCTTTCCTGTCTCCGGACCTCTCTCTTTGCTCTCCTCACTCGAATCTCCAACTGTCTCACTGCTGTCTCTGTTTGGATGTCCCAGCGCTTTATTACACCTAACATGTCTAAGACCGAGCTGATCATCTTCCCTCCCTCCCGCATAACCTCACCTCCCACAATGTCATTATCTACTGATGGCACTACTATCTTCTCTAGCCGCCAAGTGCGCTGTCTTGGTGTAATCCTTCCTTCCCTCCTCCTCCTGTACTCTCCTCCTGACTGGCAGCCCTAACACATACATATCTCCACTCCAAACTACCCTCAATGCTGCTGCCTGGCTCATCTTCCTCACCAAATGTACTACGTCCACCTCCCCTCTTCTACAAGCCCTTCACTGGCTCCTGTTAAAGCTGATTAACTTACAGGACGAAAAAGCAACACCTTATTTCAATAAAGTTCCAGCCGCTGCGGCCGCTGAATATAATCCTTAACCTCTGTACTGTTTACGCACCTTACGTACACAAGCTAGCACCGTGTATGCACTATGCGTACTCATGCCGAACGGGCGTAATAAATACACACTTTGTGTACACAAGCCTACATGGTGTGAGCACAATGCAGCAGCCCGAGTGGCTGAGATACACTTTAAACCTTTAGCAGGAAAGGAACACGACACCAATTGTATTTAAAATATGTTGGGGTCCGACCCACCAACGGTTATTTACTAGCAGGGGGTTACAACAATAATACAAACACAATAAGAGAAGAGGCTACAATCAATGGTACATACGTTTGTTCGCCAGCGCCACCCGGTCCTCAATCAATCAAGATAGATGACCTTCAGAGAATGTGTGTGGCCGGCCAGGCAGCTGGGTTTTTATACATTTGTCCAAAACATGATACAATGGAAACTGTAATCTCTTCACCTATAGGTCACTGGGATGGTCATTTACAGTACAGGAGGGGTCATAGGTCGGTTTGAATAGGTGGGCGATGCCTGGTCCGGGTGCAGTTACAGTTGTTCTCCAGTGGGTTCCCACCGAATATCATGTGTACAGTAAATACAGTAAGATATTAATATTCTGTTCCTGCGCATAATTATGCGCAGGAGCGTGCTACCTTCTGCAAACTGCTATCGGAATATTGCTCTTAATTTACCTTACAGATGGATACCAAACACCACCTCCTAACCTAATTCTGTCCCCTCATATCCTGTAAAGTCGAATCCCTTGTTGTTTTACCTTTTACATAAATGAAACTCGCTGGTGGGGTGCATGTGGGCTATGTGTAAATTCTGTGCTATGTGACTTAAATATAGAATATGTCTTTGAGGCTTTTCCATGCGAATGCATATGCTACCTTAAATACTCATACCTCGCGCTAACACGCACGATCGCGGGAGTGATCATACGCAACTTGCGAGTATGCGCACGCACAGTGGAACAAGTACCCGCACGGAGGCCATCTGTGTGAAGTTTGTAATATATTCGACTTTGACACTCTCCTTCCCCTTCAGAATCCAATTCAAACTTCTCACACTCACTTACAAAGCCCTCACCCACTCCTCTCCCATTTACATCTCTGACCTTATCTCCCTTTACACCTCCACCCGTCCTCTTTACTCTGCTAATGCACGCCGCCTCCTGCCAACTGATTACCTCCTCCCACTCCTAACTACAAGATTTCTCACGTGCTGCTCCCTTTCTCTGGAATTCTCTACCTCTCCCCATCCCACTCTCCACCTTCCTGCAAAACTTCAATTGAGCTCTCAAGACCCACTTCCTCACCAACCCCAGCCAACTATCCTCCTAACCCTCTTGTCCACGCTCACAGTCTACCCCTTCTATGTCACCCTGGTGTGTTAGCCCTTCACCTTTTAGATTGTAAGCTCGCAAGAGCAGGGCCTTCTCCATCATGTGCCTTGCCTTCTCTTACTTAGTGTTCACGCTAGGCTGTTTTAGCAGGGCGCCGCGCCCTGCCCGATTTTTTTTTTTTAAGGGCAAAATCCGCCCTGACATTTCTGTGGCGCCCTGCTAGAACAGCCGCCGGCTTCCTGCCCTCCCAGTTTGTAGAGATGCCATGCGCATGCACGCAGCATCCATTCACGCTGTGAGAGAGCTTGGGGGAAGCCCAGCACCTCCATAGGTGCTGCAAACAGTGACGCCGCCAGCCGCTAATGCCCCGTTTTAACGTCTGTGGGTTGACCCGCCCACTTTTATTACGTGAAATGACCACGCCCTCTATTTTGCATGGCCACACCCCTTTTTCAGCACACACGCTTGTGCTTCTCACAGTCCGGCGCCCTGCCCAAATCCTAGAGTGAACACTATTACTTACACTATCTTATACTCCATACTCCCTTTGATGGCACCTAACCCCTGGTTTTCTGTATAAACCTTGTATTTGTCCCATATTGTCTCACACTGTGTTTTCTGCTCATTTGTTTATGTACTGTGTAAGGGGCGCTGCAGATCCCTTATGGCACCATATAAATAAAGGATAATACTAAATTGTTTTCTTTAACTGATTCAATTCACCATTGTTGTTTCTTCTAAATACTTTGTATCCATTTATTTTTGAAACATTAGCATGCAAGATTTACAGTATGATCGTATCATTACAGTGACATGACTGGGGAGGTGAAGGGATCTGGGAGTATCACTGTGATGTCACTTGTATCTATAGTAATAATAAAGGGACATGACTGGGGAGGTGAGGGGATCTGGGAGTGTCACAGTGACATCACTAATATCTATAGTAATAATACAGGGACATGACTGGGGAGGTGAGGGGATCTGGAAGCATCATAGTGACATCACTTATATCTATCGTAATAATAAAGGAACATGACTGGGGAGGTGAGGGGATCTGGAAGCGTCACTGTGACATCACTTATATTTATAGTATTAATACAGGGTCATGACTGGGGAGGTGAGGTTATCTGGGAGCATCACAGTGATGTCATTTATATCTATAGTAATAATACAGGGCCATGACTCGGAAGGTGAAGGGATCTGGGAGCATCACAGTGACGTCACTTATATCTCTAGTAGTAATTCAGGGACATGACTGGGCAGGTGAGGGGTTCTGGGAGCATCATAGTGACGTCACTTATATCTATAGTAATAATACAGGGACATGACTGGGGAGGTGAAGGGATCTGGGGGTGTCACAGTGACTACAAAGTGGGTAGTTCCGCAACAGGTTGAAACATAAGACTATAACCTTTGATGGATATTAGTCCCTAACCGACTATATTACCAATTTCTCTGACGTCCTAGTGGATGCTGGGACTCCGTAAGGACCATGGGGAATAGCAGCTCCGCAGGAGACAGGGCACAAAATAAAAGCTTAAGGATCAGGTGGTGTGCACTGGCTCCTCCCCCTATGACCCTCCTCCAAGCCTCAGTTAGATTTTTGTGCCCGGCCGAGAAGGGTGCAATCTAGGTGGCTCTCCTGAGCTGCTTAGAATAAAAGTTTTGTTTAGGATTTTTTATTTTCAGTGAGTCCTGCTGGCAACAGGCTCACTGCATCGTGGGACTAAGGGGAGAAGAAGCGAACTCACCTGCGTGCAGAGTGGATTGGGCTTCTTAGGCTACTGGACATTAGCTCCAGAGGGACGATCACAGGTACAGCCTGGATGGGTCACCGGAGCCGCGCCGCCGTCCCCCTTACAGAGCCAGAAGAGACGAAGAGGTCCGGTGAAATCGGCGGCAGAAGACGATCCTGTCTTCAGACTAAGGTAGCGCACAGCACCGCAGCTGTGCGCCATTGCTCTCAGCACACTTCACACTCCGGTCACTGAGGGTGCAGGGCGCTGGGGGGGGAGCGCCCTGAGACGCAATATTACAGTATATACCTTAGGTGGCTAAAAAGAATACATCACATATAGCTCCTGGGCTATATGGATGTATTTTACCCCTGCCATTTTACACAGAAAAAGCGGGAGATAAGGACGTCGTGAAGGGGCGGAGCCTATCTCCTCAGCACACAAGCGCCATTTTCCCTCACAGCTCCGCTGGAAGGACGGCTCCCTGACTCTCCCCTGCAGTCCTGCTTCAGAATCAGGGTAAAAAAAGAGAAGGGGGGGCACGTTTGGCAGCAAATAAATATATTAACAGCAGCTATAAGGGAGTAACACTTATATAAGGTTATCCCTGTATATATATATAGCGCTGGGTGTGTGCTGGCAGACTCTCCCTCTGTCTCTCCAAAGGGCTAAGTGGGGTCCTGTCCTCTATCAGAGCATTCCCGGTGTGTGTGCTGTGTGTCGGTACGCGTGTGTCGACATGTATGAGGAGGAAAATGAGGTGGAAGCGGAGCAGTTGCCTGTGTTAGTGATGTCACCCCCTAGGGAGTCGACACCTGACTGGATGATTGTATTTAAACAATTAAGTGATAATGTCAGCAATTTGCAAAAAACTGTTGACGACATGAGACAGCCGGCAAATCAATTAGTGCCTGTCCAGGCGTCTCAGACACCGTCAGGGGCCCTAAAACGCCCGTTACCTCAGTGGGTCGACACAGACCCAGACACAGATACTGAGTCTAGTGTCGACGGTGACGAGACAAACGTGATGTCCAGCAGGGCCACACGTTACATGATCACAGCAATGAAAGAGGCATTGAACCTTTCTGACACTACAAGTACCACAAAGAAGGGTATTATGTGGGGTGTGAAAAAACTACCAATAGTTTTTCCTGAGTCAGATGAAATAAATGAGGTGTGTGATAAAGCGTGGGTTTTCCCCGATAAAAAACAGCTAATTTCTAATAAATTATTAGCACTATATCCTTTCCCGCCAGAGGTTAGGACGCGCTGGGAAACACCCCCTAGGGTAGATAAGGCGCTCACACGTTTATCTAAACAAGTAGCGTTACCGTTGTCAGGTTCGGTCTGGTTTGTGTCCCCGGAGGGGGCGCTAGTGGGTCAGTGGAGGTAGGTGGAATGAAGTGAGGAGGCAGTACTGGGTTTCTGCGCATGTGCACAATGTAGATTTATTAATAACAGAAAAGTCCAGATAATAATGCAGCAGAAAGTAAACAAACGAATGCAATGGAAATGACAATGGTAACGGCAATGGTAATGACAATTGAATAGTATGGTTTGAAACTGAAAGTCTATGGCAGAGTTTGTAATGCAGAAATGGAACCAGAGTAATTAAGACGTGGAGCCAGCAGAGGTGAAATGATGGTAGCAAACCTGGTAGAAATGCAGGAGACTGGATGGTAATGTTCACTGTGCTGTTGGAAGTGCACAATCAGCATGCAGGCTGAATCACAGGTGAGATGACAGGATGCACCTGGAGAGGGAGTCTCTACTGCTGTAGGCTGGAGCACACTGCAGATGTAGAAGGTGTGAAGCCAGAAAGGTATTGCTGGTGCTGGTACTTGTAGTTCCACGGAAGTAACAGGTACAGGAGAATATCCAGGAACAGAGGGGATCTGGAGACTGGAACACAGGGAACCACTGGAGACTTGACACACCGAATGTAGCAGGAGAGCTGGAGTGATTGCTGGAACTTGTAGTTCCACGGAAGTAACAGGTACAGGAGAATATCCAGGAACACAGGGGATCTGGAGACTGGAACACAGGGAACCACTGGAGACTTGACACACCGAATGTAGCAGGAGAGCTGGAGTGATTGCTGGAACTTGTAGTTCCACAGGAACACCGGAACTGCTGGAACCTGGAACGGCTGGGACCTGTTGTTCCACAGGTCTAATACGCAAGGAAATCTCTGAAGACAGAGGATTGCAAACAGGAGCCACCTGTTCACGGGATGTGACGTGTTGTCCAAGGCAATGTGAATGAGCTAGGAACTGGAGTTTATACACCTTGCTCTGTGAGGATAGGATGAATCTCTGAGAACACACCCTCCAGGATTGGGTGCCCAGATCAGCTGAGAATTAACTGGAGATGGTGATTAACCGGGAGAATGATTCTGTAGACAGTTAATGCAATGCACTGCTGGTTGCTGGCTGGGATCAGTAGTGCACCGGGAGTTAATGCTGGTTACCTAGAATCACTGTGTACTCCAGGCTGCTAGCTGAAACCAGTGATTACCAAACGATAGAGCTGGTTAGGTGGAACACAGTGAGCTGTGGGCTGCAGGAGACTGAAGACTGGAACTGCTGGGACCTGTAGTTCCACAGGTCCAATTCACAGGGAATACTCTGAAAACAGAGGACTGAAGCCAGGAGACGCCTGTTCACTGGAAGTGATGCAATGGAGAATGTGGATTCCTGACAGTACCCCCCCTTTTATGGGTGGGCACCGAACACCCACGCTGGAACTTGGAGGATCCTTGAAAAAGAGTTTAGGAATACACAAAAGCCGAGGTCCTCAAAAGTCTTCCCAACTTTCATCTTCAGAACAAGAAGACCATTCATGGTCATTTGAGACAGAATTTTCTTCCTGGGAGAAGGCAAAGCTCGGAAGGATAGAACCCCCCATAAAGTAACTTGAGTCGTCATCAACAAACTCACTTTCAGAGGTGTTGCTGTAGGATGGAGACACGGGAGTATATGCAACTTTCAAATCTGAAGTCTGAGAACCTTGTCTTGACTTTACAGCTTGGAAATCTTTAATAGCTTGGTCTAATGTATCCTGATCTTGCACAGACAGAGATGTTGGAGAGGATTTAGCAGTAGACAAACTGTTGACAAATTGGCCGGAATGCCCAGATGACTTTGACTGCATAAACTTTGGAGCAAACTCCTGTTTTACGGCTTCGCAGAAAGCGGGAAGATCACTCAGTAGCGGATCTTTACATTCAATGAGAGGATTCGCCCAGTCCAGTGCTCTACCTTTGAAGAACAGGAGGAAGTATCTGATTGCATTGGCTGGAGAAATAGTCACTGAAGGTTCAGATTCAGTAAAAGCGAGGTATTGGCTCGCCACTGCACGAAACTGAGCATAGTCACCATCAAAGTAGACTGGAGCTTTTGTATCTGGTGGACACTTGGAAGGCTGAATGTCAGTTGAAGTCTCGGAAGACAATGTAGGACACTTGAGAGTTGAGGACTGAAATAAGCATTCAGAAGCAGGAGTAGAATCAACTTGAAATGCTCGAGGGTGGAGAGAGGACGTCATCTCCTGGATTGACTGACGGGAATTCTGAGCTGAGGTTGACCGAACGCTAGAAGCTTCATCTTGGGGTGAGATGCTTAGAGCCTCCATCTGGATTGAGGCAACTGCAATATCTGCAAGAACTGTAGACTCTGGACATAGCGACAGGAGTTGTTTACTTGAAACACCGGAGAGAACCACACCGGGTTCAGAGGAACTGGAATCGGCAGGGACCGATGGCAACTTTAGACAAATGGATGGATCCGGGATTTGTACAGGACTACTTGACTTGACTTGAACTGAAGGAGGCTGATCTGGACAGACGGATGGGACCGGATTGGGTCCAGATAAGCTTGAACCGGCTGGAACCGCAGGAGTCTTCGGACTGACGGATAGAACCGGATTTGATACAAAGAGACTGGAATCGGCTGGAACCGAAGGAGTCCTCGGACTGACGGATAGGACCGGATTTGATCCGAGGATGCTGGAATCGGCTGGAACCGAAGGAGGTAGCTCAGCATTGGAAACAGAGCTACTCGGGCTGGCTGGAACCAGAGGAGGCTGATCCGGACAGACGGATGGGACCGGATTGGGTCCAGATAAGCTTGAACCGGCTGGAACCGGATTTGATATGAAGAGACTGGAATCGGCTGGAACCGAAGGAGTCCTCGGAGTGACGGATAGGACCGGATTTGATCCGAGGATGCTGGAATCGGCTGGAACCGCAGGAGGTAGCTCAGCATTGGAAACAGAGCTACTCGGGCTGGCTGGAACCAGAGGAGGCTGATCCGGACAGACAGATGGGACCGGATTGGGTCCGGAAGAGCTTGAAGCGGTAGGAACCGGTGGAGTCCTCGGACTGACAGATAGGACCGGATTTGCTCCGAGGATTCTGGAATCGGCTGGAACCGAAGGAGGTAGCCCATCATTGGCGCCACTCAGGCTGGCTGGAACCAGTGGAGACTTTGGACCAACGGCTGGAACCGGGCTAGGTCCATTGATACTTGATTCTGTATAGACAGAATCCGGATGTTCTAATGATCCCTCTTGGAGTGGTACTGAGCTGGTAGCACTCTCTGAAGTTGGCAAACAAAAGTTCATGTCTGTATCTGTGACTTTAAGAATTCCTCCTGGGATCTTGGCCCTGGATTCCTCACTTGAGGCTGAAACTCTAAAGACCCCTCCTGGGGTTAATAGATCAGACACACTTCTTTGAGCTGCATGCCCGGATGCCACTTCTGGAACCTGAACATCAGATACCCCTTCTGGGGTCACAACATCAGATGCCCCACCTGGGGCTGTAGGCACGGATGCCCCTTCTCGGGCTGTAGGCACGGAAGCCCCTTCTCGGGCTGTAGGCACGGATGCCCCTTCTCGGGCTGTAGGCACGGATGCCCCTTCTCGGGCTGTAGGCACGGATGCCCCTTCTCGGGCTGTAGGCACGGACGCCCCTTCTCGGGCTGTAGGCACAGAAACTACTTTAGTTATGGGCAACATAGATAGTCTCTGTTGATTTCTGAACTTGGGATTGGGTCTATTTGTCACAGGACCCCAATCGTATACTTTTTGGACACTCCTGTCCCGGGTAAAGGAACTTGAAACTGCAGAGGATACGTTGGAAGGTTTGCAGGTGAAAACACTTTGATGTTGGGACCTGTCACCAACTTTTGAGTTGCGGAAGGAACAGTCCTTAATAAGATGACTAGAACTTCCACAGTAGAAGCAGAGGTGAAGCTGCTTGCGATGCCGGCGTTCAGCTTCCGTGAGTTTGGAGCGCGGGTAGCTCTGGAATCTGCCCTCTCTTTGCACAAGAGGAGAGACTTTAGTTTGAAAAAAAGTTGACACGGAGGTCGCACTAGTTTCAATACTTTGAGCAGTACTCTTCACTGCGTTTAAAGCACCACTCAGGATTTCTGGCATTATCGGAATGATTTTTGTTAGGAGACTTTGAAGTTGTTCCAATAGATGATAAAGAGTGCTTAGTGGTTCAGAGTTCACAGCAGACAACAAAGGAGTCTTGAAGCTTTCAAAGGAGGAAGTCGCTCTCTCAGGAGAATTCGCTGCGAAGGGACTGCCATAGGACTGACTTGAGCAACAGCCATCCACAGGAACGGATTGTGCAGGGAAAGTTGAAATGACTGGAGCAGGAGTGACTTGAACAGGAACTGGAGAAACAACAGAACTTTGAAGGGATTGCTGCAAGGTATCCAAACGGATAGACATTCCCTGTAGGAACTGGAACATCTGCTGCTGCGCAGCCTCTTGACCATCCAAACGGGAGACCAGATTTTGTAAGGCCCCTGACCCCACATTCTGACCACCATCCGAGTCCATGTGCCTTGGACAAACTGTCAGGTTCGGTCTGGTTTGTGTCCCCGGAGGGGGCGCTAGTGGGTCAGTGGAGGTAGGTGGAATGAAGTGAGGAGGCAGTACTGGGTTTCTGCGCATGTGCACAATGTAGATTTATTAATAACAGAAAAGTCCAGATAATAATGCAGCAGAAAGTAAACAAACGAATGCAATGGAAATGACAATGGTAACGGCAATGGTAATGACAATTGAATAGTATGGTTTGAAACTGAAAGTCTATGGCAGAGTTTGTAATGCAGAAATGGAACCAGAGTAATTAAGACGTGGAGCCAGCAGAGGTGAAATGATGGTAGCAAACCTGGTAGAAATGCAGGAGACTGGATGGTAATGTTCACTGTGCTGTTGGAAGTGCACAATCAGCATGCAGGCTGAATCACAGGTGAGATGACAGGATGCACCTGGAGAGGGAGTCTCTACTGCTGTAGGCTGGAGCACACTGCAGATGTAGAAGGTGTGAAGCCAGAAAGGTATTGCTGGTGCTGGTACTTGTAGTTCCACGGAAGTAACAGGTACAGGAGAATATCCAGGAACAGAGGGGATCTGGAGACTGGAACACAGGGAACCACTGGAGACTTGACACACCGAATGTAGCAGGAGAGCTGGAGTGATTGCTGGAACTTGTAGTTCCACGGAAGTAACAGGTACAGGAGAATATCCAGGAACACAGGGGATCTGGAGACTGGAACACAGGGAACCACTGGAGACTTGACACACCGAATGTAGCAGGAGAGCTGGAGTGATTGCTGGAACTTGTAGTTCCACAGGAACACCGGAACTGCTGGAACCTGGAACGGCTGGGACCTGTTGTTCCACAGGTCTAATACGCAAGGAAATCTCTGAAGACAGAGGATTGCAAACAGGAGCCACCTGTTCACGGGATGTGACGTGTTGTCCAAGGCAATGTGAATGAGCTAGGAACTGGAGTTTATACACCTTGCTCTGTGAGGATAGGATGAATCTCTGAGAACACACCCTCCAGGATTGGGTGCCCAGATCAGCTGAGAATTAACTGGAGATGGTGATTAACCGGGAGAATGATTCTGTAGACAGTTAATGCAATGCACTGCTGGTTGCTGGCTGGGATCAGTAGTGCACCGGGAGTTAATGCTGGTTACCTAGAATCACTGTGTACTCCAGGCTGCTAGCTGAAACCAGTGATTACCAAACGATAGAGCTGGCTAGGTGGAACACAGTGAGCTGTGGGCTGCAGGAGACTGAAGACTGGAACTGCTGGGACCTGTAGTTCCACAGGTCCAATTCACAGGGAATACTCTGAAAACAGAGGACTGAAGCCAGGAGACGCCTGTTCACTGGAAGTGATGCAATGGAGAATGTGGATTCCTGACAACCGTCCCCTGATACGGCCACCCTCAAAGAACCGGCTGATAGAAGACTGGAAAATATCCTAAAAAGTATATACACACATACTGGTGTTATACTGCGACCAGCAATCGCCTCAGCCTGGATGTGTAGTGCTGGAGTCGCATGGTCGGATTCCCTGACTGAGAATATTGATACCCTGGATAGGGACAGTATTTTGTTAACTATAGAGCATTTAAAGGATGCATTGCTATATATGCGTGATGCACAGAGGGATATTTGCACCCTGGCATCAAGAGTAAGTGCTATGTCCATCTCTGCCAGAAGAGCGTTATGGACGCGACAGTGGTCAGGGGATGCAGATTCCAAACGGCACATGGAAGTATTGCCGTATAAAGGGGAGGAGTTATTTGGGGCTGGTCTATCGGACCTGGTGGCCACGGCAACGGCTGGAAAATCCACCTTTTTACCCCAGGTCACTTCACATCAACAGAAAAAGACACCGTCTTTTCAAACTCAGTCCTTTCGTTCCCATAAATACAAGCGAGCAAAAGGCCACTCTTTTCTGCCCCGGGGCAGAGGAAGGGGAAAAAGACTGCACCATGCAGCCGCTTCCCAGGAGCAGAAGCCCTCCTCTGCTTCTGCCAAGTCTTCAGCATGACGCTGGGGCTTTACAAGCAGACTCAGATATGGTGGGGGCCCGTCTCAAGAATTTCAACGCGCAGTGGGCTCACTCGCAAGTGGATCCCTGGATTCTACAGGTAGTATCGCAGGGGTACAAACTGGAATTCGAGGCGTTTCCCCCTCATCGGTTCCTGAAGTCTGCTTTACCAAAGTATCCCTCCGACAGGGAGGCAGTTTTGGAAGCCATTCACAAGCTGTATTCCCAGCAGGTGATAATCAAGGTACCCCTCTTACAACAGGGAAAGGGGTATTATTCCACGCTGTTTGTGGTACCGAAGCCGGACGGCTCGGTGAGACCAATCTTAAATCTGAAATCTTTGAACACTTACATAAAAAGGTTCAAATTCAAGATGGAGTCACTCAGAGCAGTGATAGCGAACCTGGAAGAAGGGGACTATATGGTGTCTCTGGACATCAAAGATGCTTATCTCCACGTCCCAATATACCCTTCTCACCAAGGGTACCTCAGGTTTGTAGTACAAAACTGTCATTATCAGTTTCAGACGCTGCCGTTTGGATTGTCCACGGCACCTCGGGTCTTTACCAAGGTAATGGCCGAAATGATGATTCTTCTACGAAGAAAAGGCATCTTAATTATCCCTTACTTGGACGATCTCCTGATAAGGGCAAGAACCAGGGAACAGTTAGAAGTCGGAGTGGCACTATCTCAGGTAGTGTTACGTCAGCACGGGTGGATTCTAAATATTCCAAAATCGCAGCTGATTCCAACGACACGTCTACTGTTCCTAGGAATGATTCTGGACACAGTCCAGAAGAAGGTGTTTCTCCCGGAGGAGAAGGCCAGGGAGTTATCCGAGCTAGTCAGGAACCTCCTAAAACCAGGACAGGTCTCAGTACATCAGTGCACGAGGGTCCTGGGAAAAATGGTGGCTTCTTACGAAGCGATTCCATTCGGAAGATTCCATGCAAGAACGTTTCAGTGGGATCTACTGGACAAATGGTCCGGATCGCATCTTCAGATGCATCAGCGGATAACCCTGTCGCCAAGGACAAGGGTGTCTCTCCTGTGGTGGCTGCAGAGTGCTCATCTACTAGAGGGCCGCAGATTTGGCATTCAGGATTGGATCCTGGTAACCACGGATGCCAGCCTGAGAGGCTGGGGAGCAGTCACACAGGGAAGGAATTTCCAGGGCTTGTGGTCAAGCATGGAAACATCTCTTCATATAAACATTCTGGAACTAAGGGCCATTTACAATGCCTTAAGTCAAGCAAAACCTCTGCTTCAGGGTCAGGCGGTGTTGATCCAATCGGACAACATCACGTCAGTCGCCCACGTAAACAGACAGGGCGGCACGAGAAGCAGGAGGGCAATGGCAGAAGCTGCAAGGATTCTTCGCTGGGCGAAAAATCATGTGATAGCACTGTCAGCAGTGTTCATTCCGGGAGTGGACAACTGGGAAGCAGACTTCCTCAGCAGACACGACCTTCACCCGGGAGAGTGGGGACTTCACCCGGAAGTCTTCCACCTGATTGTAAACCGTTGGGAAAAACCAAAGGTGGACATGATGGCGTCACGTCTAAACAAAAAACTGGACAGATATTGCGCCAGGTCAAGGGACCCTCAGGCAATAGCAGTGGACGCTCTGGTAACGCCGTGGGTGTACCAGTCAGTGTATGTGTTCCCTCCTCTGCCTCTCATACCAAAAGTATTGAGAATCATAAGAAGGAGAGGAGTAATAACTATTAACGTGGTTCCGGATTGGCCAAGAAGGACTTGGTACCCGGAACTTCAAGAGATGCTCACAGACGAACCGTGGCCTCTACCTCTAAGAAAGGACCTGCTACTGCAGGGGCCTTGTCTGTTCCAAGACTTACCGCGGCTGCGTTTGACGGCATGGCGGTTGAACGCCGGATCCTAAAGGAAAAGGGCATTCCAGAAGAAGTCATCCCTACTCTGGTCAAAGCCAGGAAGGAAGTAACCGCAAAACATTATCACCGCATTTGGCGTAAATATGTTGCGTGGTGTGAGGCCAAGAAGGCCCCTACAGAGGAATTTCAACTGGGTCGTTTCCTGCATTTCCTGCAAACAGGACTGTCTATGGGCCTAAAATTAGGGTCCATTAAGGTTCAAATTTCGGCCTTGTCGATTTTCTTCCAGAAAGAACTGGCTTCAGTACCTGAAGTTCAGACATTTGTGAAAGGGGTGCTGCACATACAGCCTCCTTTTGTGCCTCCAGTGGCACCTTGGGATCTCAATGTTGTATTGAGTTTTCTAAAATCACATTGGTTTGAACCACTTTCCACTGTGGACTTAAAATATCTCACGTGGAAGGTGTCGATGCTGTTAGCCTTGGCTTCAGCCAGGCGTGTGTCAGAATTGGCGGCTTTATCATATAAAAGCCCTTACTTAATTTTTCATTCTGACAGGGCGGAATTGAGGACTCGTCCTCAATTTCTACCTAAGGTGGTTTCTGCATTTCACATGAACCAACCTATTGTGGTGCCTGCGGCTACTAGGGACTTAGAGGACTCCAAGTTGCTAGACGTTGTCAGGGCCCTGAAAATATATGTTTCCAGGACGGCTGGAGTCAGGAAAACTGACTCGCTGTTTATCCTGTATGCACCCAACAAGCTGGGTGCTCCTGCTTCAAAGCAGACGATTGCTCGTTGGATTTGTAGTACAATTCAGCTTGCACATTCCGTGGCAGGATTGCCACAGCCAAAATCAGTAAAAGCCCATTCCACAAGGAAAGTGGGCTCATCTTGGGCGGCTGCCCGAGGGGTCTCGGCTTTACAACTTTGCCGAGCAGCTACTTGGTCAGGGGCAAACACGTTTGCTAAATTCTACAAATTTGATACCCTGGCTGAGGAGGACCTGGAGTTCTCTCATTCGGTGCTGCAGAGTCATCCGCACTCTCCCGCCCGTTTGGGAGCTTTGGTATAATCCCCATGGTCCTTACGGAGTCCCAGCATCCACTAGGACGTCAGAGAAAATAAGATTTTACTTACCGATAAATCTATTTCTCGTAGTCCGTAGTGGATGCTGGGCGCCCATCCCTAGTGCGGATTGTCTGCAATACTTGTATATAGTTATAGTTACAAAAATTCGGGTTATTATTGTTTGAGCCATCTTTTCAGAGGCTCCTTTGCATTTATCATACTGTTAACTGGGTTCAGATCACGAGTTGTACGGTGTGATTGGTGTGGCTGGTATGAGTCTTACCCGGGATTCAAGATCCTTCCTTATTATGTACGCTCGTCCGGGCACAGTATCCTAACTGAGGCTTGGAGGAGGGTCATAGGGGGAGGAGCCAGTGCACACCACCTGATCCTTAAGCTTTTATTTTGTGCCCTGTCTCCTGCGGAGCCGCTATTCCCCATGGTCCTTACGGAGTCCCAGCATCCACTACGGACTACGAGAAATAGATTTATCGGTAAGTAAAATCTTATTTTACACATGGTGTGTTGATTTCAAATGTCGGTGGTGTTCCCAGAGTCAGTAAAATGCATAGCAAACAGGAAAAATAAAAAAGAACAAGCCCACTTGAGGTGAAACGGTCCATTTGGTCCACGTGGGTATTGGGACTGCGCAGCCCATACCAACTCCAGGGGTTCCCCGGTCCAGTAAGCGCCCATTTGGGCTTTTTTGATTGTACTCTATATGATTACTTTTAAGTGTAATTTCCGAAGTTGCTGATGTAACATTTGAGTAATTAGTAGATACTGAGAAGTCGTACAATGTGAATGTTTCTATTTGGGTATGATTAGTATCTCACAGGTTACCATTCACTCTCTGGTATAACAGACATGTAATACAACAGCTGATCATCACATACTCCAGGACAAAGGTCCTCCTATAATCTTATTATTATCACTTAACCCTTGCTGGTAAACAGCAATTCAGCTGTAAGAAATAAGTGTTTTCTTCTTCTGCACTCGGACGATTAGTTTTTTGAGTGATATACCAGAATGTCTCTGCGGCAGGATAAGCCTCTGTTTTCAGTAAATATATCGCCTCCCAATTATAGGAGCTGTCTCATTTATCAACCAGGTGCATCCATGGTGCAGATTTTCAACATACAGGGGTATATTTACTAAAATTCGTAATTTTCAGAATGAGGTTAAAGTTCAAACACGAATTACATCGAGTGTGTTAAACTGCAACTTTTTGAATTTTTTTCAACTAATTTACTAAGCTGTCGTATTTTACATTTTCGTGTTTTCCGATGTCGATGTCATTCGTATTTTTTGGCAGTGTTTTACGGGAGTGAATAGTAAAACACTGCCGACATTAAAACAATGAAACTCGGACGGATCTGTGAGATCCGTGCAGGGTTTCATTGTGCATCTTTAAAAAAATAAAAAATAGTTTAAAGTCGGAAAAAAAATGCGTGGGGTCCCCCCTCCTAAGCAAAACCAGCCTCGGCTCTTTGAGCCGGTCCTGGTTGAAAAAATATGAGGAAAAAAATGACTGGGGTTCCCCCATATTTAATCAACCAGCAACGGGCTCTGCGCCTGGTCCTGATGCAAAAAATACGGGGGACAAAAAGCGTAGGGGTCCCCCGTATTTTTTGAACCAGCACCGGGCTCCACTAGCCAGGTACATAATGCCAGAGCCGGGGGTGGCTTTTATTGTGGTCCTGGCGGCCCTGGCATTACATCCCCAACTAGTCACCCCTGGCCGGGGTACCCTGGAGGAGTGGAAACCCCTTAAATCAAGGGGTCCCCCCCTCCAGCCACCCAAGGGCTAGGGGTGAAGCCCAAGGCTGTCCCCCCCATCCAAGGGTGGCGGATGGGGGGCTGATAGCTAAGTGTCAAAATTCAGAATATTGTTTTTAGTAGCAGTACTACAAGTCCCAGCAAGTCCCCCTGCAAGCTGGTAGTTGGAGAACCACAAGTACCAGCATGCGGTGGAAAACCCGGGCCCGCTGGTACCTGTAGTACTACTACTAAAAAAATACCCAACAAAAAACAGGACACACACACCGTGACAGTAAAAGTTTATTACATACATGCACACCTCTATACATACATACTTACGTCGTGGCACTCTCCTGATTGGCTGTGTGCTCCTGTAGTGTCAGTGAGCGGCACACGGCAGAGATACAATGTAGCGCCTATGCGCTCCATTGTATCCAATGGTGGGAACTTTGCGGTCAGCAGTGAGGTTACTCGCGGTCAGTTTCTTTATATGATTCTTGAATTTAATTTATGTCACAATTTGGTAATTTTGTTGCCAATAAGACTGTGTAACCCTGGATTGCCAACCTCACGCATATCTTTACCCGTAAAACTTGGCTAGCTGCATTACCATCTTTCATTTTCTCTAATCTTCTTTCTCTTCTTTCTTCTCTTTTCTTTATTCTAAGCGTGCTCTCTCATCCGGTTGGACAGCAGAAGCTCTTGTTTCCTGCTTGGTAAGAGTACTCACTCATTCAGCAAAGATTACTGCCATACTCCATAGGACAAGCCCAATCTTTTCCGATATTGGAAGCCAATCTCCGGTAGGCCTGGTCAGTAATTGATGGGGAGACCTGCAATGAATACTAGGTGCAGTAAACCTATATGCTGAACAGCAGAAGGAAACTACCCACCTACCATCTATTTTCCATCTAATTTTCACTGTCTACCTGGACACTCTATGTGAGACCTTCTTGATAAAAATACGAGGGGTATGTGATATGGATCCGTTTTAGGTATCATGAACCCCCACAACAAAGGGGATACCCCATACTAATAGCCCCCCTTCTGCAAGGGGCATTGAGAGATACGGGCTTTGTAACCAATGTCTTTTTGATGCTCACACCTCAATAGTGTTCATTCTAGCACCCTGCACCTTCCTGTGCAGTTCCTCTTTGCTGCCTGAGGTGTCGCTCTCTGCTCTGGTGCTTCTCAGCACACACAGGCCTGTATCACAGCACTGACTAACAGATCAGAGTATGCTGAGAAGCACCACAGCAGAGAGCGACACCCCAGGCAGGAAAGAGGAACTGCATTGATTTTGAAAGGTGCAGGGTGCTAGAATGAACACTACCTCAAGGAGGTACTAATCCTTTGAATTAAAAAACCTTATGCTAACACCACTGTCTCAACGTAGAGCAGCAGGTGTTTAAGTACCCATAGAGACAACACTTTTACTCACTGAGATCTATGACTTGTTCCGTTGAGAGTGATAATAGTAAGGAATTATTTGCAACTATACAGACCGCTGAACGATGAACCCTGTGGGGATAATTAATCTGTCTTGTGATGCTGAGTATAGACAGTGACATTCAAGTAATTATTTATTAAGTCAAATTTCTCTATCGTCCTAAGTGGATGCTGGGGTTCCTGAAAGGACCATGGGGAATAGCGGCTCCGCAGGAGACAGGGCACAAAAGTAAAGCTTTTACAGGTCAGGTGGTGTGTACTGGCTCCTCCCCCTATGACCCTCCTCCAGACTCCAGTTAGATTTTTGTGCCCGGCCGAGAAGGGTGCAATTCTAGGTGGCTCTCATAAAGAGCTGCTTAGAGAGTTTAGCTTAGGTTTTTTATTTTACAGTGATTCCTGCTGGCAACAGGATCACTGCAACGAGGGACAGAGGGGAGAAGAAGTGAACTCACCTGCGTGCAGGATGGATTGGCTTCTTGGCTACTGGACATGAAGCTCCAGAGGGACGATCACAGGTACAGCCTGGATGGTCACCAGAGCCACGCCGCCGGCCCCCTCACAGATGCTGAAGCAAGAAGAGGTCCAGAATCGGCGGCTGAAGACTCCTGCAGTCTTCTTAAGGTAGCGCACAGCACTGCAGCTGTGCGCCATTTTCCTCTCAGCACACTTCACACGGCAGTCACTGAGGGTGCAGGGCGCTGGGGGGGGGCGCCCTGGGAGGCAAATGAAAACCTTTAAAAAGGCTAAAAATACCTCACATATAGCCCCAGAGGCTATATGGAGATATTTACCCCTGCCTAAATGTACTAAATAGCGGGAGACGAGCCCGCCGAAAAAGGGGCGGGGCCTATCTCCTCAGCACACGGCGCCATTTTCTGTCACAGCTCCGCTGGTCAGGAAGGCTCCCAGGTCTCTCCCCTGCACTGCACTACAGAAACAGGGTATAACAGAGAGGGGGGGCAAAATAAATGGCAATATATTAATATAAAAGCAGCTATAAGGGAGCACTTAATCATAAGGCTATCCCTGTCATATATAGCGCTTTTTGGTGTGTGCTGGCAGACTCTCCCTCTGTCTCCCCAAAGGGCTAGTGGGTCCTGTCTTCGTATAGAGCATTCCCTGTGTGTCTGCTGTGTGTCGGTACGTGTGTGTCGACATGTATGAGGACGTTATTGGTGTGGAGGCGGAGCAATTGCCAAATATGAGGATGTCACCTCCTAGGGGGTCGACACCAGAATGGATGCCTTTATTTGTGGAATTACGGGATAGCGTCAACTCGCTTAAGCAGTTGTTTGCCGACATGAGGCGGCCGGACACTCAATTAGTGCCTGTCCAGGCGCCTCAAACACCGTCAGGGGCTGTAAAACGCCCTTTGCCTCAGTCGGTCGACACAGACCCAAACACAGGCACTGATTCCGGTGGTGAAGGTGACGAATCAACCGTATTTTCCAGTAGGGCCACACGTTATATGATTTTGGCAATAAAGGAGATGTTACATTTAGCTGATACTACAGGTACCACTAAACAGGGTATTATGTGGGGTGTGAAAAAACTACCAGTAGTTTTTCCCGAATCAGAAGAATTAAATGACGTGTGTGATGAAGCGTGGGGTGCCCCGATAAAAAACTGCTAATTTCAAAGAAGTTATTGGCTTTATACCCTTTCCCGCCAGAGGTTAGGGAGCGCTGGGAAACACCTCTTAGGGTGGACAAAGCGCTAACACGCTTATCAAAACAAGTGGCGTTACCCTCTCCTGAGACGGACGCACTTAAAGATCCATCAGATAGGAGGATGGAAAATATCCAAAAAGGTATATACACACATGCAGGTGTTATACTACGACCAGCTATTGCGACTGCCTGGATGTGCAGTGCTGGGGTAATTTGGTCAGAGTCCCTGATCGAAAATATTGATACCCTGGACAGGGACAATATTTTACTGTCGTTAGAACAAATAAAGGATGCATTTCTTTATATGCGTGATGCACAGAGAGATATCTGCACACTGGCATCACGGGTAAGTGCTATGTCCATTTAGGCCAGAAGAGCTTTATGGACACGACAGTGGACAGGCGATGCGTAGAGGAGTTATTTGGGGTCGGTCTATCGGATTTGGTGGCCACGGCTACGGCCGGGAAATCCACCTTTCTACCTCAAGTCACTCCCCAACAGAAAAAGGCACCGACCTTTCAACCGCAGCCCTTTCGTTCCTTTAAAAATAAGAGAGCAAAGGGCTATTCATATCTGCCACGAGGCAGAGGACGAGGGAAGAGACAGCAACAGGCAGCTCCTTCCCAGGAACAGAAGCCCTCCCCGGCTTCTACAAAAGCCTCAGCATGACGCTGGGGCTTCGCAAGCGGACTCGGGGGCGGTAGGCGGTCGTCTCAAGAATTACAGCGCGCAGTGGGCTCACTCGCAGGTAAATCCCTGGATCCTGCAGATAATATCTCAGGGGTACAGGTTGAAATTAGAGACAGAGCCACCTCGCCGTTTCCTGAAGTCTGCTTTACCAACGTCCCCCTCAGAAAGGGAGACGGTTTTGGAAGCCATTCACAAGCTGTATTCTCAGCAGGTGATAGTCAAGGTACCTCTTCTACAACAAGGGAAGGGGTATTATTCCACTCTTTTTGTGGTACCGAAGCCGGATGGTTCGGTAAGGCCTATTCTAAATCTGAAGTCCTTGAACCTGTACATAAAGAAGTTCAAGTTCAAGATGGAGTCACTCAGAGCAGTGATAGCGAACCTGGAAGAAGGGGACTTTATGGTATCCTTGGACATCAAGGATGCGTATCTCCACGTTCCAATTACCCCTCACACCAGGGGTACCTCAGGTTCGTTGTACAAAACTGTCACTATCAGTTTCAGACGCTGCCGTTTGGTTTGTCCACGGCACCTCGGGTCTTAACAAAGGTAATGGCCGAGATAATATTTCTTCTTCGAAGAAAAGGCGTATTAATTATCCCATACTTGGACGATCTCCTAATAAGGGCAAGGTCCAGAGAACAGCTAGAGATGGGTTTAGCACTATCTCAAGAGGTGCTAAAGCAGCACGGATGGATTCTGAATATTCCAAAATCCCAATTAATGCCGACAACTCGTCTGCTGTTCCTGGGGATGATTCTGGACACAGTTCAGAAAAAGGTTTTTCTTCCCGAGGAAAAAGCCAAGGAGTTATCTGACCTGGTCAGGAACCTCCTAAAACCAGGAAAGGTGTCTGTACATCAATGCACAAGAGTCCTGGGAAAAAATGTTAGCTTCTTACGAAGCAATCCCATTCGGCAGATTCCATGCAAAGGGATCTGTTGGACAAATGGTCAGGGTCGCATCTTCAGATGCACCTGCGGATAACCCTGTCGCCGAGGACAAGGGTATCCCTTCTGTGGTGGTTGCAGGAGGCTCATCTATTGGAGGGCCGCAGATTCGGCATACAGGATTGGATCCTGGTGACCACGGATGCCAGCCTGAGAGGCTGGGGAGCAGTCACACAGGGAAGAAATTTCCAGGGAGTGTGGTCGAGCCTGGAAAAGTCTCTTCACATAAGCATTCTGGAGCTAAGAGCAATCTACAATGCTCTAAGCCAGGCGGAACCTCTGCTTCAAGAAAGACCGGTGTTGATCCAGTCGGACAACATCACGACAGTCGCCCATGTAAACAGACAGGGCGGCACAAGAAGCAGGAGGGCAATGGCAGAAGCTGCCAGGATCCTTCGCTGGGCGGAGAATCACGTGATAGCACTGTCAGCAGTATTCATCCCGGGAGTGGACAACTGGGAAGCAGACTTCCTCAGCAGACACGACCTTCACCCGGGAGAGTGGGGACTTCATCCAGAAGTTTTCCACATGCTATTAAACCGTTGGGTAAAACTAATGGTGGACATGATGGCGTCTCGCCTCAACAAAACACTGGACAGGTATTGCGCCAGGTCAAGAGATCCGCAGGCAATAGCTGTGGACGCGCTGGTAACACCTTGGGTGTACCAGTCAGTATATGTGTTTCCTCCTCTGCCTCTCATACCAAAGGTATTGAGGATTATACGGCAAAGAGGAGTAAGTCTAGTGGCTCCGGATTGGCCAAGAAGGACTTGGTACCCGGAACTTCAAGAGATGGTCACGGATGATCCGTGGCCTCTACCTCTGAAGAAGGGACCTGCTTCAGCAGGGTCCTTGTCTTTTTCAAGACTTACCGCGGCTGCGTTTGACGGCATGGCGTTTGAATGCCAGATCCTAAAAGGAAAAGGCATTCCAGAAGAAGAAGTCATTCCTACCTTCATAAAGGCAAGGAAGGAAGTCACCGCGAAGCATTATCACCGTATTAGGCGAAAATATGTTGCGTGGTGCGAGCAGCGGAGTGCTCCGATGGAGGAATCTCAGCTGGGTCGTTTCCTACATTCCCTGCAATCAGGATTGTCTATGGGTCTCAAATTGGGATCTATTAAGGTTCAAATTTCGGCCCTATCAATATTTTTCCAAAAAGAATTGGCCTCAGTTCCTGAGGTCCAGATTTTTATAAAAGGAGTACTGCATATACAGCCTCCTGTGGTGCCTAAGGTGGCACTGTGGGATCTAAATGTAGTTTTAGATTTCCTCAAATCCAATTGGTTTGAACCACTAAAGAATGTGGATTTGAAATATCTCACATGGAAAGTGACTATGTTACTGGCCCTGGCTTCGGCCGGGAGAGTATCTGAACTGGCGGCTTTATCTTATAAAAGCCCTTATTTAATTTTCCATTCGACATAGGGCAGAGCTGCGGACGCGTCCGCATTTTCTCCCTAAGGTGGTATCAGCGTTTCACCTGAACCAGCCTATTGTAGTGCCTGCGGCTACAGACGACTTGAAGGACTCCAAGTTGTTGGACGTTGTCAGAGCCTTAAAAAAATATACATTTAAAGGACGGCTGGAGTCAGAAAATCTGACTCGCTGTTTATACTGTATGCACCCAACAAGTTGGGTGCACCTGCTTCTAAGCAGTCGATTGCTCGTTGGATTTGTAACAAAATTCAACTTGTACATTCTGTGGCAGGCCTGCCACAGCCTAAATCTGTTAAGGCCCATTCCACAAGGAAGGTGGGCTCATCTTGGGCGGCTGCCCGAGGGGTCTCGGCATTGCAACTCTGCCGAGCAGCTACGTGGTCAGGGGAGAACACGTTTGTAAAATTTTACAAATTTGATACCCTGGCAAAGGAGGACCTGGAGTTCTCTCATTCGGTGCTGCAGAGTCATCCGCACTCTCCCGCCCGTTTGGGAGCTTTGGTATAATCCCCATGGTCCTTTCAGGAACCCCAGCATCCACTTAGGACGATAGAGAAAATAAGAATTTACTTACCGATAATTCTATTTCTCGGAGTCCGTAGTGGATGCTGGGCGCCCATCCCAAGTGCGGATTATCTGCAATACTTGTACATAGTTATTATTAACTAATTCGGGTTATTGTTTAGGGAGCCATCTTTCAGAGGCTCCTCTGTTATCATACTGTTAACTGGGTTTAGATCACAAGTTGTACGGTGTGATTGGTGTGGCTGGTATGAGTCTTACCCGGGATTCAAAATCCTCCCTTATTGTGTACGCTCGTCCGGGCACAGTACCTAACTGGAGTCTGGAGGAGGGTCATAGGGGGAGGAGCCAGTACACACCACCTGACCTGTAAAAGCTTTACTTTTGTGCCCTGTCTCCTGCGGAGCCGCTATTCCCCATGGTCCTTTCAGGAACCCCAGCATCCACTACGGACTCCGAGAAATAGAATTATCGGTAAGTAAATTCTTATTATTTTCACCTAGGCAGTTATTCATTATCAAGTGCAACTCCATCTATGGGGTGCCAATTATGCAAAATAAACTGTTAATTTGCATATATACATAAAATAACGCTTTGAAGTTGTGTGCTACTTAATATTATTTTAATATTGAATTAAAAGTTACGTTTTATTGTTTGACTACAATCATAAGAGTGCCCCAACATAGAGTCTTTCTTTTTTCTTTTTCCTTTTTGGTGTCACAGTGACATCACATATATCTATAGTAATAATACATTTACATGACTGGGAGGTGAGGGGGTCTGGAAGCATCACAGTGACATCACTTATATCTATAATAATAATAATAATACATAGACATGACTAAGGAGGTGAGGGGATCTAGAAGTGTCACTGTGACGTCACTTATATCTATAATAATAATTCAGGGACATGACTGGGGAGGTGAGGGGATCTAGGAGCTTCACAGTGACATCACTTATATCTATAGTAATAATACAGGGACATGACTGGGGAGGTGAGGGGATCTGGGAGCTTCACAGTAACATCACTTATATCTATAATAATAATAATAATACATAGACATGACTAAGGAGGTGAGGGAGTCTGGGAGCGACACAGTGACATCGCTTATATATAGTAATAATACAGGAACTGGTAGCATCACAGTGACATCACTTATATCTATAGTAATAATACAGGATCATGACTGGGGAGGTGAGGTGATCTGGGAGCGTCACAGTGACATCACATATATCTAAAGTAATAATATAGAGACATGATTGGGGAGGTGAGGGGATCTGGGAGCGTCACAGTGACGTCACTTTTATCTAAGGTAATAATACAGGAACATGACTGGGAAGGTGATCTGGGAGTATTTACAATGATATTGATGTTTCCCTCATTTTGCAGGATTACACAGTAGTGAAGAAGACATCCAGCAGCCGTCCCTGTGTATCAGGAGGACTGAGCAGGACCCAGAGCCCCATCACGGTGCCTCCACCTCACTCACTGATACATGAGAGACACAATGACCAAAAGAGCTTGGAACTCACCAACAAGATCATTTAGCTTCTGACTGGAGAGGTGACTGCTGGGAATGGGTCATTATACAGTAACACGGGGGGATGTGTCTGGGTGATGACTGGAGAGGTGACTGCTGGGAATGGGACATTATACAGTAACACCAGGGGATGTGTCTGGGTGATGACTGGAGAGGTGACTGCTGGGAATGGGGCATTATACAGTAACACCAGGGGACGTGTCTGGGTGATGACTGTATCACTGTGTGTGTCAGGTTCCTATAAGGTGTCAGGATGTCACTGTCTATGTCTCCATGCAGGAGGGGCAGTATATAGAGGAACACAGGGTTCTGTACAAGGACGTGATGATGGAGAATCACCGGCCCCTCACATCACTGGGTAAGAGGAGACTGTCATGTATTGTACAGGGGAGAGCAGGTATGGGGGCCCCTATATACACACATCATCTGATAATCACATATATACACTGTACTCAGTCACTGTGTGTCTCCTACAGATGGGCCCAGTAACAGAGATACCCCAGAGAGATGTCCCCGTCCTCTGTATTCCCAGGATTGTACAGAGGAGAATCACAGGATCCCACAGGAGGATCAGGTAGGTGGGATTTAGGGTCTCCCGAATATACCAAAGTGACTGTCACTATATGATCTGTAGAGGAGCTGTGTGTCTTATACACTGATATTATACTGTCTCACCTCAGTTTAATGTGACTGTATGCAAATGTCATTATAGTGGGTTTTTCTCTATCGTCCTTGTGGATGCTGGGGTTCCTGAAAGGACCATGGGGAATAGCGGCTCCGCAGGAGACAGGGCACAAAAAAGTAAAGCTTTACTAGGTCAGGTGGTGTGCACTGGCTCCTCCCCCTATGACCCTCCTCCAGACTCCAGTTAGATTTTGTGCCCGAACGAGAAGGGTGCAATCTAGGTGGCTCTCCTAAAGAGCTGCTTAGAGAAAGTTTAGCTTAGGTTTTTTATTTTACAGTGAGTCCTGCTGGCAACAGGATCACTGCAACGAGGGACTTAGGGGAGAAGTAGTGAACTCACCTGCGTGCAGAGTGGATTTGCTGCTTGGCTACTGGACACTAGCTCCAGAGGGACGATCACAGGTACAGCCTGGATGGTCACCGGAGCCGCGCCGCCGGCCCCCTTGCAGACGCTGAAGATAGAAGAGGTCCAAAATCGGCGGCTGAAGACTCCTCAGTCTTCAAAAGGTAGCGCACAGCACTGCAGCTGTGCGCCATTTTCCTCTCAGCACACTTCACACGGCAGTCACTGAGGGTGCAGAGCGCTGGGGGGGGGCGCTCTGGGAGGCAAATAAAAACCTTACTAAAGGCTAAAAATACCTCACATATAGCCCACAGAGGCTATATGGAGATATTTAACCCCTGCCTAACTCAAATAATAGCGGGAGACGAGCCCGCCGAAAAAGGGGCGGGGCCTATCTCCTCAGCACACGGCGCCATTTCCTCTCACAGCTCCGCTGGTCAGGACGGCTCCCAGGTCTCTCCCCTGCACTGCACTACAGAAACAGGGTAAAACAGAGAGGGGGGGCAAGATTATTGGCTATATTTATATATATATAAAAAGCAGCTATAAGGGAGCACTTATCATAAGGCTATCCCTGTCATATATAGCGTTTTTTGGTGTGTGCTGGCAGACTCTCCCTCTGTCTCCCCAAAAGGGCTAGTGGGTCCTGTCTTCATTAGAGCATTCCCTGTGTGGTTGCTGGGTGTGTCGGTACGTGTGTGTCGACATGTATGAGGACGATACTGGTGTGGAGGCGGAGCAATTGCCAAACATGCAGATGTCACCCCCCAGGGGGTCGACACCAGAATGGATGCCTTTATTTGTGGAATTACGTGATAGTCTCACTTCACTTAAACAGTCGGTTGAGGACATGAGGCGGCCGGACGATCAATTAATGCCTGTCCAGGCGCCTCAAACACCGTCAGGGGCTGTAAAACGCCCTTTGCCTCAGTCGGTCGACACAGACCCAGACACAGGCACTGATTCTAGTGACGACGGTGGAAATTCAAACGTATTTTCCAGTAGGGCCACACGTTATATGATTTTGGCAATGAAGGAGACGTTAAATTTAGCTGATACTACAAATACCGTAAAACAGGGTATTATGTATGGTGTGAAAAAACTACCAACAGTTTTTCCTGAATCAGAAGAGTTAAATGACGTGTGTGATGAAGCGTGGGTTGCGCCTGATAAAAAGTTGATAATTTCTAAAAAGTTATTGGCATTATACCCTTTCCCGCCAGAGGTTAGGGCGCGCTGGGAAACACCCCCTAAGGTGGACAAGGCGCTAACACGCTTATCTAAACAAGTGGCGTTACCCTCTCCTGAGACGGCCGCACTTAAGGATCCATCAGATAGGAGGATGGAAGGTATCCAAAAGAGTATATACACACATGCAGGTGTTATACTACGACCAGCTATAGCAACTGCCTGGATGTGCAGTGCTGGAGTAGTTTGGTCAGAATCCCTGATTGAAAATATTGATACCCTAGATAGGGACAATGTTTTGCTGTCGTTAGAACAAATAAAGGATGCATTTATTTATATGCGTGATGCACAGAGAGATATCTGCACACTGGCATCACGGGTGAGTGCTATGTCCATTTCAGCCAGAAGAGCCTTATGGACACGACAGTGGACAGGCGATGCGGATTCAAAACGCCATATGGAAGTTTTGCCGTATAAAGGGGAGGAGTTATTTGGAGTCGGTCTATCAGACTTGGTGGCCACGGCTACTGCCGGGAAATCCACCTTTTTACCTCAAGTCACTCCCCAACAGAAAAAGGCACCGACCTTTCAACCGCAGCCCTTTCGTTCCTATAAAAATAAGAGAGCAAAGGGCTTGTCGTACCTGCCACGAGGCAGAGGCAGAGGGAAGAGACAGCAACAGGCAGCTCCTTCCCAGGAACAGAAGCCCTCCCCGGCTCCTGCAAAAACCTCAGCATGACGCTGGGGCCTCTCAAGTGGACTCGGGGACAGTGGGCGGCCGTCTCAAAAATTACAGCGCGCAGTGGGCTCACTCGCAGGTAGACCCCTGGATACTGCAGATAATATCTCAGGGGTACAGGTTGGAATTAGAGACGGATCCTCCTCACCGTTTCCTGAAGTCTGCTTTACCAACCGTCTCTTCCGAAAGGGAGATGGTTTTGGAAGCCATTCACAAGCTGTACTCTCAGCAGGTGATAGTCAAAGTACCCCTCTTACAACAAGGGAAGGGGTATTATTCCACTCTATTTGTGGTACCGAAGCCGGATGGCTCGGTAAGGCCTATTCTAAATCTGAAGTCCTTGAACCTCTACATAAAAAAGTTCAAGTTCAAGATGGAGTCACTCAGAGCAGTGATAGCGAACCTGGAAGAAGGGGACTTTATGGTATCCTTGGACATCAAGGATGCGTATCTCCACGTTCCGATTTACCCCGCACACCAGGGGTACCTCAGGTTCGTTGTTCAAAACTGTCACTATCAGTTTCAGACGCTGCCGTTTGGATTGTCCACGGCGCCTCGGGTCTTTACCAAGGTAATGGCCGAGATGATGATTCTTCTTCGAAGAAAAGGCGTATTAGTTATCCCATACTTGGACGATCTCCTAATAAGGGCAAGGTCCAGAGAACAGCTGGAGACAGGATTAGCACTATCTCAAGAGGTGCTAAGACAACACGGGTGGATTCTGAATATTCCAAAATCCCAATTAATCCCGACAACTCGTCTGCTGTTCCTAGGAATGATTCTGGACACGGTTCAGAAAAAGGTTTTCCTTCCCGAGGAAAAAGCCAAGGAGTTATCCGACCTAGTCAGGAACCTCCTAAAACCAGGAAAGGTGTCAGTACATCAATGCACAAGAGTCCTGGGGAAAATGGTGGCTTCTTACGAAGCAATTCCATTCGGCAGATTCCATGCAAGAATTTTCCAAAGGGATCTGTTGGACAAATGGTCAGGGTCACATCTTCAGATGCACCTGCGAATAACCCTGTCACCAAAGACAAGGGTGTCTCTTCTGTGGTGGTTGCAGAAGGCTCACCTATTAGAAGGCCGCAGATTCGGCATTCAGGATTGGATCTTGGTGACCACGGACGCCAGCCTGAGAGGCTGGGGAGCAGTCACACAAGGAAGAAACTTCCAGGGAGTATGGACGAGCCTGGAAAAGTCTCTTCACATAAACATTCTGGAACTAAGAGCAATATACAAGGCTCTAAGCCAGGCGGAACCTCTCCTGCAAGGAAAGCCGGTGTTGATTCAGTCGGACAACATCACGGCGGTCGCCCATGTAAACAGACAGGGCGGCACAAGAAGCAGGAGTGCAATGGCAGAAGCTGCCAAGATTCTTCGCTGGGCGGAGAATCACGTGATAGCACTGTCAGCAGTGTTCATCCCGGGCGTGGACAACTGGGAAGCAGACTTCCTCAGCAGACACGATCTTCATCCGGGAGAGTGGGGTCTACATCCAGAGGTCTTCCACATGTTAATAGACCGTTGGGAAAGACCAATTGTAGACATGATGGCGTCTCGCCTCAACAAGAAACTGGACAAATATTGCGCCAGGTCAAGAGATCCACAGGCAATAGCTGTGGACGCGCTGGTAACTCCTTGGGTGTACCAGTCAGTATATGTGTTTCCTCCTCTGCCGCTCATACCAAAGGTATTGAAGATTATACGGCGAAGAGGAGTAAGAACAATACTAGTGGTTCCGGATTGGCCGAGAAGGACTTGGTACCCGGAACTTCAAGAGATGCTCACGGACGAACCGTGGCCTCTACCTCTGAGAAGGGACCTGCTCCAACAGGGTCCCTGTTTCTTTCAAGACTTACCGCGGCTGCGTTTGACGGCATGGCGGTTGAACGCCAGATCCTAAAAGGGAAAGGCATTCCAGAAGAAGTCATTCCTACCTTGATTAAGGCAAGGAAGGAAGTCACCGCGAAACATTATCACCGCATTTGGCGAAAATATGTCGCGTGGTGCGAGGATCGGAGTGTTCCGACGGAGGAATTTCAACTGGGTCGTTTCCTACATTTCCTGCAATCAGGATTGTCTATGGGTCTCAAATTGGGATCTATTAAGGTTCAAATTTCGGCCCTGTCAATATTCTTCCAAAAAGAATTGGCCTCAGTCCCTGAGGTCCAGACTTTTGTCAAAGGAGTACTGCATATACAGCCTCCTGTGGTGCCTCCGGTGGCACCGTGGGATCTAAATGTAGTTTTAGATTTCCTCAAATCCCATTGGTTTGAACCATTGAAAAAGGTGGATTTGAAATATCTCACATGGAAAGTGACTATGTTACTGGCCCTGGCTTCTGCCAGGAGAGTATCTGAATTGGCGGCTTTATCTTATAAAAACCCTTATCTAATCTTCCATTCGGATAGGGCAGAACTGCGGACTCGTCCGCATTTTCTCCCTAAAGTGGTATCAGCATTTCACCTGAACCAACCTATTGTGGTGCCTGCGGCCACTAGCGACTTGGAGGACTCCAAGTTGTTGGACGTTGTCAGAGCCTTAAAAATATACATTTCAAGGACGGCTGGAGTCAGAAAATCTGACTCGCTGTTTATACTGTATGCACCCAACAAGTTGGGTGCACCTGCTTCTAAGCAGTCGATTGCTCGTTGGATTTGTAGCACAATTCAACTTGCACATTCTGTGGCAGGCCTGCCACAGCCTAAATCTGTTAAGGCCCATTCCACAAGGAAGGTGGGCTCATCTTGGGCGGCTGCCCGAGGGGTCTCGGCATTACAACTCTGCCGAGCAGCTACGTGGTCGGGGGAAAACACGTTTGTAAAATTCTACAAATTTGATACCCTGGCAAAAGAGGACTTGGAATTCTCTCATTCGGTGCTGCAGAGTCATCCGCACTCTCCCGCCCGTTTGGGAGCTTTGGTATAATCCCCATGGTCCTTTCAGGAACCCCAGCATCCACAAGGACGATAGAGAAAATAAGAATTTACTTACCGATAATTCTATTTCTCGGAGTCCGTAGTGGATGCTGGGCGCCCATCCCAAGTGCGGATTATCTGCAATACTTGTACATAGTTATTGTTAACTAATTCGGGTTATTGTTAAAGGAGCCATCTTTAAGAGGCTCTTTCTGTTATCATACTGTTAACTGGGTTTAGATCACAAGTTGTACGGTGTGATTGGTGTGGCTGGTATGAGTCTTACCCGGGATTCAAAATGCCTCCCTTATTGTGTATGCTCGTCCGGGCACAGTACCTAACTGGAGTCTGGAGGAGGGTCATAGGGGGAGGAGCCAGTGCACACCACCTGACCTAGTAAAGCTTTACTTTTTTGTGCCCTGTCTCCTGCGGAGCCGCTATTCCCCATGGTCCTTTCAGGAACCCCAGCATCCACTACGGACTCCGAGAAATAGAATTATCGGTAAGTAAATTCTTATTTTTTTTCTTTTTAGGTAGAACGTCTGTCTGATATTAAAACAGAAGATACAGAGGGTGAAGAAGAGACGTATGTGACTGATATAAAGGCAGAAGATATAGAGGGAGAAGAAGAGACGTATGTGACTGATATAAAGGCAGAAGATACAGAGGGAGAAGGAGAGACGTATGTGACTGATATAAAGGCAGAAGATACAGAGGGAGAAGAAGAGACGTATGTGACTGATATAAAGGCAGAAGATATAGAGGGAGAAGAAGAGACGTATGTGACCGATATAAAGGCAGAAGACATAGATGGAGAAGAAGAGACGTATGTGACTGATATAAAGGCAGACGATACAGAGGGAGAAGAAGAGACATATGAGACTGATATAAAGGCAGAAGATATAGAGGGAGATGAAGAGACGTATGTGACTGTTATAAAGGCAGAAGATATAGAGGGAGAAGAAGAGACGTATGTGACTGTTATAAAGGCAGAAGATATAGAGGGAGAAGAAGAGACATATGTGACTGATATAAAGGCAGAAGATATAGAGGGAGAAGAAGAGACGTATGTGACTGATATAAAGGCAGAAGATATAGAGGGAGAAGAAGAGACGTATGTGACTGATATAAAGGCAGAAGATATAGAGGGAGAAGAAGAGACGTATGTGACTGATATAAAGGCAGAAGATATAGAGGGAGAGGAAGAGACGTATGTGACTGATATAAAGGCAGAAGATATAGAGGGAGAAGAAGAGACGTATGTGACTGATATAAAGGCAGAAGATATAGAGGGAGAAGAAGAGACGTATGTGACTGATATAAAGGCAGAAGATATAGAGGGAGAAGAAGAGACGTATGTGACTGATATGAAGGCAGAAGATATAGAGAGAGAAGAAGAGACGTATGTGACTGATATGAAGGCAGAAGATATAGAGGAAGAAGAGACGTATGTGACTGATATAAAGGCAGAAGATATAGAGGGAGAAGAAGAGACGTATGTGACTGATATAAAGGCAGAAGATATAGAGGGAGAAGAAGAGACGTATGTGACTGATATGAAGGCAGAAGATATAGAGGGAGAAGAAGAGACGTATGTGACTGATATGAAGGCAGAAGATATAGAGGGAGAAGAAGAGACGTATGTGACTGATATAAAGGCAGAAGATATAGAGGGAGAAGAAGAGACGTATGTGACTGATATAAAGGCAGAAGATATAGAGGGAGAAGAAGAGACGTATGTGACTGATATGAAGGCAGAAGATATAGAGGGAGAAGAAGAGACGTATGTGACTGATATGAAGGCAGAAGATATAGAGGAAGAAGAGACGTATGTGACTGATATAAAGGCAGAAGATATAGATGGAGAAGAAGAGACGTATGTGACTGATATAAAGGCAGAAGATATAGAGGGAGAAGAAGAGACGTATGTGACTGATATAAAGGCAGAAGATATAGAGGGAGAAGAAGAGACGTATGTGACTGATATAAAGGCAGAAGATATAGAGGGAGAAGAAGAGACGTATGTGACTGATATGAAGGCAGAAGATATAGAGGGAGAAGAAGAGACGTATGTGACTGATATGAAGGCAGAAGATATAGAGGAAGAAGAGACGTATGTGACTGATATAAAGGCAGAAGATATAGATGGAGAAGAAGAGACGTATGTGACTGATATAAAGGCAGAAGATATAGAGGGAGAAGAAGAGACGTATGTGACTGATATAAAGGCAGAAGATATAGAGGGAGAAGAAGAGACGTATGTGAGGGGTGATCAGCAGTGTAAGGAGGAGGAGATCCCTACAGATATCAGCACAGGTGAGTAATAAACACTTATTACAGAAGTCACATATTCTCCTTGCTCAGTCACTACAGCAATCTCTTATCCTACACCCTCCTCCGCCATCAGCCCTGTTCTCAGTTGGGTGTTTATAACAGAAGTTTATCCATGACAAATATCACATGGAGAGTTATTACGCACTTTACTATAATGTTATTCAAAATAACAAGCAGAAGTTAATAATAATAATAAAGGATTATGTATAGTAGTGGATGCAGAGGTGCACAGGTAACTGTGTAACACACGTGTAGAGAAATATATATGAGAAGACAATCTCCTGTAATAATGGCTATATGACACTCATTTCGTATGTGAATTGCAGCTTCTTAGTCAGTGATCACATGAGACAATATAGTTAGTGGAGAGGAACAGAGCGCTGTGACCAGACGCTTCCTAAGGCCGCGCGTCCTACTGTCACGGAATGGGTTTAGGTCACACGGGACCTGGCCAATTAGAGGATTCACGCTTACAATCGCCTGTTACTGACTCCACCCATTGGACAGTGGGCGGGTACAATGCTGCCACCACCAGACTCCTGGTTCCCGTGGCTCGGTTCTGCTCCGTATACGTTGACACGCTATCTTACCACACCTGTGTGGCGATGATTGATCCCCTCTGGTCACCTGACCAGGGTTCTGCATGGTAGTTGTTTGAAGGCAGCTTGGAGATGCCAGGGTTACCCTGGACAGCAGAACGGGGCTACGTTTGGCATACCCCTGCTGGTCACAAGATGAAGCGGTCGTCTTGAGGCAAAAGTTGTTTATTCGCTCAAATCAAGTCCTGAAAAGGCCCCTCCCTGTTCCCAGGGGATATCATACAGCCAGATGTTCACACAGAAAGAAGATGGTATAATACCTACACAGGGGTCACAGCACTCTATACAGTAATACACTATCTCCGGGGGTGAGCCCTCCATGTCTTTTCCATCCAATCAGGATGATAAATAAATTACACTGTAAAAGGAGATAACTGCATGAATCAGTTTCCTCCTTCCTGTCGCACAGACAAAGGGGGGAATTCAGACCTGAGCGCTACGCAGCGAGTTTTGCCGCCCTGCGATCAGAAAGTCGCCACCTACAGGGGGAGGGTATTTTCGCTGTGCAGGTTAAAGGGTTCTAAAATATTCACTGCTCTATAGAGCTAGTGCAAATAGTCACAGATCTGTGAGCGTTGCTCAGTAACTATTACCATACTGTGGGCCTAATTCAGACCTGATCACAGCAGCAAAATTGTTCTCTAGTGGGCAAGACCATGTGCACTGCCGGTGGGGTAAATCTAACATGTGCAGAGAGAGAGGTTTGGGTGGGTTATATTGTTTCTGTGCAGTGTACATGGTTTTTCCCATTAGAAAACTATTTTGCTGCTGCGATCAGGTCTGAATTAGGACTTGTGTGCAGTAATTCCCTAGTAGCATTGTATGGTAAAGGCAAGGGTCACAAAGAGGCTGAGGCATCTCTGTTATTTCATGCAAGTCCTGTTCTGCAGGTGTGTCACATCAGGACATTATACAGGACGGGTTTTATAGTCCACCTACCTCAGTTTCTCCTTCAGTCTCTGGGCAGGAACCCCCATGGGCTTCCTTTTTCTCAGTTACTGGGTCATATAACTGACCACCTGGCTACTGCTGCAGTTATTCCCCCTGTGGGAGTTCCTCAGCAGGTATATACTGCTATATCAGTCCCCAATGTCTCCGGCTATGCCAGTCACAGCCATTAATCCCCTTCGGTGGACGTGCTATCTACCTCAGTACAGAGCCTGATGCAAACCTCTATGGCCTTCCAGCAGATGTTACTGAATGACAGGCCTTAACCCTCTAGGGCCACTAGGCGTACTGTCTCATCCTCTCATCTGCACAAATTACAGATTCAGAGGCATCATCTGGTGAAGAAGAGGCAGATGTCTCTCTCAAATGGTCCCCCTCAGGAGGGTAGGAGGTTCACTCGCCCTGGATGTGGCTGCACTGAGTACTGGTCAAATCCATCCTGAAAGTGGAGGATGATGAGCCTCCTCCTGAACCGAAAACCTTGCACCGTTTTAAGCTCCAAGGAGGAGTTTCCTCAGCCTGAACACCTTATGGAACTCAGGCGTGATGCTTGGAATACTCCGGGAAAGAAGTTTCCGCTGCCTAAGCAATGAACTTCTTTCCACACTGTTCCAGCTACTGACTGTACAAAGTGAGAGATTCCCCCACTGGTGGATTCTCATTGCGCACGTTTGGTGAAATCACCCACCTTGCCTATTCCTTCAACGTCTTCCTTAAAGAAAACTGTGGATAGCAGAATGGCCTCCAAAGCGTCGGCTACCTCTGTCCTTGCTAGACGCATCTCCTCACTCTGCTTATGGAAAGAGGATATGGATTCTAAGAAGGCATTGGGATTCTTACCCTTCATGGGGGATATCTTATATGGAGTGGAATTGGATAAAATAATGGCTACACTAGCGGCTACCAAGACGTCTTTCCTGCCCTTGGCTCCTACGCCAAGGGCTCAGACATCCAATTTTCGTACCTTTTGCCCACAAGGGAAAGCCAGACCTTCCTTAGACAAAAAAGTCTACTGAGACTACAAACCTAGGTCCAAGCAGGCCACCAGCCAAATGTGATGACAGGCTTGTAGCATGACAGGGTGGGCCTCCTCCTGGGGGACCACAGGGTGGTAGGCCAACTTCTTTAGTTTGTGCACGCCTGGTGCCTAACTACAACAGACGCCTGAGTGCAAGAAGTTATCTCTCATGGGTACGCTGGCTACTTCAAGAGACGACCCCCTCAACAGTTCTTTTGTACAGGCCTCCCTTCAGACCCCAGCAAGGTTTTGGCCCTACAAAAGGTTATTCAATCCCTCCTGCAATCAGGAGTGAAGATACCAGTCCCTTGCTCTCAATATGGGACCGGGTTCTATTCAACACTATTCCTGATGCAGAAACCGAATGGATCTCATCGACCTATGGTAAACCTTAGTCTCTCAAATTTGTCAGAGTACCCAAGCTCCATATGGAAACACTATGCTCCATTGTTCTAGCAATGGAGCCGGGGATTTCATGGTGACTAGACATTTAGGATGTTTACTTGCAAGTTCCTATAGTACCTTCCCACCAAAAATTCCTATGGTTTGATATTATTCACCAAAATTACCAATTTCAGGCATTGCCTTTTTGGACTCTCCACTGTGCCCAGGGTCTTCACGAAAATTATGGCGGTTATGGCAGCACATATACGTTGTCAGGGAGTCAGAATTCTTCCTTATCTGGATGACCTGGAGGTACTAAACAACTGTCTCCAGCTGACTCTTTCCTTCCTACAACAAATATGGCTCATCAACTGGAATAAGTCATCCCTCACGCCTTCACAGTGTATGATACATCAGAGAGCACTTTTGTAATCTCGAGTCCAGAGGCTCTTCCTGACCACTTTTTCCGAGTAGTCTTTGGAAGTTCAAACAAGAAGGAGGTACCATCAAAGTGGTAGTCCCGACAAGGCCCATATGTCATTGGTTCTTCGATCTACAGAACCTATCCATAGACGCTCCCTTTCCACTTCCCCAGCTACCAGACTTGTTGTCTGAGGGTCCCTGTCTACCTCCAGACCTAGCTCATCTAAATTTGATGGCGTGGCTCTTGAGTCATCCATCCTAAGAGCAAAAGGATTCTCAGTCGGTTGTCCAGACCATGCTTAAAGCGAGAAAGCTGGAATCTGCCCGTATCTATTATCGAGTGTGGCATATATACCTTCAGTGGTGCGCTACAATGTGCTAAAACCAACAGTTTTTTAGAGTATCTAGGATTCTCACCTTCCTCCAAGCTGGACTTCGCTTAACAACATTGAAAGTGCACATCTCGGCGCTTTCCATCTGGTTCCAACAGTAAATTACTTCACTACCGGATGTTCGTACCTTTCTCCAAGGTGTACTCCATGTTCAACCTCCATATGTAACTCAGGTAGTGCCATGGGATTTATCAGTGGTCCTCAAAGCTTTTCAGAAGCCTCCGTTTGAACCTCTGGAATCAGTGGAACTACAGTGGTTAACGAAAACAACAGCCGTATTCCTGCTAGCTATTGCTTCCGCTGGGTATCAGATTTGGGAGTGCTGTCCTCTCGCTCCCCCTTTCTTATTTTTCATAGGGACAGGGTTGTTCTACGTACTAGGTCCAATTTCCTTCCTAAGGTAATGTCCCAGTCACATATTAATGAGGTAATTGTGGTAGTGGCCTTCCTCTCTCCAAACTTTTGACTGGGGAGCCCTCCCTTGATGTGGTCATTGCTCTAAGGAGTTATGTGGATCGTTCCAGTTCCCTTTGGAAATCAGACTCCCTCTTTGTCCTTTGTGGCCTCAACAAGAGGGGGTGACCAGCAGACAAACAGATTCTGGCCAGATGGATTTGTATGACTATATCAGAAGTGTACACTCAGGCTGACCTTCCTGTACCGACTACAGTTTGAGCTTATTCTATTCACTCTGTGGGTCCTTTGTGGGCAGCCACCGTGGCGTGTCTGCAGGACAATTGTGCAAGGTGGGTACATGGTCTTCTATCCTTTCTTAGGTTGTATGCCTTTGATACATTCACTTCCCAAGATGCTTCATTTGGATGCTGGATTCTTTTATCCACTCATGAGCATCCCTTCCCTTAAATAACTGCTTTGGGATATCCCCATAGTAATCCCTGTGGAGCCATATGGAACCCAAAGAAGAAAATGAGAGTTATGGTAAAACTTTCTATGACCGGACGGTCCCGTATGACAGCCCTCACCGCTTCGTGTCCCGTCCCCAGTCACAGAATGGAGTTTTAGGTCACACGGGACCTGGCCACATAGGGGATTCCCGCTTATCGTCAGTAGCCGCCTGTTACTGACTCCACCCACTGTGCAGTGGGCCGATACTATGCTGCCACCACCAGACTCATCATAGCCATGGTGTCTGGAACCACGGTTCTGCTCTGTATGCGTCAACACACTGTCTTACCACACCTGTGTGGTGCTGACGAATCCCCACTAGTTGCTTGACTAGGCCTCTACCCAGTAGCTGGCTGGAGGCAGAGCTTGAAGACACTGGGTGCTCCCAGGACAGCTGCAAAATGGAGCTAGGTTTGGCCTAGCTCTGCAGGTCACAAGATGAAGCGGTCGTCTTGAGGCAGATGTTTATTTGCTCAAATAGCCTTCAAAAAGATTCTTCCCTATTGCTAGGGGCAGCAGCAATACAGCAAGATGTTACAGCAGAAAGTAGTTGGTATAATACAACTCTGAAGCTCAGTGGCCTCCTCTTTTTATACAGTAAAACCACACTGCATCTCAGGGGGTAGTCCCCCCCGAGTCCTTTCCATCCAATCAGGATATCTTACAAAATATAAATAAATTACATTTTAAAAGGATATAAGTACATGACGCAATTTCCTCCTTCCTGTCACACACACAGTTTGGTGTCCTTTAAAGTCCAGTCCTTACCAGCAGGGAGTTTACAATTCGCCTATGATATATTTATCACATAGCTTCAAGATACGGTTTGTATTTGATTTCCCAAACAAATGTTCCTCATCCTTCCTACATATACCATTCAGGATTCGTATATCAATCAAACCAGCTACATAAATAAATACAGGTTCCAAACCCATACCAATCCATACCAATTTACATATTCACACAGTCTCAGCATTTACCTGCCGGGTACTGTCCAACATCAAAAAGGTTTTTCTGCTGCGGGGCACACTGGGCTCCACAAGGATAGACATTGGGGTGTAGAGTAGGATCTTGATCCGAAGCACCAACAGGCTCAAAAGCTTTGACCTTCTTCCCAAGATGCATAGCGCCGCCTCCTATATCACCCCGCCTCCATGCACAGGAGCTCAGTTTGTAGTTGGTGCTTGCAGTGCAAGCATGTAACAGGAGGGGCTGCTCAGCAGCTCTAGAAAAAGCTTTTTCTGAGGAAAAAAGAAGACTACAAGGGCTGCAGCAGAGGCACAGATTGTGCTGGATGTCAGTAGACATTGCCTGCTGCAGCTCCATCTCTCCCCCAGCGGCGCTGTACACTCCCGAGCCCTGGTGGCCGGGTACCTACAGCGGAGGCTCCGGTTTTCTTCACGTTAGACACACACGGCTGGGGCTCTCCGGGATCGCGTGGCCGCGCTTCGGGAGGTGGTAAGTGGGTCCCGCTTGCGGGACTCGCACTTTATCGCGATCTGGCGCGGTCAGTGGGAGGCGGGCCGCGCGCGCTGGCGGTGGACACTGTGGCAGTACAGGCGATCCCACTAGATCACCAGGGCATGGGCGCAGGTCAGGTTTTCTCTCTAAACCAATTCTTATTTCTCTGACGTACTAGTGGATGCTGGGAACTCCGAAAGGACCATGGGGATAGCGGCTCCGCAGGAGACTGGGCACAAAGTAAAAGCTTTAGGACTACCTGGTGTGCACTGGCTCCTCCCCCTATGACCCTCCTCCAAGCCTCAGTTAGATTTTTGTGCCCGGCCGAGAAGGGTGCATTCTAGGAGCTCTCCTAAGTTCTTAGGAAAAGTTTAGCTTTAGGTTTTTTATTTTCAGTGAGACCTGCTGGCAACAGGCTCACTGCATCGAGGGACTAAGGGGAGAAGAAGCGAACTCGCCTGCTTGCAGCCGGATTGGGCTTCTTAGGCTACTGGACACCACTAGCTCCAGAGGGACCGAACACAGGCCAGGCCTCGGAGTCCGGTCCCAGAGCCGCGCCGCCGTCCCCCTTACAGAGCCAGAAGCAAGAAGAGGTCCGGAAAATCGGCGGCAGAAGACATCCTGTCTTCACCAAGGTAGCGCACAGCACTGCAGCTGTGCGCCATTGCTCCTCAGCACACTTCACACTTCGGTCACTGAGGGTGCAGGGCGCTAGGGGGGGGCGCCCTGAGTAGCAATAAAAACACCTTGGCTGGCGAAAATACATCACATATAGGCCCCAGGGCTATATGGATGAATTTTAACCCCTGCCAGATTCCACAGAAAAGCGGGAGAAAAGGCCGCCGAGAAGGGGGCGGAGCCTATCTCCCCAGCACACAAGCGCCATTTTCCCTCACAGCTCCACTGGAAGGACGTCTCCCTGGCTCTCCCCTGCAGTCCTGCACTACAGAAAAGGGTAAAAAAGAGTGGGGGTGCACTAATTAGGCGCAGTATTAACAATACAGCAGCTATAAGGGGAGAAACACTTATATAAGGTTATCCCTATATATATATATATATATATATATAGCGCTCTGGTGTGTGCTGGCATACTCTCCCTCTGTCTCCCCAAAGGGCTAGTGGGGTCCTGTCCTCTATCAGAGCATTCCCTGTGTGTGTGCTGTGTGTCGGTACGTTTGTGTCGACATGTATGAGGAGAAAATGATGTGGAGGCGGAGCAATTGCCTGTAATAGTGATGTCACCCCCTAGGGAGTCGACACCTGAGTGGATGAGCTTATGGAAGGAATTACGTGACAGTGTCAGCTCTGTATAAAAGACAGTGGTTGACATGAGACAGCCGGCTACTCAGCTTGTGCCTGTCCAGGCGTCTCATAGGCCGCCAGGGGCTCTAAAGCGCCCGTTACCTCAGATGGCAGATACAGACGCCGACACGGATACTGACTCCAGTGTCGACGGTGAAGAGATAAACGTGACTTCCAGTAGGGCCACACGTTACATGATTGAGGCAATGGAAAATGTTTTACACATTTCTGATAATACGAGTACCACCAAAAGGGGTATTATGTTCGGTGAGAAAAAACTACCTGTAGTTTTCCTGAATCTGAGGAATTAAATGAGGTGTGTGATGAAGCGTGGGTTTCCCCCGATAAAAAATTGATAATTTCTAAAAAGTTATTGGCATTATATCCTTTCCCGCCAGAGGATAGGGCACGATGGGAAACACCCCCTAGGGTGGATAAAGCGCTCACACGCTTGTCTAAACAGGTGGCACTACCCTCTCCTGAGACGGCCGCCCTTAAGGAGCCTGCTGATAGAAAGCAGGAGAATATCCTAAAATGTATTTACACACATACTGGTGTTATACTGCGACCAGCAATCGCCTCAGCCTGGATGTGCAGTGCTGGGGTGGCTTGGTCGGATTCCCTGACTGAAAATATTGACACCCTAGATAGGGACAGTATATTACTGACTATAGAGCATTTAAAAGATGCATTTCTATATATGCGTGATGCACAGAGGGATATTTGCCGACTGGCATCAAGAGTAAGTGCGCTGTCCATTTCTGCCAGAAGAGGGTTATGGACGCGACAGTGGTCAGGTGATGCGGATTCCAAACGGCATATGGAAGTATTGCCTTATAAAGGGGAGGAGTTATTTGGGGTCGGTCTATCAGACCTGGTGGCCACGGCTACGGCTGGGAAATCCACATTTTTACCCCAGGTCGCCTCTCAACATAATAAGATGCCGTATTACCAGGCGCAGTCCTTTCGTCCCCATAAGGGCAAGCGGGCAAAAGGCTCCTCATTTCTGCCACGTGGCAGAGGAAGGGGAAAAAGGCTGCAGCAGACAGCCAGTTCCCAGGAACAGAAGCCCTCTCCCGCTTCTGCCAAGTCCTCAGCATGACGCTGGGGCTTTACAAGCGGACTCGGGCACGGTGGGGGCACGTCTCAAGAATTTCAGCGCGCAGTGGGCTCACTCGCAAGTAGACCCCTGGATCCTTCAGGTGGTATCTCAGGGGTACAAATTGGAATTCGAGACATCTCCCCCTCGCCGGTTCCTAAAGTCTGCTTTACCAACGTCTCCCTCCGACAGGGAGGCGGTATTGGAGGCCATTCACAAGCTGTATTCTCAGCAGGTGATAATCAAGGTACCCCTCCTACAACAGGGCAAGGGGTATTATTCAATGCTGTTTGTGGTACCGAAGCCAGACGGCTCGGTGAGACCTATTTTAAATCTAAAATCTTTGAACACTTACATACGGAGGTTCAAATTCAAAATGGAATCACTCAGGGCAGTGATCGCGAACCTGGAAGAAGGGGACTATATGGTGTCTTTGGACATCAAGGATGCTTACCTCCATGTCCCAATTTACCCTTCTCATCAAGGGTACCTCAGGTTTGTGGTACAGAACTTTCACTATCAGTTTCAGACGCTGCCGTTTGGATTGTCCACGGCACCCCGGGTCTTTACCAAGGTAATGGCCGAAATGATGATACTTCTTCGAAGAAAAGGCGTTTTAATTATCCCTTACTTGGACGATCTCCTGATAAGGGCAAGATCCAGGGAACAGTTAGTAGTCGGAGTAGCACTATCTCAAGTAGTGCTGCGGCAGCACGGGTGGATTCTAAATATCCCAAAATCGCAGCTGATTCCAACGACACGTCTGCTGTTTCTAGGGATGATTCTGGACACAGTCCAGAAAAAGGTGTTTCTCCCGGAGGAGAAAGCCAGGGAGTTATCCGAGCTAGTCAGAAACCTCCTGAAACCAGGCCGAGTCTCAGTGCATCAATGCACTAGGGTCCTGGGAAAAATGGTGGCTTAGTACAAAGCGATTCCATTCGGCAGATTCCACGCAAGAACATTCCAGTGGGATCTGCTGGACAAATGGTCCGGATCGCATCTTCAGATGCATCAGAGGATAACCCTGTCTCCAAGGACAAGGGTGTCTCTCCTGTGGTGGTTGCAGAGTGCTCATCTTCTAGAGGGCCGCAGATTCGGCATTCAGGACTGGGTCCTGGTGACCACGGATGCCAGCCTGAGAGACTGGGGAGCAGTCACACAGGGAAGAAATTTCCAGGGCTTGTGGTCAAGCCTGGAGACATCATTTCACATAAATATACTAGAGCTAAGGGCCATTTACAATGCTCTAAGCCTAGCAAGACCTCTGCTTCAGGGTCAGCCGGTGTTGATCCAGTCAGACAACATCACGGCAGTCGCCCACGTAAACAGACAGGGCGGCACAAGAAGCAGGAGGGCAGAAGCTGCAAGGATTCTTCGCTGGGCGGAAAATCATGTGATAGCTCTGTCAGCAGTGTTCATTCCAGGAGTGGACAACTGGGAAGCAGACTTCCTCAGCAGGCACGATCTCCACCCGGGGGAGTGGGGACTTCATCCAGAAGTCTTCCACATGATTGTGAACCGTTGGGAAAAACCAAAGGTGGACATGATGGCGTCCCGCCTCAACAAAAAACTGGACAGGTATTGCGCCAGGTCAAGGGACCCTCAGGCAATAGCTGTGGACGCTCTGGTAACACCGTGGGTATACCAGTCAGTATATGTGTTCCCTCCTCTGCCTCTCATACCCAAGGTACTGAAGATTATAAGGCGGAGAGGAGTAAGAACTATACTCGTGGCTCCGGATTGGCCAAGAAGGACTTGGTACCCGGAACTTCAAGAGATGCTCACAGAGGACCCGTGGCCTCTGCCTCTAAGAAGGGACCTGCTCCAGCAGGGACCATGTCTGTTCCAAGATTTACCGCGGCTGCGTTTGACGACATGGCGGTTGAACGCCGGATCCTAAAGGATAAAGGCATTCCGGAGGAAGTCATCCCTACCCTGATCAAAGCCAGGAAGGATGTGACCGCAAAATATTATCACCGCATTTGGCGAAAATATGTTGCGTGGTGCGAGGCCAGGAAGGCCCCAACGGAGGAATTTCAACTGGGTCGATTCCTGCATTTCCTGCAAACAGGAGTGTCGATGGGCCTCAAATTGAGGTCCATTAAGGTTCAAATTTCGGCCCTGTCGATTTTCTTCCAGAAAGAACTGGCTTCAGTTCCTGAAGTCCAGACGTTAGTCAAGGGAGTGCTGCATATACAGCCTCCTTTTGTGCCTCCAGTGGCACCTTGGGATCTCAACGTAGTTTTGGGGTTCCTCAAATCGCATTGGTTTGAACCGCTTAAATCTGTGGATTTAAAATATCTCACATGGAAAGTGGCCATGCTGTTGGCCCTGGCTTAGGCCAGGCGCGTGTCAGAATTGGCTGCTTTGTCTTGCAAAAGCCCATATCTGATTTTCCATTCGGACAGGGCAGAACTGAGGACTCGTCCTCAGTTTCTCCCTAAGGTGGTGTCAGCTTTTCACCTGAACCAACCTATTGTGGTGCCTGCGGCTACTAGGGACTTGGAGGATTCCAAGCTGCTAGATGTTGTCAGGGCCCTGAAAATATATATTTCCAGGACGGCTGCCCATTCCACAAGGAAGGTGGGCTCATCTTGGGCGGCTGCCCGAGGGGTCTCGGCCTTACAAATTTGCCGAGCTGCTACTTGGTCAGGGTCAAACACGTTTGCAAAATTCTACAAATTTGATACCCTGGCTGAGGAGGACCTGGAGTTCTCTCATTCGGTGCTGCAGAGTCATCCGCACTCTCCCGCCCGTTTGGGAGCTTTGGTATAATCCCCATGGTCCTTTCGGAGTTCCCAGCATCCACTAGGACGTCAGAGAAAATAAGAATTTACTTAACGATAATTCTATTTCTCGTAGTCCGTAGTGGATGCTGGGCGCCCATCCCAAGTGCAGATTGTCTGCAGTACTTGTACATAGTTATTGTTACAAAAATCGGGTTATTATTGTGAGCCATCTTTCCAGAGGCTCCTCTGTTATCATACTGTTAACTGGGTTCAGATCACAGGTTGTACGGTGTGATTGGTGTGGCTGGTATGAGTCTTACCCGGGATTCATAAATCCTTCCTTATTGTGTACGCTCGTCCGGGCACAGTATCCTAACTGAGGCTTGGAGGAGGGTCATAGGGGGAGGAGCCAGTGCACACCAGGTAGTCCTAAAGCTTTACTTTTGTGCCCAGTCTCCTGCGGAGCCGCTATTCCCCATGGTCCTTACGGAGTTCCCAGCATCCACTACGGACTACGAGAAATAGATTTACCGGTGAGTAAATTCTTATTATCGCCCACAGTACCCGGTGGTTTTGCCAGCAGAGGGGATAGGGCTTAGACCTGAAGCCCCTCCCCCAGCCCCAGGGCGCCGTTTCCAGCAAGTTTTCCCGCCCTGGAGCTGCATCTCTGCCTTTCCTCACTCCCTGTCAGTGTCTGCGGCGCCATTATCCCTCAGCTCACTGTTCCTGGGACTGCTTGAGCAAATCCTCCTGTATAAAGCCGCCTGGTTGTCAGCGCTGTGACTTTACATGACACTTAAGTATTCTACCTGCCTATTAGTCAGTGTTAGTAAGAAAGAGTGCATTTAGTCAGGGTTTTATAGTACAATTACCCTGTGATATACATCCAGTTCATACTGTGTAGTGTTATATCTATTGTTATATGGCTGTGTAACCTAGTCCAGTGCAGTATTATTGTCAGTAATAACCTCTGCATTGTATAGACTGTGACTTTCTGTGTGTGCATTGATAGCTGAGTGGTGTCCATTTCATGTCTTTCACTCAACCTGCTATCCCTATATTCTATAACCTGAGGGGGATTGGTGCGTCAGGTGTTATCTAATATCGGATTTTCACAAAGATATACTGTATTACGTATTTTTCTCTGTGATTTAGTCACCATATCTCTCCTTTATCTCTGCTGGTGCTGACTACACTGCGCAGGGGTTTGGGTTAGAGGTATAGTGCTGCTGATAATTGTACTGTGTTACCTTATACTGCAAGTTATATCATGTCTGCTTCTGAGGGTAACGGTTCTGGGGCTGAACACACTGCTGGTGTTGCTGAAGCCACAGGGCCATATGAGGAGAATATAGCAGCTGTGGGCTCTGGTTCTGGGGGCTCCTTGCCCCCCAGTGGGACTGTGGCAACGGAGGCACATACTGACCCACCGTGGGCCGCTTTTTCCACGCTTCTGCATATGCTAGTTCATAAACTAACTACCCCTAGGGGACCCCCAATGCTGGTACAACCATATGTGGTCCCTGCAGCTAACCCGCTGTGGGCGGACGATTTATCTGCTCAATTAAAGAAGTTGAACCAGTCCTTAACTACTAAAAAGTCTGACCAACGCTCGCCTAAGTCCAAGAGGTCCTCTAAGCGAGCGCTTATCTCCTCACAATCCACTGCTGTCAAGCGTCAGAAGGTGGTTAAACAAGTTTTACCTCACTCTGATCACCTAGTGGATATACGTCAGGAACCCTGGGAAAACCCGGGTACGAAGTTTGTACCTCAAAAGAAGATACTGGCTCGCTATTCCCTCGCGCCAGAGCTGTCTAAGAATTGGGAAACACCTCCTCCATTGGACTCACATGTGACTAGGATGGTGGTTTCCTCAGCTCTACCTGTCACTACCGTCACGTCTCTAAAGGAGCCTACGGATAAACGTGTGGAGGGTTGTCTGAAAGCGATTTACACCCTCACGGGTGCTGCACAAAGGCCCACTATTGCAGTTACATGGGCTGCAGCGGCTATTGAAGCATGGGCCCAAGAGTTAGAAGCTGAAATCTCTTCTGACCATGCTAGACAATGTTATATATTGTCACAGCTTCTTGATATATTAAAGAGGCGGCTTCTGATGCCGGTGTTCTGGCAGCCATGGCTTCTACTACGTCAGTCCTGGCTCGCCGACTATTGTGGCTGAGATCCTGGTCTGTGGATCTGGATTCTAGAAAAACCCTGGAGGTACTCCCTTTCAAGGGAGATATTCTGTTTGGGGAGGACTTAAATAAGATAGTGGCTGACTTGGCTACTGCCAAAACTGCCTGTCTGCCAAATACCGCTCCTTCTGTGTCAAAGGCTAAAGGTACGTCCTTTCGTCCTTCAGGTAAAGCAAAAGGTCAGGCGTACCATAAGCAGGCCCGTACTTTTAAACCTGGTAAGCCGAAGCCCAAAAGAGCCTGGGCTGCCCGTCAGCCAGCCTCCAAGACCGATAAGCCTGCCACATGACGGGGCGGGCCTCCCCCTGGGGATCCCAGGGTGGGGGGCCGGCTTCTAGGGTATACCCAGGAATGGTTGAAGACCACTTCAGATGCCAGGGTACGGGAAGTCGTCACTCGGGGTTACGCCATAGCCTTCAAATACCGACCCCCTCATCGATTTTTCCAGACAGACGTCCCTTTGGACCAGACAAAGGCAAAAACTCTACACTCGGTGGTACAGACCCTCCTGGATACAGGAGTCGTAGTATAGGTGCCTCTTTCTCAGAGGGGCCGGGGGTACTATTCTCCGCTGTTTCTAGTCCCGAAACCGAATGGGTCCTCCCAGCCCATTCTCAACCTCAAGGCATTGAACAGGTTTGTGAAGGTTTCCAAGTTCCGTATGGAAACCCTTCGCTCTATAGTTCTGGCCTTGGAACCTGGGGACTACATGGTCTCCCTGGACATACAGGATGCTTACCTGCATATTCCTATAGCAGTGTCACATCAACAATACCTGAGGTTCGCTATTGGCAACTTCCATTACCAGTTTCGGGCGGTACCTTTTGGTTTAACAACGGCTCCGCGAGTCTTCACCAAAGTCATGGCGGTGATGACGGTGGTACTCCGCCGTCAAGGGGTCAGGATACTGCCGTATCTGGACGACTTGCTAATCCTGGCAAATTCCCCAGATCTTCTCCTACGTCATCTGGATATGCCGGTCCGGTTTCTACAAGCCCACGGGTGGCTCATCAACTGGAAGAAATCCTCCCTGGTCCCTGCTCAGAGCATGGTGCTCCTGGGAGCGTTGTTGGACAGTCACAACCAGAGGTTGTTCTTGTCTCAGGAGAAAGTCCTGAAGCTTCAGGGCAGGATTTGTAGCTTCCTTTCTCGTCCGCAAGTGTTGATACATTCGGCAAGGTAGGTGCTGGGCCTAATGGTATCTGCATTCGACATGGTGGAGTATGCTCAATTCCATTCTCGCCCCCTCCAGAGGCTGATTCTAGCCAAGTGGGACGGCCTGCCTCACCAAATCAGATCTCAAATGATATTATTGACTCTGGAGGTCCGTCTGTCGCTACACTGGTGGCTCCGGGACCTACAATTGTGCAGGGGTCGTCCCTTCTGGATATCCAACTGGGTCCTGTTGACGACAGATGCCAGTCTAAGAGGTTGGGGCATGGTGCTGGACCAAGGTCGGTGGACCAAGGAGGAATCTCTCCTCTCGATCAACATTCTGGAATTGCAGGCAGTCTTCAATGCGTTGAACCTGGCCCAGCATTTAATTCAGAACCATCCTGTTCAAGTACAGTCGGATAACGCCACCACGGTGGCTTACATAAATCATCAAGGCGGCACTCGAAGCTGTTTGGCAATGAAGGAAGTCTCACGGATTCTACGTTGGGCGGAACCCCATTTACCGGCCATATCGGCAATCTTCATTCCGGGAGTCCTGAATTGGGAAGTAGACTTTCTCAGTCGTCAGGACGTGCATGCCGGCGAGTGGGGCCTCCATCCAGAAGTGTTTCAACTCCTCGTAGAAAAGTGGGGTCTTCCAGACGTGGATCTGATAGCGTCTCAACACAATCACAAGGTTCCGGTCTTCGGAGCAAGGACAAGGGATCCTCAAGCAGCATTCGTGGATGCGCTGGCGGTGTCATGGAGGTTTCGGCTGCCGTATGCGTTCCCTCCGGTGTCACTCCTGCCCAGGGTAATTCGGAAGTTCAAACAAGAAAAACTAAATCTGCTTCTCATAGCTCCGGCATGGCCCAGACAGCATTGGTTCTCAGACCTTCAGGGTCTATTGTCAGAGCGTCCTATTCTACTTCCACAACGCCCAGACCTCCTTGTTCAGGGCCCCTGTGTCTACCAGGACCTAGCCGGCTGTCTTTGACGGCGTGGCTCTTGAAGCTTCCATCTTGAGGGCTAAGGGCTTTCTGAAGAGGTCATTAAAACTATGTTGCGGGCCCGGAAACCAGCTTCTGCTCGGATTTACCATAGGGTCTGGCATTCCTACTTTGGTACGCATCTAACAATTATGATGCTTCCAAGTTTAGTACAGCCAAGCTTTTGGCTTTTTTGCAGCAAGGCCTAGAGTTTTGGCCTGCGTCTGGCCTCCCTAAAGGTTCATATTTCTGCCTTGTTGGTGTGGTTTCAGAGAAAAATTGCGACTTTGCCTGATGTTCATATTTCACTCAGGGTGTGTTGTGTATCCAACCTTCCTATGTCCCGCCTGTGGCTCCATGGGACTTGCCAGTGGTTTTGGAGGCGTTGCAGGAGCCTCCATTTGAACCTCTTGGTTCAGCTGACCTTAAGTGGCTTTCCCTTAAGGTGGTGTTCTTGCTGGCTATTGCCTCTGCTAGAAGAGTGTCGGATTTGGTTGCCTTGTCTTGTAGTTCCCCATATCTGATTTTTCACCGTGACAGGACGGTTCTTAGGATTCGTCCCGGATATTTACCTAAGGTGGTTTCTTCGTTCCACCTTAATCAGGAGATTGAAGTTCCGGCCTTTGTGTCTCCTGATTTGTCTCCCAAAGAGCGGTCTTTGGATGTGGTACGGGCTCTCCGTATCTATGTGAAGAGAACTGCTTCTGTTAGGAAAACTGATTCTCTCTTTATTCTGTTTGTATTTCACAAATGGGGCTGGCCTGCCCACAAGCATACTTTGGCGAGATGGATTAGAATGGTGATTGCACATGCTTATGTGAGGGCTGGTCTGTCAGCTCCTGCTCACATTATGACCCATTCTACTCGGTCTGTTGGACCTTCTAGGGCAGTCCGCCGTGGTGCGACCCTTGCACAATTGTGCATGGCGGCTACGTGGTCCTCAGTGAACACTTCATTAGGTTCTATGCCTTCGATACCGCCGCTTTCCAGGATGCTTCGTTTGGACGCCGGGTTCTTGTGCCCGCTACTGTGAGTCCCCTCCCATTTAGGACATCCCCAATGTCTATCCTTGTGGAGCCCAGTGTACCACGCATCAGAAAACGAGTTTTATGGTAAGAACTCACCTTTGTTAAAACTCTTTCTGCGAGGTACACTGGGCTCCACAAGGCGCCCACCCTGACGCACTGAGCTTCTTTGGGTTGGTATGGCATTAGCCGCTGACACTTCTTCTGTCGGGTGAGTGTGTTTGTTGCAATTGGCAGTTGTCGTCTCTTTTACTTGCTACTGCATTGGGCTGGTAACAAAACTGAGCTCCTGTGCACGGGGGCGGGGTGATATAGGAGGCGGCGCTATGCATTTTGGGAAGAAGGCAAAGCTTTTGAGCCTGTTGGTGCTTCAGATCAAGATCCTACTCTACACCCCAATGTCTATCCTTGTGGAGCCCAGTGTACCTCGCAGAAAGAGTTTGAACAAAGGTAAGTTCTTACCATAAAACTCGTTTTTCATTCACAAGATCTGCTAGGAGAGGGCAATTATCAGCCCATTTCCTGATCACAGAAGGTAGGGGATCCTTATTCAGTCCTATATAGTAAGTGCATTTTTCCCTTTAAAATACATGTGACCACATCTTACATATAAATACATGTAAACATGCAATCCTACAACTGTGCACAGGGCACTACATATAACATGGTAAAACACATCATTAAACATATTTTTAAGCAGTCCGCGCCCAGCGCCCTTAGTACATTTCAAATATGGTGCCTAGCACCAGTTGTCCTTAAAATGGCGCTCTGCACTTAAGGGTTAACCCCTTATGTGCCGTGGCCGCCATTAACCATATGGCCCCCAGGGTCTCCGGCCACACTTACCTTTTGTTAATTCTTTCTTCGAGGTCGATAGGGTCCACAGGTTGCCCACCCTGACACACCTGGATTCTGTGGGCGACTCTTCGTAGTCACCGGTTCCCTACTCTTATCAGAAAGTGTGTGTTCTTGTGTGTGCCACAATCTCCCTTCTCTCCTGTCCTGCTCCTGCCTTGGGCTTGTTGGCAAAACTGAGCATGCCTGAGTATGGAGGTGTGGTATAGGGGGGAAGGACCAATGCTTCTTGAGATACCAGAAACGTAACTGCTTGTTGCCCAGGTCCTTCACCACCTGCATCCCCCATGGTAATCCCTGTGGACCCCATGGACCTCAAAGAGAGTAAACAAAGGTAAGTTTTACCATAACTCTCCTTTTTCTGTAGCTTACTTGTTGGTTCTCTGCCACATGAAGGCAAACCGAGAACTGAGCTCACTACCAGAGATCACCAGTCCGATCTTTGTATCAGTCCTGGATGTCGCCAATGGTATTCTGCGCATGCATGCACAATGCACCATGGGAGGTCGCTGGCTTCAGGGGACTATACTGTAGATAGGACCCAGAACCGCTTCATAGTTCCCAATTTCTAAAGCAGAGTAATGGGACCTGTATGTAACATCTGTATACATTAAAGGATGAAGAAATACAAAATTGGTCCGTAAGGTACTGGCATTGCTAGTATAGAGACCTCATAGGTAGAGATTTGCTTCATAATTCATGAGGAAACCAATGATTATGGGCATTCTGTACGGATGTCCTGGAGAAGGTATCCAGACCATCCCTGTGTACAGAGTGCGGATCATGTAAAGAGGGAGACAATTCCTGTTGGTGGTGTCAAAGTCAGAAAAATGTCTCTATGCACACTGCCATATTTGCACCGCACACTGGTCCGTGCTGCGCGTGCGTACGCTCTCCCGTGGAAGCGCATACCCGCAATAGCGTGCACTCGCAGGCGCGGTATGCGTATTTACGGTAGAGTTTATGTGATCGTAGCGTGCGACTCATTCGTTACAAAAGTTCACAATTAATGTAGTTTATAGATCATGATCCCTTTGATAGTTTCTGAAAGTTTGGTTAAAATACAATGTCCCAGAGCTGAGGAATCCCTCTTTATATCGTACGAAGGGTCTAACAGGAATCATACAGCAGTGTTTGGTACCCATCGGAAGAGTATTTAATTAGCAATATTCCGGTGTTGGTTTGGAGCGTATTAATCGCTCGTGCGAATAGTTATGGACATAAGAAGTTTATGTCCATTTCTATGATTTGCACATACTCAGGTATGCGGCGGGAAACCCAGTTTCCCACCCACCTGAGCTGTTGGAAATCGTCACAGCCCACCTGTATGAATCACCCTATGACCTTTTGTTATGATGCAGGGCCGAATTCCTTCGGCCAATGGACAATGGGATTGTAGGGACTATGAGATTGCATTGTGTGTGGGGCATAAATAGGCAGGCCGACCATATCCAACTCTCTCACTCTCACCAACGGTTATCTGCTGATAATCGGGAGCTGGATATCGAGGCGCAGGCGATCATACCCTTTGTGCGTAAGTTTCTCTCCATAATCATTGTCTTTCTGTGAGCCAATTTATCTCTCTCTTTCTATATCTCTCTCCTCTTTTCTCTTATATATCACATAGTATTATAGCATCGTATTGTATTGCATTTAGGTCAGTGTAGTATTGTCTTTTTGTATTTATTGTTTAGATCTGTGGTTAGGAAGTCTCTGTTATATTGTAGCGTATCATTTGTACTGTTATCCCCTTTTACAAGTATATTAGATATAATACAGTTAATAGGCTTTGGAACCTAAACCAGTATCTGTGTATTTTCTATAGTGTTAAGTGTTCACTTGAGCGTCGGTGACGCACAAGCAGCTTTGTAGTTAGTCAGGTTACACAAGGTTGCACTTACACCCTGTACTCACATTAAGGTATTCAGTGTATTTCATTGGTATAAGGTCTTAACATAAAGGTATAGTGCTGTGAGCGTCTGCATCGCTGGTGACCTCCTCTTGGTCTCGAGTGTACGCTACGCTACAGCGAATCATTCCCCTAGACATAACCAATAACGTGTCCTGTGATCACTGGGCCGTGAGCGAACGTGACGCTTGAGCGTCTCGCTTACTGCTGAGCGATCGTTACGCAAATAGCGTACCTTTACGGTACTTCTTAGGCAAACAGCGTACAGTGTTCTTAGCTTCATAAAGGGTTGTTTATACGACAAAGGAATTTAGCATTGTCAATTGGGGACTCGTCCGATCCTTCTCATATCTGCACTGGGTAGATCAGCAGACATTATCCCTCCAGCAAAAGGGTGGGAGGTTGTCTCGCAGTTGCTGACGGGATAAGCGTCTGCTTCGCTTAGGTAAAGAGTGCTGAAGGAATCCGGTAACCGGAAGTAAGAACAAAACGCTTGTGTCTTTTTAAAACTGTTTTATTTCTCTTCTGCCTTGCGTATACACGCACGCATACATATATCTGCATTTTCTGTTTCATTTTCGTATATCACTATTCCTGTTTGCCAATTTTATAGTTGATAGAAAGTGCTAAAAGAGATTTGCTGTTATTTCATAGTAGAGGTGATAGTTAAAGTATAGAACAACACACGGCTTGTCTGATATACGAGGCAGCCAGTGTGGATTGCAGTAGATGATCAAGGATCATTTACATTGATAAAAATATATTGTGTTACGGTGGATTTCTTTGCATTGCGTACACGTGTCGCTAACAAAGACTAGCGTACGCAATCCAAAAGGCAGACGCACGCAGCGTACATTACGCAACGTAGCGTCTGGTTACGCCCACGTAGCTCAAGCGGTGATAAAGTGAAGTAACGCAAAGGCGATAAGTAACGCACAGCGGTAGATAACGCGACGCGGTAAATAACGCAAGTCTATTTTTTGGAAAATCTGAAATTTAGTTTAACAGATCCTGCTCCTAATTGGTAACACTTTTGGCCTAAAGACAATTTCTGCGCAGAAATAGATATAGAAACAAAGTGTACATGTGTTGAGTGAGTGTGGTTTTGTATACAACTTTAAGGTGGAACCAAAAGAAAAGCCGGGTACTCGTCAAGGTACATACGTGTAAGTGACATATACGGTGGCTAGGGAGGCATCCCTGGTTAAATAATATTTGAGCATTTAGAGTATAGCGGATCATAAGGTAACAAGACCAGGAGGTCATAAGGTAACAAGACCAGGAGGTCGTAAGGTAAAAGGTCCGCTATAAAAGTCCAGTGGCACAACGCCTGGGGTGTTGGTGCAGAACCCATATAGGCCATAAGCTCTTGCTGAAGGAATCGCGGCCGGAAACATCGATTCCATTGATCTTTCAGTACATGACAAGTAGTGCTCGTGTACTGAACGATTGGACCACACGTAATTGTGTGCAGTAGTTAGTAATCTGACCTAATACCATTAGAGTAAAGTGGTCACAAACGCTATTTGTACATTCTGACGTGATTTGTGTAATTTTTTATTTTTGGAAGGGAAGTTCGCTGGTCACTCAGGAACTATCTAACAACCCCAACTTTACTGGAAAGAGTAAGTGTCCTGCGGGTAACCCTCATATGTTCCAGTAAACTGAAGGTTCCATAGGGGCCCTGTATCGAGTACGCTGGCATCATAACGGTGTTTACAGGTCGTATTGGTCGAGGTGGGCGAGTGAGTGGGGTACTCGGTAAACCGCCACCGCCGGCCTACTGTGGAGTAATTTGGTTGTCTGTAAAGGCTTGCTGAAAACCTTGATACAGAAATCCAAGGAGTAGTAAGCAACACCTACAGACTATGGGGGCCAGTTGCTCAGGTAGGGGGCGATCAACCCAGGTTCAGGTTGATTCAGAGAACCGACCAGTCGGGTCGGCAAGATACATCATGTGTGAAAAATACGGTAGTCACACAGAGGTTTTATGTGATGAATGGGAGAGAATGACTGTACAAGACAGGGACAAATTCCCAAGAATAGGTAGCTTTAGTCCAGAGGTGTTACAAAATTTAAGGAGGAGGATATGTCTCGTAAAATCAACAAAGAGACGAATTCAGCATCATGATTACTTACAGTTATGGCACCAGGAAGGTGAGATACAGAGAGGTTTGGCTCTGGCGGCGGGATCTGGGGCAGTCAGGAAGTTGATAGCCACAGCTCCTCCTCCACCATACATTGCAGGAGAGAGGTTGATTGTGGAGAGAAACGCACTGGGTTGTAAAACACAAACTCTTAGTAACACTGTAAATGTTAATGATGTTAACCAAATAACTCATGCAAGTATTAACCCGTGCAAGTTGTACCCTGTTTTGAACCTTCCTCAGGAGTGTGATCAAGAAGAAGATTCGGCAACAATTTCGGCTCTCTCTCTTGCGGCCACCATAGCAGAGACCACAGTAGGCACTGCAACACCCACGAGATTAGTGAAAGCCCCTAGCGGAGGGATAGGTGAGGTCGTGTCAACGGGTAAGTACGGCACCATGCACTACACTGAAACAATTGTACCACAAGTTGTAGAATCTATACAGAATGAGGAGGCTGTTAGAATTGCTCCTGTAAGGGTAATAGCAGTTCCCAATGGAAAAACAGATGTGTCTGGAGCCACTCCCATAAGGAACATTGCCATGTACACTCCATTTTCAAGAATGGAATTAAGAACAATAGTGTCCGAATTTCCTGACCCCAGGAAGGACTTAGTTGCTAGCCAAAAATACATTAGGGATCTAGGCAACACTGTAGAACCCAACAACAAGGATTGGCAGATACTACTAAGAGCTTGTTTACCTTCCAATGTTGATGCAACTCAGTTCTTAGCTGACTGTGCATTGGATAAAGATGTACCGCTTACAGACGTGTACAACAAGGATAATGTAAAAAGGATAAATTTACAGCTAAAGGAGTATTTCCCAGCCGTTGTTAAATGGAACAAGATATTCTCCATTAAGCAAAAGGAGTCCGAAACGGCAATAGAATATTTTCACCGGGCACTATTAGAAATGGCAAAGTACACTGGTATAGAAGACATAAAGACCAACCCAAACCATCGAGAAGTAGCAGTATCTGTACTGATGGATGGTTTGAAAGAAACATTAAAAGCTAGGGTACAGACCACGCAACCATGCTGGCGAGGTCTGTCAGTGTCCACATTGAGAGAGGCTGCTATTGATCACGACAGAAATATCACTAGGCATAGGGAGGCGCAAAGTGATAAGTTGATGTCCGTAAGTATACAGGCGCTGACCACAAGACAGCCTGCGTATGTACCACCGAATCCTGTGGGTAAGGCAAGTGTAATAACATGTTTTTCTTGTAACAGACCGGGACACTTTGCACGAGAATGTAGAACAAAGAATGTACAAAGATCTTTTCAACCCCCTAGACAACAACACAACACACGACATTGGGAGCAGGGTCCACAGAGGCGGAGTTTTGAGCCACATACAGGGGAAACAAAAAGATATCCCCCGAACAGAGACTGGCATGCCTCTGGTAGTTCCCAGCTAACTCCCCCACAAGTAGTTGCTGCCAATGGGATTCAGGGAGGTCAGCATACCCACTAGGGGTGTGGCCATACCTGTAATCTGCAGCCAGTTAAATTGATTGCCAGTCTCGAAAGCGAACCAGAGATTGCAATCAATGTAGCTGGTAAAACTTTAAACTTTCTTGTAGACACAGGGGCGGCCAAGTCAGTGATAAATTCGACAGTGGGCATGAGAACCACTGGTAGGACAATTCCAGCCATGGGAGTAACAGGAGTAGTCCAGCACTACCCTGTTAGCAAACCAGCCGAGATTACAATAGGGCCTTTGCATACCAAGCATTCCTTTTTGCTAGCTGCATCGGCACCAACCAATCTCCTGGGAAGAGACTTACTATGTAAAATGGGTTGCGTCATTTATTGTACTCCCGAAGGTGTATTCTTGGACATACCTGAGAATCACGCTCAGGAAGTACGAGACATGTTAGACTCCCCATCAAAATAAATGTCACACACCATTATAACAAATAAGAACCCATCCCAGGTAGAAGAGATGACATCTCAGATACCAGAGTCACTTTGGACAAAAGATGGACAGGACACTGGATTAATGGCAAATGTAGCTCCAGTAGTAGTACAAGTAAAAGATGGTAGGACAGCTCCAAAAATCCCACAGTATCCTCTGAAGCCAGAGGTGGAGCTAGGAGTTTTTCCCGTAATAGAGCGCTTGCTACAACAGGGCATTCTAGTAAGAACGTCCAGCACAGCAAATAGTCCCATCTTCCCTGTTAAAAAGAGTGGGGGGAGGGGTTACAGGCTAGTGCAGGATCTAAGGGGGATTAACAAAATAGTCGAGAGTCAGTTCCCCGTAGTGCCTAATCCAGCTGTCATCCTAATGCATATTCCTCCCACTGCCAAATTTTTCACTGTTATTGACCTCTGCTCCGCTTTCTTTTCGGTACCTCTGCACCCTGACAGCCAATATTTGTTTGCATTCACATACAGAGGAGTCCAATACACGTGGACTCGATTACCCCAAGGTTTCATAGATAGTCCAAGTATATTTTCCCAGGCTTTGCATGATTGTTTACAGTCTTTCCAACCAGAGAGTGGATCAGTATTGATACAGTATGTGGATGATTTACTGCTGTGTTCAGATTCACTGGAAGCTTCCCTGAAGGATACGAAACAGCTTCTGTTTCATCTTTCAGACACAGGTCACAAGGTTTCCAAAGACAAGTTGCAATTATGCCAGACTAAGGTGAAATATTTGGGACACTGTCTAACACAAGGACTGAGACACCTGACCGCTGATAGAATCCAAGCCATTAGAGACATGACACTGCCACAAACCCAGCAACAGATCAGAACGTTTTTAGGAATGTGTGGGTATTGCCGTAATTGGATCCCAGGGTTTTCCATATTGGCGCTACCTTTGCAGGAAATGGTCTCCTCAAACAAACCTGATCGGATTTTGCATACAGACGAATCTGAAACAGCATTTGAGAGACTCAAACAGTGTCTAACGCAGGCACCAGCACTAGGTATGCCAGACTATGGGAAACCCTTTGAACTATACGGAACAGAAAGTGCTGGGTGCGCAGCAGGTGTACTAACACAAAAACACGGTGACGCCAGCAGGCCAGTTGCATACTACAGCGCTCAGCTAGATACGGTAGCGCGGTCCCTCCCCACATGCTTGCGTAGCGTTGCGGCGATAGCATTGCTAGTGACAAAAAGCGAAGATGTCGTGCTAGGCCACAACCTCACAATCCATACGCCACATGCAGTATCAGCCTTATTAAATTCTGCCCAAACCAGACACGTCTCATCAGCAAGGTTTACAAGATGGGAATTGGCATTAATGGCCCCCGTAAACATCACCATAAAGAGATGCAGTGCATTAAACCCTGCAACATTTCTCCCAGGTGTGCCTGGTCAGGCACAAAGGGTGGAAGGTGAGAGTGATGGGGAAGGAGGATTTAATGCAAAGGAAGATGCACATGATTGTATGGAATATTTGACCCAAAATTTTACCGCAAGGCCTGACATCAGTGACAATCCACTGGAAGATGCGGAACTTACGTTCTACACGGACGGTAGTTGTCACAGACAGTCAGACTCGGGAGACTTGTGTACTGGATACGCAGTCGTAGATGACCAAGACACCATAGAAGCGGAACCGCTAGGCCCACCTCACTCAGCCCAGGTTGCTGAACTGGTCGCCCTAACCAGAGCATGTGAATTGGCTAAGGGTAAGTCTGCCAATATCTACACCGATTCTAGATACGCGTTCGGGGTAGTCCATGATTTCGGAGCCCTATGGCGGCTCAGAAATTTCATGACGGCAGCTGGTACACCGATAGCGCATGCAGCTCATATAAAAAGGCTTCTAACAGCGATACAGGAACCCGACAGAGTGGCTGTTATCAAATGTAAAGCACATACATATAGCCAAGACCCAGTATCCCTTGGTAACAGCCGAGCAGACGAAGCTGCAAAGCTTGCAGCTGCTACCCCCATACGGACAGACACCACACAATTGATGGTATTTAATACCATCAACACACAAAAGTTGTGTGAGATGCAGAATTTGTGTTCCACTCAGGAGAGAGCAGTCTGGAAGGCAAAGGGATATGGCCAGGAGTCCTCAGGGCTCTGGACGGATGGACATGGTAAACCAGTGGCCCCCAGGGCATACCTTCCATGTCTGGCTGAAGCAGCTCACGGGCTGACTCATCTAGGCAAGGAAGGGATGTGCAAATTGGTAAGAGCATACTGGTGCGCCCCGGGATTCTCCTCTCATGCGGGTAAAAGAGCAATGTCATGCCTTACCTGTCTGAGAAAGAATATTGGAAAAGCAATACCTACAGAACCATCCCATATCCCACCTGCCGGCGGCCCTTTCCAAGTAATACAAATTGACTTCATTCAATTGCCCCCATGTAGAAATTTGAAGTATGTACTTGTCTGTATAGATGTTTTCTCGAATTGGGTCGAAGCTTTTCCAGCAGCTACAAATACTGCTATGTTTACAGCTAAGAAAATTGTACAGGAATTTGTATGTAGATATGGTATCCCTAGAATTATTGAAAGTGATAGGGGTACCCATTTTACAGGTGATGTCTTTCAAGGAATGTGTAAGTTGATGGGAATTGATAGCAAGCTGCACACTCCGTACCGTCCACAGGCGAGCGCGAAGGTCGAAAGAGTGAACAGCACTATTAAAAATAAATTGAGTAAAGTAATGGCAGAGACAGGATTGACGTGGCCAGAAGCTTTACCCATTGTTTTGTATAGCATCAGAACCACTCCCAGGTCCCCTCTTAATCTGTCTCCTTTTGAAATTCTGTTTGGTCGACAACCGCATGTCATGATTAACCCTCAGGATGATTTGAAATGTAACAATGAAGTAACTGTAAAATATTTGATTAACATGAGTAAGCAGTTGAGGAATCAAAATGATAATCTGAAGTTGGTGATTCCTGATTTACCAGATAGTAATTGTCATGACATTGAACCTGGGGATTATGTAATGATACGAAATTTTCTACGCTCAGGTTGTCTTATTGATAGATGGGAAGGACCATACCAGGTCTTATTGACTAGCACCACAGCATTGAAGGTTGCTGAGAGAGAGACTTGGGTCCATTCATCCCACTGCAAAAAGGTTGCTGATCCAGAGAAGTCCCGTGATAAGGAACAGACGGTAGAGGTTGTATCACTGGAGTGTCTGTTCCAGGAGGACTGAGGCAGCACCTGAGCCTTGAAGACCGGAAGCAGTTGTCGACTCCCCTCTCCCTTTTATTGTTTTTTTCCACTTCCCATCCCCTCTCCCTTGAAAATTTCTTTTTCCCCCTTCTCATTCTTCTCTATTTCCTCCTCAAAGATGGACTTGCCCCAAGAGACTGTAATCCGGATTTTGATGTTAACCATGATGTTGACCAGAGCAGTCTGTTCCGGCGAGAGTACCATAGAGGTCGAGAAAGGTTCTGGAATGGGTTCCGATTATGATGATGGAAGCGTAGTTTTCCAAGATCAACCAAACCAACAAGCAAAGGCGAGTATCAGAAAACGATCCGATAGAAGAAATTGTGATGGATTGTTAGCTGAGGAAAATTGTATCTGTAGGCTCTGTGATAATCTGGTTGAAGATGGATGCATAAAGAAATGCCAATCTAGTTTTAATATCCATATGGACCGGCATCCATTGAGTGACTATCACTCTCTAGTGGGTAACGTGTTGAACCAAACAGATTGTTGGGTATGCTCTCAAGTACCTCAGGGTCACAGCAAATCAGGGCTAGTACCATTTCCTTTAACGTTAGGGGAGGTACTTGAGCTAAGTGGTGGGAGACCGGTGGACCGGAGGTTTAATATCTCCAGCCCCCCTAGTTTGAAACTCCACCAATACCATGTGGATAGGTCCCTCTTATGTTTTAACATCTCCAATCCTAGAAAACCGGGAAATTGGGAAGTGTCATGGAGCAACCAAACCATGACCTTTTCACATAGAGCAGATAGAATGCCTACAGATACAGAGCTCGTACGCCACATAGCTAGTAGAGGAAAATCTTTCCGGTATCGATATACCTTAGGAAATAGGATTACTAGAGTTGGAGAGGTATCACCAGGATACTGTGCACATATCGTACAAACTGATACGTGCATTAAGCAGATGGAAGAATTAGGGTCAGGAGATTTCACCTGGAAGGTTTGTAACATGGTCATGTCCTTCTCCGTCCCTTATGTTCTCCCCGATGATGCATATTTCATATGCGGGAGAAAGGCGTACAAATGGCTTGCCCCAAACTCTGAAGGATTGTGTTATATTGGAAAAGTATTGCCTGAAGTGATGACTGTTACACATGACAAAATGAAGGACATACACCGTGGTGCCCAAGCTCCTTATACTCACACTCATTACGAGCACCGAGTTAAAAGACAACTGTCAGAAAGGTTAGAGCATCCGGCCTCTGATCTTATCCATGAATCCACCGGGATTCAGGTTCTGGTAGCGTTAGATTTCACTCGTACCGCTCGAGGAGTGATGAATTATAGATACATTTCCGCACTCGCCAATTTGTTAGATAATATCACTGAAATGTATGATGACACGTTTAGATACACTGGAAGAGAACTTCAAGCTTATAAAACAGAACTAGTTCAGCATAGGATGGTTCTTAATTATCTTACAGCAGTAACAGGCGGATATTGTGTTACATTGGCAACACAGTACGGCATAAAGTGTTGCACGTATATCACAAATAGCACCGAGGATCCGGTAGAGGTCATAGACCAAAAGATGGATGATATTCTCCAATTGAAGTGGGAATTTCGTCGAAAACACAATCTCACCCTTGCTGCTGTAGGTAATGAGCTGACTGGTTGGGTGTCATGGTTGAACCCGCGAAATTGGTTCTCCGGTTTGGGAGAATGGGCTCAAGGAGTCATAATGAATGTTGGAAAGTTTCTACTTTGTATCTTGGGTGTCGTTATATCGTTTGGATTGATATTTAGATGCGGGCAGGCTTTGATGAGGTGCAAACAAAGTACAAAAGTGATGAGCTTGAGGAGTGAGGAAACCGTAATTAACCTGGATTTGATTTATGACCCAATGATAGAAACCAGAATGTGATGAAAATGCGATTATACGGTCCGTTTCTTTCACCTGTTTTTCTGCTTTTCTCCAAGATGCAAAGACCCCCTTGGACGAGGAAGCTGACGAGACGGTATACAGACAAGACAACAGACAAGACCAAAGATGAAGGATTTTGACCACTTGAGAAATGGACACTTGATGAACTTTGCCATGGATCCCCAGTTTCCCTAGTATTTTTAAACTCACGCTAGCCCAACATTTTTTTGTAAATCTGATGGCTTAGACAAAGCTATTTGCTCATGCCCAAGGAGCAATACAGCGCAAAGAAGACGACTCTCAACAGATACCGAAAACAACTTCGACGACAGATGTACATTTCCCTGACATAGAATACCATTGCATTTTCCATAAGTGTTCTTTATCTTCATCTCTACAACCCTCAGGTAATGACACACATAGTCGATAGGGAATACAGGCACAGATATCAGCAACCACATACTTCCCCCATTCATGTATCATCAACTAAAATGTGCATCCCCATTTTGTTACAACCATAGCCGAAATGAGCTCGGTAGAGTTTGACAGCCCATCCACAGACCCTTAGTACGGGATAAGAAGGAATTCAAATGTATACTTCGCAATACCTCGAAACTTGATTTACCACACGTACGGCACGATGATACATGACCCCCCAAACATGGACTCATACACACATGCTTCTGCTTTCTCACTAGGTCATACCCTTTTCACACCTACTCCTCTCTTCTTCCTTACCCCACCATGGAAATCAATTAACCCCTGACTTACATTTTTCTCCTTAAATGTTTTGTGGCAGTTATTATTGACTGCCAAAGGGTGGACTGTCAAAGTCAGAAAAATGTCTCTATGCACACTGCCATATTTGCACCGCACACTGGTCCGTGCTGCGCGTGCGTACGCTCTCCCGTGGAAGCGCATACCCGCAATAGCGTGCACTCGCAGGCGCGGTATGCGTATTTACGGTAGAGTTTATGTGATCGTAGCATGCGACTCATTCGTTACAAAAGTTCACAATTAATGTAGTTTATAGATCATGATCCCTTTGATAGTTTCTGAAAGTTTGGTTAAAATACAATGTCCCAGACCTGAGGAATCCCTCTTTGCATCGTACGAAGGGTCTAACAGGAATCATACTGCAGTGTTTGGTACCCATCGGAAGAGTATTTAATTAGCAATATTCTGGTGTTGGTTTGGAGCGTATTAATCGCTCGTGCGAATAGTTATGGACATAAGAAGTTTATGTCCATTTCTATGATTTGCACATACTCAGGTATGCGGCGGGAAACCCAGTTTCCCACCCACCTGAGCTGTTGGAAATCGTCACAGCCCACCTGTATGAATCACCCTATGACCTTTTGTTATGATGCAGGGCCGAATTCCTTCGGCCAATGGACAATGGGATTGTAGGGACTATGAGATTGCATTGTGTGTGGGGCATAAATAGGCAGGCCGACCATATCCAACTCTCTCACTCTCACCAACGGTTATCTGCTGATAATCGGGAGCTGGATATCGAGGCGCAGGCGATCATACCCTTTGTGCGTAAGTTTCTCTCCATAATCATTGTCTTTCTGTGAGCCAATTTCTCTCTCTCTCTTTCTATATCTCTCTCCTCTTTTCTCTTATATATCACATAGTATTATAGCATCGTATTGTATTGCATTTAGGTCAGTGTAGTATTGTCTTTTTGTATTTATTGTTTAGATCTGTGGTTAGGAAGTCTCTGTTATATTGTAGCGTATCATTTGTACTGTTATCCCCTTTTACAAGTATATTAGATATAATACAGTTAATAGGCTTTGGAACCTAAACCAGTATCTGTGTATTTTCTATAGTGTTAAGTGTTCACTTGAGCGTCGGTGACGCACAAGCAGCTTTGTAGTTAGTCAGGTTACACAAGGTTGCACTTACACCCTGTACTCACATTAAGGTATTCAGTGTATTTCATTGGTATAAGGTCTTAACATAAAGTTATAGTGCTGTGAGCGTCTGCATCGCTGGTGACCTCCTCTTGGTCTCGAGTGTACGCTACGCTACAGCGAATCATTCCCCTAGACATAACCAATAACGTGTCCTGTGATCACTGGGCCGTGAGCGAACGTGACGCTTGAGCGTCTCGCTTACTGCTGAGCGATCGTTACGCAAATAGCGTACCTTTACGGTACTTCTTAGGCAAACAGCGTACAGTGTTCTTAGCTTCATAAAGGGTTGTTTATACGACAAAGGAATTTAGCATTGTCAGTGGTTTATTTGAGCACCTTGTATTTTCGGATCTACAGCATCAGCTAGAGTGGCTACTGGAAGGGCCTGGCTATAGGCCCTTGGGCTAGGGGAAGGGCCTGGCTATAGGCCTCTGGGCTAGGGGAAGGGCCTGGCTATAGGCCTCTGGGCTAGGGGAAGGGACTGGCTATAGGCGTCTGGGCTAGGGAAATTAACTGGATATAGACCCCTGGGCTAGGGGAAGGGCCTGGCTATAAGCCCCTGGGCTAGAGAAAGGGCCTGGCTATAGGCCTCTGGGCTAGGGAAACAACCTGGCTATAGGCCTCTGGGCTAGGGAAACAACCTGGCTATAGGCCTCTGGGCTAGGGGAAGGGCCTGGCTATAGGCCCCTGGGCTAGAGAAAGGGCCTGGCTATAGGCCTCTGGGCTAGGGAAACAACCTGGCTATAGGCCTCTGGGCTAGGGGAAGGGCCTGGCTATAGGCCCCTGGGCTAGGGAAATTAACTGGATATAGGCCCCTGGGCTAGGGGAAGGGCCTGGCTATAAGCCCCTGGGCTAGGGAAACAACCTGGATATAAGCACCTGGGCAGCAGATGCTTGGTCAAATAAAATACCTGGCTGATACCCATTTATAGGGGCCCTGTCTTCTGGAGACAAATTAGGTGATACTAAACTTCTCTGGCAAAAGTGACAGTGTAATTATTCTCATTCTCCATCACGTCAGCATTCTAAAGACTTAAGAAACTATAGGTCAGTAAGACAATATAGTACGAACTATAGGTCAGTAAGACAATACAGAAGGAAACTATAGGTCAGTAAGACAATACAGAAGGAAACTATAGGTCAGTAAGACAATACAGAAGGAAACTATAGGTCAGTAAGACAATACAGAAGGAAGCTATAGGTCAGTAAGACAATACAGTAAAAACTATAGGTCAGTAAGAAAATACAGTAAGCAACTATATGTCAGTAAGACAATACAGTAAGCAACTATAGGTCAGTAAGACAATACAGTAGGAAACTATAGGTCAGTAAGACAATACAGTAGGAAACTATAGGTCAGTAATACAATACAGTAGGAAACTATAGGTCAGTAAGACAATACAGAAGGAAACTATAGGTCAGTAAGACATTACAGTAGGAAACAATCTAATAAACCCAATATTTGGAAATAAATGAGAGCGCAATTGCAATTAAAAATATAGTAAATACTTTAATACATGCACAACATATATTAGACAAAATTAAAAACAAAGTTATTCTAAAAGGTTATTCTAAAAAGTCAAATTGATTATTGGTGCTTGACACCCCCCCAGAGGGTTCCACAACCTGTAACTGATCCGGTAATTGCCTGTAAATCAATCACTGTCTCAAATGTTGGTAGCTTTTTCTACTATGTTTGAATAGAGTTCCACAGAATGATGGTTTTTTAGAAGTAAATCTGATGCTCACCGCTGCTGGAGTTCAATAGCAATAAACTTCCCAATATCTGGTGCAGCGGAGGGAGAAGGAGCATCCACCTCTCTGGATCCAAATGCCGTATGAAGAGAGGAAAGAGTGGCTGTCAGCAGCGCCGCTCACAGATTGTTGTAGATAATTGTGGAGTACAGAGCACGGGCTGACAGGGACACTGTGACAGCCACTGTGGGGGTCTGATAAATCCCTTAGCCAAGTTCTCCTGAAATTAGTCTCAGGACGTGACAGGGAGTACAACCTGCTCTTGGGAAGCTTAGCCTCCGGCAATAAATCAATGGCACAGTCATAGGGGCGATGGGGAGGTAGTACCTCCGCAACTTTTTTGGAGAACACATCCGCAAAATCTGCATAACATCCCGGCAATCCTGGCAAACTTAGCTGCGAGAGCCTGACTGGAAGGCTTGAGCAACTCCTGAAACAATCACTACCCCAACTAAGAATCTCCCCAGAGACCCAGTCAAATTGAGGGTTATGGGCCCTTAACCAGGGTAACCCCAAAACCAATGGGGCAAAAGAACAGACAGTCACATAGAAAGACAATTTTTCAGAGTGTGTGGCTCCAATAAACAAAGGAATTTGGCTGGTGCAGGAGGTAATTTTACCCTGGGATAATGGTTCCCCGTTTAACCCACAGATCTCAATCTCTGATGCCAAAGGTACTGAGGGAACAGAGTGTTCCAGGGCGAATTGACGGTCCATGAAAACCCCATCGGCCCCACTGTCAACAAAGGCCTCAGTCTTGACAGTTTGACCGAGGATCTCAAAAGTCACCGGAATGAGAAAAGTCTTTTTGGGAAATTCTGACTTCTGGCCTGACAGGATATTTCCCATCACCCTCAGGCCCTGAAGTTTTCCAGCTTTTCTGGGCATGATACTACAAAATGACCTTTATTCCCACAGTACAAACACAAACCCTGCTGTCTCCTCCGCGTCTTCTCACGCCCCAATCTGCATAGGCTCCTCGGAATATTCCTCAGAGTCTGAGGTTCCCTTGGGAAAAAAGGAAACTGCTGTCTCCCTTTCAAGCCTATGCTCTCTCAGCCGTCTATCCACCCGGATGGATAACTGCATGAGCTGATCCAAGCTATCAGGCGAGGGATATTGTACCAGTTGGTCATTTATCTGGTCAGAGAGGCCCCTTCGGTACTGGTTTCTCAGGGCTGGGTCATTCCACTGGGTATCATGAGCCAACCTCCGAAACTCCGTACTATATCCTCACAATTATTTTTATTTTATGACAGTCAAGTCAGGGATACCATGTGTGGGCGGAAGTGCCCATCTAAAATGGGCTATATATGATTATAAAGATCAGCCCATGTCCGCTTCTTAATGTAGGCGATCATACAGAAATTGATTATTATAAAGATTAGCCCATGTCCACTTTAGTGTGTATGACCATACAGGAACGGACACAACAGTTAAAACAGGACACAGAGGTAGCTTAGGGACCCTTGGCCCGTTCGTTGCCACGAGCGGTTACCATGGGAACGAGGCCAGGAAGTGACCTCAGTAAGTTAGGGCAACCATGTGTGGGCGGAAGTGCCCATCTAAAATGGGTTATATATGATTATAAAGATCAGCCCATGTCCGCTTCTTAGTGTAGGCGATCATACAGAAATTGATTATTATAAAGATTAGCCCATGTCCGCTTTAGTGTTTATGACCATACAGGAACGGACACAATAGTTAAAACAGGACACAGAGGTAGCTTAGGGACCCTTGGCCCGTTCGTTGCTACGAGCGGTTACCATAGGAACGAGGCCAGGAAGTGACCTCAGTAAGGGCGGAAGTGCCCATTCACTACGGGGATAATCACCGCAAAAGCCGTTTTTATTTATATAGGTGAATACACCCACTTTTAAACGCGCTACTAGGGCAATCAAAGTTGTTTCTCACTATTGATTGCTAAAATTGATTTTCATTTTTATTTTGCATATTTGCGAGTGGTAGCTATGGGAACCTGGTCAGGAAGTGACCTCATTGAGGGCGGAAGTGTCCTTACGACGGCCACAGTAATCCTAGCAGTCAATTCACACTTGCATAGGATGCTGGGTACACGTGGAAACGTGTTACCATGACAACTGTGATTGTTACCTGCAATCAGCTGTTCTTGTCCCTGATTTCCGTTTTTTCAATTTCCGTTTTTTTCCCTATAAATATGTTGACTAGTATAGCACTCTTGATCCTTGAAAAAGCCCCATTTGCGGGGAGAAACGCGTTGGATGAGTGCATACAGGTGGTTCCTGCACGACTTGGTTATTGAGGTTGGATTTGTGGTTTTACCATCTTGCTAGGTGGTGCTGTTTTCGGCCAGCAGCCCCATCAGCAATTTTTTTCACTGTCCGCCCTGTACCATGCATGTGTAAAGGTCCACTGTTTGTATTTGCATGTTATTAAAAGTGATTTTATTTATCTACTCCTGGTGCCATTTCTGGAGCTCGGCATAAAGATACCATTACGTGAGGATTCGCAGCATACCCTGAGTGAGTAACGGTACGCACTGCACCTTACACCCCACTTGTGACCATTTGGTGGATTTAAAGATACCCTTATGTGTGGAGAATTATTCCCATTATTGTGAGTGGGGTACGCCATCCATCTTGTTTGATAGTCAATCTGGGCTGCTTTATGTATTCATAACATCTTTTAAGAAGTACTACACCATGATATGTATTTCTTCTGTTCACATATACTGTTGACACGCCATTTGGAGCAGAAGATTGTCCCTGGACCCCTACAGGAGGATTTGTCTTGAGACCAGTATTGTTTATATGGACTATAAGTATCATTATTTCAGTTATCTTTCATGAAACTACACTGAGCGCTATTGTTGAGCTTTTTTCTGTTTACCTTCATCCCTGTGCTTACTTTTCCCGTAAATTTTCGTCTGCCGAGATGAATTATGATGTGGGTAACCGGGAATTGTTGGCTATAAAGGATGCACTCGGGGAGTGGAGACACTGACTTGAGGGGGCTAAGTTTGTGGTCTCAATGCTCACCGACCATAAGAATCTGGCATATTTAGAGTCAGCGAAGCGGCTCAATGCCAGGCAGGCACGATGGGCTTTGTTTTTTGTTTGCTTTAATTTTTTGATAACCTATCGCCCTGGGTCAAAAAACATCAAGGCTGATGCGCTCTCGCAGAGTTTTGCTCCAGTCCAAGAGACCACCGAGGAGCCATTGCCCATTGTGTCTCCATCATGTATTTAAAGTGGGTATTACCCAGGACCTCTTGTCATTAGTCCTTAGAGCACAGGAGCAGGCTCCTCCAGACCTTCCGGTAGGTCTCTTGTTTGTGCCTCCTAGGTTAAGACAGCGAGTGTTCCTGGAATTCCATGCCAAGAGGTCGGCAGGGCATCCGGGTATTGCCAGAACTCGGAAGTTGCTGTCTAGGGCGGTGTGGTGGCCCTCGGTGGCTAGGGATGTGGATCAGTGGGTTCGGGCATGTGACGTTTGTGCCCGAAATAAAACTCCTAGAGGGGTTCCTGTCGGCCCATTACATCCACTCTCTATTCCATCTAAGCCATGGACCCACATTTCCATGGATTTTGTGGTGGACTTGCCCAAATCCTCGGGGATGACAGCCATTTGAGTTGTCGTTAACAGGTTTTCGAAGATGGCGCATTTCGTTCTACTGGTTGGGTTGCCATCGGCCAGATGCCTGTCTAAGTTATTTATGCAGCATGTTGTGCGCCTCCACGGGTTGCCACTTGATGTGGTCTCTGACCGTGGATCCCAGTTTGTGGCCAAATTCTGGAGGGCATTTTGTTCTGATCTCCAGATTTCTGTGAGCTTGTCGTCAGGCTACCATCCACTGTCTAATGGGCAGACTGAGAGGGTGAACCAGTCCTTGGAGCAGTTCCTCAGATGTTATGTTTCCAAGTGTCATACTGACTGGGTTGCTCATCTGTCCATGGCGGAGTTTGCCTATAACAATGCGGCTCACTCTGCTACAGGGATCTCTCCCTTCCTTTGTGTGTATGGGCATCATCCTAAGGCCAATTCTTTTGACCCCCTGGATTCCACGCCTGGTGGTTCCTCTGTGGTTTCGGCTCTTAGGGTTATTTGGAGGAAAGTGAAGAAAGCCCTTGTGTCTGTGTCATTAGTGACCAAAAGGGTTTTTGATAAGCGGAGAAGACCCTTGAGCTTCAAATTAGACTTCGTCTGGTTGTCCACCAAGAATTTGAAGTTAAGACAGCCATCTCATAAGTTAGGCCCCCGGTTCATCGGCCCTTATAAGATCACCAGGGTTATCAATCCGGTGGCATTTCAGTTAGATCTGCCCCGTTCATTGGGTATCAATAAAACATTTCATTGTTCCCTTTTAAAACTGGCGGTTAGTAATCCTTCTTCCAGTGGAAGACCTTCTCCTCTTCTGATACGGGGTCAGAGGGAGTTTGTGGTTGAAAGGGTTCTTGACTCCAAGATGGTTCGTGGTTGGCTGTCATTTTTGGTGCACTGGAAGGGGTATGGCCCGGAGGAGCGGTCGTGGGTGCGCAGTTGTGATCTTCATGACCCCAGACTGATACGCTCTTTCTTCTCGCAGTTCCCCGATAAACCTGGTGGTAGGGGTTCTTTGACCCCTCGTCAGAGGGGGGGTACTGTTAGGATCTCCTGCTCTGTGCTGCCACGTCGCCATGGCAACCGGGAGGCAAGTGTTAGCGAAGTAACCTGAGCGCAAGAAACATATAAACATAGAATTTGTCGGCAGATAAGAACCACTTGGCCCATCTAGTCTGCCCCTTTTTTTTTATATTATTTTTTTTTTATCACTAACCTTATTTGATCCTTATTTCTTTGTAAGGATATCCTTATGTCTATCCCATGCATGTTTAAATTGCTCTACTGTTTTAGCCTCTACCACCTCTGATTGGAGGCTATTCCACTTGTCCACTACCCTTTCTGTGAAATAATTTTTCCGCAAATTTCCCCTGAACCTCCCCCCCTCCAGTCTCAGTGCATGTCCTCGTGTCCTATTGCTTCTCTTCATTTGGAGAATGTTTCCCTCCTGGACTTTGTTAAAACCCTTCATATATTTGAAAGTTTCTATCATGTCCCCCCTTTCCCTTCTCTGCTCCAAACTATACATATTGAGATTTCTTAGTCTTTCTGGGTATGTTTTGTGATGTAGGCCATGCACCATTTTTTTTTTTAATTGTTTATTTAATTTTCAAGTTATACAGGGTTACATTGTTACATTAGCCCCCCCACAACAGGTGGGGAGGGTATATCTGTGGAACAACAATATTTTTACAGAAGATATATAATCCAAAAGCAGAGATAGTGAGGTTCCCTTATCGGAAGAAAAAAAAGAACATTGTGGTGATAATAAAGGGAGTGGTGATGATGTATACGTTGAGAACGACCAAAGCACTTTAATTAATTAGTAACCGGGGAAAAAGAAAAACATGCTCGTGGTTGTATCAGTAGAGAGAAGAAGAATGAAGAGAGGGCGAGGAATGAAGAGAAAGGAAAGATAAGGAAAGTATAGAGTAGGAAGAAAAGAGGCAGGGTTGGGGGTTCCGCCAGCACGACGCCATATACAGCAAGTATAGCTCGAAGCGCCAGTGTAAAACAGGGGGTAATGCTCAAGGTAAACGAGAGGGCAGCATGTAGGATGGTCACACACCTGCTCTGTGGGAGGCGAAATTGCTAAAATCACAGGAGAATTGCTGCGGAGCCCCCAGGGGTGCGAGCTCTACGTGCTGGAGCTTGAGAGTTAAACCACAATTCCCAAATCACTAGATACTGGAAAGATCTGTTGTGTAGGTATGCAGTGATTTTTTCCATGCTTGCGAAGTACCATACTTTATCAATGACTATCTTAATAGGGGGGGCCTCCTTCTTTTTCCATTGGAGAGCAATTGAGCAGCGAGCAGCATTTAAAATCTGTGACAGTAATTTACCGGTATTTGGAGGTGTGTTAATAACGGGGAGACCCAGTAGAAAAGACCAAGGGTCTTTAGATATCTGAGATTGGAGCACTGTACTTATCAAGTGTGCGACTGAGTCCCAAAATAACATGATCTTGGGGCACGTCCACCAGATGTGAAGGAAAGAGCCATGTCCGCCGCACCCTCTCCAGCACGTGGGCGAAGAAGAAGGAAACATCTTGTGGAGTCTAGAGGGGACTAGGTACCACCTATATAGTACCTTGTAAGCATTTTCCTTTACTAGCGTTGAAATGGAGGATTTTGCGGCAGCCGTGAAGACATCCGACCAATCATGGTCTCCAGGCGGCGGACCAAGATCCCGCTCCCACTGGAGAACAAAAGCCGGGATCGTCGGTTGCACTTCAACCTGGAGAAGGGAGTACAGTAGGGAGATGATTCCTCGAGCAAGCGGTTTATGATAGCTATATGATTCTAGAGTGGATAAAGGTTGGAACGGGGAAGAATTCGATATAGAAGAGACAAAATGTCGTATCTGGAAGTAGGTAAAAGGGCTCGCCTCCTGGAAATCATATTTCGCTATGATGTCCGATAGGGGCGCGCATGTACCCCCAGACAGAACATCCCATACAAAGCGGATGTTCTTTTCCATCCATGGACGATATCGAGTCAGAGATTGACCCGGGGTGAAGGAAGGATTATCCCATAATGGGGTAAGTTGAGAGGGAGATGACAAGTGTGGAATTAATAAGTGTGTTATCCGAACAGTTAAAAAAACAGTTCTTCTTCTTGGGACTGGACTAATCACCTTTTTTTCTTCTCATCTCTCAGGTATGTGAATTCATTGCTACTATGCTACCAGGCTCAGACTGACACACATGCTGCGTACAAACCACATCTTATATTTGAATGTATGTGATGTTTTTCTTGTAATTTCCTATGTATGTGCTTGAATTTATTGTGAATAGCTAGAGTAGTTTAAGTCTGCTGACCCACCCTGTGCAATTTGTTCTATGATCAATTTGCATTTCAATCAGGTGGCCAAATGTTCAGAGGTAGGCCTGTTCCTAATTAGAGACAGTATTTCCTTAGAGTCAGTTAAGGGGTCAGCTTGCTGGGGGTAGCTTGCTGGAATTTATTAAGTGTGGAATTAATAAGTGTGTTATCCGAACAGTTAAAAAAACAGTTGAAAAACTTCAAGAAAAGGTAATTTTCTAAAACAACTTACTCTAACTCCACTTAACCCATAAAATACAAACAACCTCAGCATGTTCATCAAACTACTGTGTCTAATTTCAATTCATGGAATTCTCACCAAATTTAACACATTCTGCACTCACCCAGAAACTCACCCCTCTGTACACATTACAGCTTCTATTCTCCACTCACCTCTTCTAAATACTCATGAGATTTATACTTTCCTCTCTGCAAGTACTTTGACTACCGCAACTGGCCACCAGTACAAACACTCGCAAACATCCACCAAAATGTATCTCACTCTTCTGCTTTTATTAGCTGGTGACATATCACCAAATCCAGGCCCCAACCACCTTTCCCCCTCACACTCTGCTGTCTCAAAACATAGAAATCCATCTAACCTCATAAATATCACGTGTCTCCCATCCCCCTCCAAGTCACTAAAATGTGCCTTATTGAATGCACGCTCTGTTTGTAACAAATTAACATCCATCCATGACCTCTTCATATCTCACAACTTTAATCTGCTGGCTATAACAGAAACATGGCTCACACAATCAGACACGGCCTCCCCTGCAGCACTGTCACACGGTGGTTTCCACTTCTCACACACATCTAGGCCTAATAATAATAAAGGTGGTGGGGTCGGAATCTTACTGTCACAGTTTTTCACATACACTGTTTTACCTCAGGTTCCATCACTCGCATTCACCTCATTTGAAGTTCACTCTATCAGGATTTTCACCCCCTTCTCTCTGCGTGTTGCAGCTATCTATCGCCCTCCTGGGCAACCTAAACAACAATTTCTAGAAGATTTCTCTGCCTGGCTCCCACACTTCTTATCCTCTGACATCTCCACCATCATTATGGGTGATTTCAATATAGCTCTTGACAGTCCACAATCTGTTCATGCCTCGAAACTCCTCTCTCTAACCTCCTCTCTTGGCCTCACCCAATGGTCCGACTCCTCTACTCACCAGGAGGGCCACTGCCTTGATCTTGTGTTCATCAGGCTCTGCTCAGTTTCTGAATTCACTAACACTCCTTTCCCTCTATCTGACCACAACTTGATCACCTTCACAATCTCTTCTATTACTTTAAATTCTAGGACATTAAAACCAAGCAAGCCTCCTCTAACCCGCAGAAATACTAACAGTATACATTTTCAACAACTTTCCACTTCCCTGCAACAACGTCTCTCACCAATCTCTACATTCACCACACCTGACACTGCTGTATCACACCTGCACCAGACCCTAGAGAGTGCCCTTGATGAAGTGGCTCCAGCTACCCATCACACTCCACGTAGGCTTAGATGCCAACCATGGCACTCTAAATCAACAAGACACCTACAAAAACTGTCACGTAAGGTAGAACGTCAGTGGCGGAAATCTCAGAATCCAAGTGACTTTCTCACATATAAGACCACCTACCACTCCTATCGTCAGGCCCTGGACACTGCCAAACAAACATATTTCCAATCTCTCATCTCTTATCATGCCAACAACCCCAAGCGACTTTTTAATACGTTTAAATCACTTCTTTACCCTCCCTCACCTCCCCCACTAGCTACTATCAGTGCAGAAGAACTTGCTTCCTACTTCAAGGATAAGATTGATAAAATCCGAGATGAAATGGTATGCTCTAACTCAGCCAGTGACCTGCTCAATTCCCTACCTGAACCCTCTGGCACTTTCTCTTCATTTGATCCCACAAGTGAAGATGAAGTATCATCACTCTTTTCATCCTCCTACTCCACTACCTCTCCTCTTGATCCTATACCCTCACCGGTCAGTAAAACTTTGTCTCCTGTGCTTATCCCAACCTTAACTAAAATCTGTAATCTCTCTCTCTCTACTGGCATCTTTCCCTCTCTGTTTAAACATGCAGTCATTACTCCCATTCTAAAAAAACACAACTCTGACCCAAACACACTTTCTAACTACCGTCCCATTTCTCAGCTACCCAGTCCCTCCAAACTACTTGAGAGGCTTGCCTACACTCGCCTCACACACTTTCTTAACTCGCACAACTTATTGGATCCACTTCAATCAGGCTTTCGTGCCCAACACTCCACGGAGACAGCACTGACCAAAGTAGTGAATGATCTGGTCACTGCTAGATCAAAAGGCCATTACACACTACTCATTCTTCTAGATCTCTCTGCTGCTTTTGACACTGTTGACCACTCTCTTCTCATACAAACACTACAATCCCTAGGTCTTCAGGACACAGCCCTTTCTTGGTTCTCATCCTACCTATCTAATCGCTCTTTCAGTGTTCACTTCTCTGATTCTACCTCCTCTTCTCTACCGCTATCAGTTGGAGTACCGCAAGGCTCAGTCTTAGGTCCTCTGCTTTTCTCAATCTATACCTCCTCTCTTGGTAAACTAATCAGCTCCTTTGGATTTCAGTATCATTTGTATGCTGATGATACTCAAATCTACCTATCCTCCCCAGATTTGTCACCACCAGTATTGGCTCGTGTCACTGGATGCCTGTCTGCCATTTCATCTTGGATGTCATCTCGCCATCTCAAACTCAACATTTCCAAAACTGAATTAATTATTTTCCCACCAGCAAAGAGTAGTTACCAACCTGATATCTCTATAACTGTTGACAATGCAACTATCCACCCCACCCCACAAGCTCGTTGCCTAGGTGTCACCCTCGACTCTGAACTGTCCTTTGTTCCACACATTCAATCTGTCTCTAAATCATGTTACATGCACCTTAAAAACATATCCAAAATACGCCCTTATCTTACACAAGACACTGCAAAAACTCTAATCCATGCACTCATCATCTCCCGCATTGATTATTGTAATAGTCTCCTTACTGGTCTTCCCAAACATAGGCTATCACCACTTCAATCCATTTTAAATGCAGCTGCGAGGCTAATCTTCCTCGCCAGACGTTCTTCGTCTGCTGATCCGCTCTGTCAGTCCCTCCATTGGTTACCGGTATTCTACCGTGTCAAATATAAAATACTTTTACTTACATACAAGGCTATTAACCAAACTGCACCAACATACATCTCTTCACTCATCTCAAAATATCTCCCTACCCGACCTCTCCGCTCTGCACAAGATCTGCGTCTCTCATCCACATGTATTACCTGTTCCCACTCAAAATTACAGGACTTTACCCGGGCTTCACCCACTCTGTGGAATGCACTCCCACGCACAATAAGACTCTCCTCTAGTCTCCAAACCTTTAAACGTTCTCTGAAAACTCATCTCTTCAGGCAAGCCTACCAAATTTCAGATCCACACACATAACCTTCACAGCTTCCCTATCAAGTTACATCCCCTCTGTACAGTCCACATAAACTCACATTTTGTCTTCCAACATTGCTGGGTGATCATATCCTATACAAACCATTAAGAACCTAGCAAACATGGGGAACCATTATGTGACAGGTAGCATCTATCCTTGTGTATCAATGCCTATTTCCCTATAGATTGTAAGCTTGCGAGCAGGGCCTTCCTACCTCTGTGTGTCTGTCTTTGCCCAGTTTTGTTCTATAATTGTTCTAATTGTAAAGCGCAACGGAATATGCTGCGCTATATAAGAAACTGCTAATAATAATAATAATAATGACAAGAGGTGAAAGCGCCGAGTACAGTAGTCCCATATCTGGCAGGAAAATTCCAGCACTGGGTGCAGTTGCAAATGGGGGGATCTAGTTTTGGGGGAGGATACGAGAAGAGACGACAAAGACGTAGTATGGCCCAATGCAGATTCTAGCTGTAGCCACCTAGTGGACTGAGCAGGGGCGAACCAAGCGACGGCTTGGCTAAGATGAGTGGCCAAATAGTAAAGGCGGATATCTGGGAATCCTCTTCCGCCTTCCTGTACTGGTTTGCGTAAGGTGGCGAAACCTATCCTAGGGGTCTTATTTTTCCAAACGAAGCGGAGAAACCAAGAGTGAACTTGCGCTAGGACAGAGTCCGGGACTTTCACAGGCAGCGTCTGAAATAGATAAAGTAGGCGGGGGAGTATATTCATTTTCAGAGCTATGATACGACCCAACCAAGATATAATTAGGGACTGCCATTTATGAAGATCGGCCTTGATGTTGACCAGCAAAGGGGCGAAGTTTGCCTTATAGAGGTCCCCATAGCGGTGCGTGATGTATATTCCCAGGTAACGGATCTTAGAAACACACCAAGAAAATTTAAAGTTGGATTGCATGTGAGCTAGGTGGGTAGAGGGAATATGGAAGGGGAGAGCTTCCGTCTTGGACCAATTGACCTTATATCCCGAGACATGTCCGTACTCCGAGAGAAGCTGGAGAAGGTTCGGCAGTGAAGTATGTGGTGAGGAGAGTGAAAGAAGGACATCGTCCGCGAACAGGGAAATCTTGTAGACTGAGCTCCCCACCTCTACACCCCCAACATCATTTGAAGTCCGGATGTGTGCGGCCAGCGGTTCTATTATCAGAGCAAATATCAGGGGTGAGAGTGGGCATCCCTGTCTGGTGCCGTTGGAGATATCCAAAGGGTCCGACAGTACTCCATTCACGGATACCCGTGCTGACGGGGCCGAGTATAGAGCCTGAATCCCCGTGAGAAATTCCCCTCGAAAGCCAAAATGAGCGAGAGTTTCGAACATAAAGGGCCATCCTATCCTGTCAAATGCTTTCTCCGCGTCCAGAGAAAGCATAAGAGCAGGGGTACGGGTAAGGTTGATATGATGAGCAAGGCTGATGACCCGTCTCGTATTGTCGCGGGCTTGACGACCCGGGATGAATCCCACCTGGTCATTATGGACAAGGTGGGGCAATACGTTGTTCAATCGAAGGGCCAAGATTTTCGCGTATATCTTAATGTCCGAGTTGAGCAGCGATATAGGTCTATAGTTAGCGCAGTTGGTTGCATCTTTGCCATCCTTGGGAATAACTATGATCTTGGCCTCCAGAGCCGATTTAGAAAAAGAGGCACCCTGTAAGACAGCATTAAATAGGGTCGAAAGGTGGGGCATAAGCTGAGGCAGAAAAGTCTTATAGTAGACGGCAGAGAAACCATCTGGGCCGGGAGCTTTGTTGGGTTTCAAATCTTTAATGACGTTGGCAATTTCTTCATCGGTGATTCTAGTGTTCAAGTTCGCGGAGATCGTTGGGGATAGATGAGGTAGATGGCATTGGGACAGAAAGGCACGCACTTCCGTAAGAAAGTCCGGACTAGAATGTGAGGGCCCGTAAGCATTATATAACTTCTTATAGAAGCTAGAGAAAGTCTCGGTGATACGCTTGGGATCACAGGTTTTCTTCCCAGGGGAAGATTGAATAGACTGAATGTTGTTCCTTGCCAACTTAGTCCGAAGCCGCGAAGCTAGTAGCCGATCCGCCTTATCCCCCTTTTCGTAGAAAGACTGGTTGAGCCATTTCAAGCTAGTTTCCACCTTAGCCGTCAAGAGCATGTTCAATTCGCCCTTGGCAGAGGACAAAGCAGAAAGATCCGCTTCTGCCCCTGATGTTTTGTGTTTCAGCGAAAGGGATGTGACCAAGTCCGAGAGTTCCCGGATACGGTTGGTTCTAGCCTTCTTGTTAAAAGAGGAGGCACTAATCAGGCAACCACGTAAAACCGCCTTGTGGGCATCCCACAGTAACATAGGAGAAATAGTCGAGGACGTGTTTGTATGAAAGTAATGAGAAATTTCGGCTGCTATGTGGGCCTTCGTTTGAGGATTAAGAAGGAGTCTGTCATTCAGCCGCCACGTAGGGTGGCGAGCGGGAGGGTGCGGACCTGGGATGTCCACCGTGACTGGGCCGTGGTCTGACCACGTACTAGGGTAAATGGAGGCGTCTAGGATGCATTGGGCAGGTTCTGTACTCAGAAAGAGCATGTCCAATCTTGTATAGACATCGTAGATAGAGGAGTAGTAAGTGTAATCCCGAGCGGTCGACTCCTTCACTCTCCATGTATCGAAGAGAAGGTGTCGGGATAGCAAGAGGTTCAGAGCAGCTGCATTACGTGAGTGAGAGGAGCGCATTGATCTGGGTAAAGGTTTAGATCTGTCCAGGGTGCTATCTAGGGTCACATTAAAATCCCCACCTAGAACCACATTGCCGCGTCTGTGCAGAGCTAGTAGGCCATTCAGGGAATGGAAAAAAGGGGCCTGAAGTTGGTTTGGAGCGTAAACATTCAGGAATGTGTAGGGGGTCCCGTTCAACAGTCCCACCAACAATAGGTATCTACCCTCAGGGTCCCTTAATATGTTGGAGGGGGTAAAAGCAAGGTGGCTAGCAAAGAGTATAGAGACCCCCTTCTTTTTGCGTATAGGATCGCAAGCATGGAATGTGTGTGGGAATGTTTTAGACCTAAGTTCAGGGTGTGATGTGCCCGAAAAGTGGGTCTCTTGTAAGAATATAACATCGCCTCTGAGTTGTTTGAGGGTTTGAAATAGGAGAGAGCGCTTGTGTGGACTGTTCAGGCCCTTCGTGTTTAGGGAAACTATTCTAAGAACCATGGGAAGTGATTGGGGCACCACTCAGACTGAAGCGCACCGGCGGGATCCCCGAAGAGAAAGGTGGAGGAGAAGGGAAGAAGACCTGAGAAGAAAGAAGATAGGTAAGAAGAGAACAGAGGAGAGACAGATGTATGGTAGTGATAGCAATGAACAAACATAGAGAGTCTATTCTCATTGGTCGGACCCAGGGAAAAAACAGGCCTGCGGGCCAATTTCGTCCGACGTCGACCCTAAGGGCCGAATGGGGGATGGGTGAACCCAGCCGCTCAGAGGAGAGGATTGTGAGCACCGGGTTCCGTGTGTGGGTAGAACCCATGCAGAGCGCAAATTGTATTTAGTAGGCTGAAGGAGCTATAGGGGGAAGAGAGAGGGGGGGGGGGGGCGAGGAGGGGGAGCAAAACTAAAAGAGCAGAGTGTAAATATGGTGTGACGTCTATCCGACCTCAAAAGAGATGGAGGCTCGTGAGTCCCCACTACCCAAGTCACAGAAGAATAAGCATATAAACGCAGGGGAGGGAGGGGGGGGAGAAAAAGAGAGAAAAAAAAACAAAAAAAAAACAATACACCAAAAGGGAACAGTATCGTTACGACCATTTAGGAGCGCATAGGAGAGAGCGGGGCCCGGTCGGGACACCCGGGCTCGGGGGCCGCGCGGCCAACCGCGGAGGCCCCCGGTCCCAGGGCCCGAACAGGCCCAGCCCCCACAGACATATACATGTTAAAAACAGGAAACATTAACTAAACATAGGGGTCCACCGAGTGTGTGGACGCTGATGGAGCATCAGACGACATCTGGAGATCCCGTGATAGCCGTTGCGGGGGAGAGGCCCGCACAGGGGCCGCACCAGTTGTAAAGTCATGTGCCCTTAGGAGTGTGGGAGGCAGAACCAACTGTGTTCCAAACGGGGGACGGGGCCTTGGGAGAAGGAGAGGTGTCGACTGGGGGAGGGCGTTGCGAGGCAGACAGAGGGCCAGAGATGTTCAAGTGGCGGAGCAGTTGGAGGGCCTCGTCGGGGGATCTAGCAGAGAGGACTTTACCATCAGATCGGACCTGTAGGGCAAAGGGGAAGCCCCATCTATATCTGATATTGTTATCTCTTAGGGTTTTGGTTATGTCCTTTAATTCTCTTCGTCTATTCAGCGTGACCGGTGACAAGTCCTGGAAAACTAGGAGGTCGGAGCCCTCGAAAGATATGGTTGGAGACATCCGAGTTTTGGCGTAGACTTGGTCTTTGACCGCAAAATAGTGAAAACGTAGGATTACATCCCTCGGTGTTTTAGCATCTTGGGATCTAGGACGTAGGGCCCTATGTGCCCTATCTAGGAGTAGCATATCGTCAGGGATTGAGGGAACGAGTGAGCGGAACAGGCGGAGCAAGTAATTAGAGAGGTGGGACTGTTCTACCGTCTCGGGAACGTTGCGGATCCGGAGATTGTTCCGCCGGCCTCTATTATCTATATCTTCTTGCTTATCAGCTAGTAGCATAACATCTGTACGCATTTGGGCCATCTCCTGCTCCGATTCTTGTTGAAAAGCGATAAGCTCCTCTTGTTTCCTTTCAACAGCGTCAACTCTGGATCCCAGGTTGTCCACGTCTGTTTTCAGACCAGAAATAGCTTCCTGCACCTCTGCACGGATTGACTTTTTTATATTGCGCATCTCGGACAGAAGAAGAGCAACGTCTGCTTTAGTGGCAGGAGTGGAGGAAGCGTCATCATCCGAGTCGTGATCGGACGTTGCTGATACAGGTGGAGATGATGATGATTTCCGAGTAGAAGACGGGGTGGAGTTCTTGAAGTAGCCCACCAAGTTATGGGCATTGGATTTTTTCCCTCCTTTAGGCATAGTGACGGAGAGGGATGAGGTAGATTGGTAGTCGACACCTAGTCAGGGACGGGGAAGCTCCTATAGCATGAGGGTCACCCACAGGACCGGGTGTATCACATGGTGAGATCACATCATAGGCAGGTCATAGAGTGTGGCCGGGGAGGGGGGGGGGGGGGGCATCCAGGTGCACTGTAGTGCACGAGTGTAGATTCCGGAGGTTGAGGCTTGTATGAGAAACCCCTAAATCACCGCAGCTGTAATATGTAGGGGTGCAAGAGAAAGCACCACAGAGGTGCTTTTAGAAACACAGGGATATAGGTTGGAGTATTACAGACCTATCGGAGAGGACTTGGTATGGGCAGCTTGTCCCCGTGAGATCTCAATCTGAGGATATACTGCTGGGGAGAGAGAGTGCTCATGCAGGGGTATTCTCCCAGCAGCAGTGCAGAGAGCTTCACAGCAGTGTAATGTGAGGCTGTGTGGAGATATTTATACCCAGGGGTATCTAATAGGCATCCCGGGGGTCAGTGGGTGCTACTAAGCTGGAGATCCAGGGAAGAGCTGAGACCCCTCCAAGATGGCCGCCGGGCGTCCCTCAGCTCCGCCAAGCAGCGCGGCCTACGGCGTGGTCCAATTCAAGGGCAGCAGGGAGGCCTCCAAGAAGGTGAGCAGCGGCGTGCTGAGTGCTCAGGAGCGAGGGTGAGGGTGGGGAGCCTGAACCGCGGACCTCGCCGGCCCGGCGGTAAAATCCAGGTCCCGGCTTGTAGTAAGCTGCTAGGCCGCTATCCGCGGGAGCTCAATGGTCTGCTCCCCGATTCCGCGGCACGCACCCGGCTGTAGCAGGCAAGTCGAGAGGGGTAGGGACAGCGGCGGGAGGGGGGGAAGGTTCTCCGATGCTGCGCCGGAGTAAACCCGCGAGAGGGGACTCACCTGCCGTACGGAGCCGCCGCCGCCAGCACCCCTCAGTCCCGATATCAGCTGCACGTCTCAGGCTCCGGGGAGATCACCAGTCGATGCTCCGGAGTGTGCGTGTGCACACCCAGGTCCCTCCGTCTGTCGGCCCGCACAACCACGTCTCCGGGCGGGGGGGGGGAGTCCCACTTCAGTCCCCGGCTTCTTGTGGAGGGGAAGGCCGCAACCTGCAGGAACCCTGAAAAGGGCTCCCCGGCTCTGCAGTCCAGACCCTCCAGTCCCAGGTGTAATAGGGAGAGGGTACACTACTTTGCAGGTGTGTGTAAGCCCCCAATTCACTTTTTAGAGCTAGAAAAAGAGCAGGGCCAGCAGGAGCTCACTGAAATCACCTCCTCTCAGCTCACTTGCCAGGCCACGCCCCCGCCATGCACCATTTTAGTTGCCCTCCTTTGTACAGTTTCTAATGTATTAATATCCTTTTGAAGATATGGCCTCCAGAACTGAATACAGTATTCTAGATGAAGCCGTACCAATGACCTATACAGTGGCATTATTACTTCTTTCTTTCTGCTGCTGATTCCTCTCCCAGTGCAGCCAAGCATCTGACTAGCCTTCCTCATTGCCTTGTTACATTGCTTACCTGCGCACCTGATACTCCGGTCCGAGTTTTTACTGTGTAGTGGTTACAGGCTCTGTGCACGGCAGGGAATCCGGCGCTGGTTTTGTGCTCACAGTCTGTGAGGTCTGAGTGGGGCGTGGACAGCACCTGCTATATAAACCATCCTCTCAGGCTAGGCAAATGCTGCTGAATCTTTGTTTGTTAGTCAGTTCCAGAGAGTTAGCTAGTACTGTGTGACTTTGTATTTACTTGTTGCTTACTGCGAATAGGCCTTGGGATTCGGGACTTCATTCTGCCAATCCGGACCTAGCAGTAAGACTGGAGTCAGTTGTTTAACCTGCTGGGGTTCTTTTGCTATTCTGTGAACCTAGCAGGTTTGCGGCTGTACTCTCAGACCTGCTTGCTTAATCCTCCCTCATTGTGCAGGGCGTCCAGGTGTCAGCTTAGTGGCAGTAAGCTGAACCTGTGCCCTGCAAGTGGGGGTTAGGATTGTGGATACTCTCATTGTGTCTATATTTCTATCTCTGACCAAGGAGTTTATTCCCACACCCGTTGGTAACCCTTTGGGGTTTTTTCTGTTGCTCTTAGCAACATCATTTCGGGTGCTCCACATGTTAAATCACTACATCTCACTTCATTGTCCGCTCTATTCCATCTGAGCATTCCTGACACTAGGGAGACACCCAGTTCCTGAGCCTTTGGGCTTCTCCATTCACTTTGTGTTTATTAGTTATTCCATCACCTCCTGTGTATGTTATGTTATACTGTCTGTGAGTTCGTTTGCTTCGCATCCCTCTCTGTTCATACACCGGTATACTCCTGTTAGCACTGGTGTGCGTAACAGATAGGGAGATTTTATGATCAACTGAATTCCCCCCATGAAGTGTTTATACATATGACGTTACATTGCGATTACCGCTGGAGGAAACTCTGCCACAATAGAATATAACGTGTAATTTAGCCAGACCTGGTATGAATAAGATTTATTGAGTGTAATTTATTACTGAACAGAATTACCAACACTGAATCAATTAACACCCAATATAATATACATGCTGATTTCTAACAACAAACACACTTGGATTTTTTTTTATTACTTTATTCACCTCTTTATATACTTATCTTTCTGTTTAATGTATCACTGATTTATCTTACATACTTTACTGTACTAAATAAAGGTTATATATTATTTATTAGTGCGCAAACAGGAGAACACTTTCTCTTTGGTATTTTATTATAGCAATGTCCATGTCACCTCTAGTAATCCCACATGAGCGTCCATGTCACCACTAGTAATCCCAAAAGAACGCTCATGTCACCTCTAGTAATCCCACATGAGCACCCATGTCACCTCTAGTAATCCCACATGAGCGTCCATGTCACCTCTAGTAATCCCACATGAGCGTCCATGTCACCTCTAGTAATCCCACACGAGTGTCCATGTCACCTCTAGTAATCCCACACGAGCGTCCATGTCACCTCTAGTAATTCCACATGAACGTCCGTGTCACCTCTAGTAATCCCACATGAGCGTCCATGTCACCTCTGGTAATCCCACATGAGTGTCCATGTCACCTCTAGTAATCCCACATGAGCGTCCATGTCACCTCTAGTAATCCCACATCAGCGTCCATGTCACCTCTAGTAATCCCACATCAGCGTCCATGTCACCTCTAGTAATCCCACATGAGCTTTCAGCGTTGATCAAGCTCCAGTCCAAGCATTTTGGTCTTTTTTTTTTTTAAACATTAAAGCAAACCCAGCACTATAGTACGAGTTACAGTGTTATCAATTGTACCCTATGACATCCTGGGTCTTGTCTACTCATTTTATAATTATTTGCCAATTTGAATTTCCATAATGTATTTTATTTCCAGCAGATGGACACACAAGCAGGAATATCTCAGAAGGACATCTAATGTTATCCCCGGATTGCGACATAAAAGATAATGACAGAATACAGGATTCTCCAGGAGATAACCCCATTACCCCAATTATACATCCAGCTCTATCAGCTGATCCCTCTGATCCTGGGAAATGTTCTCCTGATCACTCTGATGTTGGTGCATCTGTTACAGCTCTGACAGTAGATTCAGTGTTTACCTGTTCTATAGATTCCAAATGTTTTACGCAGCCCACAAAGCTTATTACCCATCAGCCTGCTAAGACAGGTGAGAGGCCATTTCCATGTTCTGAGTGTGAGAAATGTTTTACATGCAAATCAGCTCTTGTTTCACATCAGAGAAGTCACACAGGTGAGAAGCCATTTCCATGTTCTGAGTGTGGCAATTTTTTTACACGGAAATCAAATCTTGTTACACATCAGAGAAGTCACACAGGTGAGAAGCCATTTCCATGTTCTGAGTGTGAGGAATGTTTTACACTGAAATCAAATCTTGTTAAACATCAGAGAAGTCACACAGGTGAGAGGCCATTTGCATGCTCAGAGTGTGGGAAATGTTTTTTAAATAAATCAAATCTTGTTGCGCATCAGAGAACTCACACAGGTGAGAGGCCATTTGCATGCTCAGAGTGTGGGAAATGTTTTTCAAGTAAATCACATCTTGTTAGACATCAGAGAACTCACACAGTTGAGATGCCATTTGCATGCTCAGAGTGTGGGAAATGTTTTACACAGAGCTCAAATATGATTAAACATCAGAGAACTCATACAGGTGAGAAGCCATTTTCCTGTTCTGAGTGTGGAAAATGTTTTTTACGTAAAGTCTGTCTTGTTAAACATCAGAGAAGTTACACAGGTGAAAAGCTGTTTTCATGCTCTGAGTGTGGGAAATGTTTTTTAAATAAATCGAATCTTATTACACATCAGAGAAGTCACACAGGTGAGAAGCCATTTTCCTGTTCTGAGTGTGGGAAATATTTTTTTAGTAAAGCACATCTAGTTTCACATCAGAGAAGTCACACAGGTGAGAAGCCATTTTTCTGTTCTGAGTGTGGGAAATATTTTTTTCGTAAAGCACATCTAGTTTCACATCAGAGAAGTCACACAGGTGAGAAGCCATTTTCATGTTCTGAGTGTGAGAAATGTTTTACACTGAAATCAAATCTTGTTAAACATCAGAGAAGACACACAGGTGAGAGGCCATATCCATGTCCTGAGTGTGGGAAATGTTTTTTAAATAAATCAAATCTTGTTGCGCATCAGAGAACTCACACAGGTGAGAGGCCATTTGCATGCTCAGAGTGTGGGAAATGTTTTTCAAGTAAATCACATCTTGTTAGACATCAGAGAACTCGCACAGTTGAGATGCCATTTGCATGCTCAGAGTGTGGGAAATGTTTTACACAGAGCTCAAATATGATTAAACATCAGAGAACTCATACAGGTGAGGAGACATTTCCATGTTCTGAGTGTGGGAAATGTTTTTTAAGTAAAGCCCATCTTGTTAAACATCAGAGAACTCACAGGTGAGAAGCCGTTTCCATTCCCTGAGTGTGGGAAATAAATCAGATCTTGTTGAACACATTAGACATTACCCAAGTGAGGAACCATTTTAATCTTCTTGAGTATAATCATCATTGCCATGCATTGTTCCTCAAGGATCAATCCTATCTCCTATACTTTTTGCAATATACATGACCTGGCCTACCACTTCTGTGCAGATGACTTGTCTTTTGCTCCATGTACTGAGAACCCAACACCAATACTAAATGGGATGGTAATGCTATCCCGGTGGACAGAATGCTGGCTGTCAATATACCAGCAGTGGGGTGAGTGCAAAGAGTTCCCTTGCGGGCTCCCTGTTCTCGCTATGCTGCAGGCGCGGTGGCTCATTGTGTTCACCACAGGTATTATTCCCACTCTATGGGTGTCGTGGACACCCACGAGTGAGAATAGCTGTGGCGAGTGCTGTCGGCATTCCCGGCTGTCGGGATTCTGAATGTCGGGATATTAACTACATCCCATCCTAAATGGTTGTCTAGCTGAGCTCCAGGGGTGGATGATGCCAGTTGGCTGTGACTCAGTCTTAGTGATACGTAATAGAAGTTCACAAACAAAGGACAAGACTACAGCTTTACCAACCATCATGACTTATGCTTTTGAGTGACAAAATGCTGACTGCGGAAACTTTGTGTGGTCCTGGATTGTGGCTGACACAGACATCGGGTATCCGCCACATTCAAATCTTCGTTCTTCCATCTGAGGACCATAGCCAAAATCGAGCTCTTGATACCCTCAGAAGACCTGCCTACAGCCATACATGCATTTGTATCCTCTCACACAGACTACTGCAATGTCCTCTACCTGGGTCTCCCAGCAAAAGAATTACACCGCTTGTAGCTTGTACAGAATGCAGCAGCCAGTCTGTTACCTAACCAGCCCGTTCCTGCCACATAACACCCATTCTCTATTCCCTCCACCGGCTGCCTGTAAGATGGAAAATCTATTTAATAATTGGCTAACTGACCTTCCCAGCCCAACATTACATCGTCCAAGGTACCAGAAGCTGCTTCTGCCTCCCTACTGCCTCACTTGTTTATTGCTGCAGAGAAAGGACTGTTACCAGCAGTACCAGGAAACTCCCATAATGCATTTGGGGGTCAAAATGTTATCTTTGTAGCCCTGGCCATGGAACTTGCTGCCTCGCACAGTCCAAGAGGCCTCCACCCTAGAGCCCTTCACAAGCAGGCTGATGACTGACCTATTACTCATTTCATTAATGCTCCTCTAGTTCTTACATATATCCCACATGCTTAGTTCTTTGTTCTGTTGTTTATTTTGTAACTTGTGCTTTGTGTGATTGTGTAATGCCAGCTTGTACTATCTATATTGCTGCACGACAATATGGCGGCCATAGGAACGTGTTTCCACTTCTAGTTTCCCATTCTTATCTCATCTGATCATCTTAATCAGGAGTGTTGTGGGATACAAGATCCTATCCATATATACATTACCATGTGCATTAGAGTCACCCGGGTTCCATCTGCGGTGGTTTGTTGTATGTTACATCTATATGGTGCGGATACTCCTCTGTATGATTCCATAATAAAAGCTTTTGTTTGCAGCTAATTATTGCATTATATCTTTTTTTCTGTTTTACATTCCCGTCGGAATAATTCCGCCCTTATATGTCTAATCCCGGAGTGGACCCCAGAAGATTATGTGACCTATAGGAGTTTCCATCATTCTGTTTCGTATAATCATGCGTGTAAGAGCTTGTATGGCGGTCACTGTCCGTCACATTCAGGTGGTAGAATGGAAGTGGGACTATCTGGACTGTGAGAGGGACGTGGACACTATCCTGCTATTACTGTTTGGACACGTGGGGTGTGAATCCTCCCTACAATATTACACTATTGTGTTCTTTATCTGTGTATGAAATACAAATTGCTCCCACGTCTGCATCTTGCAGGCTATTATATAAGCCCCTATAGCTGTTATAGATACATATAATTATGTGTAAGACTGAATACTGTATCTGCACTGTGTGTGACGCCCAAGCTATACGCCATATGTAATTATGGAGAGATAATAAGCATTAGAGGCTATTACAGATGTGTCCTCATACAGCCAGCCTCAATATACCACATAGTGGGAGAAGCCTGGCGTGAGTGAGCTGACAGGTCTCGTACAACTCTGCTGGTATCAGGTGACTTTTATGCAGAGTAGAGACGCACCAGGAGACTCTGCTGAGTAATGTGACACTTGTATATCTGTGTGCGACTGAGTCTCTAGGGGAATCAGATTAGCTGCAGGATGGATTTGCTCTGTGACTCCGCTGCACTTTATGTAGGCGGGGATCTTGCTGAAAAAAAGTGCTCGCTGCCCGACAGGTATTGGGCACTTTTAGGTGAATTCGGCAGGCCGGGTGAAGGGGGTGAATCAGGCTAATTGGATTCCCCTATATACGTAGCACAGCACAAGTCGCACACAGATATACAAGTCAGCACAGTCCCCTGTGGGGTCCTGGCCGCGTCACATTCGTGTTGGTGCAGCAATCGGATATAAGAGGTGCGCAATCCTCTCCCAGGTGTAAAGAACACAGAAACCGGCTTCACTCTCACTTCCAAATACAGCTACAAAGTCTAAATCCCCAAACTAATAATTATACACAGTATATAGAAAGGACAGTTCTATAATCTAGTATGTGTATCAGCCACAGTCACCATAATATGGTGATAGTCAGTACACGAGGGCTTATTGGGATAATCGTGTCACCCACTTACATGTCACATGACCTACTGCTTATATGTCACATGACCTACTGCTTACATGTCACATGACCTACTGCTTACATGGCTGTTGCTGATGTGTACTAGAGATGGAGCCTCCATAATCTTGGCTCTTTGTGTGACTAAGCGCACCTAGTCACTGTGAGCATCTCCGTCTGGATGGGCACATGCGCCCGGACGAAGATGTACCCCATTCACTTGAATGGAGAGGGTCTCAATCCGCGCTCCTGGACAGAGTCGGTCTGAATGGGAGCGTCTCTGTGTACTCCCGGCATGACTAGGTGGATGGATCGCGTAGTCACGCCTGGGCCAGCTAAGATAACACTGGCTCCATCTGTATGTTACTATTCTAACCCAGGATATCTAATTACTAATGTGGTTTTAGATTTGTTTTCCTCCCCAGGAAGGGAGATCCAAAAATATTGCAATATTTAAATATTACTGTTACCCCTTCGGCGGCACTCCGGGCACTTCAGGAGAATAGACCACACCACGTCTTTAAGTCAACGTTTCAGAGTTCATTGAACTTTTTCATCAGGACGATACAACACAATACATTTCACTCACCTAAATACCTCTGTCCTCCCCTCCACGGCGCACACCGCCCGCCGCCTCCCGCTCCGTAAAAACTGACGTAATCGCTAGGAGTCTGGCGTCGGCATCATCGTCACTGGAGGGTGGGACCAGAGCACCCAATGTTATAACAGAGATGAGCGGATTCGGTTTTACTCGGTACCCAAATCCAGAAAAAAAGAACTTGCGATAATTCTGGTGTTAAGAACCGAGTAAAACCGAACCCGCTCATCTCTACATTATACAAAATGTTATTACATATAACAAATAGCTGATTGATTAAAAACAGTAGACAAAGTAAAGCACAAAATAGACCAACCCACACCCAGTATATGGGACAGGCGCATTTTGTACTATCCATCCGATGACTACATTTATCTTATTCATGACACCTCACTATTGTGTCATATTCTATTCATAATCAATCCAAAAAAGTGACTAAAGACAATATAAGCTGATTATATAATATCACATTCCTAGCATGTAAATAGATCAGCAAAAGCAATATCAAGGGAATCCTATAGACACTATGTCCACTTTATTACAGAAAACATGATAATCCCGATTGCTCGTTACGTCCCCTCGGAGAGAGGGTATCTAGTGTGAAAATCCGCTTACCTTCTGCGTTACGTAATAGTAAACCCCTGTCTCCACCCCTCTCCAGAGGTGGGATGTAATCAATAATCCGGTGTCTCAACACCGCTATGGAGAGTTTAGCATTAAGAAAGTGCCAGGTCACTGGCTGGTCACTGTGGCCCGTGTTCAATGAAGATCTAATCGCATGTCTATTCCCCGCCATGCGTTCCTTCATCATACATTCTGTTTTACCGACGTAATGAAGTCCGCACGAGCAACACAATAAATACACCACATATTTTTTGGTGTATCTAATTGTATATTTTTCCCCTGAATGAGGGGGACAGAACATATCTCCCACCAACATATGGCTGCATGTAATACATCTTAGGCCCTGAAAGCTTCCAGGCTTTTGAGTAGATAGGAAAGTACAGCAACAAAAGATGTTTCTAGCAAATTGTAGTTGGAGCATGTATGTTAGTCTTAACTACATAATCTCTTATATTATTCCCCCGTTTATATGTTGTTATTAGCTGTACTTTACACAATCCACTCAAAGCTTTATCTGTCTGTATAATGGGCCAGAATGTTTTACTTATCCCATTCATTTTATTACTTTGTGTATTAAACCTGATAACCCATATTAATCTCTCTTGTTTTTTAACAGCAGATTTGTTTGATTTTAACGTACTAATACGTGGAATATTCATCACCTTTTATTTGAGACCCTTCAAATCGTTTAACCTGTATCCTCTCCCCAGGAATTTACTAACAGCAACATCCAGTGGCGCTGCTAATTTAGACTCATCACTTGCTATGCGCCTTACGCGCAACATCTGAGAATACCGCAATCCTCTACATAGGGAAATGGGACGATGGCTCCAAGCCACCAACAGATTATTACAATCTGTGTCTGTCACAAACATATCCGTACACATTTTCCTGTGCAAAATTTCTATATGGACATCCAAATCATTTACACTGATAGGATCCATCAAGTATGTAAATTTTACAGGTGAAGATGACTGGTTATGTGATATAAGTAACAATTCTAGATCTTCCCTGGTGCCTGTCTGCAGTAGGAGTAGGTCATCTATATATCATTGGTACATAAGTACCTTAGTTCGAACTTCAATATTTTTAAGGAACAACTCTTCCACCACTGTGAACATATAACTATTCGCAAATGCCGGGGACACATTGGTTCCCATAGTACAGCCCTGGAGTTGAACATAGTAACCTCTATTAAACAAAAAATTATTCCGTTGCATAATTAGCTGTAGTAGGTGCAGGGAAAAAATCCCCATTCGGACCTTCATACAGTATATTACCCTCAATCAGTGTCCTGAGCGAAGTCAGACCATCTGAATGAGGTATACACGTGTATAAACCTTTAACATCGATAACTGCCAATAAGCAATTATCAGGTACACTTTCCATCTCAGATAACTTGTTCAGTAATGCAGTTGTGTCCTTCAAGTAAGTAGATTGTGCTTGAACACATGGCTGCAGGTAATAATCACATAAGATAGAGACATTTTGCTATAAAGAACCTCTAGCTGATATTATTGGTCTAGCAGGAGGATGCTGATTATCTTTATGAATCTTCGGCAGTGAATATAACAACGGCACAATAGGGTATGCCGTCTACAAAGCATCAAATATAGATTGTGAAATAGTAGAATTGAATGCTTGTTTCAACACTCCATCCAATTCCTTTTTAAATTCTCCTGTCGGATCTGAAGACAATTTCCGATATGTGTCACTGTCCCTGAGTTGTCGATTCAATTCATCAATATAATCACTCGTGTTTTGCACTACAATTGCTCCGCCCTTGTCGGCAGAGCGAAGTACCACATCTTCATACTTGCTTAAACAGTGCAATGCTTCCCATTCTTCTTATGTCAATTTCGATCTAATAGATGTATTCTGCTTAGTTGCTGCCTGAACCTGAGAATCTAACGTCCTACAAAAGGTTTTACTGGATGTGTTCTGTGAGGCAGGGTCAAACTTAGATTTCTTCTTTAGTATCATAGGAATGTTCTTGGTAGGAATAGCTTGAGGTTTGTTAGAATAAAAAAATTATTTCAGCCGTAGTTGTCTTTCTAATTTATACTGTTCCACCTTCCATTCAAACGGGTTCCATTTATTTGTAGGAACAAAATTTAGTCCCTTTGATAATACCTTCACCTCTAAAGGGGTGAGTATTCTATCAGAAAGATTGAATATTACTTCCATAAAGATTGAATATAACTTCTGTATCTGGCGATATGGACGACCTGTGCCGCGACCTTTGGTTCTGCCTCGCCCGCCTCGTGTAGCACCGATTGGGTCTGCAAGCTGTGCTCTGGTGCTTAAAGGGGGGAGACCTGAGGTAGATTCTTGATTGTCTGCCTCACTAGCTAATGCTGGGCCTTCTGTAGATGAATCAGTGTCGCGGTATGCCATGACCATGACTTTGAATTAAAATGGTTCCTTTAAACTACCTCATGAAACCAATTCCAATTTAATCATTGTGTTTTTCATGTTGTAAAAAATTTTTTTTTTTACTTTTTTTCCCTTTTTCTAATTTATTCACTTTTTTCACAGTTCATTATTAATTTACTGTCAAGAAGACTCATCACAACAGAGAAAATAATTTATTCATATCATCAAACAAAAACCACTATCAAGACTACATCTTCCATAAATCACAAGGGCCACTATTGGCTGAATGGCTGTCCGCTATATCTCCTAAGAAAAAGAGAAACTTAGTGACAGTGTTGGATAGAGCCTTCCATCTAAAGACTACATCTCCCACAAATCCTGGAGGCATTTCCGGCTAAGAGATTTCCTTTCATGCACAGCTGCAGCCTGTAAACACCTTTTGGCCGCACTATGGATCCAGATTATGACGGAATTTCCGGCATTTAAGACACTACATCCCCCATAATGCCCGGCGGTAACTTCCGATCGTGGCCCGATGGGGAATTTAGAGACTACATTTCCCATAAGTCCCGGCGGCGACTTCCGGTCGCGAACGCAAACATACATTTTCCCTGAAAGCGTACACCTCGACTATACTCCCAGCACACTTCCGCACAATGCCCGGCGGCAACTTCCGGTCTCGGCCTGATGGGGAACTTAGAAACTACTTTTCCCACAACCCCCGGCGGCGACTTCCGGACGCGGACGAAAACATACTTTCTCTTTGACAGCGCACACCTCCACTATACTCCCAGTATCAACCAGACATACAGTCCCCACTACCAGGGACCTTGGTTATTAAATTTAAGATGTTTTTATATAGTAAAAGAAGAAATTTTAATGACGTTGCATCACTTCCGGTCAGGTCCGGAACCGGAAGTGACGCAATTAGAGAACCCTTGCATTCATTATACATATGCACCATTTGGAATGTACAACCAGCCTTGATAAAGAGAGTTATCTCGAAACGCGTTGGCTGGAAAGAGGATCCTTGTCACTTGGATTGCCATCTGCACGACTGGGGAAAGGTACGACCATCTAGATTCATTTATATTTTTTTAGTCCTATTGGTACCAGGCCTGGTGGATCTGTCTTTTGATGGTCCTACAAGTTCCCCTGTCTGGCAGCTCTCCTTCCTTGTGGTCAACATTCCTTACGTGTGTAAACCCTTTTGTTTTTATCCAATAAATCCCTTTTTTATATATATGGGTGCCTTAATAAGAACACGCCTTGGATAAAGATACCTTGATGTGCAGACGAAATACGCATCTTTCAGTGAGTACCGGTACGCAGCTCAGCATACAAAGATACCATGATGTGTTTATGTCACCATTCTTTATTGTAAGTTAGGTACGCCACCCATTTGCATGTAAAAGAAACCTTTATATGCTGTATACCTCGCTCACTTTGTGTAAGTGAGGTACGATCATCTTACCTGAAAACATCTTGTACTAGTCATCACAAAACGCATATATACATATATATTTTTTCTTTACATTTTTTTGAGGATTTTCAACTCAAAAAATCCTTTATTTGTTTTTTCCATACCTCTACTGCGTATGACCTCACGGATCCTGGAGGAAAGATATCTCCCCCCAAAGGTCCAGAAACTTACAGAGAAATCATTCAGATAAGTATTCCTTTTGCTCATTTAAAACCATAATCTCCCAGCTGAACCATCAGCTTTACTCCCCTACCTCCCTTACAGCGCCAATTTCCTACACCCACACTTCCTTTTTTAAGCTCGCGGTATGCATGTCTATTAAATGGTTGTTTCTTTTGGAACCTCCTATTACTGGGTGCACCGGACAGCCAGGGGTACTTCTTGTTTAGTTGTATAATCATTATTTACTTTCTCACGTTTGTTCCGTTTGTACTCAATCAGTTCTCTCCAATATTTCTCAATTTGGGAGGAAAATTTTCATACCAATTATTCATAGGGTCTGTTGTTAAAGCTGGTTTATGCAATCCCTCAAAACTCTCAATTTGTTACCTCACTGATGTTAATTCACGTGTCACCTCCTCTATCACCAACATTAAATCATAAGAGCATTTATTGAGGATTGCTATCCACTTTTTCCATCTCCCAATTGTCAGTACATTTTTTACACGGAACCCACGTGGAATTTTTTCCTCACGGTGGTAATCCGACAGAGTTACACCATGAAAATAAAAATCCTGCTCTCTTTTTCTGAGCTTAAGTAGATCCCAAAATAAATGGATGTTTTCACAGTTTCCTGATGTGGAATTCCAATTATCTTTAAATCTTATATCTGCAGTATCAGAGTAACTAAATGTCTCTGATTTATATCCAAAATAGAGAATACTACTTCAATATCACCATCCAATTGATTCGTCATCACTGTGTAGTAACAAAATATCTATATCGAAAAATAACCAAAACTTTGGTTAATTTTTTTAAAAGCTTTGCTTTTGGCCCTTTTATAATGATCAATAAATAAGAGGATTTTGGTACTTACCGATAAATCCATGTCTCTGAATCCACTCGGGGACACTGGAACAGCTTAGACAGTTGGGATGTGAAGTTAGTGACCGGAGGTGTGGCACAATCTAAAATTTGAAATTTTATGCACAGCCGGCTCCTCCCCCTTTGTGCGCCCCATCCCTTAGTTTGTAAAATTTGACAGAGAGAAGAGGACAGGAAACTACAAGACTATGGTGAGGAGCCTACCGTAACAACAAATCAAATGGCAACCAAGAACTTTCATAAAAGAATCTAACACAGTTTGCATGAACTGTTTTATTAACAAGAAGACAGCAGGCTGACAGCACCGAGGCGGGCGTCCAGTGCCCCCGAGTAGATTCAGAGAAATGGATTTATTGGTAAGTACCAAAATACTCTTTTCTCTTTCATCCACTAGGGGACACTGGAACAGGTTAGACATTTGGGGACATCCCAAAGCTACTCCCAAGGGCGGGAGTGCTGTCCGTGGCCTGCAAAACTAATCGTCCAAACCTTGAATCTCTGGATACAAACGTATCAAACTTGTAGAATCTCATGAATGGGTGTGCAGATGACCACATTGCCACTCTGCAAAGCTAAATAGTAGAGGCATGTCTGGCTGCCGCCCATGAGGCACCCACCAATTTGGTAGTATGGGTACCTACCTGAAACGGAACCCGTTTACCACAGGATATATAAGCTTGTCTAATGGTAAGCTGAATCCATCTGGCCAGAGTCTGCTTAGATGCTGGCCAATCCTTCTTTGGACCATCATAAAGGACAAACAAATGGTCTGACCTGATGGATGACGTAATAAACAACAACAATTCGGCAGAGGCCGAAAAAAAAAAAAAGGGATTGCCTTTTTGGAGCACTCTTTTATATTATGTTAATTTAAATTGATATGATTAATTATTTAAAACATAACCTTTAATAATATTCATTAAGATAAAGGGGGTGAAAATAAATTCACGACTGTTATGCTCATTGTTTAATGTCCCCCCACAAACGTTAATTATAACAAATACATCCTTATTAAATACTTAATAAATTAATGTTACAGTGAGAGTTTTTTCGGCCTCTGCCGAATTGTTGTTGTTTATAAGGTTTAAACATGATTGTCGGAGCACCTCCAGCTGAATAATCTTGAACTATTACAGAAAAAATTATAGGTTAGCTGGTTTTGTATAACATTTATAGATTATTAGATTCGGTGCTGGGTGCATTTCATTACTATAGAACTGATGGATGACGTAACCTGTACGTAAATCCATAGAGCTCTTACCACACCCAAGGACACATCCCCTTCTGCAGATCCTTGAAAGGATTGGACCACGATGGGCTGATTCACGTGAAACCCTGAAACTACCTTAGCGAGGTATTCTGCCCTGGTATGGAGTTCTGCCCTATCTTCATGGAAAAGGACTCTTACACGATAGGGCTCCCATCTCAGAGACCCTTCTTGCTGAAGCTAAGGCTAGTAAAACAGTGACCTTCCAAGAGATATATTTCAATTCTGCTAGAATACTAGAATACTAGAATATTTGAAATCAGCAGTTTTTCATCCTTTGTAAAAAAAAGTATGAAAAACTGCTGATTTCAAATATTCTAGTACTAAGTTCAAGTCCCACGGTGCTCTGGGAGGATGGAAAGGAGGTAGTATCCTCAGAACCCACTGCAAGAATGTCTAAACTTCCTGTAGGGATGCCAGACGTTGCTGAAACAGAATAGAGAGAGACGAAAATTTGAACTTTCAAAGAACCTAGTCTTAGGCCTCCTTCCAAGCCAGCTTGTAGGAAACGTAGAAGTGTATACAGGTGGAATTCTAGAATTCCACCCCCTTTCCTGACACTACTCCATGTATCTTTTCCATATTCTGTAGTAGTGCATAGCTGTGACTGGTTTCCGAGTGGTTAGCATAGTAGGGATGGCCGCTTTTGGTGTTCCTTTGTCTCTCATGATCCAGGTCTCAATAGCCACACCATCAAATGCAATCAGTTCAGGTCTGGATGTAGGAATGGCCCCTGTAACAGTAAGTTTTCTCTCTGAGGTAACCTCCAGGGCTCTTCCGCTAGTAGTCCCCTCAAGTCTGAGTACCAACTCCTGCGAGGCCAGTCTGGTCTAATTAGAATTGCCCACACACTTTCCCATTTTGCCTTCTTCAGTACTCTGGGTATGATAGGTAATGGTGGAAAAATGAACACTCATCTGTAAAACCATGGAAGTGTCAACGCTTCCACTACTTCTGCTGCTGGGTCTCTCATTCTGGTCACATACCTGGGTAACTGATGATTGTTTTGAGATGCCATTGGGTCTACCTGAGGTAGGCCCCATCTCCTCACTACCATCTCGAAGACTTGCGGGTGTAGACACCACTCCCCTGGAAGCATGTCTTGGCGACTGAGGTAGTCTGCCTCCCAGTTTTCCTCTCCTGGAATGAACACCGCTGAGAGGATGATGTTGCATCTTTCTGTCCATAACAGAATCTTTGTGTCCTCTTTTAAGGCCATCTTGCTTCTTGTTCCTCCCTGACGATTTATGTAGGCCGTTGCTGTGACATTGTCCGACTGTATTTTTGTGTTGACTCTTCACAAGATACTCGGCTAGGAGAAGCGCATTGTAAATTGCTCTCAGTTCCAGAATATTTATGGGTAGAGTGCTTTATAGTGGTGTCCATCTGCCCTGAAACTGATGGTCCTCCAGAACGGTACCCCAACCTCTGAGACTGGCACCCGTTGTTAGGATCCTCCAATTTCAAATTCCGAATCTCTTGCCTAATGTGAGAGTTCTGTGTAATTACCACCAAATTAACAAGGTTCTGACCTGTGTTGACAGCCGGATCCTTCGATGTAGAAGCCAATGTGAGCCTGCTCCCTGAGCAATCAGGTTAATCTGGAGAGGTCTGGAGTGAAGTCTGCCGTACTCTACAGCTTCGAAAGATGCCATTATCTTCCCAAGAAGCTGTACACATAGGTGTAAGGAAACTGTTTGATTCTTTAATACCTGATCCACCAGCTTCCTTATGTCCTGAATCTTGTTCTCTGGCAGAAACACCCTGAGTTGTATTGTGTCCAATATTAGACCTAGGAATTGAATCCTCTGCGTTGGTATCAGGTTGGATTCCTTGAAGTCCACAATCCATCCGTGTTGAATGAGAAATTGATGAGTTGTCTGAGCATCCCTGATCAGCTATTCCTGAGAATGGGCCTTGATCAGTAGATCATCCAGGTAAGGTATGATCGTGACTCCTAATGCTCTCAATTTCATGACCATTATCGCCATGATCTATGTAAAAATTCTCGGGGCTGTTGATAGGCCAAATGGCAAGGCTCCAAACTGGTAGTGATTCTTCTCCAATGCAAATAATAAGTAAGCTTGTTGAGGAGTCCAAATTGGTACATTAAAGTATGCATCCTTTATGTTCATGGACACCATGGACTCTTCTTGTTCCAAACCTGCAATAACTGACTGGATTGACTCCATCTTGAATCTGTAAACCATTAGAAATTGGTTTAAAACGTTTAAATTGAGTATCGGTCTGACCGACCCATACGGTTTTGGCACTACAAAAAGATTTGAATAAAATCCCTTTCCTCTCAGAGAATCCGGGACTGGAAGAATTACCCTTGTGTGCAGGTAGTTTTTGAATTGCTGTTTGTAGTGCTCTTTCTTTCAGAGGACACCGAGGCAATCCTTTTGTAAAGAACTGACTGTGAGGACGCTGTTGAAAATCTATCTGGTAACCCTGGGATATAATCTTGTTAACCCATACCTCCGGTGAGGTTTCAGCCCATGCGTCCCGAAACCCTTCCAACCATGCGCCCACCAAGGGAGACCCCAGGTGAGCTGGGAGACTGTCATGCCATGGTCTTGTCAACATGCTTATCCAGCTTTCTGGATGTTATCTGGGAATTACCTCTAGCTCTGTTTCCACGAGTTTGTGCTCCAAAAACTCTTCCTCTGGCTGGAAAGGACTGCGATCTAAATTAATTAAACGCTGGGCCTGAGTAACCTCTTTTAACCTGTGGAGTGGTTCTCACATAAGAATTAGGTAGAAAGGTAGATTTCCCTGCAGTTGCCTGCGAAATCCATTTGTCCAACTCAGGACCAAATAACATTTGACCCCCAAAGGGAATAGCCTCTCCTGCTTTCTTGGAGTCAGAATCCACCAGCCATTCTCTGAGCCATAAAATCCTTCTAGCCGATATGGCCGAAGCTGAGATGTGTGACGCTATTTTACTAGTGTCCTTAGATGCCTGACACAAATTAGTAGCTGAGTCTCGAATATGTTCCGCTAAGCAAGAAATTTCCTCTAGACTATTTTCCTCTTCAATAGCCTCTACAATACGCCCAGCCCATGCAGCAGTGGCCTTGTTTACCCAAGCACTGATAATTGTAGGCCTGTGTGACGCTGCTACAAAGATTGATTTCAATGCTGTGTCTACCTTGCCATCTGACAAATCCTTTAAACTGGTTACATTAGGTATTGGTAGAATTGTCTTTTTAGACAACCTAGCTAAAGAGGCATCCACAATAGGCGGCACCTCCCATTTAGCCATAACACTTTTTGTTAATGGGTAATTTGCCTCAAACCTCTTTGGAACTTGAAAGCATTTATCAGGCTTCTTCCAAGCTTCCACCATCTGAGTCTGGAGAATTTGAGGAATTGGAAACACTGCAGACAGCAGTTTCTGGGAATCCTTTACCGCATCTATAAGGGAATCTAAACCCCAAACCTCTGTGTCCTCCTCCTGAGTACCGACATCCAAGGCAGTTTCAATTAACTCACCTTCCTACTCATCCATGACAAGACCCTCCTCTGACTCTTGTAGGATGGGGAGGGGTCTCTTAACCGCCTTGTGCACACTGTTAACTGCTTGCGCAGGTGGTGATAATTTAATCAGAAATTCCTCCATGGTCTATGGAAATCCTGCAGCCCATTCTGAATGTTGCTTGCGGGGTTCCACCATCTCCTTAGAAATATCTGCCGGGGCCTGTTCCCCTGACCCAGATGGAGCACTGCTCCCGGGTTGTGCGTCCCTTCCCAAACATGAATGGCACACCCCGGTGCTGCCCACCCTTGTGCTCTTATTACATTTCCTGCAAACATAATACGTCTTAGTGTTCTTGGTTGGTGCTTTTGACATGTGGAACCCCCCCCACAGAGCATCCGTAGTACTGTCCCCCTATACAATAGGAAGAGAAAGACCGTAACGGATGATGGAAGAAAAGGTGAACTGGAGTCGCCTGGCTGGATCTCTCTATATAACAAACACAAATTCCACCAGCTCTGTTGTGACCCTCACACACCCAACTGTGATTCAGCTTTGATGTCGGGGGTTGAGATCCAGTCGCTTCCCTTTATTTTCTCAGGGTCCTTTTAGTAGAAGTCCCTTGAGAATATATAAAGCATAAGATGCAGATTATAAAATACAGGAAGATCCATTTGCAGCAGAGACCACTATTCATATGTTACCAGTAGAGGGAGCAGCTCATCTCTTTTTACTAGAGATCCCTCCCTCTGATTTACCAGTCCAGCTATCTGTCTCCCCACTGAGATGGGCGTACACCCTTCCTACCTCAGTATTGTCGCCTCTTATCCTTATTAAAGATGGCCGCAAATGTCATAAGCATCATGTTACTGTCCCCAGCGCACTGATCTTCATAAGCATCATGTTACTGTCCCCAGCGCACTGATCTTCATAAGCATCATGTTACTGTCCCCAGCGCACTGATCTTCATAAGCATCATGTTACTGTCCCCAGCGCACTGATCTTCATAAGCATCATGTTACTGTCCCCAGCGCACTGATCTTCATAAGCATCATGTTACTGTCCCCAGCGCACTGATCTTCATAAGCATCATGTTACTGTCCCCCAGCGCACTGATCTTCATAAGCATCATGTTACTGTCCCCCAGCGCACTGATCTTCATAAGCATCATGTTACTGTCCCCAGCGCACTGATCTTCATAAGCATCATGTTACTGTCCCCAGCGCACTGATCTTCATAAGCATCATGTTACTGTCCCCATCGCACTGATCTTCATAAGCATCATGTTACTGTCCCCAGCGCACTGATCTTCATAAGCATCATGTTACTGTCCCCAGCGCACTGATCTTCATAAGCATCATGTTACTGTCTCCAGCGCACTGATCTTCATAAGCATCATGTTACTGTCCCCAGCGCACTGATCTTCATAAGCATCATGTTACTGTCCCCAGCGCACTGATCTTCATAAGCATCATGTTACTGTCCCCAGCGCACTGATCTTCATAAGCATCATGTTACTGTCCCCAGCGCACTGATCTTCATAAGCATCATGTTACTGTCCCCAGCGCACTGATCTTCATAAGCATCATGTTACTGTCCCCAGCGCACTGATCTTCATAAGCATCATGTTACTGTCCCCAGCGCACTGATCTTCATAAGCATCATGTTACTGTCCCCAGCGCACTGATCTTCATAAGCATCATGTTACTGTCCCCAGCGCACTGATCTTCATAAGCATCATGTTACTGTCCCCAGCGCACTGATCTTCATAAGCATCATGTTACTGTTCCCAGCGCACTGATCTTCATAAGCATCATGTTACTGTCCCCAGCGCACTGATCTTCATAAGCATCATGTTACTGTCCCCAGCGCACTGATCTTCATAAGCATCATGTTACTGTCCCCAGCGCACTGATCTTCATAAGCATCATGTTACTGTCCCCAGCGCACTGATCTTCATAAGCATCATGTTACTGTCCCCAGCGCACTGATCTTCATAAGCATCATGTTACTGCCCCCCAGCGCACTGATCTTCATAAGCATCATGTTACTGTCCCCAGCGCACTGATCTTCATAAGCATCATGTTACTGTCCCCAGCGCACTGATCTTCATAAGCATCATGTTACTGTCCCCAGCGCACTGATCTTCATAAGCATCATGTTACTGTCCCCAGCGCACTGATCTTCATAAGCATCATGTTACTGTCCCCAGCGCACTGATCTTCATAAGCATCATGTTACTGTCCCCAGCGCACTGATCTTCATAAGCATCATGTTACTGTCCCCAGCGCACTGATCTTCATGTTGCATCATGTCCCAGTGCTCCGCTGCCTGTCTGTATTGTGCTGCTCCATGTCTGTACCGCTGGAGCACCTGTGTGGCCGGTATATTACTGCGCAGCGCATCCTACCTACACCGCTGCCGGTCCCAGCGCTCCGCTGCCTGTCTGTATTGTGCTGCTCCATGTCTGTACCGCTGGAGCACCTGTGTGGCCGGTATATTACTGCGCAGCGCATCCTACCTACACCGCTGCCGGTCCCAGCGCTCCGCTGCCTGTCTGTATTGTGCTGCTCCATGTCTGTACCGCTGGAGCACCTGTGTGGCCGGTATATTACTGCGCAGCGCATCCTACCTACACCGCTGCCGGTCCCAGCGCTCCGCTGCCTGTCTGTATTGTGCTGCTCCATGTCTGTACCGCTGGAGCACCTGTGTGGCCGGTATATTACTGCGCAGCGCATCCTACCTACACCGCTGCCGGTCCCAGCGCTCCGCTGCCTGTCTGTATTGTGCTGCTCCACGTCTGTACCGCTGGAGCACCTGTGTGGCTCCTATATTACCGCGCAGCGCATCCTACCTATGCCGCTACCAGTCCCAGCGCTCCGCTGCCTGTCTGTATTGTGCTGCTCCATGTCTGTACCGCTGCAGCACCTGTGTGGCCGCTATATTACTGCGCAGCACGTCCTACCTACACCGCTGCCGGTCCCAGCGCTCCGCTGCCTGTCTGTATTGTGCTGCTCCACGTCTGTACCGCTGGAGCCCCTGTGTGGCAGCTATATTACTGCGCAGCACGTCCTACCTACACCGCTGCCGGTCCCAGCGCTCCGCTGCCTGTCTGTATTGTGCTGCTCCACGTCTGTACCGCTGCAGCACCTGTGTGGCCACTATATTACTGCGCAGCGCATCCTACCTACACCGCTGCCGGTCCCAGCGCTCCGCTGCCTGTCTGTATTGTGCTGCTCCATGTCTGTACCGCTGCAGCACCTGTGTGGCCGCTATATTACTGCGCAGCACATCCTACCTACACCGCTGCCGGTCCCAGCGCTCCGCTGCCTGTCTGTATTGTGCTGCTCCATGTCTGTACCGCTGCAGCACCTGTGTGGCCGCTATATTACTGCGCAGCGCATCCTACCTACACCGCTGCTGGTCCCAGCGCTCCGCTGCCTGTCTGTATTGTGCTGCTCCATGTCTGTACCGCTGCAGCACCTGTGTGGCCGCTATATTACTGCGCAGCGCATCCTACCTACACCGCTGCTGGTCCCAGCGCTGCGCTGCCTGTCTGTATTGTGCTACTCCATGTCTGTACCACTGGAGCCCCTGTGTGGCCGCTATATTACTGCGCAGCGCATCCTACCTACACCGCTGCCGGTCCCAGCGCTCCGCTGCCTGTCTGTATTGTGCTGCTCCATGTCTGTACCGCTGGAGCACCTGTATGTCCGCTCTATTACTGCGCAGCGCATCCTACCTACACCGCTGCCGGTCCCAGCGCTCCGCTGCCTGTCTGTATTGTGCTGCTCCACGTCTGTACCGCTGCAGCACCTGTGTGGCCGCTATATTACTGCGCAGCGCATCCTACCTACACCGCTGCCGGTCCCAGCGCTCCGCTGCCTGTCTGTATTGTGCTGCTCCACGTCTGTACCGCTGGAGCACCTGTGTGGCTCCTATATTACCGCGCAGCGCATCCTACCTATGCCGCTACCAGTCCCAGCGCTCCGCTGCCTGTCTGTATTGTGCTGCTCCATGTCTGTACCGCTGCAGCACCTGTGTGGCCGCTATATTACTGCGCAGCACGTCCTACCTACACCGCTGCCGGTCCCAGCGCTCCGCTGCCTGTCTGTATTGTGCTGCTCCACGTCTGTACCGCTGGAGCCCCTGTGTGGCAGCTATATTACTGCGCAGCACGTCCTACCTACACCGCTGCCGGTCCCAGCGCTCCGCTGCCTGTCTGTATTGTGCTGCTCCACGTCTGTACCGCTGCAGCACCTGTGTGGCCACTATATTACTGCGCAGCGCATCCTACCTACACCGCTGCCGGTCCCAGCGCTCCGCTGCCTGTCTGTATTGTGCTGCTCCATGTCTGTACCGCTGCAGCACCTGTGTGGCCGCTATATTACTGCGCAGCACATCCTACCTACACCGCTGCCGGTCCCAGCGCTCCGCTGCCTGTCTGTATTTTGCTGCTCCATGTCTGTACCGCTGGAGCCCCTGTGTGGCCGCTATATTACTGCGCAGCGCATCCTACCTACACCGCTGCTGGTCCCAGCGCTCCGCTGCCTGTCTGTATTGTGCTGCTCCACGTCTGTACCGCTGGAGCCCCTGTGTGGCCACTATATTACTGCGCAGCGCATCCTACCTACACCGCTGCCGGTCCCAGTGCTCCGCTGCCTGTCTGTATTGTGCTGCTCCACGTCTGTACCGCTGCAGCACCTGTGTGGCCTCTCTATTACTGCGCAGCGCATCCTACCTACACCGCTGCCGGTCCCAGCGCTCCGCTGCCTGTCTGTATTTTGCTGCTCCATGTCTGTACCGCTGGAGCCCCTGTGTGGCCGCTATATTACTGCGCAGCGCATCCTACCTACACCGCTGCTGGTCCCAGCGCTCCGCTGCCTGTCTGTATTGTGCTGCTCCACGTCTGTACCGCTGGAGCCCCTGTGTGGCCGCTCTATTACTGCGCAGCGCATCCTACCTACACCGCTGCCGGTCCCAGCGCTCCGCTGCCTGTCTGTATTGTGCTGCTCCACGTCTGTACCGCTGCAGCACCTGTGTGTCCGCTATATTACTGCGCAGCGCATCCTACCTACACCGCTGCCGGTCCCAGCGCTCCGCTGCCTGTCTGTATTGTGCTGCTCCACGTCTGTACCGTTGGAGCCCCTGTGTGGCCGCTATATTACTGCGCAGCACATCCTACCTACGCCGCTGCCGGTCCCAGCGCTCCGCTGCCTGTCTGTATTGTGCTGCTCCACGTCTGTACCGCTGCAGCACCTGTGTGGCCTCTCTATTACTGCGCAGCGCATCCTACCTACACCGCTGCCGGTCCCAGCGCTCCGCTGCCTGTCTGTATTGTGCTGCTCCATGTCTGTACCGCTGGAGCACCTGTGTGGCCGCTCTATTACCACGCAGCACGTCCTACCTACACCGCTGCCGGTCCCAGCGCTCCGCTGCCTGTCTGTATTGTGCTGCTCCACGTCTGTACCGCTGCAGCACCTGTGTGGCCGCTATATTACTGCGCAGCACATCCTACCTACACCGCTGCCGGTCCCAGCGCTCCGCTGCCTGTCTGTATTGTGCTGCTCCATGTCTGTACCGCTGCAGCACCTGTGTGGCCGCTATATTACCGCGCAGCGCGTCCTACCTACACCGCTGCCGGTCCCAGCGCTCCGCTGCCTGTCTGTATTGTGCTGCTCCATGTCTGTACCGCTGCAGCACCTGTGTGGCCGCTATATTACTGCGCAGCGCATCCTACCTACACCGCTGCCGGTCCCAGCGCTCCGCTGCCTGTCTGTATTGTGCTGCTCCACGTCTGTACCGCTGCAGCACCTGTGTGGCTCCTATATTACTGCGCAGCACATCCTACCTACAGCACTGCTGGTCCCAGCGCTCCGCTGCCTGTCTGTATTGTGCTGCTCCATGTCTGTACCGCTGGAGCCCCTGTGTGGCCGCCATATTACTGCGCAGCGCATCCTACCTACACCGCTGCCGGTCCCAGCGCTCCGCTGCCTGTCTGTATTGTGCTGCTCCACGTCTGTACCGCTGCAGCACCTGTGTGGCCGCTATATTACTGCGCAGCACATCCTACCTACACCGCTGCCGGTCCCAGCGCTCCGCTGCCTGTCTGTATTGTGCTGCTCCATGTCTGTACCGCTGCAGCACCTGTGTGGCCGCTATATTACTGCGCAGCGCATCCTACCTACACCGCTGCCGGTCCCAGCGCTCCGCTGCCTGTCTGTATTGTGCTGCTCCATGTCTGTACCGCTGCAGCACCTGTGTGGCTCCTATATTACTGCGCAGCACATCCTACCTACAGCGCTGCTGGTCCCAGCGCTCCGCTGCCTGTCTGTATTGTGCTGCTCCACGTCTGTACCGCTGGAGCCCCTGTGTGGCCACTATATTACTGCGCAGCGCATCCTACCTACACCGCTGCCGGTCCCAGTGCTCCGCTGCCTGTCTGTATTGTGCTGCTCCACGTCTGTACCGCTGCAGCACCTGTGTGGCCTCTCTATTACTGCGCAGCGCATCCTACCTACACCGCTGCCGGTCCCAGCGCTCCGCTGCCTGTCTGTATTGTGCTGCTCCATGTCTGTACCGCTGCAGCACCTGTGTGGCCGCTCTATTACTGCGCAGCGCATCCTACCTACACCGCTGCCGGTCCCAGCGCTCCGCTGCCTGTCTGTATTGTGCTGCTCCACGTCTGTACCGCTGGAGCCCCTGTGTGGCCGCTCTATTACTGCGCAGCGCATCCTACCTACACCGCTGCCGGTCCCAGCGCTCCGCTGCCTGTCTGTATTGTGCTGCTCCACGTCTGTACCGCTGCAGCACCTGTGTGTCCGCTATATTACTGCGCAGCGCATCCTACCTACACCGCTGCCGGTCCCAGCGCTCCGCTGCCTGTCTGTATTGTGCTGCTCCACGTCTGTACCGTTGGAGCCCCTGTGTGGCCGCTATATTACTGCGCAGCACATCCTACCTACGCCGCTGCCGGTCCCAGCGCTCCGCTGCCTGTCTGTATTGTGCTGCTCCACGTCTGTACCGCTGCAGCACCTGTGTGGCCTCTCTATTACTGCGCAGCGCATCCTACCTACACCGCTGCCGGTCCCAGCGCTCCGCTGCCTGTCTGTATTGTGCTGCTCCATGTCTGTACCGCTGCAGCACCTGTGTGGCCGCTATATTACTGCGCAGCGCATCCTACCTACACCGCTGCCGGTCCCAGCGCTCCGCTGCCTGTCTGTATTGTGCTGCTCCATGTCTGTACCGCTGCAGCACCTGTGTGGCTCCTATATTACTGCGCAGCACATCCTACCTACAGCGCTGCTGGTCCCAGCGCTCCGCTGCCTGTCTGTATTGTGCTGCTCCATGTCTGTACCGCTGGAGCCCCTGTGTGGCCGCCATATTACTGCGCAGCGCATCCTACCTACACCGCTGCCGGTCCCAGCGCTCCGCTGCCTGTCTGTATTGTGCTGCTCCACGTCTGTACCGCTGCAGCACCTGTGTGGCCGCTATATTACTGCGCAGCACATCCTACCTACACCGCTGCCGGTCCCAGCGCTCCGCTGCCTGTCTGTATTGTGCTGCTCCACGTCTGTACCACTGCAGCACCTGTGTGGCTCCTATATTACCGCGCAGCGCGTCCTACCTACACCGCTGCCGGTCCCAGTGCTCCGCTGCCTGTCTGTATTGTGCTGTCCATGTCTGTACCGCTGCAGCACCTGTGTGGCCGCTCTATTACTGCGCAGCGCATCCTACCTACACCGCTGCCGGTCCCAGCGCTCCGCTGCCTGTCTGTATTGTGCTGCTCCACGTCTGTACCGCTGGAGCCCCTGTGTGGCCGCTATATTACTGTGCAGCGCGTCCTACCTACACCGCTGCCGGTCCCAGCGCTCCGCTGCCTGTCTGTATTGTGCTGCTCCATGTCTGTACCGCTGGAGCCCCTGTGTGGCCTCTCTATTACTGCGCAGCGCATCCTACCTACACCGCTGCCGGTCCCAGCGCTCCGCTGCCTGTCTGTATTGTGCTGCTCCATGTCTGTACCGCTGGAGCCCCTGTGTGGCCGCTATATTACTGCGCAGCGCATCCTACCTACACCGCTGCCGGTCCCAGCGCTCCGCTGCCTGTCTGTATTGTGCTGCTCCATGTCTGTACCGCTGCAGCACCTGTGTGGCCGCTATATTACTGCGCAGCACATCCTACCTACACCGCTGCCGGTCCCAGCGCTCTGCTGCCTGTCTGTATTGTGCTGCTCCATGTCTGTACCGCTGCAGCACCTGTGTGGCCGCTCTATTACTGCGCAGCACGTCCTACCTATGCCGCTACCAGTCCCAGCGCTCCGCTGCCTGTCTGTATTGTGCTGCTCCATGTCTGTACCGCTGGAGCCCCTGTGTGGCAGCTATATTACTGCGCAGCGCATCCTACCTACACCGCTGCCGGTCCCAGCGCTCCGCTGCCTGTCTGTATTGTGCTGCTCCACGTCTGTACCGCTGCAGCACCTGTGTGGCCGCTATATTACTGCGCAGCGCATCCTACCTACACCGCTGCCGGTCCCAGCGCTCCGCTGCCTGTCTGTATTGTGCTGCTCCATGTCTGTACCGCTGCAGCACCTGTGTGGCTCCTATATTACTGCGCAGCACATCCTACCTACAGCGCTGCTGGTCCCAGCGCTCCGCTGCTTGTCTGTATTGTGCTGCTCCATGTCTGTACCGCTGCAGCACCTGTGTGGCCGCTATATTACTGCGCAGCTCATCCTACCTACACCGCTGCCGGTCCCAGCGCTCCGCTGCCTGTCTGTATTGTGCTGCTCCACATCTGTACCGCTGCAGCACCTGTGTGGCCGCTATATTACTGCGCAGCGCATCCTACCTACACCGCTGCTGGTCCCAGCGCTCCGCTGCCTGTCTGTATTGTGCTGCTCCATGTCTGTACCGCTGCAGCACCTGTGTGGCTCCTATATTACTGCGCAGCACATCCTACCTACAGCGCTGCTGGTCCCAGCGCTCCGCTGCCTGTCTGTATTGTGCTGCTCCATGTCTGTACCGCTGGAGCCCCTGTGTGGCCGCCATATTACTGCGCAGCGCATCCTACCTACACCGCTGCCGGTCCCAGCGCTCCGCTGCCTGTCTGTATTGTGCTGCTCCATGTCTGTACCGCTGGAGCACCTGTGTGGCCGCTATATTACTGCGCAGCACATCCTACCTACACCGCTGCCGGTCCCAGCGCTCCGCTGCCTGTCTGTATTGTGCTGTCCATGTCTGTACCGCTGCAGCACCTGTGTGGCCGCTCTATTACTGCGCAGTGCATCCTACCTACACCGCTACCAGTCCCAGCGCTCCGCTGCCTGTCTGTATTGTGCTGCTCCATGTCTGTACCACTGGAGCACCTGTGTGGCCGCTATATTACTGCGCAGCACATCCTACCTACACCGCTGCCGGTCCCAGCGCTCTGCTGCCTGTCTGTATTGTGAAGCTCCACGTCTGTACCGCTGGAGCACCTGTGTGGCCATTATATTACTGCGCAGCGCTTCCTACCTACACCGCTGCCGGTCCCAGCGCTCCGCTGCCTGTCTGTATTGTGCTGCTCCATGTCTGTACCGCTGCAGCACCTGTGTGGCCGCTATATTACTGCGCAGCGCATCCTACCTACACCGCTGCCGGTCCCAGCGCTCCGCTGCCTGTCTGTATTGTGCTGCTCCACGTCTGTACCGCTGCAGCACCTGTGTGGCCTCTCTATTACTGCGCAGCGCATCCTACCTACACCGCTGCCGGTCCCAGCGCTCCGCTGCCTGCCTGTATTGTGCTGCTCCATGTCTGTACCGCTGGAGCCCCTGTGTGGCTCCTATATTACCGCGCAGCGCATCCTACCTACACCGCTGCCGGTCCCAGCGCTCCGCTGCCTGTCTGTATTGTGCTGCTCCATGTCTGTACCGCTGGAGCCCCTGTGTGGCCGCTATATTACTGCGCAGCGCATCCTACCTACACCGCTGCCGGTCCCAGCGCTCCGCTGCCTGTCTGTATTGTGCTGCTCCATGTCTGTACCGCTGCAGCACCTGTGTGGCCGCTCTATTACTGCGCAGCGCATCCTACCTACACCGCTGCCGGTCCCAGCGCTCCGCTGCCTGTCTGTATTGTGCTGCTCCATGTCTGCACCGCTGGAGCCCCTGTGTGGCCGCTCTATTACTGCGCAGCACATCCTACCTACACCGCTACCAGTCCCAGCGCTCCGCTGCCTGTCTGTATTGTGCTGTCCATGTCTGTACCGCTGCAGCACCTGTGTGGCCGCTATATTACTGCACAGTGCATACTACCTACACCGCTGCCAGACCCAGCGCCCCGCTGCCTGTCTGTATTGTGCTGCTCCACGTCTGTACCGCTGCAGCACCTGTGTGGCTGCTCTATTACCACGCAGCACGTCCTACCTATGCCGCTGCCGGTCCCAGCGCTCCGCTGCCTGTCTGTATTGTGCTGCTCCATGTCTGTACCGCTGCAGCACCTGTGTGGCCGCTATATTACCGCGCAGCGCATCCTACCTACACCGCTACCAGTCCCAGCGCTCCGCTGCCTGTCTGTATTGTGCTGCTCCATGTCTGTACCGCTGGAGCCCCTGTGTGGCCGCTATATTACTGCACAGCGCATCCTACCTACACCGCTGCCGGTCCCAGCGCTCCGCTGCCTGTCTGTATTGTGCTGCTCCATGTCTGTACCGCTGCAGCACCTGTGTGGCTCCTATATTACTGCGCAGCACATCCTACCTACAGCGCTGCCGGTCCCAGCGCTCCGCTGCCTGTCTGTATTGTGCTGCTCCATGTCTGTACCGCTGGAGCCCCTGTGTGGCCGCCATATTACTGCGCAGCGCATCCTACCTACACCGCTGCCGGTCCCAGCGCTCCGCTGCCTGTCTGTATTGTGCTGCTCCACGTCTGTACCGCTGCAGCACCTGTGTGGCCGCTATATTACTGCGCAGCACATCCTACCTACACCGCTACCAGTCCCAGCGCTCCGCTGCCTGTCTGTATTGTGCTGCTCCATGTCTGTACCGCTGGAGCCCCTGTGTGGCTCCTATATTACTGCGCAGCACATCCTACCTACACCGCTGCCGGTCCCAGCGCTCCGCTGCCTGTCTGTATTGTGCTGCTCCATGTCTGTACCGCTGCAGCACCTGTGTGGCCGCTATATTACTGCGCATCGCATCCTACCTACACCGCTGCCGGTCCCAGCGCTCCGCTGCCTGTCTGTATTGTGCTGCTCCATGTCTGTCCTGCTGGAGCCCCTGTGTGGCCGCTATATTACTGCGCAGCGCATCCTACCTACACCGCTGCCGGTCCCAGTGCTCCGCTGCCTGTCTGTATTGTGCTGCTCCATGTCTGTACCGCTGGAGCACCTGTGTGTCCGCTCTATTACTGCGCAGCGCATCCTACCTACACCGCTGCCGGTCCCAGCGCTCCGCTGCCTGTCTGTATTGTGCTGCTCCACGTCTGTACCGCTGCAGCACCTGTGTGTCCGCTATATTACTGCGCAGCGCATCCTACCTACACCGCTGCTGGTCCCAGCGCTCCGCTGCCTGTCTGTATTGTGCTGCTCCATGTCTGTACCGCTGGAGCCCCTGTGTGGCCGCTATATTACTGCGCAGCGCATCCTACCTACACCGCTGCCGGTCCCAGCGCTCCGCTGCCTGTCTGTATTGTGCTGCTCCATGTCTGTACCGCTGCAGCACCTGTGTGGCCGCTCTATTACTGCGCAGCGCATCCTACCTACACCGCTGCCGGTACCAGCGCTCCGCTGCCTGTCTGTATTGTGCTGCTCCATGTCTGTACCGCTGGAGCCCCTGTGTGGCCGCCATATTACTGCGCAGCGCATCCTACCTACACCGCTGCCGGTCCCAGCGCTCCGCTGCCTGTCTGTATTGTGCTGCTCCATGTCTGTACCGCTGGAGCCCCTGTGTGGCCGCTATATTACTGCGCAGCGCATCCTACCTACACCGCTGCCGGTCCCAGCGCTCCGCTGCCTGTCTGTATTGTGCTGCTCCACGTCTGTACCGCTGCAGCACCTGTGTGGCCGCTATATTACTGCGCAGCGCATCCTACCTACACCGCTGCCGGTCCCAGCGCTCCGCTGCCTGTCTGTATTGTGCTGCTCCACGTCTGTACCGCTGGAGCACCTGTGTGGCTCCTATATTACTGCGCAGCGCATCCTACCTACACCGCTGCTGGTCCCAGCGCTCCGCTGCCTGTCTGTATTGTGCTGCTCCACGTCTGTACCGCTGCAGCACCTGTGTGGCTCCTATATTACCGCGCAGCACATCCTACCTACACCGCTGCCGGTCCCAGCGCTCCGCTGCCTGTCTGTATTGTGCTGCTCCACGTCTGTACCGCTGCAGCACCTGTGTGGCCGCTATATTACTGCGCAGCGCATCCTACCTACACCGCTGCCGGTCCCAGCGCTCCGCTGCCTGTCTGTATTGTGCTGTCCATGTCTGTACCGCTGCAGCACCTGTGTGGCCGCTCTATTACTGCGCAGCACATCCTACCTACACCGCTGCCGGTCCCAGCGCTCCGCTGCCTGTCTGTATTGTGCTGCTCCATGTCTGTACCGCTGCAGCACCTGTGTGGCCGCTCTAGTACTGCGCAGCGCATCCTACCTACACCGCTGCCGGTCCCAGCGCTCTGCTGCCTGTCTGTATTGTGCTGCTCCACGTCTGTACCGCTGCAGCACCTGTGTGGCCGCTCTATTACTGCGCAGCGCATCCTACCTACACCGCTGCCGGTCCCAGCGCTCCGCTGCCTGCCTGTATTGTGCTGCTCCATGTCTGTACCGCTGGAGCCCCTGTGTGGCCGCTATATTACTGCGCAGCGCATCCTACCTACACCGCTGCCGGTCCCAGCGCTCCGCTGCCTGTCTGTATTGTGCTGCTCCATGTCTGTACCGCTGCAGCACCTGTGTGGCTGCTCTATTACCGTGCAGTGCGTCCTACCTACACCGCTGCCGGTCCCAGCGCTCCGCTGCCTGTCTGTATTGTGCTGCTCCATGTCTGTACCGCTGGAGCACCTGTGTGGCCGCTCTATTACTGCGCAGCGCGTCCTACCTACACCGCTGCCGGTCCCAGCGCTCCGCTGCCTGTCTGTATTGTGCTGCTCCACGTCTGTACCGCTGCAGCACCTGTGTGTCCGCTCTATTACTGCGCAGCGCATCCTACCTACACCGCTGCCGGTCCCAGCGCTCCGCTGCCTGTCTGTATTGTGCTGCTCCATGTCTGTACCGCTGCAGCACCTGTGTGGCAGCTATATTACTGCGCAGCGCATCCTACCTACACCGCTACCAGTCCCAGCGCTCCGCTGCCTGTCTGTATTGTGCTGCTCCATGTCTGTACCGCTGGATCACCTGTGTGGCCGCTATATTACTGCGCAGCGCATCCTACCTACACCGCTGCCGGTCCCAGCGCTCCGCTGCCTGTCTGTATTGTGCTGCTCCACGTCTGTACCGCTGGAGCCCCTGTGTGGCCGCTATATTACTGCGCAGCGCATCCTACCTACACCGCTGCCGGTCCCAGCGCTCCGCTGCCTGTCTGTATTGTGCTGCTCCACGTCTGTACCGCTGCAGCACCTGTGTGGCCGCTATATTACTGCGCAGCGCATCCTACCTATGCTGCTGCCGGTCCCAGCGCTCCGCTGCCTGTCTGTATTGTGCTGCTCCACGTCTGTACCGCTGCAGCACCTGTGTGGCTCCTATATTACTGCGCAGCACATCCTACCTACACCGCTGCCGGTCCCAGCGCTCCGCTGCCTGTCTGTATTGTGCTGCTCCACGTCTGTACCGCTGCAGCACCTGTGTGGCCGCTATATTACTGCGCAGCACATCCTACCTATGCCGCTACCAGTCCCAGCGCTCTGCTGCCTGTCTGTATTGTGCTGCTCCACGTCTGTACCGCCGCAGCACCTGTGTGGCCGCTATATTACTGCGCAGCACGTCCTACCTACACCGCTACCAGTCCCAGCGCTCTGCTGCCTGTCTGTATTGTGCTGCTCCACGTCTGTACCGCTGCAGCACCTGTGTGGCCGCTATATTACTGCGCAGCACATCCTACCTATGCCGCTACCAGTCCCAGCGCTCCGCTGCCTGTCTGTATTGTGCTGCTCCATGTCTGTACCGCTGGAGCCCCTGTGTGGTCGCTATATTACTGCGCAGCACATCCTACCTACACCGCTGCCGGTCCCAGCGCTCCGCTGCCTGTCTGTATTGTGCTGCTCCACGTCTGTACCGCTGCAGCACCTGTGTGGCCGCTATATTACTGCGCAGCACATCCTACCTATGCCGCTACCAGTCCCAGCGCTCTGCTGCCTGTCTGTATTGTGCTGCTCCACGTCTGTACCGCTGCAGCACCTGTGTGGCCGCTATATTACTGCGCAGCACGTCCTACCTACACCGCTACCAGTCCCAGCGCTCTGCTGCCTGTCTGTATTGTGCTGCTCCACGTCTGTACCGCTGCAGCACCTGTGTGGCCACTATATTACTGCGCAGCGCATCCTACCTACACCGCTGCCGGTCCCAGCGCTCCGCTGCCTGTCTGTATTGTGCTGTCCATGTCTGTACCGCTGGAGCCCCTGTGTGGCCGCTATATTACTGCGCAGCGCATCCTACCTACACCGCTGCCGGTCCCAGCGCTCCGCTGCCTGTCTGTATTGTGCTGCTCCATGTCTGTACCGCTGCAGCACCTGTGTGGCCGCTATATTACTGCGCAGCACATCCTACCTATGCCGCTACCAGTCCCAGCGCTCCGCTGCCTGTCTGTATTGTGCTGCTCCATGTCTGTACCGCTGCAGCACCTGTGTGTCCGCTCTATTACTGCGCAGCACATCCTACCTATGCCGCTACCAGTCCCAGCGCTCTGCTGCCTGTCTGTATTGTGCTGCTCCATGTCTGTACCGCTGCAGCACCTGTGTGGCCGCTATATTACTGCGCAGCACATCCTACCTACACCGCTGCCGGTCCCAGCGCTCCGCTGCCTGTCTGTATTGTGCTGCTCCATGTCTGTACCGCTGGAGCACCTGTGTGTCCGCTCTATTACTGCGCAGCACGTCCTACCTACACCGCTGCCGGTCCCAGCGCTCCGCTGCCTGTCTGTATTGTGCTGCTCCACGTCTGTACCGCTGCAGCACCTGTGTGGCCGCTCTATTACCATGCAGCACATCCTACCTACACCGCTGCCGGTCCCAGCGCTCCGCTGCCTGTCTGTATTGTGCTGCTCCATGTCTGTACCGCTGCAGCACCTGTGTGGCCGCTATATTACTGCGCATCGCATCCTACCTACACCGCTGCCGGTCCCAGCGCTCCGCTGCCTGTCTGTATTGTGCTGCTCCATGTCTGTCCTGCTGGAGCCCCTGTGTGGCCGCTATATTACTGCGCAGCGCATCCTACCTACACCGCTGCCGGTCCCAGTGCTCCGCTGCCTGTCTGTATTGTGCTGCTCCATGTCTGTACCGCTGGAGCACCTGTGTGTCCGCTCTATTACTGCGCAGCGCATCCTACCTACACCGCTGCCGGTCCCAGCGCTCCGCTGCCTGTCTGTATTGTGCTGCTCCACGTCTGTACCGCTGCAGCACCTGTGTGTCCGCTATATTACTGCGCAGCACATCCTACCTACACCGCTGCTGGTCCCAGCGCTCCGCTGCCTGTCTGTATTGTGCTGCTCCATGTCTGTCCTGCTGGAGCCCCTGTGTGGCCGCTATATTACTGCGCAGCACATCCTACCTACACCGCTGCTGGTCCCAGCGCTCCGCTGCCTGTCTGTATTGTGCTGCTCCATGTCTGTACCGCTGGAGCCCCTGTGTGGCCGCTATATTACTGCGCAGCGCATCCTACCTACACCGCTGCCGGTCCCAGCGCTCCGCTGCCTGTCTGTATTGTGCTGCTCCATGTCTGTACCGCTGCAGCACCTGTGTGGCCGCTCTATTACTGCGCAGCGCATCCTACCTACACCGCTGCCGGTCCCAGCGCTCCGCTGCCTGTCTGTATTGTGCTGCTCCATGTCTGTACCGCTGGAGCCCCTGTGTGGCCGCCATATTACTGCGCAGCGCATCCTACCTACACCGCTGCCGGTCCCAGCGCTCCGCTGCCTGTCTGTATTGTGCTGCTCCATGTCTGTACCGCTGGAGCCCCTGTGTGGCCGCTATATTACTGCGCAGCGCATCCTACCTACACCGCTACCGGACCCAGCGCTCCACTGCCTGTCTGTATTGTGCTGCTCCACGTCTGTACCGCTGCAGCACCTGTGTGGCCGCTCTAGTACTGCGCAGCGCATCCTACCTACACCGCTGCCGGTCCCAGCGCTCTGCTGCCTGTCTGTATTGTGCTGCTCCACGTCTGTACCGCTGCAGCACCTGTGTGGCCGCTCTATTACTGCGCAGCGCATCCTACCTACACCGCTGCCGGTCCCAGCGCTCCGCTGCCTGCCTGTATTGTGCTGCTCCATGTCTGTACCGCTGGAGCCCCTGTGTGGCCGCTATATTACTGCGCAGCGCATCCTACCTACACCGCTGCCGGTCCCAGCGCTCCGCTGCCTGTCTGTATTGTGCTGCTCCATGTCTGTACCGCTGCAGCACCTGTGTGGCCGCTCTAGTACTGCGCAGCGCATCCTACCTACACCGCTGCCGGTCCCAGCGCTCTGCTGCCTGTCTGTATTGTGCTGCTCCACGTCTGTACCGCTGGAGCACCTGTGTGGCCGCTATATTACTGCGCAGCGCATCCTACCTACACCGCTGCCGGTCCCAGCGCTCCGCTGCCTGTCTGTATTGTGCTGCTCCACGTCTGTACCGCTGGAGCCCCTGTGTGGCCGCTATATTACTGCGCAGCGCATCCTACCTACACCGCTGCCGGTCCCAGCGCTCCGCTGCCTGTCTGTATTGTGCTGTCCATGTCTGTACCGCTGCAGCACCTGTGTGGCCGCTCTATTACTGCGCAGTGCATCCTACCTACACCGCTGCCGGTCCCAGCGCTCCGCTGCCTGTCTGTATTGTGCTGCTCCACGTCTGTACCGCTGCAGCCCCTGTGTGGCCGCTATATTACTGCGCAGCGCATCCTACCTATGCTGCTGCCGGTCCCAGCGCTCCGCTGCCTGTCTGTATTGTGCTGCTCCACGTCTGTACCGCTGCAGCACCTGTGTGGCTCCTATATTACTGCGCAGCACATCCTACCTACACCGCTGCCGGTCCCAGCGCTCCGCTGCCTGTCTGTATTGTGCTGCTCCACGTCTGTACCGCTGCAGCACCTGTGTGGCCGCTCTATTACCATGCAGCACATCCTACCTACACCGCTGCCGGTCCCAGCGCTCCGCTGCCTGTCTGTATTGTGCTGCTCCATGTCTGTACCGCTGCAGCACCTGTGTGGCCGCTATATTACTGCGCATCGCATCCTACCTACACCGCTGCCGGTCCCAGCGCTCCGCTGCCTGTCTGTATTGTGCTGCTCCATGTCTGTCCTGCTGGAGCCCCTGTGTGGCCGCTATATTACTGCGCAGCGCATCCTACCTACACCGCTGCCGGTCCCAGTGCTCCGCTGCCTGTCTGTATTGTGCTGCTCCATGTCTGTACCGCTGGAGCACCTGTGTGTCCGCTCTATTACTGCGCAGCGCATCCTACCTACACCGCTGCCGGTCCCAGCGCTCCGCTGCCTGTCTGTATTGTGCTGCTCCACGTCTGTACCGCTGCAGCACCTGTGTGTCCGCTATATTACTGCGCAGCACATCCTACCTACACCGCTGCTGGTCCCAGCGCTCCGCTGCCTGTCTGTATTGTGCTGCTCCATGTCTGTCCTGCTGGAGCCCCTGTGTGGCCGCTATATTACTGCGCAGCACATCCTACCTACACCGCTGCTGGTCCCAGCGCTCCGCTGCCTGTCTGTATTGTGCTGCTCCATGTCTGTACCGCTGGAGCCCCTGTGTGGCCGCTATATTACTGCGCAGCGCATCCTACCTACACCGCTGCCGGTCCCAGCGCTCCGCTGCCTGTCTGTATTGTGCTGCTCCATGTCTGTACCGCTGCAGCACCTGTGTGGCCGCTCTATTACTGCGCAGCGCATCCTACCTACACCGCTGCCGGTCCCAGCGCTCCGCTGCCTGTCTGTATTGTGCTGCTCCATGTCTGTACCGCTGGAGCCCCTGTGTGGCCGCCATATTACTGCGCAGCGCATCCTACCTACACCGCTGCCGGTCCCAGCGCTCCGCTGCCTGTCTGTATTGTGCTGCTCCATGTCTGTACCGCTGGAGCCCCTGTGTGGCCGCTATATTACTGCGCAGCGCATCCTACCTACACCGCTACCGGACCCAGCGCTCCACTGCCTGTCTGTATTGTGCTGCTCCACGTCTGTACCGCTGCAGCACCTGTGTGGCCGCTCTAGTACTGCGCAGCGCATCCTACCTACACCGCTGCCGGTCCCAGCGCTCTGCTGCCTGTCTGTATTGTGCTGCTCCACGTCTGTACCGCTGCAGCACCTGTGTGGCCGCTCTATTACTGCGCAGCGCATCCTACCTACACCGCTGCCGGTCCCAGCGCTCCGCTGCCTGCCTGTATTGTGCTGCTCCATGTCTGTACCGCTGGAGCCCCTGTGTGGCCGCTATATTACTGCGCAGCGCATCCTACCTACACCGCTGCCGGTCCCAGCGCTCCGCTGCCTGTCTGTATTGTGCTGCTCCATGTCTGTACCGCTGCAGCACCTGTGTGGCCGCTCTAGTACTGCGCAGCGCATCCTACCTACACCGCTGCCGGTCCCAGCGCTCTGCTGCCTGTCTGTATTGTGCTGCTCCACGTCTGTACCGCTGGAGCACCTGTGTGGCCGCTATATTACTGCGCAGCGCATCCTACCTACACCGCTGCCGGTCCCAGCGCTCCGCTGCCTGTCTGTATTGTGCTGCTCCACGTCTGTACCGCTGGAGCCCCTGTGTGGCCGCTATATTACTGCGCAGCGCATCCTACCTACACCGCTGCCGGTCCCAGCGCTCCGCTGCCTGTCTGTATTGTGCTGTCCATGTCTGTACCGCTGCAGCACCTGTGTGGCCGCTCTATTACTGCGCAGTGCATCCTACCTACACCGCTGCCGGTCCCAGCGCTCCGCTGCCTGTCTGTATTGTGCTGCTCCACGTCTGTACCGCTGCAGCACCTGTGTGGCCGCTATATTACTGCGCAGCGCATCCTACCTATGCTGCTGCCGGTCCCAGCGCTCCGCTGCCTGTCTGTATTGTGCTGCTCCACGTCTGTACCGCTGCAGCACCTGTGTGGCTCCTATATTACTGCGCAGCACATCCTACCTACACCGCTGCCGGTCCCAGCGCTCCGCTGCCTGTCTGTATTGTGCTGCTCCACGTCTGTACCGCTGCAGCACCTGTGTGGCCGCTATATTACTGCGCAGCACATCCTACCTATGCCGCTACCAGTCCCAGCGCTCTGCTGCCTGTCTGTATTGTGCTGCTCCATGTCTGTACCGCTGGAGCACCTGTGTGGCCGCTATATTACTGCACAGCGCATCCTACCTACACCGCTACCAGTCCCAGTGCTCCGCTGCCTGTCTGTATTGTGCTGCTCCATGTCTGTACCGCTGCAGCACCTGTGTGGCCGCTATATTACTGCGCAGCACGTCCTACCTACACCGCTACCAGTCCCAGCGCTCTGCTGCCTGTCTGTATTGTGCTGCTCCACGTCTGTACCGCTGCAGCACCTGTGTGGCCGCTATATTACTGCGCAGCACATCCTACCTATGCCGCTACCAGTCCCAGCGCTCCGCTGCCTGTCTGTATTGTGCTGCTCCATGTCTGTACCGCTGGAGCCCCTGTGTGGTCGCTATATTACTGCGCAGCACATCCTACCTACACCGCTGCCGGTCCCAGCGCTCCGCTGCCTGTCTGTATTGTGCTGCTCCACGTCTGTACCGCTGCAGCACCTGTGTGGCCGCTATATTACTGCGCAGCACATCCTACCTACACCGCTGCCGGTCCCAGCGCTCCGCTGCCTGTCTGTATTGTGCTGCTCCACGTCTGTACCGCTGCAGCACCTGTGTGGCCGCTATATTACTGCGCAGCGCGTCCTACCTACACCGCTGCCGGTCCCAGCGCTCTGCTGCCTGTCTGTATTGTGCTGCTCCACGTCTGTACCGCTGGAGCACCTGTGTGGCCGCTATATTACTGCGCAGCGCGTCCTACCTACACCGCTACCAGTCCCAGCGCTCTGCTGCCTGTCTGTATTGTGCTGCTCCACGTCTGTACCGCTGCAGCACCTGTGTGGCCGCTATATTACTGCGCAGCACGTCCTACCTACACCGCTACCAGTCCCAGCGCTCTGCTGCCTGTCTGTATTGTGCTGCTCCACGTCTGTACCGCTGCAGCACCTGTGTGGCCACAATATTACTGCGCAGCGCATCCTACCTACACCGCTGCCGGTCCCAGCGCTCCGCTGCCTGTCTGTATTGTGCTGTCCATGTCTGTACCGCTGGAGCCCCTGTGTGGCCGCTATATTACTGCGCAGCGCATCCTACCTACACCGCTGCCGGTCCCAGCGCTCCGCTGCCTGTCTGTATTGTGCTGCTCCATGTCTGTACCGCTGCAGCACCTGTGTGGCCGCTATATTACTGCGCAGCACATCCTACCTATGCCGCTACCAGTCCCAGCGCTCCGCTGCCTGTCTGTATTGTGCTGCTCCATGTCTGTACCGCTGCAGCACCTGTGTGTCCGCTCTATTACTGCGCAGCACGTCCTACCTATGCCGCTACCAGTCCCAGCGCTCTGCTGCCTGTCTGTATTGTGCTGCTCCATGTCTGTACCGCTGCAGCACCTGTGTGGCCGCTATATTACTGCGCAGCACATCCTACCTACACCGCTGCCGGTCCCAGCGCTCCGCTGCCTGTCTGTATTGTGCTGCTCCATGTCTGTACCGCTGGAGCACCTGTGTGTCCGCTCTATTACTGCGCAGCACGTCCTACCTACACCGCTGCCGGTCCCAGCGCTCCGCTGCCTGTCTGTATTGTGCTGCTCCACGTCTGTACCGCTGCAGCACCTGTGTGGCCGCTCTATTACCATGCAGCACATCCTACCTACACCGCTGCCGGTCCCAGCGCTCCGCTGCCTGTCTGTATTCTGCTGCTCCATGTCTGTACCGCTGCAGCACCTGTGTGGCCGCTATATTACCACGCAGCGCGTCCTACCTACACCGCTGCCGGTCCCAGCGCTCCGCTGCCTGTCTGTATTGTGCTGCTCCACGTCTGTACCGCTGCAGCACCTGTGTGGCCGCTATATTACTGCGCAGCACATCCTACCTATGCCGCTACCAGTCCCAGCGCTCCGCTGCCTGTCTGTATTGTGCTGCTCCATGTCTGTACCGCTGGAGCCCCTGTGTGGTCGCTATATTACTGCGCAGCACATCCTACCTACACCGCTGCCGGTCCCAGCGCTCCGCTGCCTGTCTGTATTGTGCTGCTCCACGTCTGTACCGCTGCAGCACCTGTGTGGCCGCTATATTACTGCACAGCACGTCCTACCTACACCGCTACCAGTCCCAGCGCTCTGCTGCCTGTCTGTATTGTGCTGCTCCACGTCTGTACCGCTGCAGCACCTGTGTGGCCGCTATATTACTGCACAGCACGTCCTACCTACACCGCTACCAGTCCCAGCGCTCTGCTGCCTGTCTGTATTGTGCTGCTCCACGTCTGTACCGCTGCAGCACCTGTGTGGCCGCTATATTACTGCGCAGCACATCCTACCTATGCCGCTACCAGTCCCAGCGCTCTGCTGCCTGTCTGTATTGTGCTGCTCCACGTCTGTACCGCTGCAGCACCTGTGTGGCCGCTATATTACTGCGCAGCACGTCCTACCTACACCGCTACCAGTCCCAGCGCTCTGCTGCCTGTCTGTATTGTGCTGCTCCACGTCTGTACCGCTGCAGCACCTGTGTGGCCACTATATTACTGCGCAGCGCATCCTACCTACACCGCTGCCGGTCCCAGCGCTCCGCTGCCTGTCTGTATTGTGCTGTCCATGTCTGTACCGCTGGAGCCCCTGTGTGGCCGCTATATTACTGCGCAGCGCATCCTACCTACACCGCTGCCGGTCCCAGCGCTCCGCTGCCTGTCTGTATTGTGCTGCTCCATGTCTGTACCGCTGCAGCACCTGTGTGGCCGCTATATTACTGCGCAGCACATCCTACCTATGCCGCTACCAGTCCCAGCGCTCCGCTGCCTGTCTGTATTGTGCTGCTCCATGTCTGTACCGCTGCAGCACCTGTGTGTCCGCTCTATTACTGCGCAGCACGTCCTACCTATGCCGCTACCAGTCCCAGCGCTCTGCTGCCTGTCTGTATTGTGCTGCTCCATGTCTGTACCGCTGCAGCACCTGTGTGGCCGCTATATTACTGCGCAGCACATCCTACCTACACCGCTGCCGGTCCCAGCGCTCCGCTGCCTGTCTGTATTGTGCTGCTCCATGTCTGTACCGCTGGAGCACCTGTGTGTCCGCTCTATTACTGCGCAGCACGTCCTACCTACACCGCTGCCGGTCCCAGCGCTCCGCTGCCTGTCTGTATTGTGCTGCTCCACGTCTGTACCGCTGCAGCACCTGTGTGGCCGCTCTATTACCATGCAGCACATCCTACCTACACCGCTGCCGGTCCCAGCGCTCCGCTGCCTGTCTGTATTCTGCTGCTCCATGTCTGTACCGCTGCAGCACCTGTGTGGCTCCTATATTACTGCACAGCACGTCCTACCTACACCGCTGCCGGTCCCAGCGCTCCGCTGCCTGTCTGTATTGTGCTGCTCCATGTCTGTACCGCTGGAGCACCTGTATGTCCGCTATATTACTGCACAGCGCATCCTACCTACACCGCTGCCGGTCCCAGCGCTCCGCTGCCTGTCTGTATTGTGCTGCTCCACGTCTGTACCGCTGGAGCCCCTGTGTGGCTCCTATATTACTGCGCAGCGCATCCTACCTACACCGCTGCCGGTCCCAGCGCTCTGCTGCCTGTCTGTATTGTGCTGCTCCACGTCTGTACCGCTGCAGCACCTGTGTGGCCGCTATATTACTGCGCAGCGCATCCTACCTACACCGCTGCCGGTCCCAGCGCTCCGCTGCCTGTCTGTATTGTGCTGCTCCATGTCTGTACCGCTGGAGCCCCTGTGTGGCCGCTATATTACTGCGCAGCGCATCCTACCTACACCGCTGCCGGTCCCAGCGCTCCGCTGCCTGTCTGTATTGTGCTGCTCCATGTCTGTACCGCTGCAGCACCTGTGTGGCCACTATATTACCCCGCAGAGCGTCCTACCTACACCGCTGCCGGTCCCAGCGCTCCGCTGCCTGTCTGTATTGTGCTGCTCCATGTCTGTACCGCTGGAGCCCCTGTGTGGCCGCTATATTACTGCGCAGCGCATCCTACCTACACCGCTGCTGGTCCCAGCGCTCCGCTGCCTGTCTGTATTGTGCTGCTCCACGTCTGTACCGCTGGAGCACCTGTGTGGCCGCTATATTACTGCGCAGCGCATCCTACCTACACCGCTGCCGGTCCCAGCGCTCCGCTGCCTGTCTGTATTGTGCTGCTCCATGTCTGTACCGCTGCAGCACCTGTGTGGCTCCTATATTACTGCGCAGCGCATCCTACCTACACCGCTGCTGGTCCCAGCGCTCCGCTGCCTGTCTGTATTGTGCTGCTCCACGTCTGTACCGCTGCAGCACCTGTGTGGCTCCTATATTACCGCGCAGCACATCCTACCTACACCGCTGCCGGTCCCAGCGCTCTGCTGCCTGTCTGTATTGTGCTGCTCCATGTCTGTACCGCTGGAGCACCTGTGTGGCCGCTATATTACTGCGCAGCGCATCCTACCTACACCGCTGCCGGTCCCAGCGCTCTGCTGCCTGTCTGTATTGTGCTGCTCCACGTCTGTACCGCTGCAGCACCTGTGTGGCCGCTCTATTACTGCGCAGCACATCCTACCTACACCGCTGCCGGTCCCAGCGCTGCGCTGCCTGTCTGTATTGTGCTGCTCCACGTCTGTACCGCTGCAGCACCTGTGTGGCCGCTATATTACTGCGCAGCGCATCCTACCTACACCGCTGCCGGTCCCAGCGCTCTGCTGCCTGTCTGTATTGTGCTGCTCCATGTCTGTACCGCTGCAGCACCTGTGTGGCCGCTCTATTACTGCGCAGCGCATCCTACCTACACCGCTGCCGGTCCCAGCGCTCTGCTGCCTGTCTGTATTGTGCTGCTCCATGTCTGTACCGCTGCAGCACCTGTGTGGCCGCTATATTACTGCGCAGCACATCCTACCTACACCGCTGCCGGTCCCAGCGCTGCGCTGCCTGTCTGTATTGTGCTGCTCCACGTCTGTACCGCTGCAGCACCTGTGTGGCCGCTATATTACTGCGCAGCGCATCCTACCTACACCGCTGCCGGTCCCAGCACTCTGCTGCCTGTCTGTATTGTGCTGCTCCATGTCTGTACCGCTGCAGCACCTGTGTGGCCGCTATATTACTGCGCAGCGCATCCTACCTATGCCGCTACCAGTCCCAGCGCTCCGCTGCCTGTCTGTATTGTGCTGCTCCACGTCTGTACTGCTGGAGCACCTGTGTGGCCGCTATATTACCGTGCCTAGCATCCTACCTACACCGCTGCCGGTCCCAGCGCTCCGCTGCCTGTCTGTATTGTGCTGCTCCATGTCTGTACCGCTGCAGCACCTGTGTGGCCTCTCTATTACTGCGCAGCGCGTCCTACCTACACCGCTGCCGGTCCCAGCGCTCCGCTGCCTGTCTGTATTGTGCTGCTCCACGTCTGTACCGCTGCAGCACCTGTGTGGCCGCTCTATTACTGCGCAGCACATCCTACCTACACCGCTGCCGGTCCCAGCGCTGCGCTGCCTGTCTGTATTGTGCTGCTCCACGTCTGTACCGCTGCAGCACCTGTGTGGCCGCTATATTACTGCGCAGCGCATCCTACCTACACCGCTGCCGGTCCCAGCGCTCTGCTGCCTGTCTGTATTGTGCTGCTCCATGTCTGTACCGCTGGAGCCCCTGTGTGGCCGCTATATTACTGCGCAGCGCATCCTACCTACACCGCTGCCGGTCCCAGCGCTCCGCTGCCTGTCTGTATTGTGCTGATCCACGTCTGTACCGCTGGAGCACCTGTGTGGCTGCTATATTACTGCGCAGCGCATCCTACCTACACCGCTGCCGGTCCCAGCGCTCCGCTGCCTGTCTGTATTGTGCTGCTCCATGTCTGTACCGCTGGAGCCCCTGTGTGGCCGCTATATTACTGCGCAGCGCATCCTACCTACACCGCTGCCGGTCCCAGCGCTCTGCTGCCTGTCTGTATTGTGCTGCTCCATGTCTGTACCGCTGCAGCACCTGTGTGGCCGCTCTATTACTGCGCAGCGCATCCTACCTACACCGCTGCCGGTCCCAGCGCTCTGCTGCCTGTCTGTATTGTGCTGCTCCATGTCTGTACCGCTGCAGCACCTGTGTGGCCGCTCTATTACTGCGCAGCGCATCCTACCTACACCGCTGCCGGTCCCAGCGCTTCGCTGCCTGTCTGTATTGTGCTGCTCCACTTCTGTACCGCTGCAGCACCTGTGTGGCCACTATATTACCGCGCAGCGCGTCCTACCTACACCGCTGCCGGTCCCAGCGCTCCGCTGCCTGTCTGTATTGTGCTGCTCCATGTCTGTACCGCTGGAGCCCCTGTGTGGCCGCTATATTACTGCGCAGCGCATCCTACCTACACCGCTACCAGTCCCAGCGCTCCGCTGCCTGTCTGTATTGTGCTGCTCCATGTCTGTACCGCTGGAGCACCTGTGTGGCCGCTATATTACTGCGCAGCGCATCCTACCTACACCGCTGCCGGTCCCAGCGCTCCGCTGCCTGTCTGTATTGTGCTGCTCCATGTCTGTACCACTGGAGCCCCTGTGTGGCCGCTATATTACTGCGCAGCGCATCCTACCTACACCGCTGCCGGTCCCAGCGCTCTGCTGCCTGTCTGTATTGTGCTGCTCCACGTCTGTACCACTGCAGCTCCTGTGTGGCTCCTATATTACCGCGCAGCGCATCCTACCTACACCGCTGCCGGTCCCAGCGCTCCGCTGCCTGTCTGTATTGTGCTGCTCCATGTCTGTACCGCTGCAGCACCTGTGTGGCCGCTCTATTACCGCGCAGCACATCGTACCTACACCGCTGCCGGTCCCAGCGCTCCGCTGCCTGTCTGTATTGTGCTGCTCCATGTCTGTACCACTGGAGCCCCTGTGTGGCCGCTATATTACCGTGCAGAACGTCCTACCTACACCGCTGCCGGTCCCAGCGCTCCGCTGCCTGTCTGTATTGTGCTGCTCCATGTCTGTACCGCTGCAGCACCTGTGTGGCCGCTCTATTACCGCGCAGCACATCGTACCTACACCGCTGCCGGTCCCAGCGCTCCGCTGCCTGTCTGTATTGTGCTGCTCCATGTCTGTCCTGCTGGAGCCCCTGTGTGGCCGCTATATTACTGCGCAGCACATCCTACCTACACCGCTGCCGGTCCCAGCGCTCCGCTGCCTGTCTGTATTGTGCTGCTCCATGTCTGTACCGCTGCAGCACCTGTGTGGCCGCTCTATTACCGCGCAGCACATCGTACCTACACCGCTGCCGGTCCCAGCGCTCCGCTGCCTGTCTGTATTGTGCTGCTCCATGTCTGTACCACTGGAGCCCCTGTGTGGCCGCTATATTACCGTGCAGAACGTCCTACCTACACCGCTGCCGGTCCCAGCGCTCCGCTGCCTGTCTGTATTGTGCTGCTCCACGTCTGTACCGCTGGAGCACCTGTGTGGCCGCTATATTACTGCGCAGCGCATCCTACCTACACCGCTGCCGGTCCCAGCGCTCTGCTGCCTGTCTGTATTGTGCTGCTCCATGTCTGTACCGCTGCAGCACCTGTGTGGCCGCTCTATTACTGCGCAGCACATCCTACCTACACCGCTGCCAGACCCAGCGCTCCGCTGCCTGTCTGTATTGTGCTGCTCCATGTCTGTACCACTGCAGCACCTGTGTGGCCGCTATATTACCGCGCAGCGCGTCCTACCTATGCCGCTACCAGTCCCAGCGCTCCGCTGCCTGTCTGTATTGTGCTGCTCCACGTCTGTACCGCTGCAGCACCTGTGTGGCCGCTATATTACTGCGCAGCGCGTCCTACCTACACCGCTGCCGGTCCCAGCGCTCTGCTGCCTGTCTGTATTGTGCTGCTCCATGTCTGTACCGCTGCAGCACCTGTGTGGCCGCTATATTACTGCGCAGCACATCCTACCTACACCGCTGCCGGTCCCAGCGCTCCGCTGCCTGTCTGTATTGTGCTGCTCCATGTCTGTACCGCTGGAGCCCCTGTGTGGCTCCTATATTACTGCGCAGCACATCCTACCTACACCGCTGCCGGTCCCAGCGCTCCGCTGCCTGTCTGTATTGTGCTGCTCCATGTCTGTACCGCTGGAGCACCTGTGTGTCCGCTCTATTACTGCGCAGCACGTCCTACCTATGCCGCTACCAGTCCCAGCGCTCCGCTGCCTGTCTGTATTGTGCTGCTCCATGTCTGTACCGCTGCAGCACCTGTGTGGCCGCTCTATTACCACGCAGTGCATCCTACCTACACCGCTGCCGGTCCCAGCGCTCCGCTGCCTGTCTGTATTGTGCTGCTCCATGTCTGTACCGCTGCAGCACCTGTGTGGCCGCTATATTACTGCGCAGCGCATCCTACCTACACCGCTGCCGGTCCCAGCGCTCCGCTGCCTGTCTGTATTGTGCTGCTCCATGTCTGTACCGCTGGAGCACCTGTATGTCCGCTCTATTACTGCGCAGCGCATCCTACCTACACCGCTGCCGGTCCCAGCGCTCCGCTGCCTGTCTGTATTGTGCTGCTCCATGTCTGTACCGCTGCAGCACCTGTGTGGCCGCTCTATTACCACGCAGTGCATCCTACCTACACCGCTGCCGGTCCCAGCGCTCCGCTGCCTGTCTGTATTGTGCTGCTCCATGTCTGTACCGCTGCAGCACCTGTGTGGCCGCTATATTACTGCGCAGCGCATCCTACCTACACCGCTGCCGGTCCCAGCGCTCCGCTGCCTGTCTGTATTGTGCTGCTCCATGTCTGTACCGCTGCAGCACCTGTGTGGCCGCTCTATTACCACGCAGTGCATCCTACCTACACCGCTGCCGGTCCCAGCGCTCCGCTGCCTGTCTGTATTGTGCTGCTCCATGTCTGTACCGCTGGAGCACCTGTGTGGCCGCTATATTACTGCGCAGCGCATCCTACCTACACCGCTGCCGGTCCCAGCGCTCCGCTGCCTGTCTGTATTGTGCTGCTCCATGTCTGTACCGCTGGAGCACCTGTGTGTCCTCTCTATTACTGCGCAGCGCATCCTACCTACACCGCTGCCGGTCCCAGCGCTCCGCTGCCTGTCTGTATTGTGCTGCTCCATGTCTGTACCGCTGGAGCACCTGTGTGTCCGCTCTATTACTGCGCAGCACGTCCTACCTATGCCGCTACCAGTCCCAGCGCTCCGCTGCCTGTCTGTATTGTGCTGCTCCATGTCTGGACCGCTGGAGCCCCTGTGTGGCCGCTATATTACTGCGCAGCGCATCCTACCTACACCGCTGCCGGTCCCAGCGCTCCGCTGCCTGTCTGTATTGTGCTGCTCCACGTCTGTACCGCTGCAGCACCTGTGTGGCCACTATATTACTGCGCAGCACATCCTACCTACACCGCTGCCGGTCCCAGCGCTCCGCTGCCTGTCTGTATTGTGCTGCTCCACGTCTGTACCGCTGCAGCACCTGTGTGGCCGCTATATTACTGCGCAGCACATCCTACCTATGCCGCTACCAGTCCCAGCGCTCTGCTGCCTGTCTGTATTGTGCTGCTCCACGTCTGTACCGCTGCAGCACCTGTGTGGCCGCTATATTACTGCGCAGCACGTCCTACCTACACCGCTGCCGGTCCCAGCGCTCCGCTGCCTGTTTGTATTGTGCTGCTCCACGTCTGTACCACTGGAGCCCCTGTGTGGCCGCTATATTACTGCGCAGCGCATCCTACCTACACCGCTGCCGGTCCCAGCGCTCCGCTGCCTGTCTGTATTGTGCTGCTCCACGTCTGTACCACTGGAGCACCTGTGTGGTCGCTATATTACTGCGCAGCGCATCCTACCTACACCGCTGCCGGTCCCAGCGCTCCGCTGCCTCTCTGTATTGTGCTGCTCCATGTCTGTACCGCTGCAGCACCTGTGTGGCCGCTATATTACTGCGCAGCGCATCCTACCTACACCGCTGCCGGTCCCAGCGCTCCGCTGCCTGTCTGTATTGTGCTGTCCATGTCTGTACCGCTGCAGCACCTGTGTGGCCGCTATATTACTGCACAGCACATCCTACCTACACCGCTGCCGGTCCCAGTGCTCCGCTGCCTGTCTGTATTGTGCTGCTCCATGTCTGTACCGCTGCAGCACCTGTGTGGCTCCTATATTACTGCACAGCGCATCCTACCTACACCGCTGCCGGTCCCAGCGCTCCGCTGCCTGTCTGTATTGTGCTGCTCCACGTCTGTACCGCTGCAGCACCTGTGTGGCCGCTATATTACTGCGCAGCACATCCTACCTACACCGCTGCCGGTCCCAGCGCTCCGCTGCCTGTCTGTATTGTGCTGTCCATGTCTGTACCGCTGCAGCACCTGTGTGGCCGCTATATTACTGCGCAGCGCATCCTACCTACACCGCTGCCGGTCCCAGCGCTCCGCTGCCTGTCTGTATTGTGCTGTCCATGTCTGTACCGCTGCAGCACCTGTGTGGCTCCTATATTACTGCGCAGCGCGTCCTACCTACACCGCTGCCGGTCCCAGCGCTCCGCTGCCTATCTGTATTGTGCTGCTCCATGTCTGTACCGCTGCAGCACCTGTATGGCCGCTATATTACCGCGCAGCGCATCCTACCTACACCGCTACCAGTCCCAGCGCTCTGCTGCCTGTCTGTATTGTGCTGCTCCACGTCTGTACCGCTGCAGCACCTGTGTGGCCGCTATATTACTGCGCAGCACATCCTACCTATGCCGCTACCAGTCCCAGCGCTCCGCTGCCTGTCTGTATTGTGCTGCTCCATGTCTGTACCGCTGCAGCACCTGTGTGTCCGCTCTATTACTGCGCAGCACGTCCTACCTACACCGCTGCCGGTCCCAGCGCTCCGCTGCCTGTCTGTATTGTGCTGCTCCACGTCTGTACCGCTGCAGCACCTGTGTGGCCGCTATATTACTGCGCAGCGCATCCTACCTACACCGCTGCCGGTCCCAGCGCTCTGCTGCCTGTCTGTATTGTGCTGCTCCATGTCTGTACCGCTGCAGCACCTGTGTGGCCGCTATATTACTGCGCAGCACATCCTACCTACACCGCTGCCGGTCCCAGCGCTCCGCTGCCTGTCTGTATTGTGCTGCTCCATGTCTGTACCGCTGGAGCACCTGTGTGTCCGCTCTATTACTGCGCAGCACGTCCTACCTACACCGCTGCCGGTCCCAGCGCTCCGCTGCCTGTCTGTATTGTGCTGCTCCACGTCTGTACCGCTGCAGCACCTGTGTGGCTCCTATATTACTGCGCAGCGCATCCTACCTACACCGCTGCCGGTCCCAGCGCTCCGCTGCCTGTCTGTATTGTGCTGCTCCATGTCTGTACCGCTGGAGCACCTGTGTGGCCACTATATTACCGCGCAGCGCGTCCTACCTACACCGCTGCCGGTCCCAGCGCTCCGCTGCCTGTCTGTATTGTGCTGCTCCATGTCTGTACCGCTGGAGCCCCTGTGTGGCCGCTATATTACTGCGCAGCGCATCCTACCTACACCGCTGCCGGTCCCAGCGCTCCGCTGCCTGTCTGTATTGTGCTGCTCCACGTCTGTACCGCTGCAGCACCTGTGTGGCTCCTATATTACTGCGCAGCGCATCCTACCTACACCGCTGCCGGTCCCAGCGCTCCGCTGCCTGTCTGTATTGTGCTGCTCCACGTCTGTACCGCTGCAGCACCTGTGTGGCTCCTATATTACTGCGCAGCGCATCCTACCTACACCGCTGCCGGTCCCAGCGCTCCGCTGCCTGTCTGTATTGTGCTGCTCCATGTCTGTACCGCTGGAGACCCTGTGTGGCCGCTATATTACTGCACAGCGCATCCTACCTACACCGCTGCCGGTCCCAGCGCTCCGCTGCCTGTCTGTATTGTGCTGCTCCATGTCTGTACCGCTGGAGCCCCTGTGTGGCCGCCATATTACTGCGCAGCGCATCCTACCTACACCGCTGCCGGTCCCAGCGCTCCGCTGCCTGTCTGTATTGTGCTGCTCCATGTCTGTACCGCTGGAGCCCCTGTGTGGCCGCCATATTACTGCGCAGCGCATCCTACCTACACCGCTGCCGGTCCCAGCGCTCCGCTGCCTGTCTGTATTGTGCTGCTCCATGTCTGTACCGCTGGAGCCCCTGTGTGGCCGCTATATTACTGCGCAGCGCATCCTACCTACACCGCTGCCGGACCCAGCGCTCCGCTGCCTGTCTGTATTGTACTGCTCCACGTCTGTACTGCTGCAGCACCTGTGTGGCCGCTCTATTACTGCGCAGCGCGTCCTACCTACACCGCTGCCGGTCCCAGCGCTCCGCTGCCTGTCTGTATTGTGCTGCTCCACGTCTGTACCGCTGCAGCACCTGTGTGGCTCCTATATTACCGCGCAGCACATCCTACCTACACCGCTGCCGGTCCCAGCGCTCCGCTGCCTGTCTGTATTGTGCTGCTCCATGTCTGTACCGCTGCAGCACCTGTGTGGCCTCTCTATTACTGCGCAGTGCATCCTACCTACACCGCTGCCGGTCCCAGCGCTCCGCTGCCTGTCTGTATTGTGCTGCTCCATGTCTGTACTGCTGGAGCCCCTGTGTGGCCGCTCTATTACTGCGCAGCGCATCCTACCTACACCGCTGCCGGTCCCAGCGCTCCGCTGCCTGTCTGTATTGTGCTGCTCCATGTCTGTACCGCTGGAGCACCTGTGTGGCCGCTATATTACCGCGCAGCGCGTCCTACCTACACCGCTGCCGGTCCCAGCGCTCCGCTGCCTGTCTGTATTGTGCTGCTCCACGTCTGTACCGCTGCAGCACCTGTGTGGCCGCTATATTACTGCGCAGCGCATCCTACCTACACCGCTGCCGGTCCCAGCGCTCTGCTGCCTGTCTGTATTGTGCTGCTCCATGTCTGTACCGCTGCAGCACCTGTGTGGCCGCTATATTACTGCGCAGCACGTCCTACCTATGCCGCTACCAGTCCCAGCGCTCTGCTGCCTGTCTGTATTGTGCTGCTCCACGTCTGTACCGCTGCAGCACCTGTGTGGCCGCTCTATTACTGCGCAGCACATCCTACCTACACCGCTGCCGGTCCCAGCGCTCCGCTGCCTGTCTGTATTGTGCTGCTCCATGTCTGTACCGCTGCAGCACCTGTGTGGCCGCTATATTACTGCGCAGCGCATCCTACCTACACCGCTGCCGGTCCCAGCGCTCTGCTGCCTGTCTGTATTGTGCTGCTCCATGTCTGTACCGCTGCAGCACCTGTGTGGCCGCTATATTACTGCGCAGCGCATCCTACCTATGCCGCTACCAGTCCCAGCGCTCTGCTGCCTGTCTGTATTGTGCTGCTCCACGTCTGTACTGCTGCAGCACCTGTGTGGCCGCTATATTACCGCGCAGCGCATCCTACCTACACCGCTGCCGGTCCCAGCGCTCCGCTGCCTGTCTGTATTGTGCTGCTCCATGTCTGTACCGCTGGAGCCCCTGTGTGGTCGCTATATTACTGCGCAGCACATCCTACCTACACCGCTGCCGGTCCCAGCGCTCCGCTGCCTGTCTGTATTGTGCTGCTCCATGTCTGTACCGCTGGAGCCCCTGTGTGGTCGCTATATTACTGCGCAGCACATCCTACCTACACCGCTGCCGGTCCCAGCGCTCCGCTGCCTGTCTGTATTGTGCTGCTCCACGTCTGTACCGCTGGAGCCCCTGTGTGGCCGCTATATTACTGCGCAGCGCATCCTACCTACACCGCTGCCGGTCCCAGCGCTCCGCTGCCTGTCTGTATTGTGCTGCTCCACGTCTGTACCGCTGGAGCACCTGTGTGGCCGCTATATTACTGCGCAGCGCATCCTACCTATGCCGCTGCCGGTCCCAGCGCTCCGCTGCCTGTCTGTATTGTGCTGCTCCATGTCTGTACCGCTGCAGCACCTGTGTGGCTCCTATATTACTGCGCAGCACATCCTACCTACACCGCTGCCGGTCCCAGCGCTCCGCTGCCTCTCTGTATTGTGCTGCTCCACGTCTGTACCGCTGCAGCACCTGTGTGGCCGCTATATTACTGCGCAGCGCATCCTACCTACACCGCTGCCGGTCCCAGCGCTCCGCTGCCTGTCTGTATTGTGCTGCTCCACGTCTGTACTGCTGCAGCACCTGTGTGGCCGCTATATTACTGCGCAGCGCATCCTACCTACACCGCTGCCGGTCCCAGCGCTCTGCTGCTTGTCTGTATTGTGCTGCTCCACGTCTGTACCGCTGGAGCACCTGTGTGGCCGCTATATTACCGCGCAGCGCGTCCTACCTACACCGCTGCCGGTCCCAGCGCTCCGCTGCCTGTCTGTATTGTGCTGCTCCATGTCTGTACCGCTGCAGCACCTGTGTGGCCGCTCTATTACTGCGCAGCACGTCCTACCTACACCGCTGCTGGTCCCAGCGCTCCGCTGCCTGTCTGTATTGTGCTGCTCCATGTCTGTACCGCTGCAGCACCTGTGTGGCCGCTATATTACTGCGCAGCACATCCTACCTATGCCGCTACCAGTCCCAGCGCTCTGCTGCCTGTCTGTATTGTGCTGCTCCACGTCTGTACCGCTGCAGCACCTGTGTGGCCGCTATATTACTGCGCAGCGCATCCTACCTACACCGCTGCCGGTCCCAGCGCTCCGCTGCCTGCCTGTATTGTGCTGCTCCATGTCTGTACCGCTGGAGCCCCTGTGTGGCCGCTCTATTACTGCGCAGCACATCCTACCTATGCCGCTACCAGTCCCAGCGCTCTGCTGCCTGTCTGTATTGTGCTGCTCCACGTCTGTACCGCTGCAGCACCTGTGTGGCCGCTATATTACTGCGCAGCGCATCCTACCTACACCGCTGCCGGTCCCAGCGCTCCGCTGCCTGTCTGTATTGTGCTGCTCCATGTCTGTACCGCTGGAGCACCTGTGTGTCCGCTCTATTACTGCGCAGCGTGTCCTACCTACACCGCTGCCGGTCCCAGCGCTCCGCTGCCTGTCTGTATTGTGCTGCTCCATGTCTGTACCGCTGGAGCCCCTGTGTGGCCGCTATATTACTGCGCAGCGCATCCTACCTATGCCGCTACCAGTCCCAGCGCTCCGTTGCCTGTCTGTATTGTGCTGCTCCACGTCTGTACCGCTGCAGCACCTGTGTGGCCGCTCTATTACCACGCAGTGCATCCTACCTACACCGCTGCCGGTCCCAGCGCTCCGCTGCCTCTCTGTATTGTGCTGCTCCACGTCTGTACCACTGCAGCACCTGTGTGGCCGCTCTATTACCACGCAGTGCATCCTACCTACACCGCTGCCGGTCCCAGCGCTCCGCTGCCTGTCTGTATTGTGCTGCTCCACGTCTGTACCGCTGCAGCACCTGTGTGGCCGCTCTATTACCACGCAGTGCATCCTACCTACACCGCTGCCGGTCCCAGCGCTCCGCTGCCTGTCTGTATTGTGCTGCTCCATGTCTGTACCGCTGCAGCACCTGTGTGGCCGCTATATTACTGCGCAGCACATCCTACCTACACCGCTGCCGGTCCCAGCGCTCCGCTGCCTGTCTGTATTGTGCTGCTCCATGTCTGTACCGCTGGAGCACCTGTGTGGCCGCTATATTACTGCGCAGCGCATCCTACCTACACCGCTGCCGGTCCCAGCGCTCCGCTGCCTGTCTGTATTGTGCTGCTCCATGTCTGTACCACTGGAGCACCTGTGTGGCCGCTATATTACTGCGCAGCGCATCCTACCTACACCGCTGCCGGTCCCAGCGCTCTGCTGCCTGTCTGTATTGTGCTGCTCCACGTCTGTACCGCTGCAGCACCTGTGTGTCCGCTCTATTACTGCGCAGCGCATCCTACCTACACCGCTGCCGGTCCCAGCGCTCCGCTGCCTGTCTGTATTGTGCTGCTCCATGTCTGTACCGCTGGAGCACCTGTGTGGCCGCTATATTACTGCGCAGCGCATCCTACCTTCACCGCTGCCGGTCCCAGCGCTCCGCTGCCTGTCTGTATTGTGCTGCTCCATGTCTGTACCGCTGCAGCACCTGTGTGGCCGCTATATTACTGCGCAGCGCATCCTACCTACACCGCTGCCGGTCCCAGCGCTCCGCTGCCTGTCTGTATTGTGCTGCTCCATGTCTGTACCGCTGCAGCACCTGTGTGGCCGCTCTATTACTGCGCAGCACGTCCTACCTACACCGCTGCTGGTCCCAGCGCTCCGCTGCCTGTCTGTATTGTGCTGCTCCATGTCTGTACCACTGGAGCACCTGTGTGGTCGCTATATTACTGCGCAGCGCATCCTACCTACACCGCTGCCGGTCCCAGCGCTCCGCTGCCTGTCTGTATTGTGCTGCTCCATGTCTGTACCGCTGGAGCACCTGTGTGGCCTCTCTATTACTGCGCAGCACATCCTACCTACACCGCTGCCGGTCCCAGCGCTCCGCTGCCTGTCTGTATTGTGCTGCTCCATGTCTGTACCGCTGGAGCACCTGTGTGGCTCCTATATTACCGCGCAGCGCATCCTACCTACACCGCTGCCGGTCCCAGCGCTCCGCTGCCTGTCTGTATTGTGCTGCTCCACATCTGTACCGCTGGAGCCCCTGTGTGGCCGCTATATTACTGCGCAGCACATCCTACCTACACCGCTGCCGGTCCCAGCGCTCCGCTGCCTGTCTGTATTGTGCTGCTCCACGTCTGTACCGCTGCAGCACCTGTGTGGCCGCTATATTACTGCGCAGCGCATCCTACCTACACCGCTGCCGGTCCCAGCGCTCCGCTGCCTGTCTGTATTGTGCTGCTCCATGTCTGTACCGCTGGAGCCCCTGTGTGGCCGCTATATTACTGCGCAGCGCGTCCTACCTACACCACTGCCGGTCCCAGCGCTCCGCTGCCTGTCTGTATTGTGCTGCTCCACATCTGTACCGCTGCAGCACCTGTGTGGCCGCTATATTACTGCGCAGCGCATCCTACCTACACCGCTGCCGGTCCCAGCGCTCCGCTGCCTGTCTGTATTGTGCTGCTCCATGTCTGTACCGCTGGAGCCCCTGTGTGGCCGCTATATTACTGCGCAGCGCGTCCTACCTACACCACTGCCGGTCCCAGCGCTCCGCTGCCTGTCTGTATTGTGCTGCTCCACATCTGTACCGCTGCAGCACCTGTGTGGCCGCTATATTACTGCGCAGCGCATCCTACCTACACCGCTGCCGGTCCCAGCGCTCCGCTGCCTGTCTGTATTGTGCTGCTCCATGTCTGTACCGCTGGAGCCCCTGTGTGGCCGCTATATTACTGCGCAGCGCGTCCTACCTACACCGCTGCCGGTCCCAGCGCTCCGCTGCCTGTCTGTATTGTGCTGCTCCACGTCTGTACCGCTGCAGCACCTGTGTGGCCGCTATATTACTGCGCAGCGCATCCTACCTACACCGCTGCCGGTCCCAGCGCTCCGCTGCCTGTCTGTATTGTGCTGCTCCACGTCTGTACCGCTGCAGCACCTGTGTGGCCGCTATATTACTGCGCAGCGCATCCTACCTACACCGCTGCCGGTCCCAGCGCTCCGCTGCCTGTCTGTATTGTGCTGCTCCATGTCTGTACCGCTGGAGCCCCTGTGTGGCAGCTATATTACTGCGCAGCACGTCCTACCTACACCGCTGCCGGTCCCAGCGCTCCGCTGCCTGTCTGTATTGTGCTGCTCCATGTCTGTACCGCTGGAGCACCTGTGTGGCCGCTATATTACCGTGCCTAGCATCCTACCTACACCGCTGCCGGTCCCAGCGCTCCGCTGCCTGTCTGTATTGTGCTGCTCCATGTCTGTACCGCTGGAGCACCTGTGTGGCCGCTCTATTACTGCGCAGCGCATCCTACCTACACCGCTGCCGGTCCCAGCGCTCCGCTGCCTGTCTGTATTGTGCTGCTCCATGTCTGTACCGCTGGAGCCCCTGTGTGGCCGCTATATTACTGCACAGCGCATCCTACCTACACCGCTGCCGGTCCCAGCGCTCCGCTGCCTGTCTGTATTGTGCTGCTCCATGTCTGTACCGCTGCAGCACCTGTGTGGCCGCTATATTACTGCGCAGCGCGTCCTACCTACACCGCTGCCGGTCCCAGCGCTCCGCTGCCTGTCTGTATTGTGCTGCTCCACGTCTGTACCGCTGGAGCACCTGTGTGGCCGCTCTATTACTGCGCAGCGCATCCTACCTACACCGCTGCCGGTCCCAGCGCTCCGCTGCCTGTCTGTATTGTGCTGCTCCACGTCTGTACCGCTGCAGCACCTGTGTGGCCTCTCTATTACTGCGCAGCGCATCCTACCTACACCGCTGCCGGTCCCAGCGCTCCGCTGCCTGTCTGTATTGTGCTGCTCCACGTCTGTACCGCTGCAGCACCTGTGTGGCCTCTCTATTACTGCGCAGCGCATCCTACCTACACCGCTGCCGGTCCCAGCGCTCCGCTGCCTGTCTGTATTGTGCTGCTCCACGTCTGTACCGCTGGAGCACCTGTGTGGCCGCTATATTACCGTGCCTAGCATCCTACCTACACCGCTGCCGGTCCCAGCGCTCCGCTGCCTGTCTGTATTGTGCTGCTCCATGTCTGTACCGCTGCAGCACCTGTGTGGCCACTATATTACTGCGCAGCACATCCTACCTACACCGCTGCCGGTCCCAGCGCTCCGCTGCCTGTCTGTATTTTGCTGCTCCATGTCTGTACCGCTGCAGCACCTGTGTGGCCACTATATTACTGCGCAGCACATCCTACCTACACCGCTGCCGGTCCCAGCGCTCCGCTGCCTGTCTGTATTGTGCTGCTCCATGTCTGTACCGCTGGAACACCTGTGTGGCCGCTATATTACCGTGCCTAGTGTCCTACCTACACCGCTGCCGGTCCCAGCGCTCCGCTGCCTGTCTGTATTGTGCTGCTCCATGTCTGTACCGCTGGAGCCCCTGTGTGGCCGCTCTATTACTGCGCAGCGCATCCTACCTACGCCGCTGCCGGTCCCAGCGCTCCGCTGCCTGTCTGTATTGTACTGCTCCATGTCTGTACCGCTGGAGCCCCTGTGTGGCCGCTATATTACTGCACAGCGCATCCTACCTACACCGCTGCCGGTCCCAGCGCTCCGCTGCCTGTCTGTATTGTGCTGCTCCATGTCTGTACCGCTGCAGCACCTGTGTGGCCGCTATATTACTGCGCAGCGCATCCTACCTACACCGCTGCCGGTCCCAGCGCTCCGCTGCCTGTCTGTATTGTGCTGCTCCATGTCTGTACCGCTGGAGCCCCTGTGTGGCCGCTATATTACTGCGCAGCGCATCCTACCTACACCGCTGCCGGTCCCAGCGCTCCGCTGCCTGTCTGTATTGTGCTGCTCCATGTCTGTACCGCTGGAGCACCTGTGTGGCCGCTATATTACCACGCAGCGCGTCCTACCTACACCGCTGCCGGTCCCAGCGCTCCGCTGCCTGTCTGTATTGTGCTGCTCCATGTCTGTACCGCTGGAGCACCTGTGTGGCCGCTATATTACTGCGCAGCGCATCCTACCTACACCGCTGCCGGTCCCAGCGCTCCGCTGCCTGTCTGTATTGTGCTGCTCCATGTCTGTACCGCTGGAGCACCTGTGTGTCCTCTCTATTACTGCGCAGCGCATCCTACCTACACCGCTGCCGGTCCCAGCGCTCCGCTGCCTGTCTGTATTGTGCTGCTCCATGTCTGTACCGCTGGAGCACCTGTGTGTCCGCTCTATTACTGCGCAGCACGTCCTACATATGCCGCTACCAGTCCCAGCGCTCCGCTGCCTGTCTGTATTGTGCTGCTCCATGTCTGTACCGCTGGAGCCCCTGTGTGGCCGCTATATTACTGCGCAGCGCATCCTACCTACACCGCTGCCGGTCCCAGCGCTCCGCTGCCTGTCTGTATTGTGCTGCTCCACGTCTGTACCGCTGCAGCACCTGTGTGGCCACTATATTACTGCGCAGCACATCCTACCTACACCGCTGCCGGTCCCAGCGCTCCGCTGCCTGTCTGTATTGTGCTGCTCCACGTCTGTACCGCTGCAGCACCTGTGTGGCCGCTATATTACTGCGCAGCACATCCTACCTATGCCGCTACCAGTCCCAGCGCTCTGCTGCCTGTCTGTATTGTGCTGCTCCACGTCTGTACCGCTGCAGCACCTGTGTGGCCGCTATATTACTGCGCAGCACGTCCTACCTACACCGCTGCCGGTCCCAGCGCTCCGCTGCCTGTTTGTATTGTGCTGCTCCACGTCTGTACCACTGGAGCCCCTGTGTGGCCGCTATATTACTGCGCAGCGCATCCTACCTACACCGCTGCCGGTCCCAGCGCTCCGCTGCCTGTCTGTATTGTGCTGCTCCATGTCTGTACCGCTGGAGACCCTGTGTGGCCGCTATATTACTGCGCAGCGCATCCTACCTACACCGCTGCCAGACCCAGCGCTCCGCTGCCTGTCTGTATTGTGCTGCTCCATGTCTGTACCGCTGCAGCCCCTGTGTGGCTCCTATATTACTGCGCAGCGCATCCTACCTACACCGCTGCCGGTCCCAGCGCTCCGCTGCCTGTCTGTATTGTGCTGCTCCACGTCTGTACCGCTGCAGCACCTGTGTGGTCGCTATATTACTGCGCAGCGCATCCTACCTACACCGCTGCCAGTCCCAGCGCTCCGCTGCCTGTCTGTATTGTGCTGCTCCATGTCTGTACCGCTGCAGCACCTGTGTGGTCGCTATATTACTGCGCAGCGCATCCTACCTACACCGCTGCCGGTCCCAGCGCTCCGCTGCCTCTCTGTATTGTGCTGCTCCATGTCTGTACCGCTGCAGCACCTGTGTGGCCGCTATATTACTGCGCAGCGCATCCTACCTACACCGCTGCCGGTCCCAGCGCTCCGCTGCCTGTCTGTATTGTGCTGTCCATGTCTGTACCGCTGCAGCACCTGTGTGGCTCCTATATTACTGCACAGCGCATCCTACCTACACCGCTGCCGGTCCCAGCGCTCCGCTGCCTGTCTGTATTGTGCTGTCCATGTCTGTACCGCTGCAGCACCTGTGTGGCCGCTATATTACTGCGCAGCGCATCCTACCTACACCGCTGCCGGTCCCAGCGCTCCGCTGCCTGTCTGTATTGTGCTGTCCATGTCTGTACCGCTGCAGCACCTGTGTGGCTCCTATATTACTGCGCAGCGCGTCCTACCTACACCGCTGCCGGTCCCAGCGCTCCGCTGCCTATCTGTATTGTGCTGCTCCATGTCTGTACCGCTGCAGCACCTGTATGGCCGCTATATTACCGCGCAGCGCATCCTACCTACACCGCTACCAGTCCCAGCGCTCTGCTGCCTGTCTGTATTGTGCTGCTCCACGTCTGTACCGCTGCAGCACCTGTGTGGCCGCTATATTACTGCGCAGCACATCCTACCTATGCCGCTACCAGTCCCAGCGCTCCGCTGCCTGTCTGTATTGTGCTGCTCCATGTCTGTACCGCTGCAGCACCTGTGTGTCCGCTCTATTACTGCGCAGCACGTCCTACCTACACCGCTGCCGGTCCCAGCGCTCCGCTGCCTGTCTGTATTGTGCTGCTCCACGTCTGTACCGCTGCAGCACCTGTGTGGCCGCTATATTACTGCGCAGCGCATCCTACCTACACCGCTGCCGGTCCCAGCGCTCTGCTGCCTGTCTGTATTGTGCTGCTCCATGTCTGTACCGCTGCAGCACCTGTGTGGCCGCTATATTACTGCGCAGCACATCCTACCTACACCGCTGCCGGTCCCAGCGCTCCGCTGCCTGTCTGTATTGTGCTGCTCCATGTCTGTACCGCTGGAGCACCTGTGTGTCCGCTCTATTACTGCGCAGCACGTCCTACCTACACCGCTGCCGGTCCCAGCGCTCCGCTGCCTGTCTGTATTGTGCTGCTCCACGTCTGTACCGCTGCAGCACCTGTGTGGCTCCTATATTACTGCGCAGCGCATCCTACCTACACCGCTGCCGGTCCCAGCGCTCCGCTGCCTGTCTGTATTGTGCTGCTCCATGTCTGTACCGCTGGAGCACCTGTGTGGCCACTATATTACCGCGCAGCGCGTCCTACCTACACCGCTGCCGGTCCCAGCGCTCCGCTGCCTGTCTGTATTGTGCTGCTCCATGTCTGTACCGCTGGAGCCCCTGTGTGGCCGCTATATTACTGCGCAGCGCATCCTACCTACACCGCTGCCGGTCCCAGCGCTCCGCTGCCTGTCTGTATTGTGCTGCTCCACGTCTGTACCGCTGCAGCACCTGTGTGGCCACTATATTACCGCGCAGCGCGTCCTACCTACACCGCTGCCGGTCCCAGCGCTCCGCTGCCTGTCTGTATTGTGCTGCTCCATGTCTGTACCGCTGGAGCCCCTGTGTGGCCGCTATATTACTGCGCAGCGCATCCTACCTACACCGCTGCCGGTCCCAGCGCTCCGCTGCCTGTCTGTATTGTGCTGCTCCATGTCTGTACCGCTGGAGCCCCTGTGTGGCCGCCATATTACTGCGCAGCGCATCCTACCTACACCGCTGCCGGTCCCAGCGCTCCGCTGCCTGTCTGTATTGTGCTGCTCCATGTCTGTACCGCTGGAGCCCCTGTGTGGCCGCCATATTACTGCGCAGCGCATCCTACCTACACCGCTGCCGGTCCCAGCGCTCTGCTGCCTGTCTGTATTGTGCTGCTCCATGTCTGTACCGCTGGAGCCCCTGTGTGGCCGCTATATTACTGCGCAGCGCATCCTACCTACACCGCTGCCGGTCCCAGCGCTCCGCTGCCTGTCTGTATTGTACTGCTCCACGTCTGTACTGCTGCAGCACCTGTGTGGCCGCTCTATTACTGCGCAGCGCGTCCTACCTACACCGCTGCCGGTCCCAGCGCTCCGCTGCCTGTCTGTATTGTGCTGCTCCACGTCTGTACCGCTGCAGCACCTGTGTGGCTCCTATATTACCGCGCAGCACATCCTACCTACACCGCTGCCGGTCCCAGCGCTCCGCTGCCTGTCTGTATTGTGCTGCTCCATGTCTGTACCGCTGCAGCACCTGTGTGGCCTCTCTATTACTGCGCAGTGCATCCTACCTACACCGCTGCCGGTCCCAGCGCTCCGCTGCCTGTCTGTATTGTGCTGCTCCATGTCTGTACTGCTGGAGCCCCTGTGTGGCCGCTCTATTACTGCGCAGCGCATCCTACCTACACCGCTGCCGGTCCCAGCGCTCCGCTGCCTGTCTGTATTGTGCTGCTCCATGTCTGTACCGCTGGAGCACCTGTGTGGCCGCTATATTACCGCGCAGCGCGTCCTACCTACACCGCTGCCGGTCCCAGCGCTCCGCTGCCTGTCTGTATTGTGCTGCTCCACGTCTGTACCGCTGCAGCACCTGTGTGGCCGCTATATTACTGCGCAGCGCATCCTACCTACACCGCTGCCGGTCCCAGCGCTCTGCTGCCTGTCTGTATTGTGCTGCTCCATGTCTGTACCGCTGCAGCACCTGTGTGGCCGCTATATTACTGCGCAGCACGTCCTACCTATGCCGCTACCAGTCCCAGCGCTCTGCTGCCTGTCTGTATTGTGCTGCTCCACGTCTGTACCGCTGCAGCACCTGTGTGGCCGCTCTATTACTGCGCAGCACATCCTACCTACACCGCTGCCGGTCCCAGCGCTCCGCTGCCTGTCTGTATTGTGCTGCTCCATGTCTGTACCGCTGCAGCACCTGTGTGGCCGCTATATTACTGCGCAGCGCATCCTACCTACACCGCTGCCGGTCCCAGCGCTCTGCTGCCTGTCTGTATTGTGCTGCTCCATGTCTGTACCGCTGCAGCACCTGTGTGGCCGCTATATTACTGCGCAGCGCATCCTACCTATGCCGCTACCAGTCCCAGCGCTCTGCTGCCTGTCTGTATTGTGCTGCTCCACGTCTGTACTGCTGCAGCACCTGTGTGGCCGCTATATTACCGCGCAGCGCATCCTACCTACACCGCTGCCGGTCCCAGCGCTCCGCTGCCTGTCTGTATTGTGCTGCTCCATGTCTGTACCGCTGGAGCCCCTGTGTGGTCGCTATATTACTGCGCAGCGCATCCTACCTACACCGCTGCCGGTCCCAGCGCTCCGCTGCCTGTCTGTATTGTGCTGCTCCATGTCTGTACCGCTGGAGCCCCTGTGTGGTCGCTATATTACTGCGCAGCACATCCTACCTACACCGCTGCCGGTCCCAGCGCTCCGCTGCCTGTCTGTATTGTGCTGCTCCACGTCTGTACCGCTGGAGCCCCTGTGTGGCCGCTATATTACTGCGCAGCGCATCCTACCTACACCGCTGCCGGTCCCAGCGCTCCGCTGCCTGTCTGTATTGTGCTGCTCCACGTCTGTACCGCTGGAGCACCTGTGTGGCCGCTATATTACTGCGCAGCGCATCCTACCTATGCCGCTGCCGGTCCCAGCGCTCCGCTGCCTGTCTGTATTGTGCTGCTCCATGTCTGTACCGCTGCAGCACCTGTGTGGCTCCTATATTACTGCGCAGCACATCCTACCTACACCGCTGCCGGTCCCAGCGCTCCGCTGCCTCTCTGTATTGTGCTGCTCCACGTCTGTACCACTGGAGCACCTGTGTGGCCGCTATATTACTGCGCAGCACATCCTACCTACACCGCTGCCGGTCCCAGCGCTCCGCTGCCTCTCTGTATTGTGCTGCTCCACGTCTGTACCGCTGCAGCACCTGTGTGGCCGCTATATTACTGCGCAGCGCATCCTACCTACACCGCTGCCGGTCCCAGCGCTCCGCTGCCTGTCTGTATTGTGCTGCTCCACGTCTGTACTGCTGCAGCACCTGTGTGGCCGCTATATTACTGCGCAGCGCATCCTACCTACACCGCTGCCGGTCCCAGCGCTCCGCTGCCTGTCTGTATTGTGCTGCTCCATGTCTGTACCGCTGCAGCACCTGTGTGGCCGCTCTATTACTGCGCAGCACGTCCTACCTACACCGCTGCTGGTCCCAGCGCTCCGCTGCCTGTCTGTATTGTGCTGCTCCATGTCTGTACCGCTGCAGCACCTGTGTGGCCGCTATATTACTGCGCAGCACATCCTACCTATGCCGCTACCAGTCCCAGCGCTCTGCTGCCTGTCTGTATTGTGCTGCTCCACGTCTGTACCGCTGCAGCACCTGTGTGGCCGCTATATTACTGCGCAGCGCATCCTACCTACACCGCTGCCGGTCCCAGCGCTCCGCTGCCTGCCTGTATTGTGCTGCTCCATGTCTGTACCGCTGGAGCCCCTGTGTGGCCGCTCTATTACTGCGCAGCACATCCTACCTATGCCGCTACCAGTCCCAGCGCTCTGCTGCCTGTCTGTATTGTGCTGCTCCACGTCTGTACCGCTGCAGCACCTGTGTGGCCGCTATATTACTGCGCAGCGCATCCTACCTACACCGCTGCCGGTCCCAGCGCTCCGCTGCCTGTCTGTATTGTGCTGCTCCATGTCTGTACCGCTGGAGCCCCTGTGTGGCCGCTATATTACTGCGCAGCGCATCCTACCTACACCGCTGCCGGTCCCAGCGCTCCGCTGCCTGTCTGTATTGTGCGGCTCCATGTCTGTACCGCTGCAGCACCTGTGTGTCCGCTCTATTACTGCGCAGCGTGTCCTACCTACACCGCTGCCGGTCCCAGCGCTCCGCTGCCTGTCTGTATTGTGCTGCTCCATGTCTGTACCGCTGGAGACCCTGTGTGGCCGCTATATTACTGCGCAGCGCATCCTACCTATGCCGCTACCAGTCCCAGCGCTCCGTTGCCTGTCTGTATTGTGCTGCTCCACGTCTGTACCGCTGCAGCACCTGTGTGGCCGCTCTATTACCACGCAGTGCATCCTACCTACACCGCTGCCGGTCCCAGCGCTCCGCTGCCTCTCTGTATTGTGCTGCTCCACGTCTGTACCACTGCAGCACCTGTGTGGCCGCTCTATTACCACGCAGTGCATCCTACCTACACCGCTGCCGGTCCCAGCGCTCCGCTGCCTGTCTGTATTGTGCTGCTCCACGTCTGTACCGCTGCAGCACCTGTGTGGCCGCTCTATTACCACGCAGTGCATCCTACCTACACCGCTGCCGGTCCCAGCGCTCCGCTGCCTGTCTGTATTGTGCTGCTCCATGTCTGTACCGCTGCAGCACCTGTGTGGCCGCTATATTACTGCGCAGCACATCCTACCTACACCGCTGCCGGTCCCAGCGCTCCGCTGCCTGTCTGTATTGTGCTGCTCCATGTCTGTACCGCTGGAGCACCTGTGTGGCCGCTATATTACTGCGCAGCGCATCCTACCTACACCGCTGCCGGTCCCAGCGCTCCGCTGCCTGTCTGTATTGTGCTGCTCCATGTCTGTACCACTGGAGCACCTGTGTGGCCGCTATATTACTGCGCAGCGCATCCTACCTACACCGCTGCCGGTCCCAGCGCTCTGCTGCCTGTCTGTATTGTGCTGCTCCACGTCTGTACCGCTGCAGCACCTGTGTGTCCGCTCTATTACTGCGCAGCGCATCCTACCTACACCGCTGCCGGTCCCAGCGCTCCGCTGCCTGTCTGTATTGTGCTGCTCCATGTCTGTACCGCTGGAGCACCTGTGTGGCCGCTATATTACTGCGCAGCGCATCCTACCTACACCGCTGCCGGTCCCAGCGCTCCGCTGCCTGTCTGTATTGTGCTGCTCCATGTCTGTACCGCTGCAGCACCTGTGTGGCCGCTATATTACTGCGCAGCGCATCCTACCTACACCGCTGCCGGTCCCAGCGCTCCGCTGCCTGTCTGTATTGTGCTGCTCCATGTCTGTACCGCTGCAGCACCTGTGTGGCCGCTCTATTACTGCGCAGCACGTCCTACCTACACCGCTGCTGGTCCCAGCGCTCCGCTGCCTGTCTGTATTGTGCTGCTCCATGTCTGTACCACTGGAGCACCTGTGTGGTCGCTATATTACTGCGCAGCGCATCCTACCTACACCGCTGCCGGTCCCAGCGCTCCGCTGCCTGTCTGTATTGTGCTGCTCCATGTCTGTACCGCTGGAGCACCTGTGTGGCCTCTCTATTACTGCGCAGCACATCCTACCTACACCGCTGCCGGTCCCAGCGCTCCGCTGCCTGTCTGTATTGTGCTGCTCCATGTCTGTACCGCTGGAGCACCTGTGTGGCCGCTATATTACCGCGCAGCGCATCCTACCTACACCGCTGCCGGTCCCAGCGCTCCGCTGCCTGTCTGTATTGTGCTGCTCCACATCTGTACCGCTGGAGCCCCTGTGTGGCCGCTATATTACTGCGCAGCACATCCTACCTACACCGCTGCCGGTCCCAGCGCTCCGCTGCCTGTCTGTATTGTGCTGCTCCACGTCTGTACCGCTGCAGCACCTGTGTGGCCGCTATATTACTGCGCAGCGCATCCTACCTACACCGCTGCCGGTCCCAGCGCTCCGCTGCCTGTCTGTATTGTGCTGCTCCATGTCTGTACCGCTGGAGCCCCTGTGTGGCCGCTATATTACTGCGCAGCGCGTCCTACCTACACCACTGCCGGTCCCAGCGCTCCGCTGCCTGTCTGTATTGTGCTGCTCCACATCTGTACCGCTGCAGCACCTGTGTGGCCGCTATATTACTGCGCAGCGCATCCTACCTACACCGCTGCCGGTCCCAGCGCTCCGCTGCCTGTCTGTATTGTGCTGCTCCATGTCTGTACCGCTGGAGCCCCTGTGTGGCCGCTATATTACTGCGCAGCGCGTCCTACCTACACCACTGCCGGTCCCAGCGCTCCGCTGCCTGTCTGTATTGTGCTGCTCCACATCTGTACCGCTGCAGCACCTGTGTGGCCGCTATATTACTGCGCAGCGCATCCTACCTACACCGCTGCCGGTCCCAGCGCTCCGCTGCCTGTCTGTATTGTGCTGCTCCATGTCTGTACCGCTGGAGCCCCTGTGTGGCCGCTATATTACTGCGCAGCGCGTCCTACCTACACCGCTGCCGGTCCCAGCGCTCCGCTGCCTGTCTGTATTGTGCTGCTCCACGTCTGTACCGCTGCAGCACCTGTGTGGCCGCTATATTACTGCGCAGCGCATCCTACCTACACCGCTGCCGGTCCCAGCGCTCCGCTGCCTGTCTGTATTGTGCTGCTCCACGTCTGTACCGCTGCAGCACCTGTGTGGCCGCTATATTACTGCGCAGCGCATCCTACCTACACCGCTGCCGGTCCCAGCGCTCCGCTGCCTGTCTGTATTGTGCTGCTCCATGTCTGTACCGCTGGAGCCCCTGTGTGGCAGCTATATTACTGCGCAGCACGTCCTACCTACACCGCTGCCGGTCCCAGCGCTCCGCTGCCTGTCTGTATTGTGCTGCTCCATGTCTGTACCGCTGGAGCACCTGTGTGGCCGCTATATTACCGTGCCTAGCATCCTACCTACACCGCTGCCGGTCCCAGCGCTCCGCTGCCTGTCTGTATTGTGCTGCTCCATGTCTGTACCGCTGGAGCACCTGTGTGGCCGCTCTATTACTGCGCAGCGCATCCTACCTACACCGCTGCCGGTCCCAGCGCTCCGCTGCCTGTCTGTATTGTGCTGCTCCATGTCTGTACCGCTGGAGCACCTGTGTGGCCGCTATATTACTGCACAGCGCATCCTACCTACACCGCTGCCGGTCCCAGCGCTCCGCTGCCTGTCTGTATTGTGCTGCTCCATGTCTGTACCGCTGCAGCACCTGTGTGGCCGCTATATTACTGCGCAGCGCGTCCTACCTACACCGCTGCCGGTCCCAGCGCTCCGCTGCCTGTCTGTATTGTGCTGCTCCACGTCTGTACCGCTGGAGCACCTGTGTGGCCGCTCTATTACTGCGCAGCGCATCCTACCTACACCGCTGCCGGTCCCAGCGCTCCGCTGCCTGTCTGTATTGTGCTGCTCCACGTCTGTACCGCTGCAGCACCTGTGTGGCCTCTCTATTACTGCGCAGCGCATCCTACCTACACCGCTGCCGGTCCCAGCGCTCCGCTGCCTGTCTGTATTGTGCTGCTCCACGTCTGTACCGCTGCAGCACCTGTGTGGCCTCTCTATTACTGCGCAGCGCATCCTACCTACACCGCTGCCGGTCCCAGCGCTCCGCTGCCTGTCTGTATTGTGCTGCTCCACGTCTGTACCGCTGGAGCACCTGTGTGGCCGCTATATTACCGTGCCTAGCATCCTACCTACACCGCTGCCGGTCCCAGCGCTCCGCTGCCTGTCTGTATTGTGCTGCTCCATGTCTGTACCGCTGCAGCACCTGTGTGGCCACTATATTACTGCGCAGCACATCCTACCTACACCGCTGCCGGTCCCAGCGCTCCGCTGCCTGTCTGTATTTTGCTGCTCCATGTCTGTACCGCTGCAGCACCTGTGTGGCCACTATATTACTGCGCAGCACATCCTACCTACACCGCTGCCGGTCCCAGCGCTCCGCTGCCTGTCTGTATTGTGCTGCTCCATGTCTGTACCGCTGGAACACCTGTGTGGCCGCTATATTACCGTGCCTAGTGTCCTACCTACACCGCTGCCGGTCCCAGCGCTCCGATGCCTGTCTGTATTGTGCTGCTCCATGTCTGTACCGCTGGAGCCCCTGTGTGGCCGCTCTATTACTGCGCAGCGCATCCTACCTACGCCGCTGCCGGTCCCAGCGCTCCGCTGCCTGTCTGTATTGTGCTGCTCCACGTCTGTACCGCTGCAGCACCTGTGTGGCCGCTATATTACTGCGCAGCGCATCCTACCTACACCGCTGCCGGTCCCAGCGCTCCGCTGCCTGTCTGTATTGTGCTGATCCACGTCTGTACCGCTGGAGCACCTGTGTGGCTGCTATATTACTGCGCAGCGCATCCTACCTACACCGCTGCCGGTCCCAGCGCTCCGCTGCCTGTCTGTATTGTGCTGCTCCATGTCTGTACCGCTGGAGCCCCTGTGTGGCCGCTATATTACTGCGCAGCGCATCCTACCTACACCGCTGCCGGTCCCAGCGCTCTGCTGCCTGTCTGTATTGTGCTGCTCCATGTCTGTACCGCTGCAGCACCTGTGTGGCCGCTCTATTACTGCGCAGCGCATCCTACCTACACCGCTGCCGGTCCCAGCGCTCTGCTGCCTGTCTGTATTGTGCTGCTCCATGTCTGTACCGCTGCAGCACCTGTGTGGCCGCTCTATTACTGCGCAGCGCATCCTACCTACACCGCTGCCGGTCCCAGCGCTTCGCTGCCTGTCTGTATTGTGCTGCTCCACTTCTGTACCGCTGCAGCACCTGTGTGGCCACTATATTACCGCGCAGCGCGTCCTACCTACACCGCTGCCGGTCCCAGCGCTCCGCTGCCTGTCTGTATTGTGCTGCTCCATGTCTGTACCGCTGGAGCCCCTGTGTGGCCGCTATATTACTGCGCAGCGCATCCTACCTACACCGCTACCAGTCCCAGCGCTCCGCTGCCTGTCTGTATTGTGCTGCTCCATGTCTGTACCGCTGGAGCACCTGTGTGGCCGCTATATTACTGCGCAGCGCATCCTACCTACACCGCTGCCGGTCCCAGCGCTCCGCTGCCTGTCTGTATTGTGCTGCTCCATGTCTGTACCACTGGAGCCCCTGTGTGGCCGCTATATTACTGCGCAGCGCATCCTACCTACACCGCTGCCGGTCCCAGCGCTCTGCTGCCTGTCTGTATTGTGCTGCTCCACGTCTGTACCACTGCAGCTCCTGTGTGGCTCCTATATTACCGCGCAGCGCATCCTACCTACACCGCTGCCGGTCCCAGCGCTCCGCTGCCTGTCTGTATTGTGCTGCTCCATGTCTGTACCGCTGCAGCACCTGTGTGGCCGCTCTATTACCGCGCAGCACATCGTACCTACACCGCTGCCGGTCCCAGCGCTCCGCTGCCTGTCTGTATTGTGCTGCTCCATGTCTGTACCACTGGAGCCCCTGTGTGGCCGCTATATTACCGTGCAGAACGTCCTACCTACACCGCTGCCGGTCCCAGCGCTCCGCTGCCTGTCTGTATTGTGCTGCTCCATGTCTGTACCGCTGCAGCACCTGTGTGGCCGCTCTATTACCGCGCAGCACATCGTACCTACACCGCTGCCGGTCCCAGCGCTCCGCTGCCTGTCTGTATTGTGCTGCTCCATGTCTGTCCTGCTGGAGCCCCTGTGTGGCCGCTATATTACTGCGCAGCACATCCTACCTACACCGCTGCCGGTCCCAGCGCTCCGCTGCCTGTCTGTATTGTGCTGCTCCATGTCTGTACCGCTGCAGCACCTGTGTGGCCGCTCTATTACCGCGCAGCACATCGTACCTACACCGCTGCCGGTCCCAGCGCTCCGCTGCCTGTCTGTATTGTGCTGCTCCATGTCTGTACCACTGGAGCCCCTGTGTGGCCGCTATATTACCGTGCAGAACGTCCTACCTACACCGCTGCCGGTCCCAGCGCTCCGCTGCCTGTCTGTATTGTGCTGCTCCACGTCTGTACCGCTGGAGCACCTGTGTGGCCGCTATATTACTGCGCAGCGCATCCTACCTACACCGCTGCCGGTCCCAGCGCTCTGCTGCCTGTCTGTATTGTGCTGCTCCATGTCTGTACCGCTGCAGCACCTGTGTGGCCGCTCTATTACTGCGCAGCACATCCTACCTACACCGCTGCCAGACCCAGCGCTCCGCTGCCTGTCTGTATTGTGCTGCTCCATGTCTGTACCACTGCAGCACCTGTGTGGCCGCTATATTACCGCGCAGCGCGTCCTACCTATGCCGCTACCAGTCCCAGCGCTCCGCTGCCTGTCTGTATTGTGCTGCTCCACGTCTGTACCGCTGCAGCACCTGTGTGGCCGCTATATTACTGCGCAGCGCGTCCTACCTACACCGCTGCCGGTCCCAGCGCTCTGCTGCCTGTCTGTATTGTGCTGCTCCATGTCTGTACCGCTGCAGCACCTGTGTGGCCGCTATATTACTGCGCAGCACATCCTACCTACACCGCTGCCGGTCCCAGCGCTCCGCTGCCTGTCTGTATTGTGCTGCTCCATGTCTGTACCGCTGGAGCCCCTGTGTGGCTCCTATATTACTGCGCAGCACATCCTACCTACACCGCTGCCGGTCCCAGCGCTCCGCTGCCTGTCTGTATTGTGCTGCTCCATGTCTGTACCGCTGGAGCACCTGTGTGTCCGCTCTATTACTGCGCAGCACGTCCTACCTATGCCGCTACCAGTCCCAGCGCTCCGCTGCCTGTCTGTATTGTGCTGCTCCATGTCTGTACCGCTGCAGCACCTGTGTGGCCGCTCTATTACCACGCAGTGCATCCTACCTACACCGCTGCCGGTCCCAGCGCTCCGCTGCCTGTCTGTATTGTGCTGCTCCATGTCTGTACCGCTGCAGCACCTGTGTGGCCGCTATATTACTGCGCAGCGCATCCTACCTACACCGCTGCCGGTCCCAGCGCTCCGCTGCCTGTCTGTATTGTGCTGCTCCATGTCTGTACCGCTGGAGCACCTGTATGTCCGCTCTATTACTGCGCAGCGCATCCTACCTACACCGCTGCCGGTCCCAGCGCTCCGCTGCCTGTCTGTATTGTGCTGCTCCATGTCTGTACCGCTGCAGCACCTGTGTGGCCGCTCTATTACCACGCAGTGCATCCTACCTACACCGCTGCCGGTCCCAGCGCTCCGCTGCCTGTCTGTATTGTGCTGCTCCATGTCTGTACCGCTGCAGCACCTGTGTGGCCGCTATATTACTGCGCAGCGCATCCTACCTACACCGCTGCCGGTCCCAGCGCTCCGCTGCCTGTCTGTATTGTGCTGCTCCATGTCTGTACCGCTGCAGCACCTGTGTGGCCGCTCTATTACCACGCAGTGCATCCTACCTACACCGCTGCCGGTCCCAGCGCTCCGCTGCCTGTCTGTATTGTGCTGCTCCATGTCTGTACCGCTGGAGCACCTGTGTGGCCGCTATATTACTGCGCAGCGCATCCTACCTACACCGCTGCCGGTCCCAGCGCTCCGCTGCCTGTCTGTATTGTGCTGCTCCATGTCTGTACCGCTGGAGCACCTGTGTGTCCTCTCTATTACTGCGCAGCGCATCCTACCTACACCGCTGCCGGTCCCAGCGCTCCGCTGCCTGTCTGTATTGTGCTGCTCCATGTCTGTACCGCTGGAGCACCTGTGTGTCCGCTCTATTACTGCGCAGCACGTCCTACCTATGCCGCTACCAGTCCCAGCGCTCCGCTGCCTGTCTGTATTGTGCTGCTCCATGTCTGGACCGCTGGAGCCCCTGTGTGGCCGCTATATTACTGCGCAGCGCATCCTACCTACACCGCTGCCGGTCCCAGCGCTCCGCTGCCTGTCTGTATTGTGCTGCTCCACGTCTGTACCGCTGCAGCACCTGTGTGGCCACTATATTACTGCGCAGCACATCCTACCTACACCGCTGCCGGTCCCAGCGCTCCGCTGCCTGTCTGTATTGTGCTGCTCCACGTCTGTACCGCTGCAGCACCTGTGTGGCCGCTATATTACTGCGCAGCACATCCTACCTATGCCGCTACCAGTCCCAGCGCTCTGCTGCCTGTCTGTATTGTGCTGCTCCACGTCTGTACCGCTGCAGCACCTGTGTGGCCGCTATATTACTGCGCAGCACGTCCTACCTACACCGCTGCCGGTCCCAGCGCTCCGCTGCCTGTTTGTATTGTGCTGCTCCACGTCTGTACCACTGGAGCCCCTGTGTGGCCGCTATATTACTGCGCAGCGCATCCTACCTACACCGCTGCCGGTCCCAGCGCTCCGCTGCCTGTCTGTATTGTGCTGCTCCACGTCTGTACCACTGGAGCACCTGTGTGGTCGCTATATTACTGCGCAGCGCATCCTACCTACACCGCTGCCGGTCCCAGCGCTCCGCTGCCTCTCTGTATTGTGCTGCTCCATGTCTGTACCGCTGCAGCACCTGTGTGGCCGCTATATTACTGCGCAGCGCATCCTACCTACACCGCTGCCGGTCCCAGCGCTCCGCTGCCTGTCTGTATTGTGCTGTCCATGTCTGTACCGCTGCAGCACCTGTGTGGCCGCTATATTACTGCACAGCACATCCTACCTACACCGCTGCCGGTCCCAGTGCTCCGCTGCCTGTCTGTATTGTGCTGCTCCATGTCTGTACCGCTGCAGCACCTGTGTGGCTCCTATATTACTGCACAGCGCATCCTACCTACACCGCTGCCGGTCCCAGCGCTCCGCTGCCTGTCTGTATTGTGCTGCTCCACGTCTGTACCGCTGCAGCACCTGTGTGGCCGCTATATTACTGCGCAGCACATCCTACCTACACCGCTGCCGGTCCCAGCGCTCCGCTGCCTGTCTGTATTGTGCTGTCCATGTCTGTACCGCTGCAGCACCTGTGTGGCCGCTATATTACTGCGCAGCGCATCCTACCTACACCGCTGCCGGTCCCAGCGCTCCGCTGCCTGTCTGTATTGTGCTGTCCATGTCTGTACCGCTGCAGCACCTGTGTGGCTCCTATATTACTGCGCAGCGCGTCCTACCTACACCGCTGCCGGTCCCAGCGCTCCGCTGCCTATCTGTATTGTGCTGCTCCATGTCTGTACCGCTGCAGCACCTGTATGGCCGCTATATTACCGCGCAGCGCATCCTACCTACACCGCTACCAGTCCCAGCGCTCTGCTGCCTGTCTGTATTGTGCTGCTCCACGTCTGTACCGCTGCAGCACCTGTGTGGCCGCTATATTACTGCGCAGCACATCCTACCTATGCCGCTACCAGTCCCAGCGCTCCGCTGCCTGTCTGTATTGTGCTGCTCCATGTCTGTACCGCTGCAGCACCTGTGTGTCCGCTCTATTACTGCGCAGCACGTCCTACCTACACCGCTGCCGGTCCCAGCGCTCCGCTGCCTGTCTGTATTGTGCTGCTCCACGTCTGTACCGCTGCAGCACCTGTGTGGCCGCTATATTACTGCGCAGCGCATCCTACCTACACCGCTGCCGGTCCCAGCGCTCTGCTGCCTGTCTGTATTGTGCTGCTCCATGTCTGTACCGCTGCAGCACCTGTGTGGCCGCTATATTACTGCGCAGCACATCCTACCTACACCGCTGCCGGTCCCAGCGCTCCGCTGCCTGTCTGTATTGTGCTGCTCCATGTCTGTACCGCTGGAGCACCTGTGTGTCCGCTCTATTACTGCGCAGCACGTCCTACCTACACCGCTGCCGGTCCCAGCGCTCCGCTGCCTGTCTGTATTGTGCTGCTCCACGTCTGTACCGCTGCAGCACCTGTGTGGCTCCTATATTACTGCGCAGCGCATCCTACCTACACCGCTGCCGGTCCCAGCGCTCCGCTGCCTGTCTGTATTGTGCTGCTCCATGTCTGTACCGCTGGAGCACCTGTGTGGCCACTATATTACCGCGCAGCGCGTCCTACCTACACCGCTGCCGGTCCCAGCGCTCCGCTGCCTGTCTGTATTGTGCTGCTCCATGTCTGTACCGCTGGAGCCCCTGTGTGGCCGCTATATTACTGCGCAGCGCATCCTACCTACACCGCTGCCGGTCCCAGCGCTCCGCTGCCTGTCTGTATTGTGCTGCTCCACGTCTGTACCGCTGCAGCACCTGTGTGGCTCCTATATTACTGCGCAGCGCATCCTACCTACACCGCTGCCGGTCCCAGCGCTCCGCTGCCTGTCTGTATTGTGCTGCTCCACGTCTGTACCGCTGCAGCACCTGTGTGGCTCCTATATTACTGCGCAGCGCATCCTACCTACACCGCTGCCGGTCCCAGCGCTCCGCTGCCTGTCTGTATTGTGCTGCTCCATGTCTGTACCGCTGGAGACCCTGTGTGGCCGCTATATTACTGCACAGCGCATCCTACCTACACCGCTGCCGGTCCCAGCGCTCCGCTGCCTGTCTGTATTGTGCTGCTCCATGTCTGTACCGCTGGAGCCCCTGTGTGGCCGCCATATTACTGCGCAGCGCATCCTACCTACACCGCTGCCGGTCCCAGCGCTCCGCTGCCTGTCTGTATTGTGCTGCTCCATGTCTGTACCGCTGGAGCCCCTGTGTGGCCGCCATATTACTGCGCAGCGCATCCTACCTACACCGCTGCCGGTCCCAGCGCTCCGCTGCCTGTCTGTATTGTGCTGCTCCATGTCTGTACCGCTGGAGCCCCTGTGTGGCCGCTATATTACTGCGCAGCGCATCCTACCTACACCGCTGCCGGACCCAGCGCTCCGCTGCCTGTCTGTATTGTACTGCTCCACGTCTGTACTGCTGCAGCACCTGTGTGGCCGCTCTATTACTGCGCAGCGCGTCCTACCTACACCGCTGCCGGTCCCAGCGCTCCGCTGCCTGTCTGTATTGTGCTGCTCCACGTCTGTACCGCTGCAGCACCTGTGTGGCTCCTATATTACCGCGCAGCACATCCTACCTACACCGCTGCCGGTCCCAGCGCTCCGCTGCCTGTCTGTATTGTGCTGCTCCATGTCTGTACCGCTGCAGCACCTGTGTGGCCTCTCTATTACTGCGCAGTGCATCCTACCTACACCGCTGCCGGTCCCAGCGCTCCGCTGCCTGTCTGTATTGTGCTGCTCCATGTCTGTACTGCTGGAGCCCCTGTGTGGCCGCTCTATTACTGCGCAGCGCATCCTACCTACACCGCTGCCGGTCCCAGCGCTCCGCTGCCTGTCTGTATTGTGCTGCTCCATGTCTGTACCGCTGGAGCACCTGTGTGGCCGCTATATTACCGCGCAGCGCGTCCTACCTACACCGCTGCCGGTCCCAGCGCTCCGCTGCCTGTCTGTATTGTGCTGCTCCACGTCTGTACCGCTGGAGCCCCTGTGTGGCCGCTATATTACTGCGCAGCGCATCCTACCTACACCGCTGCCGGTCCCAGCGCTCTGCTGCCTGTCTGTATTGTGCTGCTCCATGTCTGTACCGCTGCAGCACCTGTGTGGCCGCTATATTACTGCGCAGCACGTCCTACCTATGCCGCTACCAGTCCCAGCGCTCTGCTGCCTGTCTGTATTGTGCTGCTCCACGTCTGTACCGCTGCAGCACCTGTGTGGCCGCTCTATTACTGCGCAGCACATCCTACCTACACCGCTGCCGGTCCCAGCGCTCCGCTGCCTGTCTGTATTGTGCTGCTCCATGTCTGTACCGCTGCAGCACCTGTGTGGCCGCTATATTACTGCGCAGCGCATCCTACCTACACCGCTGCCGGTCCCAGCGCTCTGCTGCCTGTCTGTATTGTGCTGCTCCATGTCTGTACCGCTGCAGCACCTGTGTGGCCGCTATATTACTGCGCAGCGCATCCTACCTATGCCGCTACCAGTCCCAGCGCTCTGCTGCCTGTCTGTATTGTGCTGCTCCACGTCTGTACTGCTGCAGCACCTGTGTGGCCGCTATATTACCGCGCAGCGCATCCTACCTACACCGCTGCCGGTCCCAGCGCTCCGCTGCCTGTCTGTATTGTGCTGCTCCATGTCTGTACCGCTGGAGCCCCTGTGTGGTCGCTATATTACTGCGCAGCACATCCTACCTACACCGCTGCCGGTCCCAGCGCTCCGCTGCCTGTCTGTATTGTGCTGCTCCATGTCTGTACCGCTGGAGCCCCTGTGTGGTCGCTATATTACTGCGCAGCACATCCTACCTACACCGCTGCCGGTCCCAGCGCTCCGCTGCCTGTCTGTATTGTGCTGCTCCACGTCTGTACCGCTGGAGCCCCTGTGTGGCCGCTATATTACTGCGCAGCGCATCCTACCTACACCGCTGCCGGTCCCAGCGCTCCGCTGCCTGTCTGTATTGTGCTGCTCCACGTCTGTACCGCTGGAGCACCTGTGTGGCCGCTATATTACTGCGCAGCGCATCCTACCTATGCCGCTGCCGGTCCCAGCGCTCCGCTGCCTGTCTGTATTGTGCTGCTCCATGTCTGTACCGCTGCAGCACCTGTGTGGCTCCTATATTACTGCGCAGCACATCCTACCTACACCGCTGCCGGTCCCAGCGCTCCGCTGCCTCTCTGTATTGTGCTGCTCCACGTCTGTACCGCTGCAGCACCTGTGTGGCCGCTATATTACTGCGCAGCGCATCCTACCTACACCGCTGCCGGTCCCAGCGCTCCGCTGCCTGTCTGTATTGTGCTGCTCCACGTCTGTACTGCTGCAGCACCTGTGTGGCCGCTATATTACTGCGCAGCGCATCCTACCTACACCGCTGCCGGTCCCAGCGCTCTGCTGCTTGTCTGTATTGTGCTGCTCCACGTCTGTACCGCTGGAGCACCTGTGTGGCCGCTATATTACCGCGCAGCGCGTCCTACCTACACCGCTGCCGGTCCCAGCGCTCCGCTGCCTGTCTGTATTGTGCTGCTCCATGTCTGTACCGCTGCAGCACCTGTGTGGCCGCTCTATTACTGCGCAGCACGTCCTACCTACACCGCTGCTGGTCCCAGCGCTCCGCTGCCTGTCTGTATTGTGCTGCTCCATGTCTGTACCGCTGCAGCACCTGTGTGGCCGCTATATTACTGCGCAGCACATCCTACCTATGCCGCTACCAGTCCCAGCGCTCTGCTGCCTGTCTGTATTGTGCTGCTCCACGTCTGTACCGCTGCAGCACCTGTGTGGCCGCTATATTACTGCGCAGCGCATCCTACCTACACCGCTGCCGGTCCCAGCGCTCCGCTGCCTGCCTGTATTGTGCTGCTCCATGTCTGTACCGCTGGAGCCCCTGTGTGGCCGCTCTATTACTGCGCAGCACATCCTACCTATGCCGCTACCAGTCCCAGCGCTCTGCTGCCTGTCTGTATTGTGCTGCTCCACGTCTGTACCGCTGCAGCACCTGTGTGGCCGCTATATTACTGCGCAGCGCATCCTACCTACACCGCTGCCGGTCCCAGCGCTCCGCTGCCTGTCTGTATTGTGCTGCTCCATGTCTGTACCGCTGGAGCACCTGTGTGTCCGCTCTATTACTGCGCAGCGTGTCCTACCTACACCGCTGCCGGTCCCAGCGCTCCGCTGCCTGTCTGTATTGTGCTGCTCCATGTCTGTACCGCTGGAGCCCCTGTGTGGCCGCTATATTACTGCGCAGCGCATCCTACCTATGCCGCTACCAGTCCCAGCGCTCCGTTGCCTGTCTGTATTGTGCTGCTCCACGTCTGTACCGCTGCAGCACCTGTGTGGCCGCTCTATTACCACGCAGTGCATCCTACCTACACCGCTGCCGGTCCCAGCGCTCCGCTGCCTCTCTGTATTGTGCTGCTCCACGTCTGTACCACTGCAGCACCTGTGTGGCCGCTCTATTACCACGCAGTGCATCCTACCTACACCGCTGCCGGTCCCAGCGCTCCGCTGCCTGTCTGTATTGTGCTGCTCCACGTCTGTACCGCTGCAGCACCTGTGTGGCCGCTCTATTACCACGCAGTGCATCCTACCTACACCGCTGCCGGTCCCAGCGCTCCGCTGCCTGTCTGTATTGTGCTGCTCCATGTCTGTACCGCTGGAGCACCTGTGTGGCCGCTATATTACTGCGCAGCGCATCCTACCTACACCGCTGCCGGTCCCAGCGCTCCGCTGCCTGTCTGTATTGTGCTGCTCCATGTCTGTACCACTGGAGCACCTGTGTGGCCGCTATATTACTGCGCAGCGCATCCTACCTACACCGCTGCCGGTCCCAGCGCTCTGCTGCCTGTCTGTATTGTGCTGCTCCACGTCTGTACCGCTGCAGCACCTGTGTGTCCGCTCTATTACTGCGCAGCGCATCCTACCTACACCGCTGCCGGTCCCAGCGCTCCGCTGCCTGTCTGTATTGTGCTGCTCCATGTCTGTACCGCTGGAGCACCTGTGTGGCCGCTATATTACTGCGCAGCGCATCCTACCTTCACCGCTGCCGGTCCCAGCGCTCCGCTGCCTGTCTGTATTGTGCTGCTCCATGTCTGTACCGCTGCAGCACCTGTGTGGCCGCTATATTACTGCGCAGCGCATCCTACCTACACCGCTGCCGGTCCCAGCGCTCCGCTGCCTGTCTGTATTGTGCTGCTCCATGTCTGTACCGCTGCAGCACCTGTGTGGCCGCTCTATTACTGCGCAGCACGTCCTACCTACACCGCTGCTGGTCCCAGCGCTCCGCTGCCTGTCTGTATTGTGCTGCTCCATGTCTGTACCACTGGAGCACCTGTGTGGTCGCTATATTACTGCGCAGCGCATCCTACCTACACCGCTGCCGGTCCCAGCGCTCCGCTGCCTGTCTGTATTGTGCTGCTCCATGTCTGTACCGCTGGAGCACCTGTGTGGCCTCTCTATTACTGCGCAGCACATCCTACCTACACCGCTGCCGGTCCCAGCGCTCCGCTGCCTGTCTGTATTGTGCTGCTCCATGTCTGTACCGCTGGAGCACCTGTGTGGCTCCTATATTACCGCGCAGCGCATCCTACCTACACCGCTGCCGGTCCCAGCGCTCCGCTGCCTGTCTGTATTGTGCTGCTCCATGTCTGTACCGCTGGAGCACCTGTGTGGCTCCTATATTACCGCGCAGCGCATCCTACCTACACCGCTGCCGGTCCCAGCGCTCCGCTGCCTGTCTGTATTGTGCTGCTCCACATCTGTACCGCTGGAGCCCCTGTGTGGCCGCTATATTACTGCGCAGCACATCCTACCTACACCGCTGCCGGTCCCAGCGCTCCGCTGCCTGTCTGTATTGTGCTGCTCCACGTCTGTACCGCTGCAGCACCTGTGTGGCCGCTATATTACTGCGCAGCGCATCCTACCTACACCGCTGCCGGTCCCAGCGCTCCGCTGCCTGTCTGTATTGTGCTGCTCCATGTCTGTACCGCTGGAGCCCCTGTGTGGCCGCTATATTACTGCGCAGCGCGTCCTACCTACACCACTGCCGGTCCCAGCGCTCCGCTGCCTGTCTGTATTGTGCTGCTCCACATCTGTACCGCTGCAGCACCTGTGTGGCCGCTATATTACTGCGCAGCGCATCCTACCTACACCGCTGCCGGTCCCAGCGCTCCGCTGCCTGTCTGTATTGTGCTGCTCCATGTCTGTACCGCTGGAGCCCCTGTGTGGCCGCTATATTACTGCGCAGCGCGTCCTACCTACACCACTGCCGGTCCCAGCGCTCCGCTGCCTGTCTGTATTGTGCTGCTCCACATCTGTACCGCTGCAGCACCTGTGTGGCCGCTATATTACTGCGCAGCGCATCCTACCTACACCGCTGCCGGTCCCAGCGCTCCGCTGCCTGTCTGTATTGTGCTGCTCCATGTCTGTACCGCTGGAGCCCCTGTGTGGCCGCTATATTACTGCGCAGCGCGTCCTACCTACACCGCTGCCGGTCCCAGCGCTCCGCTGCCTGTCTGTATTGTGCTGCTCCACGTCTGTACCGCTGCAGCACCTGTGTGGCCGCTATATTACTGCGCAGCGCATCCTACCTACACCGCTGCCGGTCCCAGCGCTCCGCTGCCTGTCTGTATTGTGCTGCTCCACGTCTGTACCGCTGCAGCACCTGTGTGGCCGCTATATTACTGCGCAGCGCATCCTACCTACACCGCTGCCGGTCCCAGCGCTCCGCTGCCTGTCTGTATTGTGCTGCTCCATGTCTGTACCGCTGGAGCCCCTGTGTGGCAGCTATATTACTGCGCAGCACGTCCTACCTACACCGCTGCCGGTCCCAGCGCTCCGCTGCCTGTCTGTATTGTGCTGCTCCATGTCTGTACCGCTGGAGCACCTGTGTGGCCGCTATATTACCGTGCCTAGCATCCTACCTACACCGCTGCCGGTCCCAGCGCTCCGCTGCCTGTCTGTATTGTGCTGCTCCATGTCTGTACCGCTGGAGCACCTGTGTGGCCGCTCTATTACTGCGCAGCGCATCCTACCTACACCGCTGCCGGTCCCAGCGCTCCGCTGCCTGTCTGTATTGTGCTGCTCCATGTCTGTACCGCTGGAGCCCCTGTGTGGCCGCTATATTACTGCACAGCGCATCCTACCTACACCGCTGCCGGTCCCAGCGCTCCGCTGCCTGTCTGTATTGTGCTGCTCCATGTCTGTACCGCTGCAGCACCTGTGTGGCCGCTATATTACTGCGCAGCGCGTCCTACCTACACCGCTGCCGGTCCCAGCGCTCCGCTGCCTGTCTGTATTGTGCTGCTCCACGTCTGTACCGCTGGAGCACCTGTGTGGCCGCTCTATTACTGCGCAGCGCATCCTACCTACACCGCTGCCGGTCCCAGCGCTCCGCTGCCTGTCTGTATTGTGCTGCTCCACGTCTGTACCGCTGCAGCACCTGTGTGGCCTCTCTATTACTGCGCAGCGCATCCTACCTACACCGCTGCCGGTCCCAGCGCTCCGCTGCCTGTCTGTATTGTGCTGCTCCACGTCTGTACCGCTGCAGCACCTGTGTGGCCTCTCTATTACTGCGCAGCGCATCCTACCTACACCGCTGCCGGTCCCAGCGCTCCGCTGCCTGTCTGTATTGTGCTGCTCCACGTCTGTACCGCTGGAGCACCTGTGTGGCCGCTATATTACCGTGCCTAGCATCCTACCTACACCGCTGCCGGTCCCAGCGCTCCGCTGCCTGTCTGTATTGTGCTGCTCCATGTCTGTACCGCTGCAGCACCTGTGTGGCCACTATATTACTGCGCAGCACATCCTACCTACACCGCTGCCGGTCCCAGCGCTCCGCTGCCTGTCTGTATTTTGCTGCTCCATGTCTGTACCGCTGCAGCACCTGTGTGGCCACTATATTACTGCGCAGCACATCCTACCTACACCGCTGCCGGTCCCAGCGCTCCGCTGCCTGTCTGTATTGTGCTGCTCCATGTCTGTACCGCTGGAACACCTGTGTGGCCGCTATATTACCGTGCCTAGTGTCCTACCTACACCGCTGCCGGTCCCAGCGCTCCGCTGCCTGTCTGTATTGTGCTGCTCCATGTCTGTACCGCTGGAGCCCCTGTGTGGCCGCTCTATTACTGCGCAGCGCATCCTACCTACGCCGCTGCCGGTCCCAGCGCTCCGCTGCCTGTCTGTATTGTACTGCTCCATGTCTGTACCGCTGGAGCCCCTGTGTGGCCGCTATATTACTGCACAGCGCATCCTACCTACACCGCTGCCGGTCCCAGCGCTCCGCTGCCTGTCTGTATTGTGCTGCTCCATGTCTGTACCGCTGCAGCACCTGTGTGGCCGCTATATTACTGCGCAGCGCATCCTACCTACACCGCTGCCGGTCCCAGCGCTCCGCTGCCTGTCTGTATTGTGCTGCTCCATGTCTGTACCGCTGGAGCCCCTGTGTGGCCGCTATATTACTGCGCAGCGCATCCTACCTACACCGCTGCCGGTCCCAGCGCTCCGCTGCCTGTCTGTATTGTGCTGCTCCATGTCTGTACCGCTGGAGCACCTGTGTGGCCGCTATATTACCACGCAGCGCGTCCTACCTACACCGCTGCCGGTCCCAGCGCTCCGCTGCCTGTCTGTATTGTGCTGCTCCATGTCTGTACCGCTGGAGCACCTGTGTGGCCGCTATATTACTGCGCAGCGCATCCTACCTACACCGCTGCCGGTCCCAGCGCTCCGCTGCCTGTCTGTATTGTGCTGCTCCATGTCTGTACCGCTGGAGCACCTGTGTGTCCTCTCTATTACTGCGCAGCGCATCCTACCTACACCGCTGCCGGTCCCAGCGCTCCGCTGCCTGTCTGTATTGTGCTGCTCCATGTCTGTACCGCTGGAGCACCTGTGTGTCCGCTCTATTACTGCGCAGCACGTCCTACATATGCCGCTACCAGTCCCAGCGCTCCGCTGCCTGTCTGTATTGTGCTGCTCCATGTCTGTACCGCTGGAGCCCCTGTGTGGCCGCTATATTACTGCGCAGCGCATCCTACCTACACCGCTGCCGGTCCCAGCGCTCCGCTGCCTGTCTGTATTGTGCTGCTCCACGTCTGTACCGCTGCAGCACCTGTGTGGCCACTATATTACTGCGCAGCACATCCTACCTACACCGCTGCCGGTCCCAGCGCTCCGCTGCCTGTCTGTATTGTGCTGCTCCACGTCTGTACCGCTGCAGCACCTGTGTGGCCGCTATATTACTGCGCAGCACATCCTACCTATGCCGCTACCAGTCCCAGCGCTCTGCTGCCTGTCTGTATTGTGCTGCTCCACGTCTGTACCGCTGCAGCACCTGTGTGGCCGCTATATTACTGCGCAGCACGTCCTACCTACACCGCTGCCGGTCCCAGCGCTCCGCTGCCTGTTTGTATTGTGCTGCTCCACGTCTGTACCACTGGAGCCCCTGTGTGGCCGCTATATTACTGCGCAGCGCATCCTACCTACACCGCTGCCGGTCCCAGCGCTCCGCTGCCTGTCTGTATTGTGCTGCTCCATGTCTGTACCGCTGGAGACCCTGTGTGGCCGCTATATTACTGCGCAGCGCATCCTACCTACACCGCTGCCAGACCCAGCGCTCCGCTGCCTGTCTGTATTGTGCTGCTCCATGTCTGTACCGCTGCAGCCCCTGTGTGGCTCCTATATTACTGCGCAGCGCATCCTACCTACACCGCTGCCGGTCCCAGCGCTCCGCTGCCTGTCTGTATTGTGCTGCTCCACGTCTGTACCGCTGCAGCACCTGTGTGGTCGCTATATTACTGCGCAGCGCATCCTACCTACACCGCTGCCAGTCCCAGCGCTCCGCTGCCTGTCTGTATTGTGCTGCTCCATGTCTGTACCGCTGCAGCACCTGTGTGGTCGCTATATTACTGCGCAGCGCATCCTACCTACACCGCTGCCGGTCCCAGCGCTCCGCTGCCTCTCTGTATTGTGCTGCTCCATGTCTGTACCGCTGCAGCACCTGTGTGGCCGCTATATTACTGCGCAGCGCATCCTACCTACACCGCTGCCGGTCCCAGCGCTCCGCTGCCTGTCTGTATTGTGCTGTCCATGTCTGTACCGCTGCAGCACCTGTGTGGCTCCTATATTACTGCACAGCGCATCCTACCTACACCGCTGCCGGTCCCAGCGCTCCGCTGCCTGTCTGTATTGTGCTGTCCATGTCTGTACCGCTGCAGCACCTGTGTGGCCGCTATATTACTGCGCAGCGCATCCTACCTACACCGCTGCCGGTCCCAGCGCTCCGCTGCCTGTCTGTATTGTGCTGTCCATGTCTGTACCGCTGCAGCACCTGTGTGGCTCCTATATTACTGCGCAGCGCGTCCTACCTACACCGCTGCCGGTCCCAGCGCTCCGCTGCCTATCTGTATTGTGCTGCTCCATGTCTGTACCGCTGCAGCACCTGTATGGCCGCTATATTACCGCGCAGCGCATCCTACCTACACCGCTACCAGTCCCAGCGCTCTGCTGCCTGTCTGTATTGTGCTGCTCCACGTCTGTACCGCTGCAGCACCTGTGTGGCCGCTATATTACTGCGCAGCACATCCTACCTATGCCGCTACCAGTCCCAGCGCTCCGCTGCCTGTCTGTATTGTGCTGCTCCATGTCTGTACCGCTGCAGCACCTGTGTGTCCGCTCTATTACTGCGCAGCACGTCCTACCTACACCGCTGCCGGTCCCAGCGCTCCGCTGCCTGTCTGTATTGTGCTGCTCCACGTCTGTACCGCTGCAGCACCTGTGTGGCCGCTATATTACTGCGCAGCGCATCCTACCTACACCGCTGCCGGTCCCAGCGCTCTGCTGCCTGTCTGTATTGTGCTGCTCCATGTCTGTACCGCTGCAGCACCTGTGTGGCCGCTATATTACTGCGCAGCACATCCTACCTACACCGCTGCCGGTCCCAGCGCTCCGCTGCCTGTCTGTATTGTGCTGCTCCATGTCTGTACCGCTGGAGCACCTGTGTGTCCGCTCTATTACTGCGCAGCACGTCCTACCTACACCGCTGCCGGTCCCAGCGCTCCGCTGCCTGTCTGTATTGTGCTGCTCCACGTCTGTACCGCTGCAGCACCTGTGTGGCTCCTATATTACTGCGCAGCGCATCCTACCTACACCGCTGCCGGTCCCAGCGCTCCGCTGCCTGTCTGTATTGTGCTGCTCCATGTCTGTACCGCTGGAGCACCTGTGTGGCCACTATATTACCGCGCAGCGCGTCCTACCTACACCGCTGCCGGTCCCAGCGCTCCGCTGCCTGTCTGTATTGTGCTGCTCCATGTCTGTACCGCTGGAGCCCCTGTGTGGCCGCTATATTACTGCGCAGCGCATCCTACCTACACCGCTGCCGGTCCCAGCGCTCCGCTGCCTGTCTGTATTGTGCTGCTCCACGTCTGTACCGCTGCAGCACCTGTGTGGCCACTATATTACCGCGCAGCGCGTCCTACCTACACCGCTGCCGGTCCCAGCGCTCCGCTGCCTGTCTGTATTGTGCTGCTCCATGTCTGTACCGCTGGAGCCCCTGTGTGGCCGCTATATTACTGCGCAGCGCATCCTACCTACACCGCTGCCGGTCCCAGCGCTCCGCTGCCTGTCTGTATTGTGCTGCTCCATGTCTGTACCGCTGGAGCCCCTGTGTGGCCGCCATATTACTGCGCAGCGCATCCTACCTACACCGCTGCCGGTCCCAGCGCTCCGCTGCCTGTCTGTATTGTGCTGCTCCATGTCTGTACCGCTGGAGCCCCTGTGTGGCCGCCATATTACTGCGCAGCGCATCCTACCTACACCGCTGCCGGTCCCAGCGCTCTGCTGCCTGTCTGTATTGTGCTGCTCCATGTCTGTACCGCTGGAGCCCCTGTGTGGCCGCTATATTACTGCGCAGCGCATCCTACCTACACCGCTGCCGGTCCCAGCGCTCCGCTGCCTGTCTGTATTGTACTGCTCCACGTCTGTACTGCTGCAGCACCTGTGTGGCCGCTCTATTACTGCGCAGCGCGTCCTACCTACACCGCTGCCGGTCCCAGCGCTCCGCTGCCTGTCTGTATTGTGCTGCTCCACGTCTGTACCGCTGCAGCACCTGTGTGGCTCCTATATTACCGCGCAGCACATCCTACCTACACCGCTGCCGGTCCCAGCGCTCCGCTGCCTGTCTGTATTGTGCTGCTCCATGTCTGTACCGCTGCAGCACCTGTGTGGCCTCTCTATTACTGCGCAGTGCATCCTACCTACACCGCTGCCGGTCCCAGCGCTCCGCTGCCTGTCTGTATTGTGCTGCTCCATGTCTGTACTGCTGGAGCCCCTGTGTGGCCGCTCTATTACTGCGCAGCGCATCCTACCTACACCGCTGCCGGTCCCAGCGCTCCGCTGCCTGTCTGTATTGTGCTGCTCCATGTCTGTACCGCTGGAGCACCTGTGTGGCCGCTATATTACCGCGCAGCGCGTCCTACCTACACCGCTGCCGGTCCCAGCGCTCCGCTGCCTGTCTGTATTGTGCTGCTCCACGTCTGTACCGCTGCAGCACCTGTGTGGCCGCTATATTACTGCGCAGCGCATCCTACCTACACCGCTGCCGGTCCCAGCGCTCTGCTGCCTGTCTGTATTGTGCTGCTCCATGTCTGTACCGCTGCAGCACCTGTGTGGCCGCTATATTACTGCGCAGCACGTCCTACCTATGCCGCTACCAGTCCCAGCGCTCTGCTGCCTGTCTGTATTGTGCTGCTCCACGTCTGTACCGCTGCAGCACCTGTGTGGCCGCTCTATTACTGCGCAGCACATCCTACCTACACCGCTGCCGGTCCCAGCGCTCCGCTGCCTGTCTGTATTGTGCTGCTCCATGTCTGTACCGCTGCAGCACCTGTGTGGCCGCTATATTACTGCGCAGCGCATCCTACCTACACCGCTGCCGGTCCCAGCGCTCTGCTGCCTGTCTGTATTGTGCTGCTCCATGTCTGTACCGCTGCAGCACCTGTGTGGCCGCTATATTACTGCGCAGCGCATCCTACCTATGCCGCTACCAGTCCCAGCGCTCTGCTGCCTGTCTGTATTGTGCTGCTCCACGTCTGTACTGCTGCAGCACCTGTGTGGCCGCTATATTACCGCGCAGCGCATCCTACCTACACCGCTGCCGGTCCCAGCGCTCCGCTGCCTGTCAGTATTGTGCTGCTCCATGTCTGTACCGCTGGAGCCCCTGTGTGGTCGCTATATTACTGCGCAGCGCATCCTACCTACACCGCTGCCGGTCCCAGCGCTCCGCTGCCTGTCTGTATTGTGCTGCTCCATGTCTGTACCGCTGGAGCCCCTGTGTGGTCGCTATATTACTGCGCAGCACATCCTACCTACACCGCTGCCGGTCCCAGCGCTCCGCTGCCTGTCTGTATTGTGCTGCTCCACGTCTGTACCGCTGGAGCCCCTGTGTGGCCGCTATATTACTGCGCAGCGCATCCTACCTACACCGCTGCCGGTCCCAGCGCTCCGCTGCCTGTCTGTATTGTGCTGCTCCACGTCTGTACCGCTGGAGCACCTGTGTGGCCGCTATATTACTGCGCAGCGCATCCTACCTATGCCGCTGCCGGTCCCAGCGCTCCGCTGCCTGTCTGTATTGTGCTGCTCCATGTCTGTACCGCTGCAGCACCTGTGTGGCTCCTATATTACTGCGCAGCACATCCTACCTACACCGCTGCCGGTCCCAGCGCTCCGCTGCCTCTCTGTATTGTGCTGCTCCACGTCTGTACCACTGGAGCACCTGTGTGGCCGCTATATTACTGCGCAGCACATCCTACCTACACCGCTGCCGGTCCCAGCGCTCCGCTGCCTCTCTGTATTGTGCTGCTCCACGTCTGTACCGCTGCAGCACCTGTGTGGCCGCTATATTACTGCGCAGCGCATCCTACCTACACCGCTGCCGGTCCCAGCGCTCCGCTGCCTGTCTGTATTGTGCTGCTCCACGTCTGTACTGCTGCAGCACCTGTGTGGCCGCTATATTACTGCGCAGCGCATCCTACCTACACCGCTGCCGGTCCCAGCGCTCCGCTGCCTGTCTGTATTGTGCTGCTCCATGTCTGTACCGCTGCAGCACCTGTGTGGCCGCTCTATTACTGCGCAGCACGTCCTACCTACACCGCTGCTGGTCCCAGCGCTCCGCTGCCTGTCTGTATTGTGCTGCTCCATGTCTGTACCGCTGCAGCACCTGTGTGGCCGCTATATTACTGCGCAGCACATCCTACCTATGCCGCTACCAGTCCCAGCGCTCTGCTGCCTGTCTGTATTGTGCTGCTCCACGTCTGTACCGCTGCAGCACCTGTGTGGCCGCTATATTACTGCGCAGCGCATCCTACCTACACCGCTGCCGGTCCCAGCGCTCCGCTGCCTGCCTGTATTGTGCTGCTCCATGTCTGTACCGCTGGAGCCCCTGTGTGGCCGCTCTATTACTGCGCAGCACATCCTACCTATGCCGCTACCAGTCCCAGCGCTCTGCTGCCTGTCTGTATTGTGCTGCTCCACGTCTGTACCGCTGCAGCACCTGTGTGGCCGCTATATTACTGCGCAGCGCATCCTACCTACACCGCTGCCGGTCCCAGCGCTCCGCTGCCTGTCTGTATTGTGCTGCTCCATGTCTGTACCGCTGGAGCCCCTGTGTGGCCGCTATATTACTGCGCAGCGCATCCTACCTACACCGCTGCCGGTCCCAGCGCTCCGCTGCCTGTCTGTATTGTGCGGCTCCATGTCTGTACCGCTGCAGCACCTGTGTGTCCGCTCTATTACTGCGCAGCGTGTCCTACCTACACCGCTGCCGGTCCCAGCGCTCCGCTGCCTGTCTGTATTGTGCTGCTCCATGTCTGTACCGCTGGAGCCCCTGTGTGGCCGCTATATTACTGCGCAGCGCATCCTACCTATGCCGCTACCAGTCCCAGCGCTCCGTTGCCTGTCTGTATTGTGCTGCTCCACGTCTGTACCGCTGCAGCACCTGTGTGGCCGCTCTATTACCACGCAGTGCATCCTACCTACACCGCTGCCGGTCCCAGCGCTCCGCTGCCTCTCTGTATTGTGCTGCTCCACGTCTGTACCACTGCAGCACCTGTGTGGCCGCTCTATTACCACGCAGTGCATCCTACCTACACCGCTGCCGGTCCCAGCGCTCCGCTGCCTGTCTGTATTGTGCTGCTCCACGTCTGTACCGCTGCAGCACCTGTGTGGCCGCTCTATTACCACGCAGTGCATCCTACCTACACCGCTGCCGGTCCCAGCGCTCCGCTGCCTGTCTGTATTGTGCTGCTCCATGTCTGTACCGCTGCAGCACCTGTGTGGCCGCTATATTACTGCGCAGCACATCCTACCTACACCGCTGCCGGTCCCAGCGCTCCGCTGCCTGTCTGTATTGTGCTGCTCCATGTCTGTACCGCTGGAGCACCTGTGTGGCCGCTATATTACTGCGCAGCGCATCCTACCTACACCGCTGCCGGTCCCAGCGCTCCGCTGCCTGTCTGTATTGTGCTGCTCCATGTCTGTACCACTGGAGCACCTGTGTGGCCGCTATATTACTGCGCAGCGCATCCTACCTACACCGCTGCCGGTCCCAGCGCTCTGCTGCCTGTCTGTATTGTGCTGCTCCACGTCTGTACCGCTGCAGCACCTGTGTGTCCGCTCTATTACTGCGCAGCGCATCCTACCTACACCGCTGCCGGTCCCAGCGCTCCGCTGCCTGTCTGTATTGTGCTGCTCCATGTCTGTACCGCTGGAGCACCTGTGTGGCCGCTATATTACTGCGCAGCGCATCCTACCTACACCGCTGCCGGTCCCAGCGCTCCGCTGCCTGTCTGTATTGTGCTGCTCCATGTCTGTACCGCTGCAGCACCTGTGTGGCCGCTATATTACTGCGCAGCGCATCCTACCTACACCGCTGCCGGTCCCAGCGCTCCGCTGCCTGTCTGTATTGTGCTGCTCCATGTCTGTACCGCTGCAGCACCTGTGTGGCCGCTCTATTACTGCGCAGCACGTCCTACCTACACCGCTGCTGGTCCCAGCGCTCCGCTGCCTGTCTGTATTGTGCTGCTCCATGTCTGTACCACTGGAGCACCTGTGTGGTCGCTATATTACTGCGCAGCGCATCCTACCTACACCGCTGCCGGTCCCAGCGCTCCGCTGCCTGTCTGTATTGTGCTGCTCCATGTCTGTACCGCTGGAGCACCTGTGTGGCCTCTCTATTACTGCGCAGCACATCCTACCTACACCGCTGCCGGTCCCAGCGCTCCGCTGCCTGTCTGTATTGTGCTGCTCCATGTCTGTACCGCTGGAGCACCTGTGTGGCCGCTATATTACCGCGCAGCGCATCCTACCTACACCGCTGCCGGTCCCAGCGCTCCGCTGCCTGTCTGTATTGTGCTGCTCCACATCTGTACCGCTGGAGCCCCTGTGTGGCCGCTATATTACTGCGCAGCACATCCTACCTACACCGCTGCCGGTCCCAGCGCTCCGCTGCCTGTCTGTATTGTGCTGCTCCACGTCTGTACCGCTGCAGCACCTGTGTGGCCGCTATATTACTGCGCAGCGCATCCTACCTACACCGCTGCCGGTCCCAGCGCTCCGCTGCCTGTCTGTATTGTGCTGCTCCATGTCTGTACCGCTGGAGCCCCTGTGTGGCCGCTATATTACTGCGCAGCGCGTCCTACCTACACCACTGCCGGTCCCAGCGCTCCGCTGCCTGTCTGTATTGTGCTGCTCCACATCTGTACCGCTGCAGCACCTGTGTGGCCGCTATATTACTGCGCAGCGCATCCTACCTACACCGCTGCCGGTCCCAGCGCTCCGCTGCCTGTCTGTATTGTGCTGCTCCATGTCTGTACCGCTGGAGCCCCTGTGTGGCCGCTATATTACTGCGCAGCGCGTCCTACCTACACCACTGCCGGTCCCAGCGCTCCGCTGCCTGTCTGTATTGTGCTGCTCCACATCTGTACCGCTGCAGCACCTGTGTGGCCGCTATATTACTGCGCAGCGCATCCTACCTACACCGCTGCCGGTCCCAGCGCTCCGCTGCCTGTCTGTATTGTGCTGCTCCATGTCTGTACCGCTGGAGCCCCTGTGTGGCCGCTATATTACTGCGCAGCGCGTCCTACCTACACCGCTGCCGGTCCCAGCGCTCCGCTGCCTGTCTGTATTGTGCTGCTCCACGTCTGTACCGCTGCAGCACCTGTGTGGCCGCTATATTACTGCGCAGCGCATCCTACCTACACCGCTGCCGGTCCCAGCGCTCCGCTGCCTGTCTGTATTGTGCTGCTCCACGTCTGTACCGCTGCAGCACCTGTGTGGCCGCTATATTACTGCGCAGCGCATCCTACCTACACCGCTGCCGGTCCCAGCGCTCCGCTGCCTGTCTGTATTGTGCTGCTCCATGTCTGTACCGCTGGAGCCCCTGTGTGGCAGCTATATTACTGCGCAGCACGTCCTACCTACACCGCTGCCGGTCCCAGCGCTCCGCTGCCTGTCTGTATTGTGCTGCTCCATGTCTGTACCGCTGGAGCACCTGTGTGGCCGCTATATTACCGTGCCTAGCATCCTACCTACACCGCTGCCGGTCCCAGCGCTCCGCTGCCTGTCTGTATTGTGCTGCTCCATGTCTGTACCGCTGGAGCACCTGTGTGGCCGCTCTATTACTGCGCAGCGCATCCTACCTACACCGCTGCCGGTCCCAGCGCTCCGCTGCCTGTCTGTATTGTGCTGCTCCATGTCTGTACCGCTGGAGCCCCTGTGTGGCCGCTATATTACTGCACAGCGCATCCTACCTACACCGCTGCCGGTCCCAGCGCTCCGCTGCCTGTCTGTATTGTGCTGCTCCATGTCTGTACCGCTGCAGCACCTGTGTGGCCGCTATATTACTGCGCAGCGCGTCCTACCTACACCGCTGCCGGTCCCAGCGCTCCGCTGCCTGTCTGTATTGTGCTGCTCCACGTCTGTACCGCTGGAGCACCTGTGTGGCCGCTCTATTACTGCGCAGCGCATCCTACCTACACCGCTGCCGGTCCCAGCGCTCCGCTGCCTGTCTGTATTGTGCTGCTCCACGTCTGTACCGCTGCAGCACCTGTGTGGCCTCTCTATTACTGCGCAGCGCATCCTACCTACACCGCTGCCGGTCCCAGCGCTCCGCTGCCTGTCTGTATTGTGCTGCTCCACGTCTGTACCGCTGCAGCACCTGTGTGGCCTCTCTATTACTGCGCAGCGCATCCTACCTACACCGCTGCCGGTCCCAGCGCTCCGCTGCCTGTCTGTATTGTGCTGCTCCACGTCTGTACCGCTGGAGCACCTGTGTGGCCGCTATATTACCGTGCCTAGCATCCTACCTACACCGCTGCCGGTCCCAGCGCTCCGCTGCCTGTCTGTATTGTGCTGCTCCATGTCTGTACCGCTGCAGCACCTGTGTGGCCACTATATTACTGCGCAGCACATCCTACCTACACCGCTGCCGGTCCCAGCGCTCCGCTGCCTGTCTGTATTTTGCTGCTCCATGTCTGTACCGCTGCAGCACCTGTGTGGCCACTATATTACTGCGCAGCACATCCTACCTACACCGCTGCCGGTCCCAGCGCTCCGCTGCCTGTCTGTATTGTGCTGCTCCATGTCTGTACCGCTGGAACACCTGTGTGGCCGCTATATTACCGTGCCTAGTGTCCTACCTACACCGCTGCCGGTCCCAGCGCTCCGCTGCCTGTCTGTATTGTGCTGCTCCATGTCTGTACCGCTGGAGCCCCTGTGTGGCCGCTCTATTACTGCGCAGCGCATCCTACCTACGCCGCTGCCGGTCCCAGCGCTCCGCTGCCTGTCTGTATTGTACTGCTCCATGTCTGTACCGCTGGAGCCCCTGTGTGGCCGCTATATTACTGCGCAGCGCATCCTACCTACACCGCTGCCGGTCCCAGCGCTCCGCTGCCTGTCTGTATTGTGCTGCTCCATGTCTGTACCGCTGGAGCACCTGTGTGGCCGCTATATTACCACGCAGCGCGTCCTACCTACACCGCTGCCGGTCCCAGCGCTCCGCTGCCTGTCTGTATTGTGCTGCTCCATGTCTGTACCGCTGGAGCACCTGTGTGGCCGCTATATTACTGCGCAGCGCATCCTACCTACACCGCTGCCGGTCCCAGCGCTCCGCTGCCTGCCTGTATTGTGCTGCTCCACTTCTGTACTGCTGGCGCACCTGTGTGGCCGCTATATTACCGTGCCTAGCGTCCTACCTATGCTGCTGCCGGTCCCAGCGCTCTGCATCCATCCCTCTCCCCGTCTATACTCTCTCTCTTCAGTAACCTCCCCCGGCCTTCGCCACCAGTGGTCCCGCTGAGCGCTGCATTCTCTGGCCGTGTGTGCCAGCAGAGGAAGCGCGGTGAGCAGGGGATGACTGCACTTGCATAAAGAGCCACTGGGAGCCGGGAGGAATAAAGTGGTGTGGGTGCCGGTTCATGTACGATCGGGATACCCTTGTATTCTATTCCTATATATCCCTTCTCCCTAACACTAGTGCTCTGGATACAACCAGTACTCACTCAGGGCTGGCTGCTGCATTAATCTCTCTGTGCTCCTGGATCTCCTGTAGAGAGGTGCAGATCCCTTCAGATGGGATCTTTGTCTCTCTAATCTTAAGGCTTTTGTCCCCCTTATAATTAGGTTGACGCAGAATCAGTACTGTATAATGGAGTAGGAGCTGCTTCTCAGTGCTGTGCCTCCAGCACAATCTTTCAAACTGAGGGATGGGGGGGGGGGGGTGAAGGGGGAGGAGCCAGCTGTGCATAGCATTTATAATTTTAGATTATGCCACACCTCTGGTTGCTAACTTCACACCCTACTGTATAAGCTGTTCCAGTGCCCCCTAGTGGATAAAAGAGAAATGAAAGTTTTTGAATGACCATACAAGGAGAAGCGTGTTTTAGTAGGTAATAGAGGGGACGAGCGGGGGGAGAGCAAATGGTATTCTGACCCTCATTACACGTAAGCAGCGTGTAACTACTCAGATAGCTAAACCATGTCCATCTCTCAATGCACGGAGGATGAGATTTCTGGAAGTGTAAACCTTTTATTAATACTGACTGGAATGACTGTCCATATAATATAGCTCTAGTTCTGCTGAATAGGTCACTGTACATGTAACAGATAAGAGAATAAACAGTGCACGGAAATAAGATGTAAGACTCTGGGGTAGAGGAGACGTAACGCAGCCGGTCAGCAACTCATGCGCAGATAACGGAGTAGTAACAAACATGGAGGATGATGGGGGATTATATCTGGGGGCTAATACAAGAAAGTCCATCCAATCACAGGAGAAATACAACAAATATTCATTTCTAAACCTTTTTTTATATTTTCTGTTTTTATTTGTTTTTGTAAATAAAAGTAATTAAAATTCAAAACAAAAAGTTTGTTTTATTTTTACATGCAATAAAAGTTATGAAAATAGGGAAATTTTCTTACAATCCGTAATTTCATTCTGATAGCTACAAAAGGAAACTTTTTCTGGTAAATCTATTTTTTCTTTAATTAGTAATGTGAAAGAAATAAAAATCAGATATGCAGAACCCGGACTCACAATTTGTGTTGACCGGTGTTATGAAACGACTGTGCATGTGTACGGATCGTAATGTGCAGGTGCAACGCCAAATTCCCCCAAATCCTGTGCCCAAGTGTTTTCAGGGCGGGTGTGTGACGTCCGCTCCGGCCCCGATCACCCTGATTCTATCACACTGTAGGAGTAAGTCCTGGCCAGAGGCGGATTTAGACCTCATGGGGCCCTAGGTAAGACACTGGTGTGGGGCCCCCTCCCTCATACAATCTGTAGCACTATATATTCCTTCCTGATTCACGCCAATTGCATTATCCGTCACGCCGTTAGCTGCGGCAGTAGTGACGCTGGTGTCATGGACGCCACATAAAAGAAAAGGAAGAAGTAAGCGTGGACAGTGCGAGGAAACACAGAGAGCCGTAGCGTCAGACTTACAGCTATTTATTGTGTATACTGAGAGGAGCCATATGTTTGTAATTCAGACTGAAGATTGTGGAGAGATAAAGTGAGAGGAATGTCATCTGCAGAGAGTGAAATGTTGTAACGGTTCTTCCCCACTTCAATCCCTTTAATATTAGGGTTAGCTGTAATTCAGTGGCTGTCAAACTCGGTCCTCAGGACCCCACACAGTGCATGTTTTGCAGGTAACCCAGCAGGTGCACAGGTGTATTAATTACTCACTGACACATTTTAAAAGGTCCACAGGTGGAGCTAATTATGTCTCTTGTGATTCTGTTAGGAGACCTGCAAAACATGCACTGTTTGGGGTCCTGAGGACCGAGTTTGAGAACCTGTGCACTAGACCACAGGTTCTCAAACTCGGTCCTCAGGACCCCACACAGTGCACGTTTTGCAGGTCTCCTCACAGAATCACAAATGAAATAATTAACTTCACCTGTGGACCTTTTAAAATCTTTTTTGCTGCCTTGCGATCAGATAGTCTCTGCCTATGGGGGAGTGTATTTTCGCTTTGCAAGTGTGGGAACGCGTGTGCTGCCGAGTGGCCCAAAAAAGTTTTGTGCAGTTTCTAAGTAGCTCTAGACTTACTCAGCCCTTGCGATCATTTCAGCCTGTCTGGTCCGGATTTGATGTCAGACACCCGCCCTGCAAACTCTTGGACACGCCTGCGTTTTTTCAACCACTCCCTAAAAACGGTCAGTTGACACCCATGAACGCCCTCTTCCTGTCAATCACCTTGTGATCGCCCGTGCGAATGGATTCTTTGTAAAATCCATCGCACAGCAACGATCCGCTTTGTACCCTTACGACGCGCCTGTGCATTGTAGTGCATACGCATGCGCAGTGTCAAAGTAAAAAATATTACAGAGAACATACAGACTCCACACATTATGAGTTGCTAAGCTTGCTAATATGCGCAGCGAGCACAGCAATATATGGTAACATACGCATTTACACAGACATGCCACAGAGATAGATTCGACACATATTTCATACAGCACATAATTATAACATATCAAGCGCCAGACGTCATAATGTTTTAAAATTATATAATGGAGTAAAGTCATGTATGTGTATCATTGGAACGAAGCAAGAAAGACATGTCGTGTTTGGTATTAAAGCAACCAGATTAATGTGTATATCAATTTGATGCCTGTTATTAAGTTGTAGCTCATTGCAACAAGTAGATATGATTAAATGTATGAAAGCTAAAGTCACTCTTATTAGAACAGTGGATTTCCTGGAAGACAGCATGCCTGACCAGTGGCTATCTCCTGTGATTACACCATCAAGGCTGGACCTTGCTTGCATATGAACTGACCAATGACTCATCATGAATGAGAAAGTTCCCTACCCTAGACTAGTCACAAGAGATCTGTATACGCCCCCAAGAGACTCAGTGTATTGCTGAAGAGACACACAGAAGCGTGCTTTTTCCCCTGGGTCCCGAGCTTGATGGAGTGTTGGTAATATTTTGCTTCTGTTAGCTGGAGTTGAGACACAGCTGAAGATGAAGGAACTGGAGCGATTATAAAGTGCATTGAGGGAGATGGTGATGTATTACTGGCCGTGTCTGTAATGAATTAGTTTGTATTAACTGCTTACTGTGTAAATTGTAACCATGTAACTATATATATATATATATATATATATATATATATATATACTGTACATTGTGATATATTGAATACATATCCTTTTTTTAACATCAATAATTTTTATTGGATTTTGGGGGGATACAGAAAAAAAACAGGGTGTACACGTCAATGAAATAAAACATACATATGAGACAGATAACATAGCAACTAAGCAGGTATACAGGTATCCTAGTCATATTAACAGATGAAGATGTGCAGAGCTAGGTCAATAGGGTTTATCAACTCCACCCCTAGCATCAGGGGGGAGGCAGTTGATAGCATTATAAACATAACAGCTAGTATAAACCAAAAGGAAAAGCATGGGAGATGGAGCACTCAAGAAGTAGTAGATTCCTCATTCAGGCTAAATTGTAAAAGGGTGTCTTCCCTGGGTGTGATATGAGAGCAGAACCTTCACCCTCCGTGACGTATTCATGCCAATGGAACCATCGCATAATGGGAGAGGAAGCAGAGGAGGAATAAGGCACACATTCAGTTTCCATGGTATAATGGAAATTAACTTTATGGAACACTTTTAGAGCAGGAGGGACTATCGCTTGTTTCCAGGCTTGGGCCAAGGTTGCCTTTGCTGCTATACAAATGTGTCCCAATAAGTACCTTTGGGAGGCTGAGACCTCCAGGGTATATATATGTAGGAGAGAGAGCTAAAGCTGGGGATGGGCTTAAAGATAGACATAAAACTTTATTTATCAGCATAAATACATCTGCCCAGAAAGTTTGGAGAAGGTGACATGACCAGAAAATGTGATACAAATGTCCTATTTCTCCGCAATTTCTCCAACAGTGTGGTGAGCAGGAAGGCCAAAATGTATGCAGTCTGTCCGGGGTCAGGTATAATCTATTGAGTAATTTAACATGCATTTCTGAATGGTTTAAACAGCGAGACATGCGGAATGTTAAACGATATCATTTCTCCCATGGTGTCTCTGCTATGGGAATACCCAAGTCCCTCTCCCAGAGCTTCTGGGCATTAGACTTTTGGTATGGGACCAATGAGATGAGTGCATTGTACCAATAAGTGATATCTTTAGTTGATGTAGGCAATACCACGCGGGATAGGATAGACTGAACTAGAGGGCTGGGGGGAGTTTGTACGATGGGTAGACTCTTAAACCAGTGTCTGATTTGGAAGTAGTGAAATAGTTCAGTACTCGGGAGGGAGAATTTATCGTGCAACTGGGCGAATGAAAGAAAGGCAGTTCCATCTAATAAGTCTCCAAGGGTATAAATATTACAAGCCTTCCATACAGAGATATGTAAGTTGGGAATTAATTTACTCACTGCTTTAAGTGAAAGGGCCGTGTAGGGGGTAGTAATGCCAGGGAGCTTACTTATCAAACTATCCCATATTCGTAAAGAAGAAGCCGTAGAGGGAAGGATGGTCAAGTCGATGGGACGTAGGGCTTTAGGAGTCCACAACAGATCTGCTAAGGGGTTTCCTATGCAACCAACATCTTCAATGTGGGCCCACAAGGATACGGGGTTGGAGGGATTCCAAAATTTAAGTTGGGCAAGCACACATGATTCCTGATACAGACTCAGGTCGGGTAGTGCGAGACCTCCTCTGTGTCGAGGGTGTATCATTCTAGCATGTGCCAATTTTGGGAGGTGCGATTTCCACAGGTATTTTGTCAAGACAACTCTGCATTTATCGAGATATGGTTTGTGGAAAGAATTGTTTTAAATGTGTCCAGCTCGCTTTGTTGTTGGTCATGAGCTGTAATGAGATCATTATGTGACGTCACCAGTTCTTCCAATTTGCGCTCTAGAGTGTCAGTTCTATCCCCAATGGCTTTTAGCTCAACCTTGACTTCACGTATAGCACCTGTGAGGTCGTGGGTTAAGTCCGATTTGAAGGCCGTCAAGACCTGGCAAAGGGTCTTCACAGTAAAAGGAGCATCAGAATTCGGATCCACGCCCGACACTGAAAGCGAGCTGGTCAGGTCAGACAGATAGGGGCTTTTCGTAGAAGGGGCCGACACTCCTCGAGGTGGCGGGGGTGCCTGATGTTGTTTCCGGATCGGGAGAGGTACCTGAGGAGGTAGTGTGCCTTTTGCTTTTTTAGGCGCCATAAAGAAAAAATGGAGAAAAAATAAATGATCTGAGAGTAGTGCAGCAGACGGATCCTTCTAGGCTGGTGCGTAATAGAGTAGACAGGATACTGGGTTTCAAATGTAGTCCCATGTTAAACGGTAAGACTCTGGGTGGAAAAGGCACATATTAGAGGTCACATTGCAACGGGCTGTAGGTGTAGAGACGAGGGTCGCCTCAAACCCAATAGTGATGGTAGGAAAACACCAGACAGAGCTTGAGAGCAGTCTCAGATTAGTATGAGAGGGCACGATTGGATGGCAAAATGTGCTGCATTATCTGCCGCCAGCAGTGTATTATATGTCTTCAATAGGCTGAGGTCACTTGCAGATGCACAGCAGGCAGGGTTTGTGAACTAAAAGGCTGCCACAGAGCTGCTATGCAGTGTCTCTGAATTATGCTGCCTGTGGTAATATTAGCTATGGGATGTTTTTCAAGATGGCCGCCGCCAGAATTACCAGCAGAGAGATTCTCTTTCTACCTGCTGTTCCAGGCACAGGAGGGGAGCTTTCGGCCTTTTGCAGGTACCTGAGGGTCTGGGGAGGTCTCTGCTGGTCAGAGGGTGTGTGGGGCACCCGCAGGAGGTCTGCCGGATTCCGCCGCAGCCGCGAACGGGTCCCGGAGCTCGTCACCGTGATGCCTCTAAACTCGAGGCCCCGCCTTCTGGAAGTCGAGTAGGCCGCGGGCTCGTAGCGGTGGAAATGATCCCTCAGCGGTGCGGGACTCCTCTCCAGATTGCCCACTGCTGTCAGCAGCTCACTGGGTTACAGCAGGGGCTAATGGAGGCTGTATTGAGCGGGGTTTTGGGTGATTTAGAGCCCTAAATTGCAGGAGCTCCAGCCCAAGATGTCTGTGTAGGACAGCGTCCAAGCCACGCCCCTCAAATACATATCCTTTTAATAACAAATATATACATCAATGAGCTTTGGAACTCAGATAATATGTGGGTGTATTGTTTTATGGTATGCTGTGTTTTGCGATGTATAGCGCACATTCATAGCACATGGTAATAAGATGTGCAGGCGTCCACAATATATATTAGAGCGGGCATTTTAAATATTTGTTAGAAAGCAATTTGACATTTACAGCAGTTTTTCTGAGTTTTGACCTGATCGCAGCACTGCAAAAAGTTGCTAGCGAGCGATCAACTCGGAATGACCCCCAATGTGTAATGGGCATAACGGTTGTGTAATAATGTGTAATCAGCATTATGGTGTGTAATAATGTGTAATCAGCATTACAGGTGTGTAATGGGCATTACGGTGTGTAATAATGTGTAATGGGCATTACTGTGTGTAAAAATGTGTAATGGCTATATTGGTGTGTAAACGGGATTTTAATATCTACCGTTAAATCCCTTTCTCAAAGTCCATAAGGGATACTGGGGTGAACTTGGTACGATGGGGTATAGAAGGGGTCCAAAGGAGTCAGTGCACTTTAAATTTATTCCACTGGGTGTGCTGGCTCCTCCCCTACTTGCCCTCTCCCACAGGCAGTTAAGCAAAAACAGTGCCCAAAGGAGAAAGGACATACTTGAGAGAAGGAACATAACAACGAGCGGTGAGATTCACACACCAGCACACCATAACAGAAAACAACCAGCAACGGCTGGAACAAACAGTAACAGCTGAACAGGTAACTTTTTAGAAGAGAAAAAACCTGCAGAAAAGTCAACGCACTTAGGTGGGCGCCCAGTATCCCTTATGGACTACGAGAAAGGGATTTACAGGTAGGTATTAAAATCCAGTTTTCTCTGGCATCCATAAGGGATTCTGGGGTGAACTTAGTACGATGGGGACGTCCCAAAGCATCCAGAATGGGCCGGAACATGTGGAGACATCTGTAAAACTGCTTGCCCAAACTGGGTATCCTCTTTGGCCAGGGTATTAAACCTGTAGAACTTCACAAAAGTGTTCTTCCCTGACCAGGTAGCAGCTCGGCATAATTGTAAGGCCAAGACTCCATGGGCAGCAGCCCAGGAATACCCCACAGATCTTGTATAGTGGGCCTTCAGAAACTGTGGAACAGGTAAGGCTGCCAACACAGGCCTGTTGGATAGTCAGCCTAATCAAAAGAGCAATGGACTGCTTAGAAGTAGGGAAACCCTTCTTCTGTGTATCATAGAGTACAAAAAGAGAATCCATCTTTCTGATCCGAGCCATCCTCTTGACATAAATCTTCAAGGCTCGCACAGCACTAGATAGGACAACAATTGGTTGATTCAGGAGGAATGCAGAGACAACCTTTGGCAGGAACTGCTGTCTAGTCCTGAGCTCCGCTCTGGCCTTGTAAAAGACCAGGTAGGGACTTTTACATAATAAACTCGGAGACACACCTAGCAGAAGCTAGGGCCAGCAACATCACCATCTTCCATGTGAGGTAATTATATTCCACCGACGTCAAAGGTTCAAAACAGGAGGACTGCAGAAATTCTAACACTACATTCAGATCCCAGGGTGCCGTGGGTGACACAAATGGAGGCTGTATGTGGAGAACTCCTTGTAAGAAAGTCTGAACCTCTGGCTATACAGTCAACTTTTTCTGTAAGAAAATTGAGAGAGCTCAGATTTGGATCTTGAGGGACCCCAAACGCAGGCCCTTATCCACACCAGGCTGCATGAAACGTAAAAACATCCTAAATGAAAACCCACCGGTGGATATGTGCGTTCCTCGCACCAGGAGACATATCTCCTCCAGATATGATGATAGTGTTTTGACGTTACCTGCTTTCAAACCCGGACCATAATTGCAATAACCTTATTGAAAAGGCCTTTTCGAGCTAAGATGTTTTGCTCAACTTCCACGTTGTCAAAGACACCGTAAGTCCGGGTAGACGAATGGTCCTTGTTGTAGAAGATTTTTTCTCAGTGGCAGGGGCCAAGGGTCTGCCACGGACATGTCCAGAAGATCGCCGTACAATGCCCTCCGAGGCAATCAGGATTGTCTGAATTCCCTGATTCCTGATTCGTTTGAGCACCATCGGTAGCAACGGAATTGGAGGAAACAGGTAAACCAACCGATAAGGCCAAGGAGATGTCAGTGCATCTATTTCCCTAGCTTGAGGGTCCCTGGTTCTGGAGCAATACCAGCGAAGCATATTGTTGAGTCGAGAGGCCATCAAGTCTATCTGTGGGCAGCCCCACAAGTTGATGATCTGTTGAAAAACCTGCTGGTGGAGGCCTCACTCTCCTGGGTGGAGATCGTGATCACTCAGGAAGTCCGCTTCCCAGTTGTCCACCCCTGGGAAAAAAATGGCGGACATGGCTCTTGTGTTTCTTTCCACCCAGAGGAGTATCTTTGACATCTCTTGCATGCAGGCTCTGCTTTTTGTCCCTCCTTGTCAATTTATGTAAGCCACTGCCGTGGCACTGTCTGACTACCTCGATCACTCGATCCCTGAGCAGAGGAGAAGCCTGAAGCATAGCATTGTAGATCGCCCGAAGTTCCAGAATATTGATAATAAGTAGGGCTTCGTGGGCTGACCACCTGCCCTGGAACTGAGCCCCTTGGGTGACAGATCCCCATCCCCTCAGACACGCATCTGTTGTCAGGAGGATCCAATCCTGGATCCCGGAACTTCGACCTTCCAGTAGGTTGGAGGACGGTAACAACCACAGGAGGGAAATCCTGGCTTGAGGTGACAGACGTATTCCATCTTCCCCAACAATTTTATGCAAAGATGGATGGATATTCTTGTAGGCCGAAGGATCATTCGGACCATCTCCTGATGCGTTCTCGCTTTGTCCTCTGGGAGAAAGACTTTTTGGGCCGCTGTATCCAGTAAAATTGCCAGGAACAGGAGATGCTGAGTCGGTTCCAGTTGGGACTTCTGGAAATTGAGGATCCACCCATGTTGCAACAGATCTATATGGAGCAATAACAGCTTCCTGGATCTTGAGTTTATAAAAAGATCATCCAGATAAGGAACCACATTGACCCCCTGGACTCAGAGTTGGAACATCATCTCCACCATCACCTTTGTGAAGACCCTCGGAGCTGTGGACAGGCCGAAGGGTAACGCCTGAAACTGACAGTGATTGTTCAGTAGGGCAAACCTCAGAAAAGCTTGGTGAGGGGACCAAATCGGGATGTGGAGATAAGCATCCTTTATATCCAGAGAGACCATGAACTCCCATTCTTGCAGGCCCGCAATTACCGCCTGCAGGGACTCCATCTTGAATTTGAAAACCTTGAGGTAAGGGTTCAGGGATTTGAGATTCAGAATGGGTCTTACCGATCCATCTGGTTTCGGTACCACAAACAGGTTGGAGTAGTATCCTTTTCTTTGTTTCAGCAGTGGTACTGGAACAATGACCTGGGACTGGACCAATTTGAGGATAGCTTTTTGTAGCGTAACTCTGGTATGGTCCTAAACTGGTAAGCCTGATTTGAAAAATCGTTGGGGAGGAGCGCTGTCGACCTCCAGCTTGTAACCTTGGGAAATTAGTTCCTTTACCCAGGTATCCTGGCAAGAGTCTGCCCAGATGTGGCTGAAGTGATGTAGACAAGCTCCCACCTTGAGATCACCCCAGGGTGGGTAGCCACCATCACGTTGAAGCTTTTGTGGAAGCTGCACTGGTGTTTGGGAAATAGCTGTAGCAGCTGGTTTTCTAGTCTTACCGCTGGTGTCTCGTGCCGCATTGGAGGTAGGTGCAAGGTCTGCAACAGCCTGTTGCAGTTGTAGTGTTGTTTGCATATTAGCATCAAGCTGGGATGACATGTCAGCCATCATAGTCTTAATGCCATGAGCCAAGAAGTCTCCTGACCCTCCCCCCTAGTTTCCACACAGACCTGAGAAGACTGACTGCAATGGTCACACAATAGGGACCCAGTGGTAGAAGGGGAGAATCTGGTATGACAAACTTTGCATACAGCATGTTTAACCATATTGATAGAGAACAACACTCACACACACAAAAAACTCACAGACAAGTTTAACCAGCCTGCCTCACTGCGTGTGTGATAGAGACTCAGAGTGAGAGAACAGCCCCCCCCCCCCCCACTCCCCTCGCTTGTAGTAACAACTGCAAGCTGAAATATATCTATATACCAGTAATCCGGATTGTGTGTCTTTTTAAAGACACTATGGGGGTCATTCTGAGTTGTTCGCCAGCTGTTTTCATTCGCAGCGCAGCGATTAAGCCAAAAAGCATCACTTCCATGCATGCGGCGCAATGCGCACGTGCAACGTACTTTTACAACAGCCGAAGTAGTTTCACACAAGGACTAGCGACGCTTTTCAGTCGCACTGCTGGCCGCAGAGTGATTGACATGAAGTGGGTGGTTCTTGGTGGTACCTGACCGTTTTCTGGGAGTGTGCTGGAAAACGCAGGCGTGTCACATACAAACGCAGGCGTACCAGAGAAAGCGCAGGTATGGCTGGCCAAACGTAGGGCATGTTTGTGACATCAAAACAGGAACTAAATAGTCTGAAGTAGGTCTGCAGCTACTCAGAAACTGCTTGAAAATATTTTGGTGCAGCTGTGCGATCCTTTCATTCGCACTTCTGTTAAGCTAAGATACACTTCCAGAGGGCGGCGGCTTAGTATTTGCACGGCTGCTAAAAGCACCTAGCGAGCGATCAACTCGGAATGAGGGCCTATATTGTGTGCAATAACGGCTCTCCCCCTGCTAGTACACCCCTGTACCAGTTTCCAGTGTCTCCCGGATCTCTGGAGGAGCTGCGTGTCCTTGAAGCTGATGCTTATGCAGAGGAAGGCACTAAAATGCCGCTGGTACCACTCTGAACAAGCTCCGCCCCCTATAATGGCGCAGGAGCCACTGACAATGTTTATACTAGCCAAGTCTCCCACAGTGTGCAAACCTCACAGATTAGCTAGTTTGTACAATCTCTGCCAGTTCTGCACAGGGGGGCTGAAGCGGGTACCCCCGTGGAGGGTCCCACTTGCCACCGTGTTGCACCGCACCAAGAACCGGGGGCCCTGGTTTTTTACTCACCACTCTTCTCACCTTCAGGCAGTGTTAGGGGTGTGCAGTGTGCTGCGGTTGTGACCGCCAAGGCGCAGTGCTCCAAGGAACAACAACCTCTCAGGGCGGTGGTCGTGCAGAGGGGTAGTGGCTCTGACACCTTACAGAGGCTGGTAACCCTCCCCCCTAACTCCCACGGTGCCGGTATACTGTTGCCCAGACAGTATACCTAAAATAACAAAGTTTAAAACAAAACTGAAAAAAAATTCTCCATAGAAAAGTTAAAAAACATAGAGGACATGTACTCGGCACAAAAAATGACCACAGGTGTAAAAAGATGGAAAAGGAGGGTGTCAGGCGTTCCGTACTGCCCACTCACCAACCACCTAACCGAGTACATGTCCTCTATGTTTTTTAACTTTTCTATGGATTTTTTTTTTACTTTTTGCTAAATTTTTAATAAACTGTAACCCCCTTTTCTATGGACTTGGAATCTGGTATTTGATTATTTTTCCGGTCTCCGGTATAAAGAAACCTTGATGTGAGTGTAACAGCTTAAATCATTGTGAGTGGGGTATGTACATCCTTATTGAACAACCATCACTAGCTGATTTCAGTTGAAAGATACCTCTATGTGTTTTCAACTACAATGATAGTGTGAGTTTGGGTACGCACATGTATGTACCCACAACTACATCATTTGGATTTTCACATCTAAACAAGGATATATCCATTCAAGAGTGGGTTCCACATAAATATACCATTATATGTTTATTTACCATTTCCACTGAGTACGGTACAAACTAGGGGGGGGGGGGGGGGGGGCTAGGGGGGCAGGCGACCTGGGCGCCGGATTGGAGGGGGCGCCGAGACCCCCTAACACCCGCCGCGGCACTTTTAGACTTTGAAACCCCCTTCTCCCGAGTGCCCAGCTCGGGGGCGGGGTTTTGCAAAATGACGCGATTGTGTCGTGACGTCACGGCGCAAACGCGTCATTCCACGAAACCCCGCCGGAGGAGGGAGAAGGGGAAGCCGCGCAGACGAGGAGGGAGAGGCGGCTGAAGAGCGGCGAGAACCGCTTCAAATGTAAGTCAGCCCCTCTCCCTTCCTCTCTCTCTCTCCCTCCACCACCTGCCGCAATGTGTAAAATGGGGACCTGTGCCTGCCGCAATGTGTAAAATGGGGACACTTTCCTGCCGCAATGTGTAAAATGGGGACACTTTTTCCTGCCGTGCTGTGTAAAATGGGGACCCGTGCTTGCCGCAATGTGTAAAATGGGGACACTTTCCTGCCGCAATGTGTAAAATGGGGACACTTGCCAGCGTACTGTGTAAAATGGGGACCTGTGCCTGTTGCAATGTGTAAAATGGGGACACTTTTTCCTGCCGTGCTGTGTAAAATGGGGACCTGTGCTTGCCACAATGTGTAAAATGGGGACACTTTCCTGCCGCAATGTGTAAAATGGGGACACTTGCCAGCGTACTGTGTAAAATGGGGACCTGTGCCTGCCGCAATGTGTAAAATGGGGACACTTTTTCCTGCCATGCTGTGTAAAATGGGGACCTGTGCTTGCCACAATGTGTAAAATGGGGATACTTTCCTGCCGCAATGTGTAAAATGGGGACACTTTTTCCTGCCGTGCTGTGTAAAATGGGGACCTGTGCCTGCTGCAATTCGTAAAATGGGGACACTTTCCTGCCGCAATGTGTAAAATGGGGACACTTGCCAGCGTACTGTGTAAAATGGGGACCTGTGCCTGCCGCAATGTGTAAAATGGGGACACTTTTTCCTGCCGCAATGTGTAAAATGGGGACACTTTTTCCTGCCGCAATGTGTAAAATGGGGACACTTTTTCCTGCCGTGCTGTGTAAAATGGGGACCTGTGCCTGCCGCAATGTGTAAAATGGGGACACTTTTTCCTGCCGCAATGTGTAAAATGGTGACACTTTTTCCTGCCGCAATGTGTAAAATGGGGACACTTTTTCCTGCCGCAATGTGTAAAATGGGGATACCTGTCTGCCGCAATGTGTAAAATGGGGTCACCTGTCTGCCGCAATGTGTAAAATGGGGAATGGGGACACTTGCCTGTCGTACTGTGTAAAATAGGGACACTTTTTCCTGGATATGAAATTTATGTTAGAAAAGGCAATTTTTCAGGTAAAAAAGTTCTGAAAGAGAGAGATATATATATATATATATATAAAATATTTTTATTAATTTATTTATTTTAAATTGTTTGTTTTTAATTATTTTTATTTATTTATTGTAAAAGATTTTTTTTTTTTGCGGGGGGGGGGTGTCAAATGACTACCTTGCCCCGGGTGACAAAGTTCCTAGTTTCGGCCCTGGGTACACCATCTAAAACCTCCTGATTCAGTTCATTCAACACATTTTTTCACATCAATCTCTATTGTGGACGTATTACACCATGATGTTTTTTTGTTCTGTTTTATGTTTCCTTTGAGTGTTGATGATCTTACCCAAGATTAAAATCTAGCACAAAGAAGGAACATCTCTTCCGTCTTACAAGAGGGAAGTATTATTCATTCAGAGCGCTTGTGCCTTATCTGTATCCACTATTTTTGTGTATTTCGCTGTGGTTTTATGACCTCATGAAATTCACTTTGGAGCAAGAGCCAAGGATAAGGTCATGGTGTAACCTGGATCCGTATTCTCCCACTCTTGTGGAAGAGGAGGCACCGGAGAGTCTGGATCTGGTAAGTACACACACATTTGTATTGTATTGTATTGTATTGTACCCACACATTTTTACATGGACATAATTTTTGTTTTATATTGCAGGATATTACACTGGAGCTGGAAGTGGAGCCCTCCATGAGTGAGGCAACTGAAGTGGATGACCCAACCCCACAGCCACGACCCCTGAAACAGCAGAGGTCATCCAGAAACCCACTTCTGCCCCGCCCAGCTCACAACAGTTCTTTTACTCACACCAAGTAGGTTCTTAATAGGCTCCCGGACTTGGAGCAAACTTTTGGCAATTACATCGCAGCGGATTTGTGACTGATGAATGAGGATCAAAAGAAGATCTTCAAGCATCTGGTTCTTGACGCTACCTCACGTGCAAATAAAAGAATCTCTTGATGAGGCGTGTGAGATAACACCACCTGCCAGGCGCTGTCTCCCAAGTGTGCCCCACCCACATCACCAACCCATGCATTATGTACCGGGAAACCCTCAACAGATGAGCTGTTTTCTGCTGGGACCCACACAGCCACCCCCTCCTCCCATTCCAGAGCATCGCCCAGTGTCAGTACTTAGACATGCTGAGTACACAGTCCTCTGTACTGGACCATCCTCAGTTTTTAAATCTATAATTAATTTTTTTTCAAACTTACTTTTAGTTGTTTGAAAAATTGTTGTTGCCCTTACCGTAGTCTCTTGCTCCAAGTGACCTGTAGTGAGGTCATTAGTACCACAGCATTGGTTTCCTGACCTCATTGTCCTGGACTTCTGATCATTGTGATCTATGCACTTCTTGTGTTCCTTCTAAAAGCACTGTTCAGAAATCTGCACTTTCTCTTCTCTCCCTAATGTATGGTGGCAGCACTGATATTCTGTGGGATACGCCTGATTCCTCCACTGGTTACTGGTGGCATAGTCCTTGCTACAAAGGCTCTTGTTCTCCTGATAGAGTCAATGAATGAAGACCAGAATTGGTGGTCTTCTTCTATTTTTTATATATAAAGTTTTGGGTTTTTTAAACTTGCTTTGTTTTTCTTGTTCAATTAATGCTGTCACGATCCGGGTAATTTATCACCATTTCTTACCTTCCAAGTGTCTCCTGATACTGGCCCAGCGTGCCAATCCTGGATTCCACCTGCGCTGTCTGCGTGCAGCACGCTGTGTAACATGGCCTCAGTCTCTCACATGCTAAACTTCAAACAGACTTTCCCTCCAGATACAAACATGGGCGCAGCCATGTTTGGATTCATCACATGTTGCTTTACAGCAGGGGTGGGGAACCTTTTTTCTACCAAGGGCCATTTGGATATTTATAAAATCCTTCGGGGGCCATACAAAAATTAGTTGTTATGCCCCTAGTAATTTGTTATGCCCGATTAGATTTGCCTCGTCAGTTGTTATGACCCATTAGATATGCCCACTGTCAGTTGTTTTGGCCCATTAAATATGCCCCATTAGATATGCCCCCTGTAGTTATGCCCCATTAAATATGCCCCCTGTAGTTATGCCCCATTAAATATGCCCCCTAGTAGCGCCGCTTACACACGCACATGTTAAAAGGAAAAAAAAACCACAATGATCACCAGCCCTGCTCCTGCTTCCGAACCGCTGCCCTCCCTCTCCTCGGAACTATGGGAGAGATGTCATGACGTCTCTCCCATAGCGCCGCACCGCCACATATGTACACTACCTGAGCCAGAAGCTGGAGCTCAGGAGCGAGCTCCTGCGTCTGGCTGCTGCTGAGGAGCCGGGGCGCCTGCTGGTGGTAAAATCTCAGCGGGCGCTCGGCATCTCCTCTCGTTTAGGTGAGCCTGGCCGGATCAAGTGGCTACGAGGGCCTTATACAGCCCTCGGGCCTGAGGTTCCCCACCCCTGCTTTACAGCCTATCAGCTGCACTCTGGACTCTGCCTGATTACCCAGCCTATACCTGCTTCCCAGCTGGTATAAATATCCTGCATCAAGGCTGCCTAATCATCAGTGCTTTGGTTGTCTACCCTGTACACCTGTCTCTCCTGCCTGTGGATTCTTCTGCTTGTATCTCCAGGTATTCCAGCTCCTGTGATCCAGCTCCACTAACAGATCCGCACCTGTTTCCATCATGCAGTTTAGCCTGACTTCTGCAGTGTTCCAGCATTGCTCCTGATCACTCTCCAAGATCAGACACTGGCTTCCTGCTTCCAGTGTTGGCCCTGCTTCACTTCCAGCCTCCAGCGGTGTCCTGGTATCGTTGACTTCACCTTTCTGCAGCACCGCTCCCCATACTCCACAGTGTACTTACCACGGCCTATTAGCTTTCCACAGTGCTCCTGAGTCGCTGGTATTCTGCTAAGCAGTACTCCACAGTATCTTTGGTTTTCTTCAACTTCAGCGGTATTCCTATATCGCCTGCATCAGTGACCATCCTACCATTGATCCACAGCGTCCATCGATGCTCACCATCAAACTCTAAATCTACAGTGGTGAGTTCTGCCAAACTCTAAATCTACAGTGGTGAGTTCTGCACACCTTTTCATTCATACCGGTCCCATCCGGCACTCTCTGCAAATTACCAAGTACCATCTACGTCTGTGCATGTTTGTTGCTCCAGCCTCTGTGCACCATCTGCTGGGCAGTACCAGTTCATACCTCTCCTCAGCGGTTAGCTGTGGCATACGGACTTACCATCTCCAGTTCTAGCAAGGACTCTGTAATATCTGTTCTGCAAGCCACAGCACTAATTACCCTGCACTTCTGGGAACTGAACTGTAACTTACCATTGCACATCTCCTGTGATGTTTTGCACATCAAAGGTGTCTTTAAGCTGTGTTCAATAAAACTGACTTTACCTTTTACAACTTCATTGTCGTGGTCACGCCTTCGGGCAACGGGTAATAGTACTCCTGTATATCAAAGAACTCGATACTACCTCCCCAGTTCACTTACACGTCAGCCCCTACATCTGAGGCTTCCCCAGGTCAGCCTCAGCCCTCAGTTGTGACAAATGGTTGTTAATGCAAATGTCATTTTGTGTAACATATTTTTGTAAAAATCAGAGGGTCAGCGAGACGTTGTGGAGACAATGTATCATTTACTATTTGCTGCTAATTCCCCCCAAAAACCGGACCCCCTAAATGTAAGTAGAAGGGACCGCAGCAGTATCTCCCATACCTTCATATATGTACATTTCCAGGCAAGGGGCAGGTAAGTTTATTTTTATTTTTTTAAATACAACCCTAATTCACCTACAAGTAAAAAAAAACCCAGAACATTTGAGTAGACATTTATTTAAAACCAACAAATGATAAAACTATTTAATTACACAGAGACCCCCCGTAATATCATCCCACTATTCAAATGCGCTGTCGGCATCGGACATAGCCAAAATTGCACCGGAAATCTTTTGATTTTAAATGACTTTATTTCATATCTTTAATACACATATTTTTGCCTATATCTTAAACTTAAAAAATACTTTACTCTGCACAACAGCCTATGGAGGTCATTCAGACCCAGCCGCAATAGCGGCCCACAGCCGTTTACTGGTGGTGGCAAAATGCACATGCACAGCGGCCACACAGACACACACATTGCAGCCGCATCCCTGAGGGGTGAACGCGGGCAGGGTGGGACGATTTTCTGGGGGGGCTGCGTGATGTCATAACTGCGATCATCTCTGATTAACCCCCTATAAGCTTCCAGAGTGCACCTCATATCTCATCTTTTCCAAGTTACTACAAATGATATGAGATCGGTAGCAGCACTTTCAGGATTACTACACAGAACACACATAAAGGCTGACACAGCAAATAACAGTAACACACACAAGGGATTCATTAGAAATAAGGAAGCATAATCATCATTAAGTCTAATTATCAACTGGTTCTGTGAGAGACCCATACACCTCTTTACTGCCTCCAGCAGCCCCTGGTACTGCACTGCGCCATCTGCCCTGTCTCCCCCCACTACTGCCACTCGCCCTGTCTCCCCCCAGTACTGACACCACCGTCTCCCCCCAGTACTGCCACCTGCCCTGTCTCCCCCCACTACTGCCACCTGCCCTGTCTCCCCCTACTACTGCCACCAACCTGTTTCCCCACCACTACTGCCACCGCCCTGTCTCCCCACACTACTGCCACCCGACCTGTCTCCCCTTATTACTGCCACCTGCCCTGTCTCCCCACTCTGACACCTCAGCCCTTCTTAGGAACATTTACCTATATACACTTCCTCCAGCAGCTCCCACTACTGCCCCCTGCCCTGTCTCCCTGCTCTGACACCTCAGCCCTGCTTGTGGATGTTTACCCACATAGACACTGCCTCCAGCAGCTCTCACTACTGCCACCCGCCCTGTCTCCCTCCTCAGCGCTGCTTGGGGACAATAATACCTATTTAGACACTGCCTCCAGCAGCCCCCGTTACTGCACTACTGCCACCCACCCTGTCTCCCCGACATCTAAGCACTGCTTGGGAATTTATGGTACTGCTAAGTCCTTCATCAACAGATGGAAGTAACCAGGGCCGTAAGGAAGCAGAAGCTACTTCTGGTACCATGGTCATGCAAGGCTGGGAGTCAGTAAGATTATTTAATAGAGGGCCTAATTCAGTAAGGATTGCAGATGCTGCTAATTAGCAGAATTAGCAATCCTTTTCCTAGCATGCTAGGGGCCGCCCATCACAGCGCAAAGCCACCCAGCATACTGACCGCCGCCTCCTCCTTGATGAAGCAGAAAATGCGATTGCCTCACAATTTCTGCTTCATCGTAGAAGTTAGTGAAGTCTCCTGCCGCAGCTTAGCTGCACCTGCAGGAGGCACACCGCATTCTTCTCAATCATGGCAGCTGCACGTGATGTCACACAGCCACCGTGATCATGCCCATTTGTCCACCTCTGCCCTCCATTCGCGCCACACTGCCTCCTCCCTGGAAATGGAGCATTGCCCACCCACACCCGTAACTGCCTGTGGGAGTGGAAAAGGTGGGAGCATGCACAGGATGGGCGCAGTGGATGCGCCCACAACTTTTTTGAATAATTCCAGTTCTATCACACACTGCGATCCAACCTGAATTAGGCCCAGAGTCACCATCTTCCAGGCAGCCGGTGGAGGGAGTAGAGAATGGGTGTTATGTGGCAGGAACGGGCTGGTTAGGTAACAGACTGGCTGTTACATTCTGTACATGCTACAAGTGGTGCAATTCTTCTGCTGGGAGACCCAGGTAGAGGACATTGCAGTAGTCTATGGGGGTCATTCCGAGTTGATCGTAGCTACGAGCTATCTGAGTTGATCGTAGCTACAATCATCTTCCCTGACATGCAGGGGAAACACCCAGCGCAGGGCTAGTCCGCCCTGCAGGTCAGTGCCTCCCCCACCAAATACAAAAGCATTACACAGCGGCGATGCTTTTATATTTCTGGAGTAACTCCCAACCAGTGCAGCTCCTGCGGCTGGCCGGGAGTTGTTCTTCACTGCCGCCATGGCCCGCACCCCCAACAGTCCAGCCACGCCTGCGTTGGCCACCGTCCAGCCCCCTCCCTCTGTCTCAGAGACGATTGCTAGGCAACGATGACTGGCATGCGCCAGCGCAGTTCCGACCCGATCGCTGCGACAAACTGCAGTGAGCGATCAGGTCGGAATGACCCCCAAAGTGGGATAATACAAGTACATGTATGACTAGGTAGATCTTCTGAGGGGAAATAAGTGCTGGAGTTTGGCTATGGTCCACACATGAGGAACTGATTGTAGTTGATACCTGATGTCTAAGTGTCACTCCACCACCCAGGACACCAAGATTCCGCACATGGGCTCTCATTCCGAGTTGTTTGCTCGCAAGCTGCTTTTAGCGGCTTTGCACACGCTAGGCCGCCGCCCTCTGGGAGTGTATCTTAGCTTAGCAGAATTGCAAACAAAAGAGTAGCAGAATTGCTACTAAATAATTCTTTGCAGTTTGAGTAGCTGTGGACCTACTCACGAATTGCGATCAGCTCAGTCTGTTTAGTTCCTGGTTTGACGTCACAAACACGCCCTGCGTTCGGCCCGCGTTTTTCCCTGAAACGTCTGCGTTTTTTTGCAAGCGCCGGAAAAACGCAGACTTGCGCCCAGAAACACCCCTTTCCTGTCAATCATTTACCGAACACCAGTGCGACTGAAAAGCGCTGCAGAAGCCACAGCAAAACTGCTAAGTTCTGTGTTAAATAACTAAGCGCATGCACCCTGCGTGCCTTCCACATGCGCAATTTGCAACTAATCGCAGCATAGCGAAAATTGTCAACAAACGAAATCGGAATGACTCACATATCAGCATTTTGTAACTCTGAACCCCCAAGCGCAAGCCTGGTTGGTTCGCAAAGTTGAGCTGTAGCCCTGCCCTTTGTTGGTGAGCTTCTATCATAAGGACCTGTTTCACCAGGACTGAGTCACAGCCAACTGGCATCACCCACACTTGGAGATCAGCTAGACATTTAGGATTGGTACTGGGTTCTCAGTACCCAGAGCAAAATACAGAGCTGCATAGCAGTGGTAGATGAGGGCATGACATCTGATTATTTCACCCTGCGGTAGCATGTATTATTGCAAAAAGCATAGGAGATAGGATAAGAACCTTGAAGAACAACGCATGGCAATAAGTATACTCCAGAAGATTAAAATGGCTTCTCACCTGTGTGACTTCTGTGATGTGTAACAAGTTGTGATTTCCGTGTAAAACATTTCCCACACTCAGAGCAAGAAAAAGGCTTCTCACCTGTGTGACTTCTCTGATGTTTAACAAGATCTGATTTGTATGCAAAACATTTCCCACACTCAGAGCATGGAAATGGCTTCTCACCTGTGTGAATTCTCTGATGTTTAACAAGATCTGATTTTTGTGCAAAACATTTCCCACACTCAGAACATGGAAATGGGATCTCACCTGTGTGACTTCTGTGATGTATAACAAGTTGTGATTTCCGTGTAAAACATTTCCCACACTCAGAGCAAGAAAAAGGCTTCTCACCTGTGTGACTTCTCTGATGTTTAACAAGATCTGATTTGTATGCAAAACATTTCCCACACTCAGAGCATGGAAATGGTTTCTCACCTGTGTGACTTCTCTGATGTATAACAAGTTCTGATTTCCATGTAAAACATTTCCCACACTCAGAACATGGAAATGGTTTCTCACCTGTGTGACTTATCTGATGTGTAACAAGATGTAATTTCCGTGTAAAACATTTCCCACACTCAGAGCAAGAAAAAGGCTTCTCACCTGTGTGACTTCTCTGATGTTTAACAAGATCTGATTTGTATGCAAAACATTTCCCACACTCAGAGCATGGAAATGGTTTCTCACCTGTGTGACTTCTCTGATGTATAACAAGTTCTGATTTCCATGTAAAACATTTCCCACACTCAGAACATGGAAATGGTTTCTCACCTGTGTGACTTATCTGATGTGTAACAAGATGTAATTTCTGTGTAAAACATTTCCCACACTCAGAGCAAGAAAAAGGCTTCTCACCTGTGTGACTTCTCTGATGTTTAACAAGATCTGATTTCTGTGCAAAACATTTCCCACACTCAGAGCATGGAAATGGCTTCTCACCAGTGTGACTTCTGTGATGTATAAGAAGAGCTGATGTGCGTGCAAAACATTTCCCACACTCAGAGCATGGAAATGGCTTCTCACCTGTGTGAATTCTCTGATGTTTATCAAGATCTGATTTCTGTGCAAAACCTTTCCCACATTCAGAGCATGGAAATGGATTCTCACCTGTGTGACTTTGCTGATGTGTAACAAGTTGTGATTTCTGTGTAAAACATTTCCCACACTCAGAGCAAGAAAAAGGCTTCTCACCTGTGTGACTTCTCTCATGTTTAACAAGATCTGATTTCTGTGCAAAACATTTCCCACACTCAGAGCATGGAAATGGCTTCTCACCTGTGTGACTTTGCTGATGTGTAACAAGTTGTGATTTCCATGTAAAACATTTCCCACACTCAGAACATGGAAATGGTTTCTCACCTGTGTGACTTTGCTGATGTGTAACAAGTTGTGATTTCCATGCAAAACATTTTTCACAGTCAGAACATGGAAATGGCTTCTCACCTGTGTGTCTTCTCTGATGTATAACAAGAGCTGATTTGTATGTAAAACATTTCCCACACTCAGAACATGGAAATGGCCTCTCCCCTGCATTAGCTGGCTGATGGGTAATAAGCTTTGTGTTCTGTGTAAAACATTTGGCATCTATAGAACACGGAAACACTGTATCTACTCTCCAAGCTGTAACAGATGCACCAATATCAGAGTGATCAGGAGAACATTTCCCAGGATCAGAGGTACCAGCTGAAAGAGCTGGATGTATAATTGGGGTAATGGGGTTAGCTCCTGGAGAATCCTGTCTACTGTCATTATCTTTTATGTCACAATCCGGGGATAACATTAGATGTCCTTCTGAGATATTCTTGCTTGTGTGTCCATCTGCTGGAAATAAAATACATTATGGAAATGTGACATTTTCTGTAACAATATTAATCTTGTAAACAATAGGAGAAGACGACTCTCTGGGACACTTAATTGTAAATGTGTGTGTATAATAAAACATAACTTTAATGAAGGCTTTATATCATTGTGTCCTCCCTCCTGAGAACACTCACAATAACAAATGTAATATTATAATAAGACTTAGATATATCTCTCTCTTGTACTGGTAACTAACCATGAAGTATAAATGGAGATGTAGTCACTCGCCAAGTCCTATGTCAGCACCAATGTAAAACTATGGATGGGGAACATATCGTATAAATTGGAGATTCTAGATGAACAATAATATCAGTCATATGAGCTGATGGATCAGAGAAATGTCTCCTAACATTACTCCTGGAAGCATTGGTAAGGTAGCATTCCTTTATGTGTGTGCTCATACGCTGGTAAGCCTGTACATGTGTTACTCACCCTTATATAAGGTATATTGCTACAGCAGAGTAGGTGTGGAACAAGGTACTTTACATGCAATACACCATATGATACACTGCAATCATCATCATCATCATCATCTGCTAGGTTATAATCCACTGTTACACCCCTATCATCAGTGTCTTACCTCTATTCTCTCAATAGTAATAAGGATGATGTGAGTACGGTAAGTATGATACAGAGAATTACATATCAGGATCTATACAGTTGCCGCCATACTTCTGCTTCTCATACATGTGCTACTGGCAGCAGTGAACATCTGAGAGAGAGTGCAGGGAAGACAGCAGAGTCTGATGAGAAAGAGATTGGATCTGCCTTTGCAGGGATGTACCACACATGACACCCCTGTTAGTATAGAAAAATAAGATTTTAAACCTACCGGTAAATCTTTTTCTCCTAGTCCGTAGAGGATGCTGGGGACTCTGTAAGGACCATGGTGTATAGACGGGCTCCGCAGGAGATATGGGCACTCTAAAGAAGTTTTAGTATGGGTGTGCACTGGCTCCTCCCTCTATGCCCCTCCTCCAGACCTCAGTTAGAGAAACTGCCCAGGGGAGATGGACAATATGAGGAAAGGATTTTGTTAATCTAAGGGCAAGATTCATACCAGCCCACACCAATCATACCATATAACCTGGAATATACTACCCAACCAGTTACCAGTATGAACAAAACAGTATCAGTCAAAGACCGATTCCAACTGTAACATAACCCTTATGTAAGCAACAACTATATACAAGTCTTGCAGAAATAGTCCGCACTGGGACCGGCACCCAGCATCCTCTACAGACTAGGAGAAAAAGATTTACCGGTAGGTTTAAAATCTTATTTTCTCTTACGTCCTAGAGGATGCTGGGGTCTCCGTAAGGACCATGGGGTTTATACCAAAGCTCCCAAACGGGCAGGAGAGTGCGGATGACTCTGCAGCACCGATTGAGCAAACGCGAGGTCCTCATCAGCCAGGGTATCAAACTTGTAGAATTTTGCAAAAGTGTATGAACCCGACCAAGTAGCTGCTCGGCACAACTGTAATGGCGAGATGCCTCGGGTAGCCGCCCAAGAAGAGCCCACCTTCCTAGTGGAATGGGCCTCTACCGAATTTGGTAACGGCAATCCCATCAAAGGAATCTATTTCTCTGTCGTTCACATCCGGAACGAAGACTGCTAATATAGCGTTTACCAGTCTTTCCACCCAGCTGAAAACTTTTTCGGCTTCTGCCATTGCCGCTTTGCTCCTTGTTCCGCCCTAGCGGCTTACTTACACCACTGCTGTGAAGTCGTCCGACAGAATTAACACGGGCAGATCACGAAGCATATGTTCATTGAAAGTAGCTCTTAATTCAAGAAAGCTTATTGCAGACAAGCTTCCCAGCTTGACCTTTTCCTCTGGAAATACTTCCTTTGCAAGGACTGCATCCCAGTCTCGGAGATCTGCATGCATGGACACCAGGATCTCATCCTGGATTCTGAACCTTCCTCCCTCTAGGAGGTGAGAACTGAGCAGACACCACAGGAGCGATATCCTGGCCATTAGGATTATATTCCGGCGCCTGTGCAGGTGAGAACCGGACCACATTTCCAACTGGCCCCGTGAAAACCACTCTGGCATTTGACCTGCTCACCGAAAAAGGCCACTTAGGCCGCACCCATCTTCTTCATCAATGGAACATATTGATGGTTTGTCACTGCAAATCTGATCCGACTCCGGATCCTCAGACCTCTTTCCACAGGAACACACAGAACTTCAACCGTTCAGTATCTACTCTGATACCCACCTCCGACATCTCCGTCATTGGGAACAACAGCCATCCCCTGTGTTGAAGAACAGTCAGAGAGAAACAACGATTTGCACCACTTGTTTCTTGACCTCGCCTTAATCCGGAGAGCGTCTGAGTACAGAATAACAATGGCTCCTACTACTGAAAGAAACCCATCATACTGCCATCACTCCGGTGAAATGGCAAAGACAGTCCTGGACATCAACCCAGGTAAGCTGAATGCGGAGAAAAATTAATCTAAGCCCTTTTCTACCTTTACGTGCTGGAGCTCCCTGGCCTGAGAGATTCCATCCTGTAGTTCAACTTCGTAAGTAGAAATCTTAGTTTTCTTTCTTTTTTTTTAACAGGGACAGCAGGACAATGCCCTGAACCTGACGCAACTCTGGTATGGCGTTGCGTACTACCTCCCCTTTCAGAGGGGAATCGGTAAGATCTACTTTAAAAATCAGTGAGGGGAATCATCTGTAAACTCCAGGATGTCCCCCTTTGGATTCCATTATTAACTCACAGGTCCAAGTCCATTCCCGGACTGACTGAAGAGTATTGGACGAGTTCCCACCAGAGTGGGCTCCAGCCAGATAGACCCAGCGACATGCGGTGGATGTGGTAGAAACAGAAAACGACATCCACTTCTGCGAACCTAACAAGGCTGCAGAACTCTTACTTTTCACCTTCCACAATCTGCACAGAAAGGGGAAAAAAGAACGGTATCGAACCGGTTAAAATGACTGCATCCCAAAGCAGAATGAGTCACCAACCGTTGTGAGGGAATCTAACTCACGAAGTTAGACTTACCAGTGGTATCCGCCGAGATTGACTGAGGCCTCCCCTAACAGCGGTACACCGATCACAAGATCAAAAGCAGTTGTCGATCCCCTGTTCCCTTTTATTGTTTTTCTCCAACTTCCCATCCCATCTCCCTCAATTATTTCTTTCCCCCTTCTCATTCTTCTCCGTTTACCTCCTATAAGATGGACTTGCCCCAAGAGACTGTGATCCGGATTTTCCTGTTGACCATGATGTTGACCAGAGCAGTCTGTTCCGGCGAGAGTACCATGGAGGTCGAGAGAGGTTCTGGAATGGGTTCTGATGATAAAGATGGAGGCATAGTTTTCCAAGAACAACTTAACCAACAAGTAAAGGCGAGTATCAGAAAACGATCCGATAGCATTGACAATAGAAGGAATTGTGAAGGATTGTTAGCTGAAGAAAACTGTATCTGTAGGCTCTGTGACAACGTAGTTGAGGATGGGTGCATTAAGAAATGCCAATCCAGTTTTAATATCCATATGGACCGGCATCCATTGAGTGACTATCACTCCTTAGTGGGTAGTGTGTTAAATAAAACAGATTGTTGGGTATGCTCTCAAGTACCTCAAGGTCATAGCAAATCAGGGCTAGTACCATTTCCTTTAACGGTAGGGGAGGTACTTGAGCTAAAGGGTGGGAGACCGGTGGACAGGAGGTTTAATATGCAGAAAATAAAGTGATGAATTACCCAAGGCGCAAAACACACCTATGCAGCTACCTGAGGTGAAAAGGGCCACTTAACCCTTGTAAGCAAATGTGGAAAAAACACAGGTAAAAAGCGCTCAGTGCCGTTTCACATCTAACAGAAAAAATATTTTGCGATACTTAATATCTCCAGCCCTCCTAGTTTGAAGCTCCACCAATATCATGTGGATAAGTCCCTAATATGTTTTAACATTACCAACCCCCGAAAACCGGGAAATTGGGAAGTGTCATGGAGTAACCAAACCATGACCTTTTTATATAGAGCAGATAGAATGCCTACAGATACAGAGCTTATACGCCACATAGCCAGTAGAGGAAAATCTTTCCGGTATAGGTATACCCTAGGAAGTAGGATTACGAGAGTTGGAGAGGTATCACCAGGATACTGCGCACATATCGTACAAACTGATACGTGTACGAAACAGATGGGAGAATTAGGGTTAGGAGATTTCACATGGAAGATGTGTAATATTGTTATGTCCTACTCCGTCCCATATGTTCTCCCCGATGATGCATATTTCATATGCGGGAGGAAGGCGTATAAGTGGCTTGCCCCAAACTCTGAAGGATTGTGTTATATTGGAAAAGTACTGCCTGAAGTAATGACTGTATCACATGCCAAAATGAAAGATATACACCGTGGTGCCCAAGCTCCTTATACTCATACTCATTACGAGCACGTAGTTAAAAGGCAACTGACAGAAAGGACAGAGCATTTGGCCTCTGACATGATCCATGAATCCACCGGGATTCAGGTTCTACTCGCGTTAGACTTCACTCGCACCACTCGAGGAGTGATGAACTATAGATACATATCTGCGCTTGCAAATTTGTTAGACAATATCACGGAAATGTATGATGATACGTTTAGGTATACTGGAAGAGAACTTCAAGCTTATAAAACAGAACTAGTCCAGCATAGAATGGTTCTCAATTACCTCACAGCAGTGACAGGCGGATATTGTGTCACACTGGCAACGCAGTACGGCGTGAAATGTTGCATATATATTACAAATAGTACCGAGGACCCGGTCGAGGTCATAGACCAAAAGATGGACGATATTTTCCAACTGAAGTGGGAATTTCGCAGAAGACACAATCTCACTCTTGCTGCTGTAGGTAATGAGCTGACTGGTTGGGTGTCATGGTTGAACCCGCAAAATTGGTTCTCTGGTTTAGGAGAATGGGCTCAAGGAGTCATAATGGATGTTGGGAAGTTTCTTCTATGTATCTTAGGTGTTGTCATATCAATTGGCTTGATATTTAGATGCGGTCAGGCTTTAATGAAGTGCAAACGTCGTACCAGGGTAATGAGTCTGAGGAGTGGGGAAACTGTAATTCCAATGGATTTGATTTATGACCCAACTGTAGAAACAATGATGTGATGAAAATGCGATTATACGGTCCGTTTCTTTCACCTGTTTTTCCGTTTTCCTCCAAGGTAAAAAGACCCACAAGGACGAGGAATTTGATGATCCTGTATACAGACAACTGATGGATTAAAGAAGAAGTTTTGACAACCTTATACACAGATATTTGATGAACTATGCCATAGACCCCCAGTTTCCCTAGAAATTTTAAAATTACGCTAGCCCAACACTTTTTGTAAGTCTATGGACATTGACAAAGCTTTTTTGCTCGCACCTTATGGGCAAAAGCACAAAGAAGACTGCAATCAACTGACACCGAACAAGACTTCAACCGACAAATGTACATTAACCTGACATAGAATACCACTGCATTTACCATAAGTGTTCTTTATCTTCATCTCTACAACCCTCAGGTAATGACACACATAGTCGATAGGGAATACAGGCACAGATATCAGCAATCACATATTCCCCCATTCATGTATCATCAAATAAAATGTGCTCCCCCATTTTGTTGCAACCACAGCCGAAAAGAGCTTGGTAGAGTTTGACAGCCCATCCACAGACCCATAATACGGGATAAGAAGGAATTCAAATGTATACTTCGCAATACCTCGAAGCTTGATGTACAACACGTACGGCACGATGATACATGACCCCCCAAACATGGATTCATACACACATGCTTCTGCTATCTCACTAGGTCATACCCTTTTCTCACCTTCCTCTCTCCTCCCTTACCCAACCATGGAAATGTATTAACCCCTGACATATATTTTTCTCTTTTTGAAATGTTTTAGAAGGTGGCAGTTATTGTTGACTGCCAGAGGGTGGACTGTCAAAGTCAGAAAAATATCACTATGCACACTGCCATATTTGCACCTCATACATGTCCGCGCTGCGCATGCGTGCGCTCTCCCGTGCGTGCGCATACCCACTGTTACGTGCACCCGCAGGGGCACGGTATGCGTATTTACGGTAGAGTTTATGTGTTCGTAGCGTGCGACTCAATCGTTACATATTGTCACTATATAATGTATTTTGTAGATCATGGTCCCTTTGATAGATTCTGAAAGTTTAGTTAATGTAGCATGTTCCTGGACAAAGAGATCCCTCTTTGTTTGATACGAAGGGTCCAACACGGGTCATACAGTGGTGTTTCGTATCCATCGGAAGAGTATTTAATTAGCAATATTCCGGTGTTGGTTTGAAGCGGATTAATCGCTTGTGCGAATAGTTATGGACATAAGAAGTTTATGCCCATTTACTATTATTTGCACTTACTTATCCATGCGGCGGGAAACCTAGTTTCCCACCCACCTGAGCAGTTGGAAGTAGACACAGCCCACCTGTATGAATCAACCTATGACCTTTTGTTATAATGCGAAGACGAATTCCTGTGTCCAATGAACAATGAGATTGTAGGGACCATTGAATTGTATTGTGTGTGGGGCATAAATAGACAAGCCGATGGTATCCAGCTCACTCTCTTCAACGGTTCTCATTGCTGATAATCGGGAGCTGGATATCCAGAGGCGCATGCGATCGTTTCCCTTTGTGCGTAAGTTTTCTCCGCAATCATATTGTCTTTATTGTTATTGTGAGCCATATCTCTCTCTCTCTCTCTTCTCCTCTTTCTCCCTCATTTTCCCTTAAACGTAATTGTATTGTATTTCCTGTGTAGTTATCTGGTTAGTTAGTCTATGTTATATTGTAGTGTGTGACTTGTACTGTATTACTCTTTTTGCAAGTAATAACATTCATATAAGGCGTTAGACCCTAAAGCACGGTATCTGTGTATTTCTTATAGTGTTAAGTATTCTCAGAGCGTCGGTGACGCTCGAACAGCTTTTGAGTTAATAAGGTTATACTGTGTTGCATTTACACCCTTTCACTACACTAAGGTTTTACTGCATAATACATTGTTGATGGTTTAGATATAAAGGTTTAACATTGTGAGCGTCTGCGCCGCTGGTGATCTCCTCGTGGTCCCGAGCGTCCGCTACGCTATAGCGAACCATTACGTTAGTCGGCAGCCAATAGCGTGCCTGCCTGTGATCTCTTGGCCGTGAGCGAACGTGACGCTTGAGCGTCTCGACTACGGCTAAGCGATTGTTACGCAACGTGCGTACCCTTACGGTACTTCATAAGTAAATAGCGTACAGTGTTCTTAGACCTCATAAAGGGTTTTATATAAGATAAATATTTAGCTTTATAAATATATATATATACACCATACATATAAGCGGATTGTCCGCAACCATCGGGTCCCTAGTGACATTAATGTGTTCTGAATGTGTATGACCATGTACTGAATGCCCCAGTTGTGGATCTAACCAGGAAACCTTATGGTCGACATAAAACATAGTAATCGTCAACAGCAGGGAGTAGTACCAGGCAAAATAACATTCTTGCGACCCCAAGGGGTCCAAGGGAAATATACATATATAATTTTAATATCACACCCCCACAATACTACCATGTCTGTGCTCGAGCTACAGGCCCATGAAACCGTACCATACATATACATAGAAATATATATACAGGTATAAGGCAGTTACAGCATGTTAATTTACACCCAGTATTGACAGTTGGTGCCGACAGGGTCACCCACATACTACTGTGTCTCCCATAGCGTGTTTACTCTTTGAAAGAATACCACTACCGACCTGCTGACACTTCATTTACTCAATCAAGTACCACAGGAGTCGGCAATGCCGACATAGATATTCCCATAACTGTTTGCGACAGAGCCCTCACACATGTCGACACATGTGTACTAAAAGCTATAGTGGGTATCTGACAGGGAAAACACAGACACTTATACACAACACACTGACTACACGGCCATGATCTAACATAGTGCTATACTTGTATATTGCACTAATCACTGTGCCCCACTTCCTTTACACTGCTATGTACACAGAGCTTTTGGCAGGGACTGTTGGAGAGAATGGCGATGTATCGTGCTGTGAGGGCTAAGCCACGCCCCCGTCTCGGCGCGCTTCAGCCCCGCTGTTATTTTAACGGTTCATGCTGGCGGGGGTTCGTATACAGTGTCCGTGCACTGCATACATGTCATGCCAGGCATAAAGGGAGGAGCCAGTTCACACCCATTCAAAGTCTTATAGTGTGCCCATGTCTCCTGCGGATCCCGTCTATACCCCATGGTCCTTACGGAGTCCCCAGCATCCTCTAGGACGTATGAGAAATCCTGGGAAAACCCAGAGAAAAAATTCCAGATCCCTAAAAGAATTCTCATTGCTTTCCCTTTCCCTGAAGAGAATAGGAAGAAGTGGGAAAATCCACCTATAGTAGATGCTTCTGTATCTAGGCTGTCTAAAAAGGTGGTTTTACCTGTCCCTGGTTCAACCGCCATAAAGGAGCCGGCTGACCGCAAGATTTAGACTACGCTCAAATCACTATACACTACTACAGGCGTGGCTTTAAGGCCCACTATTGCTTGTGCATGGATTTCTAAAGCCATAGTAAAGTGGTCAGGCACCTTACTAGAGGACTTAGATACTATGGATAGGAGTGACATTGACTTGTTTTTACGTCACATACAGGATTCTGCATGTTTCATGGTGGAGGCCATGAAGGACATTGGCCTGCTTCTTCCATGGCTGTCTCGGCACGCAGAGGACTCTGGCTACGCCAATGGACTGCGGATGCAGTATCAAAGAAAAGTGTAGAGAACTTGCCATTCACAGGTCAGGCACTATTTGGGGATGCATTGGATTCGTGGATTTCCATGGCGACTGCGGGTAAGACATTTCTTCCCACCGCAGCAGCCCAAGCTAGGAAATCTTATCCTACACCTACACTGCAGTCCTTTTGGACCGCAACATTTAAAAAATCCAAACCCCCTCCCACCTTCTTTACAGGAGGTCGGGGAAGATCAAAAAAACCTGCACCAACAGGTTCCCAGGGACAGAATCCAGGTTCTGCTTCCTCCAAATATTCAGCATGATGGTGGACCTCTCAGCCTGGAGATCAGGCAGGTGGGAGCGAGACTAAAAGATTTCAGTCACGTCTGGGTGTCATCATGCTTGCATAGAGGGACAACAGCAGCACTGTGCCCGCTGCCTTAATGCCGCCATCTGAACCGGTTTAGCACTCACCACTCAATTAGGGGTGGCGGCATGCTGTGGGGAAGAGTGCACACCGCTGTGGGTGAGCGAAGCAACCCCCTTGAGGAGCTATGTCCTGTCAGCGGGGATCTGGACCATTAACCCTTCAAGAGGTTGGTACCGGTCCCCCCCCTAAGTCTCACGACGCAGGCAGACTGGTGCCAACCCGTCCTTCCTGAAAACAAAACTAAAATACATTCTGAAAAAAACTCTCTGGCGCTCCAGAGAATGCACCCGGCTCCTTGGGCACGTTTTTCTAAATGTAGTCTGGTAGGAGGGGCATAGAGGGGAGGAGCCAGCACACACTAATGATTTCTTAAAGTGCTAGGCTCCAATAGACCCAATCTATACCCCATAGTACTAAGACCATCCCAGTATCCCCAGCCTAAAATAATAGGGGCTGATGGCTCCCAATGTATGAGATACACCAGAGAGTGTGGGGAGGAGACTGGTCAGATCTCTGGGCTGGTAACACAGTGACATGATGTGAGGGGAGAGCAGGAGTACAATAGGGGCTGTTGCCTCCTGATGTATGAGATACACCAGAGAGTGTGGGGAGGAGACTGGTCAGTTCTCTGGGTTGGTAACACACAGTGACATGATGTGAGGGGGAGAGCAGGAGTATAATAGGGGCTGATGGCTCCTGATGTATGAGATACACCAGAGAGTGTGGGGAGGAGACTGGTCAGTTCTCTGGGTTGGTAACACACAGTGACATGATGTGAGGGGGAGAGCAGGAGTATAATAGGGGCTGATGGCTCCTGATGTATGAGATATACCAGAGAGTGTGGGGAGGAGACTGGTCAGATCTCTGGGCTGGTGACACACAGTGACATGATGTGAGGGGAGAGCAGGAGTATAATAGGGGCTGATGTCTCCTGATGTATGAGATACACCAGAGAGTGTGGGGAGGAGACTGGTCAGATCTCTGGTCTGGTAACACACAGTGACATGATGTGAGGGGGAGAGCAGGAGTATAATAGAGGCTGATGTCTCCTGATGTATAAGATACACCAGAGACTGTGGGGAGAAGACTGGTCAGATCTCTGGGCTGGTAACACACAGTGACATGTTGTGATGGGAGAGCAGGAGTATATTAGGGGCTGATGGCTCCTGATGTATGAGATACACCAGAGAGTGTGGGGAGGAGACTGGTCAGATCTCTGGGCTGGTAACACACAGTGACATGATGTGAGGGGGAGAGCAGGAGTATAATAGGGGCTGATGGCTCCTGATGTATGAGACACCAGAGAGTGTGGGGAGGAGACTGGTCAGATCTCTGGGCTGGTAACACACAGTGACATGATGTGAGGGGGAGAGCAGGAGTATAATAGGGGCTGATGGCTCCTGATGTATGAGATACACCAGATAGTGTGGGGAAGAGACTGGTCAGATCTCTGGGCTGCTAACAGAAAGTGACATGATGTGAGGGGAGAGCAGGAGTATAATAGGGGCTGATGGCTCCTGATGTACGAGATACACCAGAGAGTGTGGGGCGGAGACTGGTCAGATCTCTGGGCTGGTAACACACAGTGACATGATGTGAGGGGGAGAGCAGGAGTATAATAGAGGTGATGGCTCATGACTTCCCCTCTGGGAAAATAAATATTCCTCATTGGTTTGTACTGACAGAGGAGGGTGTAGGATAAGAGATTGCTGTAGTGACCGAGCAAGGAGAATATGTGACTCTTTTCTGTAATAAATGTTTATTACTCACCTGTGCTGATATCTGTAGGGATCTCCTCCTCCTTACACTGCTGATCCCCCCTCACATACGTCTCTTCTTCTCCCTCTATATCTTCTGACTTCATATCAGTCACATACGTCTCTTCTTCTCCCTCTATATCTTCTACCTTTATATCAGTTACATACGTCTCTTCTTCTCCCTCTATATCTTCTGCCTTTATATCAGTCACATACGTCTCTTCTTCTCCCTCTATATCTTCTGCCTTTATATCAGTCACATACATCTCTTCTTCTCCCTCTATATCTTCTGCCTTTATATCAGTCACATACGTCTCCTCTTCTCCCTCTATATCATCTGTTTTAATATCAGACAGACGTTCTACCTAAAAAAAACAAAAACAAAACACAACACTATAATGACATTTGGAGAAAACAGTATAATATCAGTGTATAAAACACACAGCTTCTCTACACAACATATAGTGACAGTCACTTTGGTATATTGGTGAGACCCTAAATCCCACCTACCTGATCCTCCTGTGGGGTCCTGTGATACTCCTCTGTACAATCCTGGGAATACAGAGGACGGGGACAACTCTCTGGGGTATCTCTGTTACTGGGCCCATCTGTAGGAGACACACAGTGACTGAGTACAGAGTATATAATAAGATTTTACTCACCGGTAAATCTATTTCTCATAGTCCGTAGTGGATGCTGGGACTCCGTAAGGACCATGGGGAATAGCGGCTCCGCAGGAGACTGGGCACAACTAAAGAAAGCTTTAGGACTACCTGGTGTGCACTGGCTCCTCCCTCTATGACACTCCTCCAGACCTCAGTTAGGATACTGTGCCCGGAAGAGCTGACACAATAAGGAAAGGATTTTGAATCCCGGGTAAGACTCATACCAGCCACACCAATCACACCGTACAACTCGTGATACTATACCCAGTTAACAGTATGAAATACAACGGAGGCTCTCAACAGATGGCTCTCAACAATAACCCTTTAGTTAAACAATAACTATATACAAGTATTGCAGACAATCCGCACTTGGGATGGGCGCCCAGCATCCACTACGGACTACGAGAAATATCTTATTTTCTCTAACGTCCTAAGTGGATGCTGGGACTCCGTAAGGACCATGGGGATTATACCAAAGCTCCCAAACGGGCAGGAGAGTGCGGATGACTCTGCAGCACAGAATGAGCGAACTCTAGGTCCTCCTCAGCCAGGGTGTCAAACTTGTAGAATCCTGCAAATGTGTTTGACCCCGACCAAGTAGCTGCTCGGCAAAGTTGCAAAGCCGAGACCCCTCGGGCAGCCGCCCAAGAAGAGCCCACCTTCCTTGTGGAATGGGCTTTCACTGATCTAGGATGCGGCAGTCCAGCCGCAGAATGCGCAAGCTGAATTGTGCTACAGATCCAGCGAGCAATAGTCTGCTTTGAAGCAGGAGCACCCAGCTTGTTGGGTGCGTACAGGATAAATAGTGAGTCAGTTTTCCTGACTCTAGCCGTCCTGGAAACATAAATTTTCAGGGCCCTGACTACATCCAGCAACTTGGAATCCTCCAAGTCCCGAGTAGCCGCAGGCACCACAATAGGTTGGTTCAAATGAAACGCTGAAACCACCTTAGGAAGAAATTGGGGACGAGTCCTCAATTCCGCCCTATCCATATGGAAAATCAGATAAGGGCTTTTACATGACAAAGCCGCCAATTCTGACACACGCCTGGCCGAAGCCAGGGCCAACAGCATGACCACTTTCCACGTGAGATATTTTAGCTCCACGGTTTTAAGTGGCTCAAACCAATGCGACTTAAGGAAATCCAACACCACGTTGAGATCCCAAGGTGCCACTGGAGGCACAAAAGGGGGCTGAATATGCAGCACTCCTTTAACAAAAGTCTGAACTTCAGGCAGTGAAGCCAGTTTTTTCTGGAAGAAAATCGACAGAACCGAAATCTGGACCTTAATGGACCCCAATTTGAGGGCCATAGTCACCCCTGACTGTGGGAAGTGCAGGAATCGACCCAGTTGAAATTCCTCCGTTGGGGCCTTCCTGGCCTCACACCAAGCAACATATTTTCGCCATATGCGGTGATAACGTTTTGCAGTCACATCCTTCCTGGCTTTGATCAGCGTAGGAATGACTTCCTCCGGAATGCTCTTTTCCTTCAGGATCCGGTGTTCAACCGCCATGCCGTCAAACGCAGCCGCGGTAAGTCTTGGAACAGACAGGGCCCCTGCTGCAGCAGGTCTTGTCTGAGCGGTAGAGGCCATGGGTCCTCTGAGATCATTTCTTGAAGTTCTGGGTACCAAGCTCTTCTTGGCCAATCCGAAACAATGAGTATAGTTCTTACTCTTCTCCTTCTTATTATCCTCAGTACCTTTGGTATGAGAGGAAGAGGAGGGAACACATAAACCGACCGGTACACCCACGGTGTCACTAGAGCGTCCACCGCTATCGCCTGAGGGTCCCTTGACCTGGCACAATATTTTTCTAGCTTTTTGTTGAGGCGGGACGCCATCATGTCCACCTGTGGCCTTTCCCAACGGTTTGTAATCAGCCGGAAGACTTCTGGATGAAGTCCCCACTCTCCCGGGTGGAGGTCGTGCCTGCTGAGGAAGTCTGCTTCCCAGTTGTCCACTCCAGGAATGAACACTGCTGACAGTGCTAACACGTGATTTTCCGCCCATCGGAGAATCCTTGTGGCTTCTGTCATTGCCATCCTGCTTCTCATGCAGCCCTGTCGGTTTACATGGGCGACCGCCGTGATGTTGTCTGACTGAATCAGTATTAGCTGACTTTGAAGCAGGGGTCTTGCCTGACTTAGGCATTGTAAATGGCTCTTAGTTCCAGAATAGTTATGTGTAGGGACATCTCCTGGCTTGACCATAGTCCTTGGAAATGTCTTCCCTGTATGACTGCTCCCCAGCCTCGAAGGCTGGCGTCCGTGGTTACCAGGACCCAGTCCTGTATGCCGAATCTGCGGCCCTCCAGAAGATGAGCACTCTGCAGCCACCACAGTAGAGACACCCTGGTCCTTGCAGACAGGGTTATCATCCGATGCATCTGAAGATGCGATCCGGACCACTTGTCCAACAGATCCCACTGAAAGATCCATGCATGGAACCTTCCGAACGAAATTGCTTCGTAAGAAGCTACCATCTTTCCCAGGACTCGCGTGCAGTGGTGCACCGACACCTGTTTTGGTTTGAGGAGGTCTCTGACTAGCGATGACAACTCCTTGGCCTTCTCCTCCGGGAGAAACACCCTTTTCTGTTCTGCGTCCAGAACCATCCCCAGGAACAATAGACGCGTTGCAAGAACCAGCTGCGACTTTGGAATATTCAGGATCCAGCCGTGCTGTTGTAGCACTTCCCAAGCTAGTGCTACTCCGATCAGCAACTGTTAGGGTCTCCTGCCCTGTGCTGCCACGTCGTCAAGGCAACCGGGAGACAAGTGTTAGCAGAGTAACCTGAGCGCAGCTGATACTCCGGTTCGGGTCTTTTGCTGTGCAGTGGTTACAGGCTCTGTGCACGGCAGGGGATCCGATGCTGGTTTTTGTGCTCACAGTCTGTGAGGTCTGAGTGGGGCGTGGACAGCACCTGCTATATAAGGCCTCTTCTCAGGTTAAGCAGATGCTGCTGAATCTTTGTTGGTTAGTCAGTTCCTAAAAGTTAGCCAGTACTGTGTAGCTTTGTATTTGTTGTTGCTTACTGCAAATAGGCTTGGGGATTTGGTACTACACTCTGCCAATCCAGACCTAGCAGTAAGACTGGAGTCAGTCGTTTAACTTGCTGGGGTTCTTTTGCTACTCTGTGAACTTAGCAAGTTTGCGGCTGTATTCTCAGATTTGCCTGCCTAAATCCTGTCTCACTGTGCAAGGTGTTCAGGTGTAAGTTTAGTGGCAGTAAGCTGAACCTGTGCACTGCAAGTGAGGATTAGGATTGGGGAGACTCTCCTTGTGTCTATCATTCCATCTCTGACCAAGGAGTTTACTGCCACACCCGTTGGTAACCCTTTAGGGTTTTGCTGTTGCCCTAGCAACAGCATTTCGGGTTCTCTACGTATTAAAACACAACATCTTGCTTTTTCCATCTGAGCATTACTAATACTAGGGAGACACCCAGTTTCTTAGCCTCTGGGCTTCTCTGTTCACTTTGTGTTTATTTTGTTACCCTATCACCTTCTGTGTACGTAATGTCATATTCCCCAGTCTGTCTGTGAGTTCATTTGTTTTGCATCCCTATCCGTTCAGACACCAGTACATTCCTGCAGGCACTGGTGTACATAACAGTTCAAACACCAGTACATTCCTGCAGGCACTGGTGTGCATAACAGTTCAGACACCAGTACATTCCTGCAGGCACTGGTGTGCATAACATATTCAGCAGCCTAATACTCCTGTTGAAATTTTGTGCGAATATGGAGCATACCCCTCAAAATACGTTGCAACAGGTGGTCGATCAGGTGCAGGTCCTGACTCGACAATTTAATGATTTGTCCATTAAAATGCACACCTCCCAGGCTGCTGGCGGAGCTCCCGCAGCAGCAGCACCTGCAGGGGTTAAGGAGCCGAAAGTAAATCTCCCGGATCGTTTTTCTGGAGATCGCTCGCAGTTCTTTTGTTTCAAGGAGAGCTGCAAGCTATACTTCCGGCTTAGGCCTCAGTCTTCTGGGTCGGAGATTCAGCGGGTGGGCCTAGTGATTTCCTTGCTACAAGGAGACCCACAGGTCTGGGCATATGGGTTGCAGCCTGACTGTCCATCGCTTAAAAGTGTTGATGCTTTTTTTACGGCACTGGGCATGTTGTATGATGACCCTGACAAGACGGCCTCAGCCGAGGCTAAGATTTCGATCCTTAAGCAAGGGCGAAGGCCAGTTGAGGTTTACTGTACGGAGTTTTGGAGGTTGGCCCATGATACCCAGTGGAATGACCCAGCCCTGAGAGACCAGTACCGAAGAGGTCTTTCTAACCAGATAAAAGACCAACTGGTACAATATCCCTTGCCTGATAGCTTGGATCAGCTCATGCAGTTATCCATCCGGGTGGATAGACGGCTGAGAGAGCGTAGGCTTGAAAGGGAGACCAAGGTTTCCTTCTTTCCCAAGGGAACCTCAGACTCTAAGGAATTTTCCGAGGAGCCTATGCAGATTGGGGCTACCCGCCTCTCCTCGCGTGAGAAGACGCAGAGGAGACAGCAGGGGTTGTGTTTGTACTGTGGGAATAAAGGTCATGTGGTAGTATCATGCCCAGAAAAGCCGGAAAACTTCAGGGCCTGAGGGTGATGGGAAATATCCTGTCAGGCCAGAAGTCAGAATTTCCCAAGAAGACTTTTATCATTCCGGTGACCTTGAAGATCCTCGGTCAAACTGTCAAGACTGAGGCCTTTGTGGACAGTGGGGCCGACTGGGTTTTTATGGACCGCCAATTCGCCCTGAAACACTCTGTTCCCTTAGTACCCTTGGCATCGGAAATTGAGATGTGGGTTAAACGGGGAACCATTATCCCAAGGTAAAATTACCTCTTGCACTAGCCAGATTTCTTTGTTTATTGGAGCCACACACACTGAAAAATTGTCCTTTTATGTGACTGTCTGTACTTTTGTCCCATTGGTGTTGGGGTTATCCTGGTTAAGGGCCCACAATCCTCAATTTGACTGGGTCTCTGGGGAGATTCTTAGTTGGGGTACTGATTGTTTCAGGAGTTGCTTGAGCCTTCCAGTCAGGCTCTCGCAGCTAAGTTTGCCAGGATTGCCAGGGTGTTATGCAGATTTTGCGGACGTGTTCTCCAAACAAGTTGCAGAGGTACTACCTCCCCATCGCCCCTATGACTGTGCCATTGATTTGTTGCCAAATGCTAAGCTTCCCAAGAGCAGGTTGTACTCCCTGTCACGTCCTGAGACTCAGGCTATGGCAGAGTACATTCAGGAGAACTTGGCTAAGGGATTTATCAGACCTTCACAGTCTCCAGTTGGGTCGGGGTTCTTCTTCGTGGGTAAAAAGGACGGTTCGTTGCGACCCTGCATCGACTTCAGGGAATTGAACCGTATCACGATTAAAAACTCATACCCACTGCCTCTCATTTCGGTCTTGTTTGACCAGCTTCGTACTGCCACCATTTTTTCTAAGATTGACCTACGCGGTGCGTACAATCTAATCCGAATAAGAGAGGGGGATGAATGGAAGACTGCCTTTAATACCCACTCAGGGCATTATGAATATTTGGTGATGCCTTTTGGGCTCTGTAATGCCCCGGCAGTCTTCCAGGATTTCATGAATGATGTGCTCAGGGAATATTTGGATAGATTCTTAGTTGTATACTTAGATGACATCCTAATCTTCTCCCATTCCCTGGAGGAACATCGGAAGCATGTACGCTTAGTCCTCCAGAAACTCAGAGACCACCGGCTTGGGGCGAAGCTGGAGAAGTGCGAATTTGAAGTTCAGCAAATCGCATTTCTAGGATATATTATCTCCCCAGAAGGTTTCCAAATGGAGGGTTCCAAGGTACAGGCAGTCCTGGATTGGGTGCAGCCCACTAGTTTGAAGGCGCTTCAGCGTTTCTGTTACGATTCCTGTACCCCAGACTGGGGAAGATCTTATGGCAGGGATCTGAGCACAGGAACCATATACAGGTTGTGGGAGCTGGAAAGCCTAGTAACCCCTGGCACCCTAACTCCGTTGTCTCGCCCGTGTTATCAGAAATCCCCTGCGAGACTATGGTTGCTTGAGCCCATGGCAGCCGCGTTCGAAGGGCGGATTATGTCTACCCAACCCCGATGCCCCCGCAGGTCTTAATGGGAGACAAGGGGAAGTCCGAGACAGGGTGATAACAAGGGGCCCTCTGACTAAGCAACCAAGCCAGGGGTTACAAGCTAACTTAACTAAATCAAAAGGTATGTGCGGACTAGCCGCCAGGGAAAAGGACAACCAAAGATCCACTGATCCGACACTCCTATCCGGCACCGCTGGACACCAGAGTGGATCTTGTGGAAGCGGAATCCTCCGCAAAGCTCCAGAACACAATATAAACAAAATAATAATAATAGCGGACAAGCCGCAACACACGGCTGCGCCGCGACTCACGAACACCACCAGATGTTAAAGGTGCTTGATCAGACTCCAGGAACAGATGGTAACTTCCGAGTACAGGATCACTGAGAACAGGAACAAACGGGTAAACCGGGACTGGGAACTTTCTCTGCAGCAGACACAGGCAAACAGGAAGCTATCACCGGCGTCTGTGAGGAGTCCTGGGAGTGCTTTTAACAGAGAGTCTTCCAATCAGCTGTTTGGAGGCTGATTGGATTTAAATGCTATGCAGCTGACAAGCTGCATGGTCAGGGAAACAGATGAGTGATAATTACAACATGCCATGCAGCTGCATGCTACACAGCCGGGAAACCAGTGAAGATATAAACTTAGACCCAGCAACGGGGAACACGATCCGACAGTGGCGTCCCCGTTGCTAGGCGCCGGCCGCACTGACGAGCGGACCCTCGGCGCCTAACAGTACCCCCCCCCTTGAGGAGGGGTCAAGGAACCCCTAAATCCGGGTTTCTGAGGAAATTCTTGAAAAAATGCCCTTTTGAGTCTTGGGGCATGAAGATCCTCATCTAGGACCCACGACCTTTCCTCAGGACCATAACCTCTCCAATGGACCAAAAAATAGAGCCGACCCCGGGACAACTTGGAATCGAGAACCTTCTCAACCACGAACTCCTGCTGACCCTGTACATTAACTGGTGATCTCCCCTGAGGTTTTTTACGAGGAAATCTGCTAGATGAAACATATGGTTTGAGCAAAGAGCAATGGAAGGTATTTCCGATCCGTAAAGTTTTTGGTAGCTGTAACCGGAAAGCAACTGGATTGACTTTTTTGATAATGAGAAATGGTCCAATAAATCTAGGACCCAATCTGGCTGAGGTTTGTCGAAGTTTGATATTGCGAGTCGACAGCCACACCCTGTCTCCTACTTTAAAAGTGCACGGCCGCCGGAGCTTGTCAGAAATTTTTTTTTCCCTGAAAGCTGCTTTTCTGAGAGCAATGTGCACTCTTTTCCAAATAAGTTTAAGATGAGAGGTCAGGGCCAGAGAGGAGACAGAGGAATGTTGAAAAAATGAATTAGCTCTGGGATGGAAACCAAAAACTGCAAAAAATGGAGATACATTGGTGGAGGAATGACAGGCATTATTATAAGCAAACTCTGCTAATGGAAGAAACTCAGACCAGTCATTTTGGAGTTTGGCCGAGTACAAACGTAAATATTGTTTCAGGGATTGATTCACTCGCTCAGTCTGTCCATTTGATTGTGGATGATAACCGGAGGTTAATGATAATTTCATCTTTAATGAAGCACAAAAAGATTTCCAAAATTGTGCAATGAATTGTGGACCCCTGTCAGAAACAATATCAGTGGGTAACCCATGGAGTCTGAAAACATGACGGAGGAACAAGACTGCCAATCCCTGGGCAGATGGCAATCGGGGAAGACCAACAAAATGAGCCATCTTACTAAAACGGTCCACTACCACCCATATGACTGTGCATCCAGCTGACAGAGGGAGATCCACCACAAAATCCATGGAGATATGCGACCATGGTCTAAGAGGAACATTCAATGGCATGAGTTGACCAATAGGCAAAGAGCGAGGAACTTTATGCTGTGCACAGACCTGACATGAAAAAACAAATTCTTTAATGTCTTTAGAAAGACCAGGCCACCACACTGAGCGGGATACCAATTCCAAAGTTTTAGCGACTCCCAGATGCCCTGCAACTTTGCTATCATGAAATTCCTCCAAAACAGTTGCTCTCAAAAACTCAGGAACAAAAAGACGACCAGCAGGAGTATTTCCCGGAGCTTGATGTTGAAGCAGCTTCAATTGAGAAAAAACATCCTGTGTGAGACCTGCCTGAATGACTGAAGGCGGAAGTATGGGAGTAACAGGACTGTTGTCTTGAACGGGAAGAAAACTGCGTGAGAGGGCATCTGCCTTGGTATTCTTGGAACCAGGTCTGAAGGTGATAATGAATTTGAAACGAGTAAAAAATAAAGCCCAACGAGCCTGTCGGGCATTCAGTCGCTTAGCTGATTCAATGTATTGAAGATTTTTGTGATCCGTCAAAACAGAAATGGTATGGCTCGCTCCTTCAAGCCAATGTCTCCACTCCTCAAAAGCCCATTTAATAGCCAGCAACTCCCGATTACCAACATCGTAGTTGGATTCAGCAGACGAGAACTTCCTGGACATAAAGGCACAAGGATGTAACTCAAGGGAATCTGGATCCTTCTGAGAAAGGATAGCCCCTACACCAACCTCCGAGGCATCTACCTCAACGATGAAAGGCAATTCTGGGTTGGGATGTCTAAGGACAGGGGCTGAGACAAAGGCTTGTTTCAAGGCCTGAAAAGATGCTTTAGCTTCACATGACCAATTGGTAGGATCTGCTCCCTTCTTAGTGAGTGCCACAATGGGAGCAACTAGGTCAGAGAAAGAGTGAATAAACCTTCTATAGTAGTTTGCAAACCCTAAAAAGCGCTGAATAGCTTTTAAGTTAGTGGGTTGCGCCCAACTCAGGATGGCTTGGAGCTTCTTAGGTTCCATTCGGAATCCCCGAGGGGAAATAATGTACCCTAAAAAGGATACCTCCGTGACGTGAAATTCACACTTCTCCGGTTTGGCATACAAGTGATTTTCACGTAATTTCTTAAGCACCTGACGCACCTGGGTAACATGTTGTTCTACAGAGTCAGAATATATCAAAATGTCGTCTAAATAGACCACGACGAATCTTCCCAGAAACTCACGGAGCACATCATTAATGAGATCCTGAAAGACTGCCGGAGCGTTAGATAGGCCGAATGGCATGACCAGATACTCATAGTGGCCTGATTGAGTACTGAATGCCGTTTTCCACTCATCCCCTGACCTGATTCTAATGAGATTATATGCTCCTCTCAGGTCAATCTTAGAAAAAATAACAGCCGAACGTAGCTGATCAAAGAGGACAGAGATCAGTGGCAGGGGGTAAGTATTCTTTACTGAGATCTTATTCAAGGCTCGAAAGTCAATGCAGGGTCTGAGGGAACCATCCTTCTTCTCTACGAAGAAGAAACCTGCACTTAAAGGGGATTTAGATGGCCTGATAAACCCTTTCTCAAGACTTTCTTTCACATACTCATTCATGGCCACCGTTTCAGGACCAGACAAAGCATATAACCTTCCTTTAGGCAACGTGGCACCAGGAATTAACTCAATGGTACAATCATAAGGCCTATGGGGAGGCAAAATATCAGCATTGCCCTTGGAAAACACATCCAAAAAATCCTGGTATTCTCCAGGAATATGTGCGGACCTGGCAGAAGCTACTCGGATAGGAAGTGTAATACATTCTTTATCACAGATGGTACCCCATTGTAGGATCTCCCCAGACTGCCAATCTATGATGGGATTATGGAAGGCCAGCCAAGGGTGACCCAGAACCACAGGAACTGCTGGACAATGGGTAAGAAAAAACTCAATCTTTTCTGAATGTAGAGCTCCCACCGAGAGCAAAACTGGAGGTGTACATAGAGAAATAACCCCATTGGATAAGGGACTCCCATCTAAACCATGCATGGTGACACACCTACCTAAGGTTAGCTGAGGAATACCTAAGGCCTTGGCCCATGTTAAGTCCATAAAGTTTCCTGCAGCTCCACTGTCCACAAAAGCAGAGACCGAGGAACAGAGGCTGTCATAAGAAACTTTAGCAGGAACCAACAGTGAATTATTCGAGGAGATGAGCTGTAGACCAAAGTGAACCCCCTCACTATTCACTTGGTCAGGAAGTTTCCCGACTTGTTTGGGCAACTACGGGCAAAATGTCCCTTACCTCCGCAGTACAAACACAGACCCGAATTTTGCCTCCTGGTTCTTTCTTCCGGAGACAATTTGGAGAGACCAATCTGCATAGGCTCTCCCATGTCTACAGGAACGGAAGGAACACAGGGAAAAGAAACTACAGATGCCCCTTTTTCAGTCCTCCGCTCTCTGAGCCGACGATCTATTTTAATAGAGAGCTCCATGAGTTTATCAAGGGTCTCAGGAGCGGGATACTGAAGGAGGCTGTCTTTTATAGATTCAGATAAGCCGAGGCGAAACTGACTGCGCAGGGCAGGGTCATTCCAGCCACAGTCGTTCGACCAACGGCGAAACTCCGTACAATAATTCTCTGCAGGATTCCTACCCTGTCTCAGAGCACGCAACTGACTTTCTGCGGACGCCTCTCTATCAGGGTCGTCATACAATAGCCCCAAAGATTTAAAAAAGGCGTCTACAGACGATAAGGCCGGATCGTCTGTCTTCAAACCAAAAGCCCAGGTCTGAGGATCCCCCTGAAGCAGAGAAACTACAATCCCAACCCGCTGAGCCTCCGTACCTGAGGAGACTGGTCTCAAACGAAAATACAGTTTACAAGACTCTTTAAAATTAAAAAACTGTTTTCTATCCCCAGAAAAACGGTCAGGCAGATGCATTTTTGGTTCAGGGACGACCCTCGGGGAAGTCCGTAACAGATCTTCCTGTGAGCTCACCCGGAGGGACAGATCCTGAACCATCTGGGTAAGTTCCTGAATCTGACTAACTAGGAACTGGCCAGGGTTTGGCCCAACACCGGTGGGATTCATGAGGCCGACAAAAATTCTCCCAACTGGATCAGTGAAAAAATTAACTCCTGTTGAAATTTTTTCTTTTGTGGCCGGTGATAATGTTACGATTCCTGTACCCCAGACTGGGGAAGATCTTATGGCAGGGATCTGAGCACAGGAACCATATACAGGTTGTGGGAGCTGGAAAGCCTAGTAACCCCTGGCACCCTAACTCCGTTGTCTCGCCCGTGTTATCAGAAATCCCCTGCGAGACTATGGTTGCTTGAGCCCATGGCAGCCGCGTTCGAAGGGCGGATTATGTCTGCCCAACCCCGATGCCCCCGCAGGTCTTAATGGGAGACAAGGGGAAGTCCGAGACAGGGTGATAACAAGGGGCCCTCTGACTAAGCAACCAAGCCAGGGGTTACAAGCTAACTTAACTAAATCAAAAGGTATGTGCGGACTAGCCGCCAGGGAAAAGGACAACCAAAGATCCACTGATCCGACACTCCTATCCGGCACCGCTGGACACCAGAGTGGATCTTGTGGAAGCGGAATCCTCCGCAAAGCTCCAGAACACAATATAAACAAAATAATAATAATAGCGGACAAGCCGCAACACACGGCTGCGCCGCGACTCACGAACACCACCAGATGTTAAAGGTGCTTGATCAGACTCCAGGAACAGATGGTAACTTCCGAGTACAGGATCACTGAGAACAGGAACAAACGGGTAAACCGGGACTGGGAACTTTCTCTGCAGCAGACACAGGCAAACAGGAAGCTATCACCGGCGTCTGTGAGGAGTCCTGGGAGTGCTTTTAACAGAGAGTCTTCCAATCAGCTGTTTGGAGGCTGATTGGATTTAAATGCTATGCAGCTGACAAGCTGCATGGTCAGGGAAACAGATGAGTGATAATTACAACATGCCATGCAGCTGCATGCTACACAGCCAGGAAACCAGTGAAGATATAAACTTAGACCCAGCAACGGGGAACACGATCCGACAGTGGCGTCCCCGTTGCTAGGCGCCGGCCGCACTGACGAGCGGACCCTCGGCGCCTAACAGTTTCTTGGGCTTTGCGAATTTCTATAGACGATTTATCGCTGGATTTTCGTCTATAGTGGCGCCCTTGGTGGCACTCACTAAGAAAGGAGCGGATGTTGCTCACTGGTCTTTTGAGGCTAAAGCGGCTTTTGCCCGTCTCAAAAGGGCATTTGTATCGGCCAAGGTACTGCGACACCCAGATCCAGAGCGTCCTTTTGTGGTGGAGGTGGATGCCTCTGAGATGGGTATTGGGGCAGTGCTCTCTCAGATGGGAGTGTCTGATAATCGCCTTCATCCCTGTGCTTACTTTTCCTGTAAATTTTCGCCTGCCGAGATGAATTATGACGTGGGTAACCGGGAATTGTTGGCTATTAAGGATGCACTCGAGGAGTGGAGACACTGGCTTGAGGGGGCTAAGTTTGTGGTCTCAATTCTCACCGACCATAAGAATCTGGCATATTTAGTGTCAGCGAAGCGTCTCAATGCCAGGCAGGCACAATGGGCTTTGTTTTTTGCTCGCTTTAATTTTTTGATAACATATCGCCCTGGGTCAAAAAACATCAAGGCTGATGCGCTCTCGCAGAGTTTTGCTCCAATCCAGGAGACCACCGAGGAGCCGTTGCCCATTGTGTCCCCATCATGTATTAAAGTGGGCATTACCCAGGACCTCTTATCATTAGTCCTTAGAGCACAGGAGCAGGCTCCTCCAGACCTTCCGGTAGGTCTTTTGTTTGTGCCTCCTAGGTTAAGACAGCGAGTGTTCCTGGAATTCCATGCCAAGAAGTCGGCAGGTCACACGGGTATTGCCAGAACTCGGGAGTTGCTATCTAGGGCGGTGTGGTGGCCCTCGGTGGCTAAGGATGTGGATCAGTGGGTTCGGGCATGTGACATCTGTGCCCGAAATAAGACTCCTAGAGGGGTTCCTGTTGGCCCATTACATCCACTCTCTATCCCATCTAAGCCATGGACCCACATTTCAATGGATTTTGTGGTGGACTTGCCCAAATCCTCGGGGATGACAGCCATCTGGGTTGTCGTTGACAGGTTTTCGAAGATGGCGCACTTCGTTCCACTGGTTGGGCTGCCATCGGCCAGACGCCTGTCTGAATTATTTATGCTGCATGTTGTGCGTCTCCACGGGTTGCCACTTGATGTGGTCTCTGACCGCGGATCCCAGTTTGTGGCCAAATTCTGGAGGGCATTTTGTTCCGATCTCCAGATTTCTGTCAGCTTGTCGTCAGGCTACCATCCGCAGTCTAATGGGCAGACTGAAAGGGTGAACCAGTCCTTGGAGCAGTTCCTCAGGTGTTATGTCTCCAAGTGTCAGACTGACTGGGTTGCTCATCTGTCCATGGCGGAGTTTGCCTATAACAACGAGGCTCACTCTGCTACAGGGATCTCTCCCTTCCTTTGTGTGTATGGGCATCATCCTAAGGCCAATTCTTTTGACCCCCTGGACTCCACGCCTGGTGGTTCCTCTGTGGTTTCGGTCCTTAGAGGTATTTGGAGGAAAGTGAAGAAAGCCCTTGTGTCTGTGTCATTAGTGACCAAAAGGGTTTTTGACAAGCGGAAAAGACCCTGCAGCTTCAAATTAGGAGACTTCGTCTGGTTGTCTACCAAGAATTTGAAGTTGAGACAGCCATCTAATAAGTTAGGCCCCCGGTTCATCGGCCCTTATAAGATCACCAGGGTTATCAATCCGGTGGCATTTCAGTTAGATCTGCCCCGTTCTTTGGGTATCAATAAAACATTTCATTGTTCCCTTTTAAAAGGGGCGATTAGTAATCCTTCTTCCAGTGGAAGACCTTCCCCTCTTCTGATACGTGGCCAGAGGGAGTTTGTTGTTGAAAGGATTCTTGACTCCAAGATGGTTCGGGGTCGGCTGTCATTTTTGGTGCACTGGAAGGGGTATGGCCCGGAGGAGCGGTCGTGGGTGCGCAGTTGTGATCTTCATGCCCCCAGACTGATACGCTCTTTCTTCTCGCAGTTCCCCGATAAACCCGGTGGTAGGGGTTCTTTGACACCTCGTCAGAGGGGGGGTACTGTTAGGGTCTCCTGCCCTGTGCTGCCACGTCGTCAAGGCAACCGGGAGACAAGTGTTAGCAGAGTAACCTGAGCGCAGCTGATACTCCGGTTCGGGTCTTTTGCTGTGCAGTGGTTACAGGCTCTGTGCACGGCAGGGGATCCGGTGCTGGTTTTTGTGCTCACTGTCTGTGAGGTCTGAGTGGGGCGTGGACAGCACCTGCTATATAAGGCCTCTTCTCAGGTTAAGCAGATGCTGCTGAATCTTTGTTGGTTAGTCAGTTCCTGAAAGTTAGCCAGTACTGTGTAGCTTTGTATTTGTTGTTGTTTACTGCAAATAGGCCTGGGGATTTGGTATTACACTCTGCCAATCCAGACCTAGCAGTAAGACTGGAGTCAGTCGTTTAACTTGCTGGGGTTCTTTTGCTACTCTGTGAACTTAGCAAGTTTGCGGCTGTATTCTCAGATTTGCTTGCCTAAATCCTGTCTCACTGTGCAAGGTGTTCAGGTGTCAGTTTAGTGGCAGTAAGCTGAACCTGTACACTGCAAGTGAGGATTAGGATTGGGGAGACTCTCCTTGTGTCTATCATTCCATCTCTGACCAAGGAGTTTACTGCCACACCCGTTGGTAACCCTTTAGGGTTTTGCTGTTGCCCTTAGCAACAGCATTTCGGGTTCTCTACGTATTAAAACACAACATCTTGCTTTTTCCATCTGAGCATTACTAATACTAGGGAGACACCCAGTTTCTTAGCCTCTGGGCTTCTCTGTTCACTTTGTGTTTATTTTGTTACCCTATCACCTTCTGTGTACGTAATGTCATATTCCCCAGTCTGTCTGTGAGTTCATTTGTTTTGCATCCCTATCCGTTCAGACACCAGTACATTCCTGCAGGCACTGGTGTGCATAACAGTTGTTATGCACACCAGTGCCTGCAGGAAAGTACTGGTGTCAGAATTGTTATGCACTCCAGTGTCTGCAGGAATGTACTGGTGTTTGAACTGTTATGCAAAACAAATGGACTCACAGACAAACTGGGGAATATGACATAACGTACACAGAAGGTGATAGGGTAACAAAATACACACAAAGTGAACAGAGAAGCCCAGAGGCTAAGGGACTGGGTATCTCCCTTGTATTAGAACTGCTCAGATGGGAAAAGCAAGATGTTGTGTTTTAATACGTAGAGAACCCGAAATGCTGTTGCTAAGGGCAACAGCAAAACCCTAAAGGGTTACCAACGGATGTGGCAGTAAACTCCTTGGTCAGAGATGGAATGATAGACACAAGGAGAGTCTCCCCAATCCTAATTCTCACTTGCAGTGCACAGGTTTTAGCTTACTGCCACCAAACTGACCCCTGACACCTAGCACAGAGAGACAGGATTAGACAGGCAAGTCTTAGAATACAGCCGCAAACTTGCTAAGTTCACAGAGTAGTAACAGAACCCCAGCAAGCTAAACGACTGACTCCAGTCTTACTGCTAGGTCTGGATTGGCAGAGTGTAATACCAAATCCCCAGGCCTATTTGCAGTAAGCAACAAACAAATACAAAGCTACACAGTACTGGCTAACTTTCATGAACTGACTAACCAACAAAGATTCAGCAGCATCTGCTTACCCTGAAAAGAGGCCTTATAAAGCAGGTGCTGTCCACGCCCCACTCAGACCTCACAGACTGTGAGCACAAAAACCAGCACCGGATCCCCTGCCGTGCACAGAGCCTATAACCACTGCACAGCAAAAGACCCGAACCGGAGTATCAGCTGCGCTCAGGTTACTTCACTAGCACTTGTCTCCCGGTTGCCATGACGACGTGGCAGCACAGGGCCGGAGACCCTAACAGTACCCCCCCTCTGACGAGGGGTCAAAGAACCCCTACCACCGGGTTTATCGGGGAACTGCGAGAAGAAAGAGCGTATCAGTCTGGGGGCATGAAGATCACAACTGCGTACCCACGACCGCTCCTCCGGGCCATACCCCTTCCAGTGCACCAAAAATGACAGCCGACCCCGAACCACCTTGGAGTCAAGAATCCTTTCAACAACAAACTCCCTCTGGCCACGTACCAGCAGAGGGGAAGGTCTTCCACTGGAAGAAGGATTACTAATCGCCCGTTTTAAAAGGGAACAATGAAATGTTTTATTGATACCCAAAGAACGGGGCAGATCTAACTGAAATGCCACCGGATTGATAACCCTGGTGATCTTATAAGGGCCGATGAACCGGGGCCCTAACTTATGAGATGGCTGTCTCAAATTCAAATTCTTGGTAGACAACCAGACGAAGTCTCCTAATTTGAAGCTGCAGGGTCTTTTCCGCTTATCAAAAACCCTTTTGGTCACTAATGACACAGACACAAGGGCTTTCTTCACTTTCCGCCAAATACCTCTAAGGACCGAAACCACAGAGGAACCACCAGGCGTGGAGTCCAGGGGGTCAAAAGAATTGGCCTTAGGATGATGCCCATACACACAAAGGAAGGGAGAGATCCCTGTAGCAGAGTGAGCCGCGTTGTTATAGGCAAACTCCGCCATGGACAGATGAGCAACCCAGTCAGTCTGACACTTGGAGACATAACACCTGAGGAACTGCTCCAAGGACTGGTTCACCCTTTCAGTCTGCCCATTAGACTGCGGATGGTAGCCTGACGACAAGCTGACAGAAATCTGGAGATCGGAACAAAATGCCCTCCAGAATTTGGCCACAAACTGGGATCCGCGGTCAGAGACCACATCAAGTGGCAACCCATGGAGACGCACAACATGCAGTATAAATAATTCAGACAGGCGTCTGGCTGATGGCAGCCCAACCAGTGGAACGAAGTGCGCCATCTTCGAAAACCTGTCAACGACAACCCAGATGGCTGTCATCCCCGAGGATTTGGGCAAGCCCACCACAAAATCCATTGAAATGTGGGTCCATGGCTTAGATGGGATAGAGAGTGGATGTAATGGGCCAACAGGAACCCCTCTAGGAGTCTTATTTCGGGCACAGATGTCACATGCCCGAACCCACTGATCCACATCCTTAGCCACCGAGGGCCACCACACCGCCCTAGATAGCAACTCCCGAGTTCTGGCAATACCCGGGTGACCTGCCGACTTCTTGGCATGGAATTCCAGGAACACTCGCTGTCTTAACCTAGGAGGCACAAACAAAAGACCTACCGGAAGGTCTGGAGGAGCCTGCTCCTGTGCTCTAAGGACTAATGATAAGAGGTCCTGGGTAATGCCCACTTTAATACATGATGGGGAAACAATGGGCAACGGCTCCTCGGTGGTCTCCTGGATTGGAGCAAAACTCCGCGAGAGCGCATCAGCCTTGATGTTTTTTGACCCAGGGCGATATGTTATCAAAAAATTAAAGCGAGCAAAAAACAAAGCCCATCGTGCCTGCCTGGCATTGAGACGCTTCGCTGACTCTAAATATGCCAGATTCTTATGGTCAGTGAGAATTGAGACCACAAACTTAGCCCCCTCAAGCCAGTGTCTCCACTCCTCGAGTGCATCCTTAATAGCCAACAATTCCCGGTTACCCACGTCATAATTCATCTCGGCAGGCGAAAATTTACGGGAAAAGTAAGCACAGGGATGAAGGCGATTATCAGACACTCCCATCTGAGAAAGCACTGCCCCAATACCCATCTCAGAGGCATCCACCTCCACCACAAAAGGACGCTCTGGATCTGGGTGTCGCAGCACCTTGGCCGAAACAAATGCCCTTTTGAGACGGGCAAAAGCCGCTTTAGCCTCACCAGACCAGTGAGCAACATCCGCCCCTTTCTTAGTGAGTGCCACCAAGGGCGCCACTATAGACGAAAATCCAGCGATAAATCGTCTATAAAAATTTGCAAAGCCCAGGAAACGCTGAAGCGCCTTCAAATTAGTGGGCTGCACCCAATCCAGGACTGCCTGTACCTTGGAACCCTCCATTTGGAAACCTTCTGGGGAGATAATATATCCTAGAAATGCGATTTGCTAAACTTCAAATTCGCACTTCTCCAGCTTCGCCCCAAGCCGGTGGTCTCTGAGTTTCTGGAGGACTAAGCGTACATGCTTCCGATGTTCCTCCAGGGAATGGGAGAAGATTAGGATGTCATCTAAGTATACAACTAAGAATCTATCCAAATATTCCCTGAGCACATCATTCATGAAATCCTGGAAGACTGCCGGGGCATTACAGAGCCCAAAAGGCATCACCAAATATTCATAATGCCCTGAGTGGGTATTAAAGGCAGTCTTCCATTCATCCCCCTCTCTTATTCGGATTAGATTGTACGCACCGCGTAGGTCAATCTTAGAAAAAATGGTGGCAGTACGAAGCTGGTCAAACAAGACCGAAATGAGAGGCAGTGGGTATGAGTTTTTAATCGTGATACGGTTCAATTCCCTGAAGTCGATGCAGGGTCGCAACGAACCGTCCTTTTTACCCACGAAGAAGAACCCCGACCCAACTGGAGACTGTGAAGGTCTGATAAATCCCTTAGCCAAGTTCTCCTGAATGTACTCTGCCATAGCCTGAGTCTCAGGACGTGACAGGGAGTACAACCTGCTCTTGGGAAGCTTAGCATTTGGCAACAAATCAATGGCACAGTCATAGGGGCGATGGGGAGGTAGTACTTCTGCAACTTTTTTGGAGAACACGTCCTCAAAATCTGCATAACACCCTGGCAATCCTGGCAAACTTAGCTGCGAGAGCCTGACTGGAAGGCTCAAGCAACTCCTGAAACAATCAGTACCCCAACTAAGAATCTCCCCAGAGACCCAGTCAAATTGAGGATTGTGGGCCCTTAACCAGGGTAACCCCAACACCAATGGGGCAAAAGTACAGACAGTCACATAACAGGACAATTTTTCAGAGTGTGTGGCTCCAATAAACAAAGAAATCTGGCTAGTGCAAGAGGTAATTTTACCTTGGGATAATGGTTCCCCGTTTAACCCACAAATCTCAATTTCCGATGCCAAGGGTACTAAGGGAACAGAGTGTTTCAGGGCGAATTGGCGGTCCATAAAAACCCCGTCGGCCCCACTGTCCACAAAGGCCTCAATCTTGACAGTTTGACCGAGGATCTTCAAGGTCACCGGAATGATAAAAGTCTTCTTGGGAAATTCTGACTTCTGGCCTGACAGGATATTTCCCATCACCCTCAGGCCCTGAAGTTTTCCGGCTTTTCTGGGCATGATACTACCACATGACCTTTATTCCCACAGTACAAACACAACCCCTGCTGTCTCCTCCGCGTCTTCTCACGCGAGGAGAGGCGGGTAGCCCCAATCTGCATAGGCTCCTCAGAAAATTCCTCAGAGTCTGAGGTTCCCTTGGGAAGGAAGGAAATCTCAGTCTCCCTTTCAAGCCTACGCTCTCTCAGCCGTCTATCCACCCGGATGGATAACTGCATGAGCTGATCCAAGCTATCAGGCAAGGGATATTGTACCAGTTGGTCCTTTATCTGGTTAGAAAGACCTCTTCGGTACTGGTGTCTCAGGGCTGGGTCATTCCACTGGGTATCATGGGCCAACCTCCGAAACTCCGTACAGTAAACCTCAACTGGCCTTCGCCCTTGCTTAAGGATCGAATTCTGAGCCTCGGCTGAGGCCGTCTTGTCAGGGTCATCATACAACATGCCCAGTGCCGTAAAAAAAGCATCAACACTTTTAAGCGATGGACAGTCAGGCTGCAACCCATATGCCCAGACCTGTGGGTCTCCTTGTAGCAAGGAAATCACTAGGCCCACCCGCTGAATCTCCGACCCAGAAGACTGAGGCCTAAGCCGGAAGTATAGCTTGCAGCTCTCCTTGAAACAAAAGAACTGCGAGCGATCTCCAGAAAAACGATCCGGGAGATTTACTTTCGGCTCCTTAACCCCTGCAGGTGCTGCTGCTGCGGGAGCTCCGCCAGCAGCCTGGGAGGTGTGCATTTTAATGGACAAATCATTAAATTGTCGAGTCAGGACCTGCACCTGATCGACCACCTGTTGCAACGTATTTTGAGGGGTATGCTCCATATTCCCACAAAATTTCAACAGGAGTATTGGGCTGCTGAATATGTTATGCACACCAGTGCCTGCAGGAAAGTACTGGTGTCAGAACTGTTATGCACTCCAGTGTCTGCAGGAATGTACTGGTGTTTGAACTGTTATGCAAAACAAATGGACTCATAGACAAACTGGGGAATATGACATAACGTACACAGAAGGTGATAGGGTAACAAAATACACACAAAGTGAACAGAGAAGCCCACAGGCTAAGGAACTGGGTATCTCCCTTGTATTAGAACTGCTCAGGTGGAAAAAGCAAGATGTTGTGTTTTAATACGTAGAGAACCCGAAATGCTGTTGCTAAGGGCAACAGCAAAACCCTAAAGGGTTACCAACGGATGTGGCAGTAAACTCCTTGGTCAGAGATGGAATGATAGACACAAGGAGAGTCTCCCCAATCCTAATTCTCACTTGCAGTGCACAGGTTTTAGCTTACTGCCACCAAACTGACCCCTGACACCTAGCACAGTGAGACAGGATTAGACAGGCAAGTCTTAGAATACAGCCGCAAACTTGCTAAGTTCACAGAGTAGTAACAGAACCCCAGCAAGCTAAACGACTGACTCCAGTCTTACTGCTAGGTCTGGATTGGCAGAGTGTAACACCAAATCCCCAGGCCTATTTGCAGTAAGCAACAAACAAATACAAAGCTACACAGTACTGGCTAACTTTCATGAACTGACTAACCAACAAAGATTCAGCAGCATCTGCTTACCCTGAAAAGAGGCCTTATAAAGCAGGTGCTGTCCACGCCCCACTCAGACCTCACAGACTGTGAGCACCAAAACCAGCACCGGATCCCCTGCCGTGCACAGAGCCTATAACCACTGCACAGCAAAAGACCCGAACCGGAGTATCAGCTGCGCTCAGGTTACTCCACTAGCACTTGTCTCCCGGTTGCCATGACGACGTGGCAGCACAGGGCAGGAGACCCTAACAACAGTTCAAACACCAGTACATTCCTGCAGGCACTGGTGTGCATAACAGTTCAGACACCAGTACATTCCTGCAGGCACTGGTGTGCATAACAGCAACTGTTCCCTGGACCTCGCCTTTATAAGGAGATCGTCCAAGTACGGGATAATTATAACTCCTTTTTTTTTTAAGGAGTATCATCATTTCGGCCATTACCTTGGTAAATACCCTCGGTGCCGTGGACAGACCAAACGGCAACGTCTGGAATTGGTAATGACAGTCCTGTACCACAAATCTGAGGTACTCCTGGTGAGGAGGGTAAATGGGGACATGCAGGTAAGCATCCTTGATGTCCATGTAATCCCCTTCCTCCAGGCTTGAAATAACCGCCCTGAGCGATTCCATCTTGAACTAGCATCTTTTTATATACGTGTTCAAGGATTTCAAATTTAAAATAGGTCTGACCGAACCGTTCGGTTTCGGTACCACAAACATTGTGGAATAGTAATCCCTTCCTTGTTGAAGGAGAGGTACCTTGACTATCACCTGTTGCGAATACAGCTTGTGAATTGCCTCTAGCACTGCCTCCCTGTCCAAGGGAGTCGTTGGCAAGGCAGATTTTAGGAAACGGCGAGGGGGAGACTCCTCGAATTCCATCTTGTATCCCTGAGACACCACTTGTAGAATCCAGGGATCCCCCCCGTGAGCAAGCCCACTGATCGCTGAAGTACTTGAGACAGGCCCCCACCGCACCTGGCTCCGCCAGTGGAGCCCCAGCGTCATGCTGTGGACTTAGAGGAAGCGGGGGAGGACTTTTGTTCCTTGGAACTGGCTGTATTTTGCCGCTTTTTCCCTCTACCTCTGCCTCTGGGCAGAAAGGACGCGCCTTTAACCCGCTTGCCTTTCTGGGGCCAAAAGGACTGTACCTGATAATACAGTGCTTTCTTTTGCTGTGAGGGAACATGGGGTAAAAATGCTGATTTCCCAGCTGTCGCTGTGGAAACTAGGTCCGAGAGACCATCCCCAAACAACTCCTCACCCTTGTAAGGCAAAACTTCCATGTGCCTTTTAGAATCTGCATCCCCTGTCCACTGCCGAGTCCATAAGCCTCTCCTAGCAGAATTGGACAATGCACTTATTTTAGATGCCAGCCGGCAGATCTCCCTCTGTGCATCTCTCATGTATAAGACTGAGTCTTTTATATGCTCTATGGTTAGCAGAATAGTGTCCCTGTCTAGGGTGTCAATATTTTCTGACAGGGAATCTGACCACGCAGCTGCAGCACTGCACATCCATGCCGAAGCAATAGCTGGTCTCAGTATAATGCCTGAGTGTGTATAAACAGACTGCAGTATAGCCTCCTGCTTTCTATCAGCAGGTTCCTTGAGGGCGGCCGTGTGCGGAGACGGCAGTGCCACCTTCTTTGATAGACGTGTGAGCGCTTTATCCACCCTAGGGGATGTCTCCCAACATAACCTGTCCTCTGGCGGGAAAGGGTACGCCATTAGTAACTTTTTAGAAATTACCAGTTTCTTATCGGGGGAAGCCCACGCTTCTTCACATACTTCATTTAATTCATCAGATGGGGGAAAAACCACTGGTAGTTTTTTCTCCCCAAACATTATACCCTTTTTTGTGGTACCTGGGGTAACATCAGCAATGTGCAAGACATTTTTCATTGCCGCAATCATATAACGGGTGGCTCTATTGGAATGTACAGTAGTCTCCTTGTCGTCGACACTGGAGTCGGTATACGTGTCGACATCTGTGTCTGCCATCTGATGTAGCGGGCGTTTTAGAGCCGGTGATGGCTTTTGAGACGCCTGGGCAGGCACGAGCTGAGAAGCCGGCTGTCCCACATCTGTTATGTCGTCAAACCTTTTATGTAAAGAGTCGACACTATCACGTAATTCCTTCCACATGACCATCCATTCAGGTGTCGGCCCCGCAGGGGGTGACATCACATTTATCGCCTCCACATAAGCCTCCTCATCAAACATGTCGACACAGCCGTACCGACACACCGCACACACACAGGGAATGCTCTGACTGAGGACAGGACCCCACAAAAGCCCTTTGGGGAGACAGAGAGAGAGAGAGTATGCCAGCACACACCAAAAGCGCTATATAACACAGGGATTAACACTATAACTGAGTGATTTTTCCCAATAGCTGCATATATATATATATATATATATATATATATATATTGCGCCTAAATTTAGTGCCCCCCCCCCCTCTCTTTTTTAACCCTATGTAGTCTTGAAACTGCAGGGGAGAGCCTGGGAGCGATCCTTCCAGCGGAGCTGTGAGGGAAAATAGCGCCAGTGTGCTGAGGGAGATAGCCCCGCCCCTTTTTCCGCTGACTTCTCCCGCTTTTCTATATGTATATCTGGCAGGGGTATTTTACACATATATAGTCTCTATGACTATATTATGTGTTATTTGCCAGCAAGGTACTCTATATTGCAGCCCAGGGCGCCCCCCCCCCCCCGCGCCCTGCACCCATCAGTGACCGGAGTGTGAGGTGTGCATGGGGAGCAATGGCGCACAGCTGCAGTGCTGTGCGCTACCTTGATGAAGACCGAAGTCTTCTGCCGCCGATTTCCAGGAACGTCTTCTTGCTTCTGGCTCTGCAAGGGGGACGGCGGCGCGGCTCCGGGACCGGACGACCGAGGCTGGGCCTGTGTTCGATCCCTCTGGAGCTAATGGTGTCCAGTAGCCTAGAAGCCCAAGCTAGCTGCAAGCAGGTAGGTTCGCTTCTCTCCCCTTAGTCCCTCGTAGCAGTGAGTCTGTTGCCAGCAGATCTCACTGAAAATAAAAAACCTAAAATATACTTTCTTTTCTAGGAGCTCAGGAGAGCCCCTAGTGTGCATCCAGCTCAGCCGGGCACAAAATTCTAACTGAGGTCTGGAGGAGGGAGGAGCCAGTGCACACCAGGTAGTCCTAAAGCTTTCTTTAGTTGTGCCCAGTCTCCTGCGGAGCCGCTATTCCCCATGGTCCTTACGGAGTCCCAGCATCCACTTAGGACGTTAGAGAAATGTGATCAGATGATGTGTGTATATAGGGGCCCCCATACCTGCTCTCCCCTGTACAATACATGACAGTCTCCTCTTACCCAGTGATGTGATAGGCCGGTGATTCTCCATCATCACGTCCTTATACAGACCCCTGTGTTCCTCTATATACTCCCCCTCCTGCATGGAGACATAGACAGTGACATCCTGACACCTTATAGGAACCTGACACACACAGTGATACAGTCATCACCCAGACACATCCCCTGGTGTTACTGTTTAATGCCCCATTCCCAGCAGTCACCTCTCCAGTCATCACCCAGACACTTCCCCCGGTGTTACTGTATAATGCCCCATTCCCAGCAGTCACCTCTCCAGTCATCACCCAGACACATCCCCCGGTGTTACTGTATAATGTCCCATTCCCGGCAGTCACCTCTCCAGTCATCACCCAGACACTTCCCCTGGTGTTACTGTATAATGTCCCATTCCCAGCAGTCACCTCTCCAGTCAACACCCAGACACATCCCCTGGTGTTACTGTATAAATGTCCCATTCCCAGCAGTCACCTCTCCAGTCATCACCCAGACACTTCCCCTGGTGTTACTGTATAATGTCCCATTCCCAGCAGTCACCTCTCCAGTCATCACCCAGACACGTCCCCTGGTGTTACTGTATAATGTCCCATTCCCAGCAGTCACCTCTCCAGTCAGCAGCTGAATGATCTTGTTGGTGAGTTCCAGGATCTTCTGGTCACTGTGCCTCTCATGTATCAGTGAGTGAGGTGGAGGCACCGTGATGGGGCTCTTAGTTCTGCTCAGTCCACGTGACACACGGCTATGGCTGCTGGGTGTCTCACACTCACCAGATGTCTTCTTTACTACTGTGCAACTCTGCAAAATGGGGGATACATCAATATCACTATAAATACTGACAGATCCCCTCACCTCCCCAGTCATGTCCCTGTATTATTACTATAGATATAAGTGACGTCACTGTGACACTCCCAGATCCCCTCACCTCCCCAGTCATGTCCCTGTATTATTACTATAGATATAAGTGATGTCACTGTGACGCTCCCAGATCCCCTCAAGTCCCCAGTCATGTCCCTGTATTATTACTGCAGATAGGGCTAACAGACCAGGGTGACATAGAAGCGGAAGACTGAGTGCGGATAAGAGGGTTAGGAGGACAATTGGCTGGGGTTTGTGAAGAAGTGGGCCTTGAGAGCCCATTTGAAGTTTTGTAGAGAGGTGGAGAGTGAGATGGGGAGAGCACGTGCAAAATAGGTAGGACTGGGAGGAGGTAATCAGTTGACAGGATAAGGCCCCCAATTCTGAGACACACCTAGCAGAAGCCAGGGCCAGTAACATCACCGTCTTCCACGTGAGGTACTTGTCTTCTACCATCACCAGAGGTTCAAAGCAGGAGGACTGTAGAAAACGTAACTTAACATCTAGATCCCAAGGTGCCATAGGGGGCACAAAGGGAGGTTGTATATGAAGCAGCCCTTGCAAGAAGGTCTGAATTTTTGGCAAGAGAGACAACTTTTTCTTGATGGAGATGGAAAGAACTGAAATCTGGACTTTAATGGATCCCAGACATAAGCCCTTATCCACTCCAGCCTGCAGGAAACACAGGAACCTTCCTAAGTGGAATTCCGAAGAGGGATATGTGCGTTCTTCGCACCAAGAGACATATCTCCGCAAGATATGATAGTGTTTTGACATCACAGGTTTTCTGGCTTGTACCATAGTGGCAATTACCTTTTTGGAAAGCCCTTTGTGAGCTAGGATGTTCCGCTCAACTTCCATGCCATCAAACTAAGCTGCCGTAAGTCCGGGTAGACGAACGGTCCTTGTTGAAGAAGATCCCTTCTTAGTGGTAGAGGCCAAGGGTCCTGTACAGACATGTCCAGAAGAGCCGTGTTCCATGCTCTTCAGGGCCAATCCAGGGCAATCAAGATTGCTTCCACTTTTTGTTGTCTGATCCGCTTGAGGAAACAGGTAGACCAGCTGGTAAGGCCAAAGCAAAGTCAGCGCATACACTGCATTCGCCTGAGGGTCCCTGGTCTGTGAGCAATAGCAGCGAAGCTTCTTGTTGAGATGAGAGGCCATCAAGTCGATCTGTGGGCAACCCCACCTGTGGATGTTCAGTTGGAACACCTGAGGGTGTAGTCCCCACTCCCTCAGGTGGAGGTCGTGGCGGCTTAGGAGGTCCGCCTCCCAGTTCTCCACTCCCGGAATGAAGATTGCGGACAGCGCTCTTGCATGTTTTTCTGCCCAGAGGAGTATTCTTGACACTTCTCGCATGCAGGCCCTGCTTTTTGTCCCTCCTTGTCGATTGATGTACGCCACTGCCAAAGCGTTGGCCGACTGCACCTGGATTGCCTGTGGCCTTAGTAGAGGAGACGCCTGAAGCAGAGATGTTCTGGATAGCCTGAAGTTCCAGAATGTTGATTGGAAGCAGGGCCTCCTGGGCAGACCACCTGCCCTGGAACTGTGCCCCTTGGGTGACAGCTCCCCATCCTCATAGACTTGCATCTGTTGTGAGGAGGATCCAGTCCTGAATCCCAAAGTTCCAGCCTTCCAAGAGGTTGGAAGACTGTGTCCACCACAGGAGTGAAATCCTGGCCAGGGGTGACAGCCGAATCATCCGGTGCACCTGAAGATGGGAACCGGACCATTTATTCAGGATGTCCAATTGGAAGGGTCTTGCATGGAACCTTCCGTACTGTATCGCCTCGTAGGAGGCCACCATCTTTCCCAACAATTTTATGCAAAGATCAACGGACACTCGAGCAGGTCTGAAGACCATGCATACCATTTCTTGGAGTGCTCTCGCCTTGTCAACTGGGAGGAATACTTTCTATGCTACAGTATCCAGTAGCATGCCCAGAAACAGGAGCCGCGGAGACGGTTCCAGGTGGGACTTCTGTAGATTAAGGATACACCCGTGGTGAGACAGGCGTTGGATAGTGCGATCTATGTGGAGTAATAGAAGCTCCCTTGATCTTGCTTTTATCAGGAGATCGTCCAGGTATGGGATCACATTGACCCCCTGGACCCTGAGCTGAAACATCATTTCCACCATCACCTTCGTGAACACCCTTGGAGCTGTAGACAGGCCGAAGGGTAATGCCTGAAATTGGTAATGATCGTTCAGCAGGGCAAACCTCAGAAAGGCCTGATGACATGGCCAAATTGGGACATGTAGATAAGCATCCTTGATATCCAGGGATACTAGGAACTCCTGTGGTTCCAGGCCTGCGATCACTGCCCTCAGAGATTCAGTCTTGAATCTGAAAACCTTCAGGTAAGGATTCAAGGACTTCAGATTCAGAAGGGATCTCACAGACCCATCTGTTTTCGGTACTACAGACTGTAGTAACCCTGTCCTTGTTGCAACAGTGGTACTGGGACAATGACCTGGGACTGTACCAACTTCTCTATGGCCAGTAGTAGAGTACCATGCATACTTTCCAAAACTGGTAAGCCTGATTTGAAAAATCGTTGGGGAGGAGAAACGTCAAACTCCAGCTTGTAGGCCTGAGAGATAAAGTCCCTTACCCAAGCATCTTGGCAAGAACCGTCACAGATGTGGCTTAAGTGACGTAACCGAGCTCCCACCACGAGATCCCCCCGGGGTGGGTGTGCACCGTCATGCTGAAGTGTTTGCGGGAGCAGAACTGGTTTTCTGGTTCTGAGACCCAGCAACTGCTGGTTTTATAGGTATTGCCCTGGAGCCTCTCGCTGCATTGGAGGCTCCTCTGGCTCTGGATCGAAATCTGGAGGACCGAAAGGACTGAGTAGATGGTCCCGTTTAGGAACGTCTAGCAGGAGGGGCACCCGAAGGGAGAAATGTGGATTTTCCGGCCGTAGCCTTCGAAATCCAGGTGTCCAGGTCACCTCCAAAGAGCCATTCACCTGTGAAGGAAATAGATTCCACATTACGGTTTGAGTCAGCATCAGCGATCCACTGACGTAACCATATGGCTCTGCGCGCAGACACAGCCATAGCCGTGGTTCTAGCACTAACAGTGCCAATCTCTTATAAGGAATCACAGAGGACTCTTGCCGTGTCCTGAATGTGAGACAGTAAGGCAACAGTGTCGTCTAAGGTCATATTACCCAAGAGATCTTCCTTTATTTGTCTAGCCCAGGAATGGATTGCATGTGTCATCCTGCAACCTGCAATGACAAGCCATTGTGCTACGCCTGCAGCAACGTAAATAGGATTTTAATACCTACCGGTAAATCCTTTTCTCTTAGTCCATAGAGGATGCTGGGGATGCTTCAAGAACCATGGGGTATAGACGGGATCCGCAGGAAACATGGACACACTATAAGACTTTGAATGGGTATGAACTACCTCCTCCCTCTATGCCCCTCCTCCAGACTCCAGTTATAGGAACTGTGCCCAGGGAGATGGACATTTCGAGGAAAAGTATTTATTTAACATTTTAAACTAAGGTGAGATACATACCAGCTCACACCACCAACACGCCATACAACATGGCATTCAACAACAACGCATGCAACGGCATGATTAACAACAGTCACAGACTGACTGAACTCGGCACAACATGTGCGTAACTACAACCAATAACTGCAGATACCGTCCGCACTGGGACGGGCGCCCAGCATCCTCTATAGACTAAGAGAAAAGGATTTACCGGTAGGTATTAAAATCCTATTTTCTCATACGTCCCAGAGGATGCTGGGGATGCTTCAAGATCCATGGGGTTTATACCAAAGCTCTAGAACGGGCAGGAGAGTGCGGATGACTCTGCAGCACAGATTGACCAAACAAGAGGTCCTCCCCAGCCAGGGTATCAAACTTGTAGAACTACGCAAAGGTGTTTGATCCTGACCAAGTAGCAGCTCAGCTGTAATGCTGAGATGCCTCGGGCAGCCGCCCAGGATGAGCCCACCTTCCTGGTAGAATGGGCCTTCACCGACTTCGGTAACGGCAATCCTGCCGTAGAATGAGACTGCTGAATCATATTACAGATCCAGCGTGCAATTGTCTGCTTGGAAACAGGAGCCCCAATCTTGTTGGGAGCATACAGGACAAACAGAACCTCTGTTTTCCTAACTTGAGCCGTTCTGGCGACATAGATTTGCAAAGCTCTGACCAAGGCATCAGTAGCCACTGGAACCACAATAGGCTGGTTCACGTGAAACGAAGAAACCACCTTTGGCAAAAATTGCTGATGAGTTCTCAACTCCGCCCTATCAGCATGGAAGATTAAATAGGGACTTTTGTGCGACAAAGCAGCCAATTCAGATACCTGCCTTGCAGATGCCAAGGCCAACAGCATGGCTACTTTCCAAGTAAGGAATTTTAACTCAACCTTACGCAAAGGTTCAAACCAATGAGATTGCAGGAATTGCAACACCATGTTAAGATCCCATGGTGCCACTGGGGGCACAAAGGGAGGTTGTATGTGCAGTACGCCTTTGTCTGAACTTCTGGAAGGGAGGCCAACTCCTTCTGAAAGAAAATAGATAAGGACAAAATTTGTACTTTAATGGAGCCTAACTTTAGGCCCGCATCCACACCTGCTTGCAAAAAATGGAGCAACTGCCCCAGCTGAAATTCCTCCGTAGGAGCCTTCTTGGATTCACACCAAGACACATATTTTCTTCAAATACGGTGGTAATGCTTTGCTGTTACTTCTTTTCTAGCCTGAAGAAGTGTGGGAATGACTTCACTGGGAATACCCTTTCGGGCTAGGATTTGGCGTTCAACCACCACGCTGTCAAACGCAGCTGTGGTAAGTCTTGATACACGCACGTCCCCTGTTGCAACAGGTCCTCACGAACAGGAAGAGGCCAGGGATCTTCTATGAGCAACTCTCGAAGATCTGGATACCAGGCCCTTCTTGGCCAATCCGGAACAATGAGTATCGCCTGAATCCTTGTTCTTCTTATAATCTTTATCACCTTTGGAATGAGAGGAAGTGAAGGGAACACATATACCGACGGAAACACCCACTGTGTCACTAGGGCGTCCATCGCTATAGCTTGAGGGTCACTTGACCTGGAACAATATCTCTGAAGTTTCTTGTTGAGGCGTGACGCCATCATGTCTACTTGAGGAACTCCCCAACGACTTGTCACTTCTGCAAAGACCTTTTGATGAAGACCCCACTCTCCTGGCTGGAGATCGTGTCTGCTGAGGAAGTCTGCTTCCCAGTTGTCCACACCCGGAATGAAGACTGCTGACAGAGCACTGGCATGTCTAAGAATCTTCGTGGCCTCGGCCATCGCCGCTCTGCTCCTTGTACCGCCTTGGCAGTTTATGTACGCCACTGCTGTCATGTTGTCTGACTGAATCAAGACAGGCAGACCTCGAAGAAGATGTTCTGCTTGCAGTATGCCGTTGTAAATGGCTCTTAATTCCAGAATGTTTATGTGTAGACAAAACTTCTTGGCTCGACCACTTTCCCTGAAAGTTTCTTCCCTGTGTGACTGCTCCCCAGCCTCGGAGGCTTGCATCTGTGGTCACCAGGATCCAATGCTGAATCCTGAACCTGCGCCCCTCCAGAAGGTGAGAACTGTGCAGCCACCACAGAAGGGAGATTCTGGTCCTGGGAGATAGAATTATCTTCCGATGCATGTCCAGGTGAGATCCGGACCATTGGTCCAACAGGGTTTAGTATGGTATGCCTGCAACCAGCATACCGGCACCGGGAGCCCGACCGCCGGCTTACCGACAGTGTGGCAAGCGCAAATGAGCCCCTTGCGGGCTCGCCGCGGTACGCGTGCCACGCTTTTTTATTCTCCGTCCAGGGGGTCGTGGACCCCCACGAGGGACAATAAATGTCGGTATGCAGGCTGTCGGGATTCTGGCGCCGGGATCCCATCAGTCGGCATACTGAAGACCACCCGGTCCAACAGGTTCCACTGAAACACCCTTGCATGGAACCTGCCATATATGGAATGGCCTCGTAGGCCGCCACCATCTTCCCCAGCAACCGAGTGCATTGAAGAACTGACACTTTTGTTAGTTTCAGAAATTGTTTTACCATGTTCTGTAAATCAAGAGCTTTTTCCATTGGAAGAAAAAATCTCTGCAATTCTGTGTCCAGAATCATACCCAGAAACGAAAGCCGTATAGTTGGATCCAACTGTTATTTTGGCAAATTTAGGAGCCACCCGTGTTGTTGCAGAATCGTCAGTGAAAGAGCCACATTCTTCAACAATTGCTCCTTGGACCTCGCCTTTATGAGGAGATCGTCCAAGTACAGGATAATTGTGCTTGCGCAGGAGAACCATCATTTCCGCCATTACTTTGGTGAAAATCCTCGGAGCCGTGGACAGACCAAACGGCAACGTCTGAAATTGGTAATGACAATACTGTACCGCAAATCTTAGGTAAGTCTGATGCAGAGGAAATATGGGGACATGCAAGTATGCATCCTTTAAGTCAACCGATACCATAAAATCCTCCTTTTCCAGCGTGGAGATCACTGCACGTAGAGATTCCATCTTGAATTTGAATTTCTTTAGAAAGAAATTGAGGGATTTTAGGTTCAGAATCGGTCTGACTGAACCATCCGGCTTCGGGACCACGAACAGGCTCGAATAAAACCCTTCCCCCCCGCTGTGACGGGGGCACCGTGACAATCACTTGACTGTGACACAACTTTAGTATCGCAGCGCTTACTATTTCCCTTTCTAGAAGAGATGCTGGCAAGGCCGACTTGAAAAATCGGTGAGGGGGCACGTCTTGAAACTCCAATTTGTACCCTTGGGTTACTATTTCGACTATACAAGGGTCCAGGTCCGAGTGCACCCAGACCTGACTGAAAAGTTCGAGACGTGCCCCCACCAGTGCAGACTCCCTCAGAGGAGCCCCAGCGTCATGCGGTGGATTTGGCAGAAGCCGGGGAGGACTTCTGCTCTTGGGAACTTGCCACAGCTTGTGACCTTTTTCCCCTTCCTCCGGTAGCAAGGAAAGAAGATCCTTGTCCTTTTTTGTATTTATTGGGCCGAAAGGGCTGCATTTGATAGTGGGGCGTTTTCTTTTGCTGTGCAGGAACATAAGGCAGGAACGATGACTTACCCGCGGTAGCCGTAGATACTAGGTCAGTGAGGCCGTCGCCAAACAAGACCCTACCGTTAAATGGTAGAGACTCTATCACCTTCTTAGAGTCAGCATCAGCATTCCATTGATGAATCCACAACGCTCTCCTAGCTGAGACTGCCATGGCATTGGCCCTTGATCCCAAAAGGCCAATATCCCTCACAGCTTCCTTTAAATACGCTGCAGCATCCCTGATGTGACCCAAAGTCAAAAGCATGCTATCCCTGTCTAGGTAATCTACCTCAGATGACAAGTTATCTGCCCACCTTTCAATAGCGCTACTCACCCATGGCACAGCAACGGCAGGCCTGAGCAGTGACCCTGTACTGACATAAATGGATTTCAGGGTATTTTCCTGCTTAAGATCTGCAGGATCCTTTAGGGCTGCCGTGTCAGGGGACGGAAGCGCCACCTTTTTGGATACACTCGATAAAGCTTTGTCTACCGTGGGGATTGACTCCCACCTTTCCCTGTCCCCAGAGGGGAACGGATATGTCACTGGAATTCTTTTGGGAACCTGTATCTTTTTGTCAGGATTTTCCCAAGCCTTTTCAAAAAGCGCGTTCAGTTCATGAGAGGGAGGAAACGTTACCTCAGGTTTCTTTCCTTTATACATACAGACCCTAGTATCAGGAACAGCAGGGTCCTCGGTGATATGTAATACTTCTTTTATCAATCATGTACTCAATGCTTTTAGCCAGCTTTGGATGTAATCTGGCATCACTATAGTCGACACTGAAATCAGAGTCTGTGTCGGTATATGTCTCTGCTATCTGGGTAACTGCACGTTTCTGTGACCCCGAAGGGGTCTGGGCCTGTGACAAAGCATCTTCCATGGATTTCCTCCATGTCTGGTTCTTAGACTCAGATTTATCAAATCTCTTAGACAACTTAAAGGCCCTACACACTTAAAGATTATCTGTCCAATCTGGCTGATTGGAAAGAAAATCTGGCAATGGCTGGGAGCAAATGACAATCAACAATTTGCTACCAAAATCAAGAAAATGGACAAAAACAGTTCAGATAAATTGGTTTAATGAAACAAACTTAACCAATTTGTCTTAAAGTCCATTTTGTCTGTTTTCCAATGTTTGAGAGCAAATAGTGAATTGCCATTTGCTCCCAGACATTGCCAGATTTTCTTTCCAATCAGCCAGATTGGACAGATAATCTTTTAGTGTGTAGGGCCCTTTAGTCACGTTTGCGTTTAAAACACTCTCCATATATTCATCCAATCATCCGTCGGCGGTGCCGACACGGTCACTCTCACAGTATTTTATGTCCCCACTCCAGCCTCCTCCTGGGAAAAGCATTCCGCCTCAGACATGTCGACACCCACGTACCGACACCCACAACTACACTGGGGCTATAGGAGACAGACCCACAACAAAGCCTGTAAGAGAGACACAGACAGAGTTCTGCCAGCTCACACCCAGCGCCTATCCCGGTACTGAGGCCAGTGAAATGACTGCCCAGACCTGTTAGCGCTTTATATATATACAAATCAGCAACAAATTATTTGTGGCCCCCCCCCCCGTTTTGCACCCTGTTACTTGTACAGCCGTGTGGAGGACAGGGCCAGCGTCTCTGCAGCTTCTGAGGAGAGAAAATGGCGCTGGTCAGAGGTATGTGGGCTAAGCCCCGCCCACTACATATCGCGCTTCAGTCCCGCTTAAATATGTTTATACTGGCGGGGGACCCTTATCTAGTGCCTGGGGCACTGTTATAACTCAAGGCAGTCTGATTTGAGGTGTTCATGCTGCCCAGGGCGCCCCTCCTTGCGCCCTGCACCCTGCAGTGCTGTGTTATGTGTGGGAGCATGGCGCGCAGCGCGGCACCTCTTCAGCCGTCACTGAAGTCTTCTGATCTTCTCATACTCACCCGGCTTCTATCTTCTGGCTTTGTGAGGGGGGTGACGGCGCGGCTCCGGGAAAAAGCAGCTAGGTGTACCGTAGTGATCGAACCCTCTGGAGCTAATGGTGTCCAGTAGCCTAAGAAGCAGAGCCCTTGAACTCTTAAGAAGTAGGTCTGCTTCTCTCCCCTCACTCCCACGATGCAGGGAGCCTGTAGCCAACAAATCTCCCTGAAAATAATAAACCTAACAAAAAGTATTTTCAGAGAAACTCAGGAGAGCTCCTCAGTGTGCATCCAGTCTCACTGGGCACAGAATCTAACTGGAGTGTGGAGCAGGGGCATAGAGGGAGGAGCCAGTTCACACCCATTCAAAGTCTTGTAGTGTGCCCATGTCTCCTGCGGATGCCGTCTATACCCCATGGTTCTTGAAGCATCCCCAGCATCCTCTAGGACGTAGGAGAAAATAGATTTTAGAGTGGTCTCTATTTTCCTATCCGCCGGGTCCTTCACCGTAAGGGAGCCCGGAGCAGGGAGCACTGCCTTTTTAGAAAGGCGAGAGACTGAGACATCTACGGCTGGGGATTCTTCCCAGAATTTTCTGCCTTCAAGGGCAATGGGGAAGGTATTCAGAAACCTTTTCGTCACCATGATATTTTTTATCTGGATTCTTCCAGGCTAGTTTAAATAAGTCATCCAATTCCGTGGAATCAGGGAATGTGACTTTTGGTTCCTTTTGAGGGAGGAAAAATGACTGCTGAGTACTTGCATTCCCCAGGAGGAGCTTTAACACCTCCCTAATAGCCAATACGAGGGGTTCAATACCCTGGATTGGGGTGGGATCCCCATCATCCTGTACATCATCATCATCAGTATCATATGATAGGAGTGCAGGTAGAGCAGGTTTCTGTGAAGTAGGCAGGGAGGGACGCTTAGCAGTAAGGCTAGCCACTGCATGTTACAGTTCTTGTGTCTTGTTTGCAGTTGCAGTGAGCTGAGATGACATATCAGACATTATAGTTTTTATAGCCCCCAACCAGGGGGGCTCTGTATTCTCCCCCACATTAGTATCAGCATGAGATGACTGACTACACTGCTCACATGATATTGAGCTGGATGTACTAGGAGAGAACCTGGCATTACACACACTGCAAGACTTCTGTTTTACCATAGTGTAGTAGAAAACAGTACAATATACACACACAATACAGCCTGATATGATATAGGACAAGCCTGACCTATTGCATGTGAGAGGAGACAGAAGAGAGGACTCCAGCGCACCCAATGGTGACCGGCCCCAGTGAGGCTGTCAGCGGTTGTTACATCTGTGTAACCACAGTGAGATTCTTTATAAAACCCCACAGGGGATTATTGTGCACAATGATAGCGGCTCCCCCCACCCCTATACCCGGTACCAGTGTATACAGGGGCAGTTCTGGAGGAGCTGTGGAGGCTGCTGCAGCTCATGCAGAGGAAGACGCCAATATGCTGCTGAGCCCGCTCTAATGTAGCTCCGCCCCCCGCCATGGCACCGTAGCTACTGCTGTATATTTATACTGGCCATGTCTCCGTATGTATGTACAGCCTCACATAAATGCTTGGTTCACCTGTGTTTAGCCAGTCTCACGCAGGGGCTATAGCGGGTCCCCCCCAGGAGGTTCAGCCGCACATTTGTCCGGGGGACCCCCCCCCCCTAGCGGGTCCCCCCGGTTGGTACTCACCACTGAAGATCACCTTCAGGCAGTGTCAGGGGTGTGCGCAATGCTGCGGCTGCGACAGACAAGGCGCCATGCCCCGCTGAACAAACAGCCCCTCAGGACGGTGGTCATGCAACGGGAAGCGGCTCTCACCTCAGGAGGCCGGTGACCTTCCCCCCCCCAAAAAAAAAATCTCCCATAGTGCAGGTATACTGTTGCCCAAACAGCATACCGAAATCATTAAAAGTTAGAAATAAAAATGAAGGAAAACTCTGGAGATGCAGAGTGGGCATCCTCTCCTGAGGGCTCTTTATCTAAACTGAGCTGTAGGAGGGGCATAGAGGGGAGGAGCCAGCACACCCAGTGGTAGAATGTTTAAAGTGCACGTGCTCCTTTGGACCCGTCTATACCCCATGGTTCTAATTCTGTCTACAATATCCCTTATGGATGCTAGAGAAAAGTAGTTAAAGAAGAGGGTGGTCCACAGTGTCCAATGCAGCAGAGAGGTGAAGGAGAATAAGCAGAGAGTAGTGACCATTGGATCTGGCAGCATGGAGGTCTTTGTAGACTTCAGCGAGGGCAGTATCAGTGGAGTGGAGAGGACGGAAGCCAGGCTGGAATGGGTCAAGCAGTGAGTGTGAGGAAAGACAGGAGTTAGGAGGAGAGAGATGGTCGGTAGTTGGAGAGAGTGGTTGGTTGGATGAAGGGAGGGGTTTATAAGAATAGGGGAGACAAGAGCATGATGGAAGGCCGAGGGGACAGTATCTGATGAGAGGGAGAGAATGAGATGGGCAAGATGGGAACAGGCAGAAATAGAGAGGTAGCGGAGGAGGTGATAGGGTCAAATGGGGAGGTGGAGAGGGTGAGGAATGGCTGAGGGCCATGACTTCCACACTAGATACAAAGAAGAGAGATGTCAGAGTTGGTAGGAGGTAAGGGAGGGGGGGGGGGGGGGGTGTCAGGAAATGGAGGAGGGCATTGCTCAGGGTCTGGTGGGATGTGATATCCTGCCATAGGGAGCCAATTTTGCATGGGAAGTAGGTGGCAAAGTCAAGAGCAGAGAGTGAGGGGGCGGGGAGGGGGGGAGACGAGGCGGTGGGGGGGGGGGGGGGCAGAGGAGCGAGTTGACAGTGGAAAAGGGGTGCCAGGGTTTGAGGACTGGGAGGAGATGAGGTTCTTGATGGAAAGTGGACAGTAGGAATGCATGTGGAGTGCCAGGGTTGCGGTGTCGTCACATCAGGTGAGGGGGATAGAAGGGGACAGGCAGGGGAGGGGGATATGGGAGGCAGGTAGGTGGCAACTGGGAAGGGACAGGAGACACGAAGGGGCAACCCTATTCACCCCCTATGTGTGTATACCGCCCCCCTGTATGTATAGCACCCCCTATGTGTGTATACCGCCCCCCCATGTGTGTATACCACCCCCTATGTGTGTATAGCGCCGCCTATGTGTGTATACCGCCCCCTATGTGTGTACAGCACCCCCTATGTGTGTATAGCGCCCATGTGTGTATACCGCCCCCTATGTGTGTATACCGCCCCCTATGTGTGTATACCGCCCCCCGTATGTATAGAACCCCTATGTGTGTATACCGCCCCCCCATGTGTGTATACCACCCCCTATGTGTGTATAGCGCCGCCTATGTGTGTATACCGCCCCCTATGTGTGTACAGCACCCCCTATGTGTGTATAGCGCCCCCTGTGTGTATAGTGCCCCCTATGTGTGTATAGCGCCCCCTATGTGTGTATAGCGCCCCCTGTATGTATAACACCCCCTATGTGTGTATACCGCCCCCCATGTGTGTATACCACCCCCCTATGTGTGTATAGCGCCGCCTATGTGTGTATACCGCCCCCTATGTGTGTACAGCACCCCCTATGTGTGTACAGCGCCCCCTATGTGTGTATAGCGCCCCCTATGTGTGTATAGCGCCCCCTATGTGTGTATAGCGCCCCCTATGTGTGTATAGCGCCCCCTATGTGTGTATAGCGCCCCCCCATGTGTGTATACCGCCCCCCATGTGTGTATACCGCCCCCCATGTGTATATAGCGCCCCCCTATGTGTGTATAGCGCCCCCTATGTGTGTATAGCGCCCCCCCATGTGTGTATAGCGCACCCTATGAGTGTATACCGTCCATGTGTGTATAGTGCCCCTATGTGTGTATAGCGCCCCCTATGTGTGTATAGCGCCCCCCATGTGTGTATAGCGCCCCCCATGTGTGTATAGCGCCCATGTGTGTATAGCGCCCCCCATGTGTGTATAGCGCCCCCCATGTGTGTACAGCACCCCCTATGTGTGTATAGCGCCCCCCATGTGTGTATACCGCCCCCTATGTGTGTATAGCGCCCCCTATGTGTGTATAGCGCCCCCTATGTGTGTATAGCGCCCCCCCATGTGTGTATACCGCCCCCCATGTGTGTATACCGCCCCCCATGTGTATATAGCGCCCCCCTATGTGTGTATAGCGCCCCCTATGTGTGTATACCGTCCCCTATGTGTGTATAGCGCCCCCCCATGTGTGTATAGCGCACCCTATGTGTGTATACCGCCCATGTGTGTATAGCGCCCCCTATGTGTGTATAGCGCCCCCCATGTGTGTATAGCGCCCCCCATGTGTGTATAGCGCCCCCCATGTGTGTATACCGCCCCCCATGTGTGTATACCGCCCCCCATGTGTGTATAGCGCCCCCCATGTGTGTATAGCGCCCCCTATGTGTGTATACCGCCCCCCATGTGTGTATACCGCCCCCCATGTGTGTATAGCGCTCCCTATGTGTGTATAGCACCCCCTGTGTATATAGCGCCCCCTATGTGTGTATAGCGCCCCTATGTGTGTATACCGTCCCCTATGTGTGTATAGCGCCCCCTATGTGTATATATCGCCCCCCTATGTGTATATAGCGCCCCCTATGTGTGTATAGCGCCCCTATGTGTGTATACCGTCCCCTATGTGTGTACAGCACCCCCTATGTGTGTATAGTGCCCCTATGTGTGTATAGCGCCCCCCATGTGTGTATACCGTCCCCTATGTGTGTATAGTGCCCCCTATGTGTATATATCGCCCCCCTATGTGTATATAGCGCCCCCTATGTGTGTATAGCGCCCCCCATGTGTGTATAGCGCCCCCCATGTGTGTATACCGCCCCCCTGTGTGTATAGCGCCCCCTATGTGAGTATAGTGCCCCCTATGTGTATATAGCGCCCCCTATGTGTATATAGCGCCCCCCTATGTGTATATAGCGCCCCCCATGTGTGTATAGTGCCCCTATCTGTGTATAGCGCCCCCCCATGTGTGTATAGCGCCCCCCATGTGTGTATACCGCCCCCCCATGTGTGTATACCGCCCCCCCATGTGTGTATAGCGCCCCCTGTGTGTATAGCGCCCCCTATGTGTGTATAGCGCCCCCCATGTGTGTATACCGCCCCCCTTGTGTGTATACCGCCCCCCTTGTGTGTATACCGCCCCCCTGTGTGTATAGCGCCCCCTATGTGTGTATAGCGCTCCCTATGTGAGTATAGTGCCCCCTATGTGTATATAGCGCCCCCCTATGTGTATATAGCGCCCCCCTATGTGTATATAGCGCCCCCCATGTGTGTATAGTGCCCCTATCTGTGTATAGCGCCCCCCATGTGTGTATAGCGCCCCCCATGTGTGTATACCGCCCCCCCATGTGTGTATACCGCCCCCCCATGTGTGTATAGCGCCCCCTGTGTGTATAGCGCCCCCTATGTGTGTATAGCGCCCCCCATGTGTGTATAGCGCCCCCTATGTGTGTATAGCGCCCCCCTATGTGTGTATACCACCCCCTATGTGTATATACGACCCCCTATGTGTGTATACCGCCCCCCTATGTGTGTATACCGCCCCCCTATGTGTGTATAGCGCCCCCCTATGTGTGTATACCACCCCCTATGTGTATAGCGCCCCCTATGTGAGTATAGCGCTCCCTATGTGTGTATAGCGCCCCCTATGTCTGTATACCGCCCCCTATGTGTGTATAGCGCCCCCTATGAGTGTATACCGCCCCCCTATGTGTGTATACCGCCCCCCATGTGTGTATAGCGCCCCCCATGTGTGTATAGTGCCCCTATGTGTGTATACCGCCCCCCATGTGTGTATAGCGCTCCCTATGTGAGTATAGCGCTCCCTATGTGAGTATAGTGCCCCCTATGTGTATATAGCGCCCCCTATGTGTGTATAGCGCCCCCCGTGTGTATAGCGCCCCCTATGTGTGTATAGCGCCCCCTATGTGTGTATACCGCCCCCCCATGTGTATATAGCGCCCCCTGTGTGTATAGCGCCCCCCATGTGTGTATAGCGCCCCCCATGTGTGTATAGCGCCCCCTATGTGTGTATAGTGCCCCCTATGTGTGTATAGCGCTCCCTATGTGTGTATAGTGCCCCCTATGTGTATATACCGCTCCCTATGTGTGTATACCGCCCATGTGTGTATAGCGCCCCCCATGTGTGTATAGTGCCCCTATGTGTGTATACCGCCCCCCATGTGTGTATAGCGCTCCCTATGTGTGTATACCGCCCCCCATGTGTGTATAGCGCTCCCTATGTGAGTATAGCGCTCCCTATGTGAGTATAGTGCCCCCTATGTATATATAGCGCCCCCTATGTGTATATAGCGCCCCCCTGTGTGTATAGTGCCCCCCTGTGTGTATACCGCCCCCCATGTGTGTATACCGCCCCCCTGTGTGTATAGCGCCCCCTATGTGTGTATAGCGCTCCCTATGTGAGTATAGCGCTCCCTATGTGAGTATAGTGCCCCCTATGTGTATATAGCGCCCCCCTATGTGTATATAGCGCCCCCCATGTGTGTATAGTGCCCCTATCTGTGTATAGCGCCCCCCATGTGTGTATAGCGCCCCACATGTGTGTATACCGCCCCCCCATGTGTGTATACCGCCCCCCCATGTGTGTATAGCGCCCCCTGTGTGTATAGCGCCCCCTATGTGTGTATAGCGCCCCCCATGTGTGTATAGCGCCCCCTATGTGTGTATAGCGCTCCCTATGTGTGTATAGTGCCCCCTATGTGTATATACCGCTCATTATGTGTGTATAGCGCCCCCTATGTGTGTATACCGCCCCCTATGTGTGTATAGCGCCCCCTATGTGTATACCGCCCCCCTATGTGTGTATACCGCCCCCCATGTGTGTATAGCGCCCCCCATGTGTGTATAGCGCCCCCCATGTGTGTATAGCGCCCCCTATGTGTGTATAGCGCTCCCTATGTGTGTATAGTGCCCCCTATGTGTGTATAGCGCCCCCCTGTGTGTATACCGCCCCCTATGTGTGTATAGCGCCCCCTATGAGTGTATACCGCCCCCCATGTGTGTATAGCGACCCCCATGTGTGTATAGCGCCCCCCATGTGTGTATAGCGCCCCCTATGTGTGTATAGCGCCCCCCATGTGTGTATAGTGCCCCTATGTGTGTATAGCGCCCCCCATGTGTGTATAGTGCCCCTATGTGTGTATACCGCCCCCCATGTGTGTATAGCGCTCCCTATGTGTGTATACCGCCCCCCATGTGTGTATAGCGCCCCCTATGTGAGTATAGCGCTCCCTATGTGAGTATAGTGCCCCCTATGTGTATATAGCGCCCCCTATGTGTATATAGCGCCCCCCTGTGTGTATAGCGCTCCCTATGTGAGTATAGCGCTCCCTATGTGAGTATAGTGCCCCCTATGTGTATATAGCGCCCCCCATGTGTGTATAGCGCCCCCCATGTGTGTATAGCGCCCCCCATGTGTGTATACCGCCCCCATGTGTGTATACCGCCCCCCCATGTGTGTATACCGCCCCCCCATGTGTGTATAGCGCCCCCTGTGTGTATAGCGCCCCCCATGTGTGTATAGCGCCCCCCATGTGTGTATAGCGCCCCCTATGTGTGTATAGTGCCCCCTATGTGTGTATAGCGCTCCCTATGTGTGTATAGTGCCCCCTATGTGTATATACCGCTCCCTATGTGTGTATAGCGCCCCCTATGTGTGTATACCGCCCCCCTATGTGTGTATAGCGCCCCCTATGAGTGTATACCGCCCCCCTATGTGTGTATACCGCCCATGTGTGTATAGCGCCCCCCATGTGTGTATAGTGCCCCTATGTGTGTATACCGCCCCCCATGTGTGTATAGCGCTCCCTATGTGTGTATACCGCCCCCCATGTGTGTATAGCGCTCCCTATGTGAGTATAGCGCTCCCTATGTGAGTATAGTGCCCCCTATGTATATATAGCGCCCCCTATGTGTATATAGCGCCCCCCTGTGTGTATAGTGCCCCCCTGTGTGTATACCGCCCCCCATGTGTGTATACCGCCCCCCTGTGTGTATAGCGCCCCCTATGTGTGTATAGTGTCCCCTATGTGTGTATAGCGCTCCCTATGTGTATATACCGCTCCCTATGTGTGTATAGCGCCCCCTATGTGTGTATACCGCCCCCCTGTGTGTATAGCACCCCCTATGAGTGTATACCGCCCCCCATGTGTGTATAGCGCCCCACATGTGTGTATAGTGCCCCTATGTGTGTATACCGCCCCCTATGTGTGTATACCGCCCCCCTATGTGTGTATACCACCCCCTATGTGTGTATACCGCCCCCTATGTGTGTATATTGCCCCCCTATGTGTATATACCGCCCACTCTGTGTGTATAGTACCCCCTATATGTGAATACCGCCCCCTATGTGTGTATACCGCCCCCTATGTGTGTATAGCGCCCCCTGTGTGTGTATAGCGCCCCCTATGTGTGTATACCGCCCCCTATGTGTGTATACCGCCCCCTATGTGTGTATAGCGCCCCCTGTGTGTGTATAGCGCCCCCTGTGTGTGTATAGCGCCCCCTATGTGTGTATAGCGCCCCCCATGTGTGTATAGCGCCCCCCATGTGTGTATAGCGCCCCCCATGTGTGTATAGCGCCCCCCATGTGTGTATAGCGCCCCCCATGTGTGTATAGCGCCCCCCATGTGTGTATAGCGCCCCCCATGTGTGTATAGCGCCCCCCATGTGTGTATAGCGCCCCCCATGTGTGTATAGCGCCCCCCATGTGTGTATACCGCCCATGTGTGTATAGCGCCCCCCCATGTGTGTATAGCGCCCCCATGTGTATACCGCCCCCCATGTGTGTATACCGCCCCCCATGTGTGTATAGCGCTCCCTATGTGTGTATAGCACCCCCTGTGTATATAGCGCCCCCTATGTGTGTATAGCGCCCCCCATGTGTGTATAGTGCCCCCCATGTGTGTATACCGCCCCCCTTGTGTGTATACCGCCCCCCTTGTGTGTATACCGCCCCCCTGTGTGTATAGCGCCCCCTATGTGTGTATACCGCCCCTATGTGTGTACAGCACCCCCTATGTGTGTATAGTGCCCCTATGTGTGTATAGCGCCCCCCATGTGTATATAGCGACCCCCTATGTGTGTATACCGCCCCCCATGTGTGTATAGCGCCCCCCATGTGTGTATACCGCCCCCCTTGTGTGTATACCGCCCCCCTTGTGTGTATACCGCCCCCCTTGTGTGTATACCGCCCCCCTGTGTGTATAGCGCCCCCTATGTGTGTATAGCGCTCCCTATGTGAGTATAGAGCTCCCTATGTGAGTATAGTGCCCCCTATGTGTATATAGCGCCCCCCTATGTGTATATAGCGCCCCCCTATGTGTATATAGCGCCCCCCATGTGTGTATAGTGCCCCTATCTGTGTATAGCGCCCCCCATGTGTGTATAGCGCCCCCCATGTGTGTATACCGCCCCCCCCTGTGTGTATACCGCCCCCTGTGTGTATAGCGCCCCCTATGTGTGTATAGCGCCCCCCATGTGTGTATAGCGCCCCCTATGTGTGTATAGTGCCCCCTATGTGTGTATAGCGCTCCCTATGTGTGTATAGTGCCCCCTATGTGTATATACCGCTCCCTATGTGTGTATAGCGCCCCCTATGTGTGTATACCGCCCCCCTATGTGTGTATAGCGCCCCCTATGAGTGTATACCGCCCTCCTATGTGTGTATACCGCCCCCCATGTGTGTATAGCGCCCCCCATGTGTGTATAGTGCCCCCCATGTGTGTATAGCGCTCCCTATGTGTGTATACCGCCCCCCATGTGTGTATAGCGCTCCCTATGTGAGTATAGCGCTCCCTATGTGAGTATAGTGCCCCCTATGTGTATATAGCGCCCCCTATGTGTATATAGCGCCCCCCTGTGTGTATAGTGCCCCCTATGTGTGTATAGCGCTCCCTATGTGAGTATAGCGCTCCCTATGTGAGTATAGTGCCCCCTATGTGTATATAGCGCCCCCCATGTGTGTATAGCGCCCCCCATGTGTGTATAGCGCCCCCCATGTGTGTATACCGCCCCCCATGTGTGTATACCGCCCCCCCATGTGTGTATACCGCCCCCCATGTGTGTATAGCGCCCCCTGTGTGTATAGCGCCCCCTATGTGTGTATAGCGCCCCCCATGTGTGTATAGCGCCCCCTATGTGTGTATAGTGCCCCCTATGTGTGTATAGCGCTCCCTATGTGTGTATAGTGCCCCCTATGTGTATATACCGCTCCCTATGTGTGTATAGCGCCCCCTATGTGTGTATACCGCCCCCCTATGTGTGTATAGCGCCCCCTATGAGTGTATACCGCCCCCCTATGTGTGTATACCGCCCATGTGTGTTTAGCGCCCCCCATGTGTGTATAGTGCCCCTATGTGTGTATACCGCCCCCCATGTGTGTATAGCGCTCCCTATGTGTGTATACCGCCCCCCATGTGTGTATAGCGCTCCCTATGTGTGTATACCGCCCCCCATGTGTGTATAGCGCTCCCTATGTGAGTATAGCGCTCCCTATGTGAGTATAGTGCCCCCTATGTATATATAGCGCCCCCTATGTGTATATAGCGCCCCCCTGTGTGTCTAGTGCCCCTATGTGTGTATACCGCCCCCCATGTGTGTATACCGCCCCCCTGTGTGTATAGCGCCCCCTATGTGTGTATAGTGTCCCCTATGTGTGTATAGCGCTCCCTATGTGTATATACCGCTCCCTATGTGTGTATAGCGCCCCCTATGTGTGTATACCGCCCCCCTATGTGTGTATAGCACCCCCTATGAGTGTATACCGCCCCCCATGTGTGTATAGCGCCCCCCATGTGTGTATAGTGCCCCTATGTGTGTATACCGCCCCCCATGTGTGTATAGCGCCCCACATGTGTGTATAGTGCCCCCTATGTGTGTATACCGCCCCCTATGTGTGTATACCGCCCCCCTATGTGTGTATACCACCCCCTATGTGTGTATACCGCCCCCTATGTGTGTATATTGCCCCCCTATGTGTATATACCGCCCACTCTGTGTGTATAGTACCCCCTATATGTGAATACCGCCCCCTATGTGTGTATACCGCCCCCTATGTGTGTATAGCGCCCCCTGTGTGTGTATAGCGCCCCCTATGTGTGTATACCACCCCCCTGTATGTATAGCGCCCCCTATGTGTGTATATTGCCCCCTATGTGTGTATACCGCCCCCCTGTATGTATAGCGCCCCCTATGTGTGTATACTGCCCCCTATGTGTGTATAGCGCCGCCTATGTGTGTATACCGCCCCCTATGTGTGTACAGCACCCCCTATGTGTGTATACCGCCCCCTATGTGTGTATAGCGCCGCCTATGTGTGTATACCGCCCCCTATGTGTGTACAGCACCCCCTATGTGTGTATAGCGTCCATGTGTGTATAGCGCCCCTTATGTGTGTATAGCGCCCCCCTATGTGTGTATAGCGTCCCCTATGTGTATATACCGTCCCCTATGTGTGTATAGCACCCCCTATGTGTGTATAGCGCCCCCTATGTGTGTATAGCGTCCCCTATGTGTATATACCGTCCCCTATGTGTGTATAGCACCCCCTATGTGTGTATAGCGCCCCCCTATGTGTGTATAGCGCCCCCTATGTGTATATACCGCCCCATATGTGTAACACGCCTGTATCACCAGTGACAGCAGTGTGAGCAGCGCTGTGTGTGTGTATGACACGGGTAATATACTCTCCATGCACCACACACTGCAGCACATACACCCTGCCCGGCAGGAGAGGGGGCGGCGGCCATTACCTGGTGGAGACCGGGGGCGGAGCTCTGTGTACAGGAAGGGGCGGGGCTCTGTTTCCGGGTCACCGAATGGAGCATGGGATCAGCCACCAGCCCCGCCCACTGTCTCATTGGCTGTAGCGACCCGTCACTCAGCCAGCCCCGCCTCTGTCTCTAGCTATTGGTCGCAGGGTCCAGTCACTCAGTCACCTTTCTCCCGCCCATTGCTCGCAGCCCCGCCCCCTCTCCCTCCTACACATGTCACGATGAGTGACGGGACAGTCCGACCAATGGCGAGTAGAGTGGGCGGGGCTGTATGATGGACTCCTTGGTGTATGAAATAAGTAGTGGGCGGGGCTAGAAGATGAGTGACGGGATACTACAGCCTATGAGCGGGAGAGCTACTGGTTGCTTAGTGACTGCGGCTGTGCCTACCCATAATCCCATGCGCTCCCCTCCAGTATATACAGGTCAGTAGCATAGTTTTTCCCCCAAGTTGCTGTATTTGCTTGTTTTGGGGCTTTTTTTTATTTTTAATATTTTTTATTTTTTTAATGTTATTACTGGCACCGCCCATCAGACACGGGTGAGAAGCTGCGGATGAATAGAGTAATTGGGGTGTTACATTGTGTCGCTGTGACGTGACAGTGAGATGATGATAGTGATGGAGCGCTGTTCTGCAGGGTGAGGAGATTATTCAGAGTTTGTCGCAGATTTTACTATTTTACCAAAATGTGCGACCACCAGAATGGCACGCAGGGGGCCGCCCAGAACAGGGCGAGACCACCCGGCATGTGTGGTGCTGCCCCGCCATGCCATCGCAATTCACATAGTGACTGACCCCGGCCTATGCATAAGCAGCGGCACCGCCGCCATGTTTCCAATCGCAGGAAATGCAGCGACATCATTGGCCGGCCCTGAAAACAGCCATGACACGTCTGTCGCCAGTGCTAGATTGAGCCTGCATGCAGACTCAATCTAGTGGGCCGCTGTGTGAAGTGAGCGGCCCCCGTCGTCATCCCCCCTCGCATCGCACTGTGCTGAGCGTGGGGAGAAATGTGTGCTGAGCCGTCTGTGTTAAGATCGCCCCCGTCAGTATCCCCCTTACCACCGACTGGACGGGATGTAGTTACCCAGCTGTCGTGATCCCGGCATTAAGGATCCTGAAGCCGAAATCCTGACTGACGGGAATGCCGTCAGCGCTCGCCACAGGTTTTCCCACTCATGTGTGTCTACAACACCCATAGAGAGACAATAAAACCTGTGGTGAGTGCAGTGAGCCACCGTGCCGTGGCGAATGCACTCTTTGCGCTTGCCCCGCTGCCAGTATTCTTGCGGCCAGGATGCCGCTGTTGGTATATTGACCCCTGGCACCCCGTCTGCCGGGATATCATTACCATCCCGACTGGAGAACCAGATAGCAGAAGAAAAAGTTCAAGAAACTGAAACTATCCACCTGACTTCAAGATCCAGAACTTATCTTCAGTCCATCCAGCAGCCAGACATAGCACCAATAATTACACTATATCCAAAAACTTAAGTTGGGCTTTTTTGGCAGCTTTTTAGTAACGGTTTGAGCTTGTTTTGGGCTTATTTTTTAGTCATCAGTTGCTTGTTTTTCATTTAATAGTTGGCAACACTGGTCAGTACTTATTGCATATATACTTACACTGATATATATATATATATAGTAGAGAACTGCAAAGGATTTGGAAGGTGCACTCGCACTAGTAAAGAATTGTAGAACCTTCTTTAAAATCACCAATACTTTTATTGTCGACGTTTCGGTCTGATAACAGGCCTTTTTCAAGACAGGTGATATATCATCTTCATCAATTCATCATCATAGACAACTCATTTGTAGTCTGCAAAAAACACAGTGGTATACAGTCACAAGCAATATGCCTCACCGGCCCCCGTGGGCACCCGACAGTGACACTATTGAACCCATCACCAACAGACATCCATTGGAAGTGTGCCTAGAGGGTATAACCATCCTCCTTTTAATACCTGAGAAACATCAAGGAATCCACACCGGGCATCACTTATGTCAGGACACTCAAGTACGCTAAAAAGCTACCTCCATCTGTCAAGAGAGGTTTTAAATACACGTTTATACATAGGGCTTAATAATATCCACCACCGCTATCTTACATCCAACATGTTATCAATAACAGTCTCATACCTTATTAAGTAGCCAAAGGACTAATGCAGCAATATTGTAGGAGGCATTTGGTTTAGGAAAGTCCACCTACCAACACCTAAGGGAAATAATATCCTCACTAAGTATTTGTAAACATGTCATTGTACAACCCATAATAGTACAAAATACCACATCAGTACTTACATTAGCCCGAGGACGCCACAGGCATTGCTGCACGCCGTCCCCATAAACATCTAAGCTATTTAAACCGTGTGGACCGGAAGTGACGTCCATTCCGGAAATCACACTTGCAACCTAATAAACTCCTATTACAGCCAACTTCTAAATCAAGCGAACTCCAGAATGTGCCAAACGCACTGCCCTTCACCTGCACACCCAGCCGCCACATCGCATATCCCCCCGCGACGGCCCACGCCGCACACATAAGATCCCGGTGCAGCACCGCTGGAAACGCGTCATCATGCGTTCCAACGGTACTTACGTGCGGTTCAACTGCCGGAAGTGTACATCCGAATGCCGTAACCGCGGAGTCGTCATGCTAGCACATCAGGGCTCAAAAGACATAGGTGTAATGACCCAATGACATAGGGATCGTGCCTCCACACTTCCCCATAACAATATTCCAAATCATAAAGATTTTCTTGTCCCCTCCAATCGATGCCAGGGTACAGCCGGTCTACGCCCAATATTAAACCATCTAATAGAATACCCATCATGTCCAGTAGGAGAGTGGAAAATTAAAACCCCTCAATGGCACTATTCATAGGTACACCTTGTGCACCCACCAACAAATTCTACAAAAGCACCAGATTGTTATTAAGGAGTGAAATTTATCTCCTTAAGTCAACAAACCAAACTCGCCCAATATTGTTTATATATCACCTGGGAAAAAAATATACTCGAGCATCCAACCATCCCAATGTGCCTATGTCATCGCATATAAATTCACGCGTACTCTACGCACTATTAGGGTTGCAAATTACAGTGGTCCAAAGGTCTGTTCGGCTACCCCGGAGGCCGGTGAGACATTCACATAACAATGATCCTATAATCAAAAAGTGCAAAAAATGACTACACATACAAAAAAAATTTTTTAATTGACAAAAAGGCTTCAATGTAGGAAGAAGCCCATCTGCCAACTTACAGGTCTGCTATATACCACGTGAGGCTCCACATCACACGGTCAATAAATGGCCCTTAAAGAAAGGGATGTAAAGAATTTGCTTCATTAAGTCCCCTAGGGGCTACAGTATCTAAAGGGTGTATCCAATAACACTCTCGCTGTTTGAGAGCCAGGGAGCGACCCCCCCCCCCCCATTAGATTTGGGGGGATCCAATCAATTATTTTACATTTAAGGCATGCCACTTGGTGTCTAGCATCCAAAAAGTGGCCTGCCACTGGCTTATCAGTTTTACCCGTGAGAATAGCCGTATGTATGGAAGACCTGTGATTGGCCATATGATCACAAAACACACGTGTCTTAAGGCCAACATAATACAACCAACAGGGGCACTTCAGTATATATATAATAAAGTCAAGACGGCAGTGTAGATGGTACTTTAATCGGATGGTTTTTCCAGTGTGCGGGTGACTAAATGTCGGACCTGTAATCATGGACTGACACGTAGTGCAACTGCCGCATGAAAAACATCCCGGTTTAGATTGCATCAAGGTAGTCCATGGAGTCTTGATGGGGTCTTCTTCAGGAAACGATCTAGGTTTCATGAGAAGCTGTTTGAGATTAGCTCCCCTTCTATAAGCCATCATTGGTACCCCCGTTTTCGTGAAGGGTAGAGACTCATCTGATTTAATAATTGGCCAATGGTGATGCAATGCCTTTTTCATCCTCGTGGCATTCCCATCAAACTGTGTAGGAAAGATCAGGCGCTCCTGCATTTTCCTTTTAGGTTTAGTCCCCATAATTGCTTGTTCAGCTCTGTGTCTACACCCCCGTAATAATTTAGGAGAATAGCCACGTTCTAGAAAACGTGTAGTGATCTCATTACATTGATCATCTCTGCGCACAGGATCAGAATTCAACCTCATTACTCTCAAGTACTGTGAAGTGGGAAAACTCTCTCTTTTAAAGCTGAGGGATGATGGCTAGTCGCTAGTAGTAATTGATTGCGATCCGTAGGTTTTACGATAGAGAGTATAACTCAACTGTGCCTGTATTCATGATCGTCACGTCCAAGAAATGAATGACTATATACCACTGTGTTTTTTGAAGACTACATATGAGTTGTCTATGATGATGAATTGATGAAGATGATATATCACCTGTCTTGAAAAAGGCCTGTTATCAGACCGAAACGTCGACAATAAAAGTATTGGTGATTTTAAAGAAGAAGGTTCTACAATTCTTTACTAGTGCGAGTGCACCTTCCAAATCCTTTGTATTCCTCTACTGTATGTACGTGGGCCTATTTGGTCCATTGGGAGCACCCACAATATGATGAACTTTTTCCGATGAGAGTGCAGGATTTCGTTGTTTATATATATATATATATATATATATATATATATATAATTGTCCCAAATATGCAGCGGCACTCAGGGCCTGAACAATTTGTAACATGGAATAAATTTTGCACGTTTTTTTCACCTACTATGAGTCTCTGAGTGCCGCTGCATATTTGGGACAATTGGATATCGATCATTCGCAGAAGGCACCTGAGCAAAGTATTTATGAGAGGTGAGTGCCGGTCCTATATGACATTTATATATATATATATATATATATATATCTATCTATCTCTATCTATATCTATCGTACTGTGACGTCACTGTGCACAGTGCAGACCCCAATACCCCAACTCACTGTATACACTGTGTCCTGCCCCGCGTGTGTATATAACTGTGTCCTGCCCCGCGTGTGTATATAACTGTGTCCTGCCCCGCGTGTGTATATAACTGTGTCCTGCCCCGCGTGTGTATATAACTGTGTCCTGCCCCGCGTGTGTATATAACTGTGTCCTGCCCCCGCGTGTGTATATATAACTGTGTCCTGCCCCGCGTGTGTATATATAACTGTGTCCTGCCCCGCGTGTGTATATATAACTGTGTCCTGCCCCGCGTGTGTATATATAACTGTGTCCTGCCCCGCGTGTGTATATATAACTGTGTCCTGCCCCGCGTGTGTATATATAACTGTGTCCTGCCCCGCGTGTGTATATATAACTGTGTCCTGCCCCGCGTGTGTATATATAACTGTGTCCTGCCCCGCGTGTGTATATATAACTGTGTCCTGCCCCGCGTGTGTATATATAACTGTGTCCTGCCCCGCGTGTGTATATATAACTGTGTCCTGCCCCCGCGTGTGTATATATAACTGTGTCCTGCCCCCGCGTGTGTATATATAACTGTGTCCTGCCCCCGCGTGTGTATATATAACTGTGTCCTGCCCCCGCGTGTGTATATATAACTGTGTCCTGCCCCGCGTGTGTATATATAACTGCAGTGATCGCGCTGAGCCCAAAAAAAAGTGGGTCCCAGGGACCCCTCACTTTTGAAAATTGGGGTCCTACCGGTCTTTTTCTGGGTCCCATCGGAATGAAGGTTCTTTTAAACTTAATCTTGTTTGGACACTACAAAAGTGTTGCAAGCTGGGGTGATGGGGGTGACAATGCTGCTGGGCTGTGTAGCATGCAGGACACCCTGCACCAGAGGTGTAACTAGACATTTTGGTGCCCTTAGGCAGGAAGTGACTTGGTGTCCCACCTCCCAGACCGCAAAGCAGAGGGAAGGCGCGCCCCAAAATTTTAGGGGCGTGGCTTTGTGGGGAAGGGGCGTGACCACATAATAGTGCCAATTCACATTACACCACACAGTAGTGCCGTTTATACACATTGCACCAGGTAGAACCTCCTATGCACACTGCGCCAGGTAGAACACTTTATACATATTGCGCCAGGTACAGCCCGTTATACACTTTGCACCAGGTATAGCACATTATACACAATGCACCAGGTACAGCACGTTATACACAATGCACCAGGTACAGCACGTTATACACAATGCACCAGGTACAGCACGTTATACACAATGCACCAGGTACAGCACGTTATACACAATGCACCAGGTACAGCACGTTATACACTTTGCACCAGGTACAGCACGTTATACACTTTGCACCAGGTACAGCACGTTATACACATTGCAGCAGGTAGAGCACGTTATACACATTGCAGCAGGTAGAGCACGTTATACACATTGCAGCAGGTAGAGCACGTTATACACATTGCAGCAGGTAGAGAGCGTTATACACATTGCAGCAGGTAGAGCACGTTATACACATTGCAGCAGGTAGAGCACGTTATACACATTGCAGCAGGTAGAGCACGTTATACACATTGCAGCAGGTAGAGCACGTTATACACATTGCAGCAGGTAGAGCACGTTATACACATTGCAGCAGGTAGAGCACGTTATACACATTGCACCAGGTAGAGCGCGTTGTACACACTGCGCCAGGCAGAGCGCGTTATACACACTGCGCCAGGCAGAGCGCGTTATACACACTGCGCCAGGCAGAGCGCGTTATACACACTGCGCCAGGCAGAGCACGTTGTACACACTGCTCCAGGTAAGAGCACTGAGGCACACTGCACCAGGTAAGAGCACTGAGGCACACTGCACCAGGTAAGAGCACTGAGGCACACTGCACCAGGTAAGAGCACTGAGGCACACTGCACCAGGTAAGAGCACTGAGGCACACTGCACCAGGAAAGAGCACTGAGGCACACTGCACCAGGAAAGAGCACTGAGGCACACTGCACCAGGTAAGAGCACTGAGGCACACTGCACCAGGTAAGAGCACTGAGGCACACTGCACCAGGTAAGAGCACTGAGGCACACTGCACCAGGTAAGAGCACTGAGGCACACTGCACCAGGTAAGAGCACTGAGGCACACTGCACCAGGTAAGAGCACTGAGGCACACTGCACCAGGTAAGAGCGCTGAGGCACACTGCACCAGGTAAGAAAGCTGAGGCACACTGCACCAGGTAAGAGCACTGAGGCACACAGCAGTAATCACCGTCGTCCTCCTCCTCCCCCCCCCCCCCCCCCCCCCCCGCCCCCCCCACGGGTCGTAGCAGACACAGGGACACAGACAAGGAAAGCAACACACTTGCAGGCCGGGATCGGCGTCCTCCGTGATCTAGTGGGTAAAGCTGGGCAAAGTGCCTGGGGCTTCCCGCGGTGCCGTCTGAGGCAGTGGCCGCGCTGCCGCTCTTGCCGTTGATGTGTTCTCTCAAAGCAAGAGCGGTAGCGCAGCCACTGCCTCAGACGGCACCGCGGGAAGCCCCAGGCACTGTGCCCAGCTTTACCCACTAAATCACGGACTCCGATCCCTGCACATAATTGCCAGCATCTCAGAGTCCCTGTGGCAACCCCCGTCCCCCATCCGCACTATAAACTTACGTACACAGAAGTCACCCTTCCTCTGCAAGCAGCCTGGCGCCAAAGAGGAGGGGGAACTGTCTCCACCTCCTCTTTATATCATCCAGCACGGGGCCAGCATGTCAGTTAAACAAATCCCCCTTACAGATTGGCGGATTGAGGAGCGCGTCCCCGGGGACCCGCCCACTTTGTAAACTTGAGTCCCATGTCTTTAAAACCGGGTAAAAAACGCGCTATAGCGCGTTTTTGCGATCACTGTAACTGTGTCCTGCCCCGCGTGTGTATATATAACTGTGTCCTGCCCCGCGTGTGTATATATAACTGTGTCCTGCCCCGCGTGTGTATATATAACTGTGTCCTGCCCCCGCGTGTGTATATATAACTGTGTCCTGCCCCGCGTGTATATATAACTGTGTCCTGCCCCGCGTGTATATATAACTGTGTCCTGCCCCCCGTGTATATTTCTCTGACGTCCTAGTGGATGCTGGGAACTCCGTAAGGACCATGGGGAATAGCGGCTCCGCAGGAGACTGGGCACAAAAGTAAAGCTTTAGGACTACCTGGTGTGCACTGGCTCCTCCCCCTATGACCCTCCTCCAAGCCCCAGTTAGATTTTTGTGCCTGGCCGAGAAGGGTGCATTCTAGGAGGCTCTCCTGAGTTTCTTAGAAAAAGTTTAGTTTTAGGTTTTTTATTTTCAGTGAGACCTGCTGGCAACAGGCTCACTGCATCAAGGGACTAAGGGGAGAAGAAGCGAACCTGCCTGCTTGCAGCCAGCTTGGGCTTCTTGGCTACTGGACACCATTAGCTCCAGAGGGATCGAACACAGGCCCAGCCTCGGAGTCCGGTCCCAGAGCCGCGCCGCCGTCCCCCTTACAGAGCCAGAAGCAAGAAGAGGTCCGGAAAATCGGCGGCAGAAGACATCAGTCTTCACCAAGGTAGCGCACAGCACTGCAGCTGTGCGCCATTGCTCCTCATACACACCTCACACTGCGGTCACTGAGGGTGCAGGGCGCTGGGGGGCGCCCTGAGCAGCAATAAAAATACCTTGGCTGGCGAAAATACATCACATATAACCCCTAGGGCTATATGGATGTATTTTAACCCCTGCCAGAATCCATAAAAATGCGGGAGAAAAGTCTGCGAAAAAGGGGCGGAGCCTATCTCCTCAGCACACTGGCGCCATTTTCTCTCACAGCTCCGTTGGAGGGAAGCTCCCTGGCTCTCCCCTGCAGTTACTACACTACAGAAAGGGGTTAAAAAAGAGAGGGGGGCACTAATTAGGCGCAGTATTAATAAAACAGCAGCTATAAGGGGAAAAACACTTCTATAAGGTTATCCCTGTATATATATAGCGCTCTGGTGTGTGCTGGCATACTCTCCCTCTGTCTCCCCAAAGGGCTGTTTGGGGTCCTGTCCTCTATCAGAGCATTCCCTGTGTGTGTGCTGTGTGTCGGTACGATTGTGTCGACATGTATGAGGAGGAAAATGGTGTGGAGGCGGAGCAATTGCCTGTAATGGAGATGTCACCCCCTAGGGAGTCGACACCTGAGTGGCTGAGCTTATGGAATTACGTGACAGTGTCAGCTCTTTACAAAAGATTGATGACATGAGACAGCCGGCTACTCAGCCTGTGCCTGTCCAGGTGTCTCAAAAGCCATCAGGGGCTCTAAAACGCCCGTTACCTCAGATGGCAGATACAGACGCCGACACGGATACTGACTCCAGTGTCGACGATTAAGAGACGAATGTGACTTCCAGTAGGGCCACACGTTACATGATTGAGGCTATGGAAAATGTTTTACATATTTCTGATAATACCAGTACCACTAAAAAGGGTATTATGTTTGGTGAGAAAAAACTGCCTGTAGTTTTTCCTGCATCTGAGGAATTAAATGAGGTGTGTGATGAAGCGTGGGTTTCCCCCGATAAAAACTGTTAATTCCTAAAAAGTTATTAGCATCATACCCCTTCCCGCCAGAGGATAGGGCACGTTGGGAAACACCCCCTAGGGTGGATAAAGCGCTCACACGCTTGTCTAAACAGGTGGCACTACCCTCTCCTGAGACGGCCGCCCTTAAGGAACCTGCTGACAGAAAGCAGGAAAATATCCTAAAATGTATATACATTCACACGGGTGTGATACTGCGACCAGCAATCGCCTCAGCCTGGATGTGCAGTGCTGGGGTGGCTTGGTCGGATTCCCTGACTGACAATATTGATACCCTAGATAGGGACAGTATATTACTGACTATAGAGCATTTAAAAGATGCATTTCTATATATGCGTGATGCACAGAGGGATATTTGCCGACTGGCATCAAGAGTAAGTGCGCTGTCCATTTCTGCCAGAAGAGGGTTATGGACGCTGCAGTGGTCAGGTGATGCTGATTCCAAAAGGCATATGGAAGTATTGCCTTATAAAAGGGAGGATTTATTTGGGGTAGGTCTATCAGACCTGGTGGCCACGGCAACGGCTGGGAAATCCACATTTTTTACCCCAGGTAGCCTCTCAACATAAGAAGACGCCGTATTATCAGGCGCAGTCCTTTCGGCCCCATAATGGCAAGCGAGCAAAAGGCTCCTCATTTCTGGCCCGTGGCAGAGGGAGAGGAAAAAGGCTGCAGCAAACAGCCAGTTCCCAGGAACAGAAGCCCTCTCCCGTTTCTGCCAAGTCCTCAGCATGACGCTGGGGCTTTACAAGCGGACTCGGGCACGGTGGGGGCCCGTCTCAAAAATTTCAGCGTGCAGTGGGCTCACTCACAGGTGGACCCCTGGATCCTTCAGGTGGTATCTCAGGGGTACAAATTGGAATTCGAGACGTCTCCCCTTCGCCGTTTCCTAAAGTCTGCTTTACCGACGTCTCCCTCCGACAGGGAGGCGGTATTGGAAGCCATTCACAAGCTGTATTCCCAGCAGGTGATAATCGAGGTACCCCTCCTACAACAGGGAAAGGGGTATTATTCCACGCTGTTTGTGGTACCGAAGCCGGACGGCTCGTGAGACCTATTTAAAATCTGAAATCCTTGAACACTTACATACAAAGGTTCAAATTCAAGATGGAGTCACTCAGAGCGGTGATTGCGAACCTGGAAGAAGGGGATTATATGGTGTCTCTGGACATCAAGGATGCTTATCTCCATGTCCCAATTTACCCTTCTCACCAAGGGTACCTCAGGTTTGTGGTACAGAACTGTCACTATCAGTTTCAGACGCTGCCGTTTGGTTTGTCCACGGCACCCCGGGTCTTTACCAAAGTAATGGCCGAAATTATGATACTCCTTCGAAGGAAGGGAGTTTTAATTATCCCTTACTGGGACGATCTCCTGATAAGGGCAAGATCCAGGGAACAGTTGGTAGTCGGGGTAGCACTATCTCAAGTAGTGTTGCGGCAGCACGGTTGGATTCTCAATATTCCAAAATCGCAGCTGATCCTGACGACACGTCTTCTATTCTTAGGGATGATCCTGGACACAGTCCAGAAAAAGGTGTTTCTCCCGGAGGAGAAAGCCAGGGAGTTATCCGAACTAGTCAGAAACCTCCTAAAACCAGGCCAAGTGTCAGTGCATTAGTGCACAAGGGTCCTGGGAAAAATGGTGGCTTCCTACGAAGCAATTCCATTCGGCAGATTCCACGCAAGAACTTTCCAGTGAGACCTGCTGGACAAATGGTCCGGATCGCATCTTCAGATGCATCAGCGGATAACCCTGTCACCAAAGACAAGGGTGTCTCTCCTGCGGTGGTTGCAGAGTGCTCATCTTCTAGAGGGCCGCAGATTCGGCATTCAGGACTGGGTCCTGGTGACCACGGATGCCAGCCTGCGAGGCTGGGTAACAGTCACACAGGGAAGAAATTTCCAGGGCTTGTGGTCAAGCCTGGAGACATCACTTCATATAAATATCCTGGAGCTAAGGGCCATTTACAATGCCCTAAGCCAAGCAAGACCTCTGCTTCAAGGTCAGCCGGTGCTGATCCAGTCGGACAACATCACGGCAGTCGCCCACATAAACAGACAGGGCGGCACAAGAAGCAGGAGGGAAATGGCAGAAGCTGCAAGGATTTTTCGCTGGGCGGAAAATCATGTGATAGCATTGTCAGCAGTGTTCATTCCGGGAGTGGACAACTGGGAAGCAGACTTCCTCAGCAGGCACGACCTCCACCCGGGAGAGTGGGGACTTCACCCAGAAGTCTTCCACATGATTGTAAACCGTTGGGAAAAACCAAAGGTGGAAATGATGGCGTCCCGCCTAAACAAAAAATTGGACAGGTATTGCGCCAGGTCAAGGGACCCTCAGGCAATAGCTGTGGACGCTCTGGTAACACCGTGGGTGTACCAGTCAGTGTATGTGTTCCCTCCTCTTCCTCTCATACCAAAAGTACTGAGAATTATAAGACGGAGGGGAGTAAGAACTATACTCGTGGCTCCGGATTGGCCAAGAAGGACTTGGTACCCGGAACTTCAAGAGATGCTCACGGAGGACCCCGTGGCCTCTACCTCTAAGAAGGGACCTGCTCCAGCAAGGACCCTGTCTATTCCAAGACTTACCGCGGCTGCGTTTGACGGCAGGGCGGTTGAACGCCGGATCCTGAAGGAAAAAGGCATTCCGGATGAAGTCATACCTACCCTGATCAAAGCCAGGAAGGATGTAACCGCAAAACATTATCACCGCATTTGGCGAAAATATGTTGCGTGGTGCGAGGCCAGTAAGGCCCAGATGGAGGAATTTCAACTAGGTCGATTCCTGCCTTTCCTGCAAACAGGAGTGTCTATGGGCCTAAAATTGGGGTCCATTAAGGTTCAAATTTCGGCCCTGTCAATTTTCTTCCAGAAAGAACTAGCTTCAGTTCCTGAAGTTCAGACGTTTGTAAAAGGGGTACTGCATATACAGCCTCCTTTTGTGCCTCCAGTGGCACCTTGGGATCTTAATGTAGTTTTGGGGTTCCTAAAGTCACATTGGTTTGAACCACTTAAATCTGTGGAGTTAAAATATCTGACATGGAAAGTGGTCATGCTGTTGGCCCTGGCCTCAGCCAGGCGAGTGTCAGAATTGGCGGCTTTATCCTGTAAAAGCCCTTATCTGATCTTCCATTCAGACAGGGCGGAATTGAGGACTCGTCCTCATTTTCTCCCTAAGGTGGTTTCAGCGTTTCATCTGAACCAACTGTCGAAGTCAGAAAAATGTCTCAATGCACGTTGCCATATTTGCACCGCACACTGGTCCGTGCTGCGCGTGCGTGCGCTCTCCCGTGGAAGCGCATACCCGCAATAGCGTGTACTCGCAGGCGCGGTATGCGTATTTACGGTAGAGTTTCACGTAATCGTAGCGTGCGACTCATTCGTTACAAATGTTCACAATTAATGTAGTTTATAGATCATGGTCCCTTTGGTAGTTTCTGAAAGTTTAGTTAATATAGAAGGTCCCTGAGCTGAGGAATCCCTCTTTGCATCGTACGAAGGGTCTAACAGGAATCATACAGCAGTGTTTGGTACCCATCGGAAGAGTATTTAATTAGCAATATTCCGGTGTTGGTTTGGAGCGTATTAATCGCTCGTGCGAATAGTTATGGACATAAGAAGTTTATGTCCATTTCTATGATTTACACATACTCAGGTATGCGGCGGGAAACCCAGTTTCCCACCCACCTGAGCTGTTGGAAATCGTCACAGCCCACCTGTATGAATCACCCTATGACCTTTTGCTATGATGTAGGGCCGAATTCCTTCGGCCAATGAACAATGGGATTGTAGGGACTATGAGATTGCATTGTGTGTGGGGCATAAATAGGCAGGCCGACGATATCCAAAGTCACTCTCTCATCAACGGTTATCTGCTGATAATCGGGAGCTGGATATCGAGGCGCAGGCGATCATACCCTTTGTGCGTAAGTTTTCTCTCCATAATCATTGTCTTTCTGTGAGCCAATTTCTCTCATCTCTCTCCGTCTCTCTCTCTCTCTCTCTCTCTCTCTCTCTCTCTCTCTTCTTTTCTCTTATATCTCTCATAGTATTATAGTATTGTATTGTATTGCATTTAGGTCAGTGTAGTATTGTCTTTTTGTATTTATTGTTTAGTTCTGTGGTTAGGAAGTCTTTGTTATATTGTAGTGTATCATATGTACTGTTATCCCCTTTTACAAGTATATTAGATATAATACAGTTAATAGGCCTTGGAACCTAAACCAGTATCTGTGTATTTTCTATAGTGTTAAGTGTTCACTTGAGCGTCGGTGACGCACAAGCAGCTTTGTAGATAGTCAGGTTACACAAGGTTGCACTTACACCCTGTACTCACATTAAGGTATTCAGTGTATTTCATTGGTATAAGATTTTAACATAAAGGTATAGTGTTGTGAGCGTCTGCATCGCTGGTGACCTCCTCGTGGTCTCGAGCGTAGGCTACGCTACAGCGAATCATTCCCCTAGACATAATCAATAACGTGTCCTGTGGTCACTGGGCCGTGAGCGAACGTGACGCTTGAGCGTCTCGCCTACGGCTGAGCGATCGTTACGCAGATAGCGTACCATTACGGTACTTTTTAAGTAAACAGCGTACAGTGTTCTTAGCTTCATAAAGGGTTGTTTATACGACAAAGGAATTCTGCTTTGTTAATTGGGGGCCGTCCAGTCCTTCACATATCTGCACTAGGTAGATCAGCAGACATTATCCCCCAGCAAAAGGGCGGGAGGTTGTCTCGCAGTGCTGATGGGATAAGCGTCCGCTTCGCTTAGATAAAGAGTGCTGAAGGAATCCGGAGACCAGGAGGTAAGAACAAAACGCTTGTGTCTTTTAAAACTGTATTTTTCTTCTGTCTTGCGTATATACGCACGTATACATATATATCTGCATTTCTTTTCCATCCGTGTATTTCATTTTTTTCGTATATCACTATCCTGTTTGCCAGTTTTATAGTTGATAAATGTGCTGAGAGAGATTTGTCGCTATTTCAATAATTTAAGTAGAAGCAACATAGTTAAAATATAGACAAACACACAGCTTTGCCAAGAGACAAGGTCAGTGTGGTGCGCGGTAAATGATCAAGGATCATCTACATTGATAAACGTATAAATCGTGTTACGGTGGATCTTTGCTGTGCGTACACGTGTCTCTAACAAAAGACTGAGACTTGCGTACGCAACCCAAAGGCCGACGCACGCAGCACAACGGAGCGTCCGTGTACGCTCATGTAACAAATCACAAATGTTATAATTAAAAGGCGATTGTGACAGGACGATACCGTACGGAAGCACTCGCCGCTTGCCGCGTCCCGTCGACTGCGCACAGAATGGAAGGTCAAGCCGCACGAGGCCTGACCACATAGGGGATTCCCGCTTACCGTCAGTAACCGCCTGTTACTGACTCCACCCACTGCGTTGTGGGCGGGTTCTTGCTGCCACCACCAAACTCCTCACCTGCCGTGGCGTTTGGAACCACGGTTCTGCTCTGTATGTGCCGACGCACTGCTTTACCACACCTGTGTGGTGTCGACGAATCCCCTCTAGCCACTTGCTAGGCCTCTACCGGTAGCTGGCGGAAGGCGGAGCTTGGAGACGTCAGGTGCTTCCCTGGACAGCCGGAGAACGGGGCTAGGTTTGGCCTAACCCTATTGGTCACAAGATGAAGCAGTCTTCTTGAGGCAAAGGTGTTTTATTGCTCAAAAACCTTTAAAAAGTCTCCTCCCTATTGCTAGGGGCAAACAGCATACAAATAAGATGTTTCAGCAGAAGAAGATGTTACAATACACTCTCCTATGGGCCAACTGCCCTCCTTTTATCCCTCTCCAAGACCCTCTACCACAGGGGGTAAGCCCGCCCTGTGGTGTACAACCAATCAATGTTTACCCATGAGCTGTGCATGCTCTGGACTCATGCACACACAACATTGTTCCCAATGGACAGTGGGGAGTGGCCGGTCTCCTTTGTCTCTCCCATCTGGGAGAGCAGGCTACTCCCACGGTGCCGTTCAGTCTGGCTGGGGGGGAAGGTTTCCCTCCTAAACTGACTTCCAGAAACCTGCCCGGGACCCCTCTCACTGCCTGCAGCCTGGATTTGGGCTCCAGAGCTGGGCAGCCTGGCTCCCCGGTCCAGGTCTCTGGTCCACTACGGCTGATCTCCATGGAGCTCCAAGAAACCACTCAGCTTGTCTTATAGCTGAGCTGCTTCTCTTTCTCCCTGTCCCTATTGGAACTGTGAGGCTGGATGGGAATGCATTCCGTTTTTTAGGGAAAAGGTCTGGGAGAATCCATCAGCCTGCACAGCTATGGATTCCCCACACAATCAAGTAAGTGCAATTTCTCTTTAAATACCTTACATTTTTAAATCACACTGTACATTCCCTGTAAATATACACTGAGCCTGTGCCCTGCACAGACTCTACATACTCAGGCACTGCAGTGCCTTCCCTAGCCCTGCAGCCTGGCTGCGAGGGCTCTCTGTGTGCTGGAGGTATGGGGCTGGCTTCCCCCATCCTCCAGCCTGCTTTTCTGCCTCTGGGGTTCCAGGGAGCTGGCTCTCCCTGTCCCCCCAGGGAGGCACTAATCAGTGTCCTCGCCGCACGCAGCGGCGCACCCCCCTGTACCTAAGCCCGGCGGACCGGGACACTTGTCCCGGCCGCCGTGACCCTGGCTTGTTTCAGCGCTGAGGCGCCGGGAGCGTAGCTCCCGGACCCCAGCGCTCACCATCCTGCTGGCCCGCCTAATGTGCCCACGCCGCTAGGGAGCCGGCTAGCCCGGTCCCCCCTGAGCGGTGCCTGTCTTGTGGCCTCGCTGCAGCGTCCGGCGGGGAGCCGGGCTGCAGCGCACCCCCCTCGCCGGCTAGCAGCCCGGGACGTCCGTCCCGGCTGCTGCGGCTGGCCACCCGTGCTGTGCTGAGGCGCTGGGAGCAGAGCTCCCGGCCCCCAGCGGCGGCTCTCACATAGAGCACTGCAGCGGGAGCCGAGCTCCCAGCCGCAGCGCTCACCCTTCTCCCCGGCGCGCACACTCCAGTGCGCCCGGGGCTACACTGACCGCTGCCGGGAGCGGAGCTCCCGGACTCCGGCGGTCAGCGGCTGCCTCCTCTCCCCCGGCGCGCACACTCTGCTGAGCGCGCCGGGGAGCTGTCCTCCCTGCCGTGGTCTCCGGAGGGGTCCGGGACCACGGCGCATGTTACAAAAACACATTTTTTAAACATTTTATAAACATGGCGACTAGCGCCCAACACATTTTAAATTTGGCGCCAAGCGCCCTTTGTTCTTGGCAAATGGCGCCGGGCACTAGGGGATTAACCCCTTCAGTGCCAGGGCGGCCATTTGCCTCGTGGCTGGGGCTCTCCGGCCACACTCCTCCCCCCCCATTCAAGCGGGTCAACCAGGGACCCATGTCCCAACGATTTGGGTCCTGGTCCCGCAGTCCGTGGGGGTGAAGGGGACGCTACCTGGGGGGTGTAGGCTCTGGCCTAGACAGTTCATCCATAGTGTAGTGGGCCTCTCTTCGTGGGTGCACAATGTTCAAATAGTCCACCTGAAGTCCAAGTGCAAGGCTCCACCACAAAAGTCTGTCCAATTTCCCCAAGGTAGGTTGCAGCCACCTAACAGGTAGGTGGTAAGTCACCACGGTGGGGGGCCGGTTACAAACAAGTGCCACCCACGGTGTCCCAACTGTGGCATACCCCACCTCCCACAATAGCAGTTTTCTGCTCAAACAGGCCACAGGGTGCTCCTGCCCATATGGCTCTTTCTGGCTCGGTACTGCTCCCAGTCCGTGCAGTGGCGCAATAGTTCGTAACACCCAGTCCTGGTCAAGAATGTGCGCCATCAGCACTGGAGCGGGTACCCGAGCCTCCTTCAATGACTGGAATGCCAACTCGCAAGCGGGTGCAAAGTCCACTGACTTGGGAATGCCCTTCCTAGCCATCTCTGTCAAGGGGTTCACTACAGGACTAAAGTCAATGACAACATGTCCGTAGGGCCTTACAGGTTCTAAGGTCAGTACCGGTCTGGGTGATGTGGGTCGGGGACAGCCTCTGGTTGCCTCCACCCCCTCTGGGTTGGGCCTACCCCTGTCTCCTCCCACATGGTGCCCCAGGCACTGCACCTCCGTCATACCTATCGGGCAACTGTCTGCCCTAACTGTCAGACCTGCCCTCCAATCCTCCACTGTCGACCTATGACTCGGGAAACCTACCCTGTCACCTAGGCCTACTCCTTCCTCCTCGTCCGCTACCTGTGCCACAGTGATGGCGGCCAGACCACCAGCCTCTGGATCCTGTGTGGCATCCACTACAGGGAGGCTGCGTGTCTTCCCCGATCTACTGTGCACAGGCACGGGACCTGCTATGTCCACAGCAACTTGCTGCGAGGGTTCTCCTATGGGCAGAGGCCCAGAGACAACACAAACGCTGGAGTGCCCCGGCTGCCAACGCATGGCACCAGCCTTACAGTTGGTCTGGGCGTCATCCGACATTCCAGACCAGGGTAAGCTCTGTGTCAGGCACTTCATTGTACGGTCTGTCTCCGGGTTACTGTCCAAAGGGGTTTCGCTGGCAACCGACACCGGTTGCACAGGATCGTACCCTGAGGGGACCAGTTGGACACATTCCCTATCTGGTCTATCCCCTCCCACTTTCCTGGCTACCCTGTACCTTAACCCTTCCCGCCAGGTCAACCTCCCCGCCCCAACCCTGTCAAGGCCGCTGCCAGAGTGGCGCCTCATGCCTTTCGGGGATGGGTCAGAGAGTTGAGCCTCCCTAAACTCCTGCCTGTGGCCCTCAATCTCTCCTAAATTGGGACACTCTACAGGGGGATCTAGGTGGGGACTACTAGGGTCAGTCTGGTAGGGGTCAGTCATGGAAAAGTCAATGTGGTTTCTCATACTCACCGCCGGAGTTGGCAAACCACTTGGGTCAGGAACATCATTGGGCACCCCCACAGGATCAAACGAGCTGGAACCGACATCCTCTGCGTTGCTAGGGGACGTGGGCATACCAGAGGCAAAAGGCATGCGGGGTCGATGTACTGATCTAGCCGCTGTGATCTTTTCCTCTGGGCTGGTTGATGCTGTGGTTGGCTGTGCTGGCAGTTGTCTAGCAGCTGTAGTCTTTTCCTCTGGGCTGGGCTGTGCTGGAGTAGCTGATGTCAACGGTGGGTTTGGAACTTGACTCCGGGGAATGGCGCCAACAAACGTAGTGACGATCCCACCACCCAGATCATTTCCTAGGACCACATCAGTTGGGAGACCATCCATGACGGCAACTTCTCGCAACTCTGGTCCAGCTCCCCAGTCCAGGTAGACTCTTGCCATGGGAACCACTTTTTCTGTTCCTTCTGCCAGGGTGACCGTGGCAGTGCGACCCTGCAATACTGCAGCAGGATCTATAAGGTGGGGGCTCACCACAGTGATTGAGGCCCCAGAGTCTCTTAGGCCTTCTCCCTGCAGGGGTCCCACGTGGACTGGCTGCAGGTGCCTCCACATGTTGTGTAGGGGCTGTTTGGCCATGCAGGTGACTCTCTCCGCAGAGTGCACCTGTCTCTCGCCGCACTCCATCGGACTGACTGGAGGGGGAACAGTCTCTGTAGGCTCATCTCCTCTCGTCAAACAAGCGATCCGGGCTCCAGCACTCGGATTTGGGGCACGAGTCTGGGGTGCTTGGGATGCAGGACAGTTCATCCTCAGATGTCCGATTTTCCCACAGCCGTAGCACTTCTTCTCCAGTCGTGGCACCGATGATCTCTGATCAGTTGCAGGGACGCTGCGGTGCGGTTGCTGGCTAAGAGCACCCGGGTTGGAAGATGCTTGTCTTTGGGGGTGATGAGCTGAAGAGGGGGGTCCCCCTGGTGGTACAGTCTTTTGGAGCTGGCTGCTCGCTGGGCGCTTCTGCCCCCGTGGCCGAATTGCCACATATTTGTCGGCTAATTGGGCAGCCATTTTTAAGCTGGGTGGCTCCCGATCTAGCACCCACTCCTTCACTTCTTGGGCGCACCTGCGGTAGAACTGCTCCGTGCAGATCAGGTCGATCAGTGCGTCCCATGTAGTGGCTTCCGAATCCTTCACCCACTTCACCACGTACTGCCGCAGCTGGGTGGCGAACTGCTCATGGGTGCTGCTAGGATTCTTGGGCAAGTCTCTGAACTTCTTCCTGTAAGACTCCGGAGTGATGAAGAATCGCTGGAGGAGGGCCTTCGCGACTTCGTCGTAGTTCCCGCAGTCCTCCGTCGCCACTCCTCGATAGGCCTCCAAGGCCTCTCCATGCAGAGTGGGCACAAGGTGTCTCACCCACTCTGACTTGGGTAGATCGTGTAGTTTACAAGTCCTTTCAAAAACTTGCAAATGTCCATCAATGTCCCCATCACTGTCTGCAAACTTGGCAAACTGAATACGTCCCGATCTGTGTACAACAGCTGACAACGGCTCCCGGGGTACCACGGCCTGTGGTGCCCGCTCATCACGCCACATCTGGATGATGATCAAGCGCTCTTGCTCCGTTGCCCTTTCCCCCAATTCCGCTAGCCGATCTGCTAGGGTATCCGGGCCGCCCCCCCTGGGACGTTGGGATCCTGGCCCTGCTAGGGATTGCTGGGAAACATGGCTGCTGCTAGAAGAGAGGGCGGGGCTTGTGTTTCTCACCGGTTCCTTACGAAGGTCCACTGTTGGGCCGTCCTCTGCGATGCTGACGCCGTCAGTGCTTTCCACCTCCGCCCGATGAGACTCCTCCACGCTCCTGAGCGCCGCCTTCATGACGCTTCTGGACGCGTTGGAAGGGATAACCACACCCTTCTCCTGGCATACGATCTCCAGATCATCCTTGGACATTCCGCTGAATTCCGCCATCTTGTGCGTCCTCCTGCGCTGCAGTTACTCCTCTCCTGAGTAACTCGGCTTCTCCAATCAGGTGATGAAAAGCCGCCTGGGATTATCCCACCACTATGCCACCAATTTCTGTGACAGGACGATACCGTACGGAAGCACTCGCCGCTTGCCGCGTCCCGTCGACTGCGCACAGAATGGAAGGTCAAGCCGCACGAGGCCTGACCACATAGGGGATTCCCGCTTACCGTCAGTAACCGCCTGTTACTGACTCCACCCACTGCGTTGTGGGCGGGTTCTTGCTGCCACCACCAAACTCCTCACCTGCCGTGGCGTTTGGAACCACGGTTCTGCTCTGTATGTGCCGACGCACTGCTTTACCACACCTGTGTGGTGTCGACGAATCCCCTCTAGCCACTTGCTAGGCCTCTACCGGTAGCTGGCGGAAGGCGGAGCTTGGAGACGTCAGGTGCTTCCCTGGACAGCCGGAGAACGGGGCTAGGTTTGGCCTAACCCTATTGGTCACAAGATGAAGCAGTCTTCTTGAGGCAAAGGTGTTTTATTGCTCAAAAACCTTTAAAAAGGCTCCTCCCTATTGCTAGGGGCAAACAGCATACAAATAAGATGTTTCAGCAGAAGAAGATGTTACAATACACTCTCCTATGGGCCAACTGCCCTCCTTTTATCCCTCTCCAAGACCCTCTACCACAGGGGGTAAGCCCGCCCTGTGGTGTACAACCAATCAATGTTTACCCATGAGCTGTGCATGCTCTGGACTCATGCACACACAACATTGTTCCCAATGGACAGTGGGGAGTGGCCGGTCTCCTTTGTCTCTCCCATCTGGGAGAGCAGGCTACTCCCACGGTGCCGTTCAGTCTGGCTGGGGGGGAAGGTTTCCCTCCTAAACTGACTTCCAGAAACCTGCCCGGGACCCCTCTCACTGCCTGCAGCCTGGATTTGGGCTCCAGAGCTGGGCAGCCTGGCTCCCCGGTCCAGGTCTCTGGTCCACTACGGCTGATCTCCATGGAGCTCCAAGAAACCACTCAGCTTGTCTTATAGCTGAGCTGCTTCTCTTTCTCCCTGTCCCTATTGGAACTGTGAGGCTGGATGGGAATGCATTCCGTTTTTTAGGGAAAAGGTCTGGGAGAATCCATCAGCCTGCACAGCTATGGATTCCCCACACAATCAAGTAAGTGCAATTTCTCTTTAAATACCTTACATTTTTAAATCACACTGTACATTCCCTGTAAATATACACTGAGCCTGTGCCCTGCACAGACTCTACATACTCAGGCACTGCAGTGCCTTCCCTAGCCCTGCAGCCTGGCTGCGAGGGCTCTCTGTGTGCTGGAGGTATGGGGCTGGCTTCCCCCATCCTCCAGCCTGCTTTTCTGCCTCTGGGGTTCCAGGGAGCTGGCTCTCCCTGTCCCCCCAGGGAGGCACTAATCAGTGTCCTCGCCGCACGCAGCGGCGCACCCCCCTGTACCTAAGCCCGGCGGACCGGGACACTTGTCCCGGCCGCCGTGACCCTGGCTTGTTTCAGCGCTGAGGCGCCGGGAGCGTAGCTCCCGGACCCCAGCGCTCACCATCCTGCTGGCCCGCCTAATGTGCCCACGCCGCTAGGGAGCCGGCTAGCCCGGTCCCCCCTGAGCGGTGCCTGTCTTGTGGCCTCGCTGCAGCGTCCGGCGGGGAGCCGGGCTGCAGCGCACCCCCCTCGCCGGCTAGCAGCCCGGGACGTCCGTCCCGGCTGCTGCGGCTGGCCACCCGTGCTGTGCTGAGGCGCTGGGAGCAGAGCTCCCGGCCCCCAGCGGCGGCTCTCACATAGAGCACTGCAGCGGGAGCCGAGCTCCCAGCCGCAGCGCTCACCCTTCTCCCCGGCGCGCACACTCCAGTGCGCCCGGGGCTACACTGACCGCTGCCGGGAGCGGAGCTCCCGGACTCCGGCGGTCAGCGGCTGCCTCCTCTCCCCCGGCGCGCACACTCTGCTGAGCGCGCCGGGGAGCTGTCCTCCCTGCCGTGGTCTCCGGAGGGGTCCGGGACCACGGCGCATGTTACAAAAACACATTTTTTAAACATTTTATAAACATGGCGACTAGCGCCCAACACATTTTAAATTTGGCGCCAAGCGCCCTTTGTTCTTGGCAAATGGCGCCGGGCACTAGGGGATTAACCCCTTCAGTGCCAGGGCGGCCATTTGCCTCGTGGCTGGGGCTCTCCGGCCACAGCGATAAATAGCGCAAAGCAATAAGTAGCGCAACGCGGTAAATAACGCAAAGCGATAAATAGCACAAATTGATTTCAGCTTTCCAAAACTTAGTTTAAATACCTTACTTTACTGTAATACCTCTGGGGAGAGCTATCAGACTACGGGAAATGATTTTTCTGATCAGAAAACTATAAGAATGATACTGGGTTGAAAACGGTATGAGTGTATTGAATCCCGCTTTGTGGACTTTGTGATCTATGTGATAATCCCGCTTTGTGAACTTTGTGATCTATGTGGAACGTGATGAGCACGATCTGAGTGAAAACGTGCAACAGAGTGTGATAAAGTTTTCGTTGTATTACGCTCTGGCTGTTTTGGAGCACAGTAGGGAGACTCCAATGATCCTACCATTTATGGGCAACAAGTGTCTATAAGTGGTACGATTGGACCGCACGGTTGTATGTGTGACCAATAACGCAACGTGATATGAGGTCGTATATCCATGCGTAAATCTTGCCCTCATACGTGTTGTAGGGAGCACATGCAAGCGTGATTTGTGTAAAGAAAAAGGAAGGGAATTTTCTCAGGAAAATCTCTAAAAATAGGGCCTGCAACGGCTACACGTGTCTGCTAGAAGGCGGAACGGAGATACCCGGAGCAGAAGAAGTTCAGTGGAAGAGCTTTAAGGATTTCCAACGAAGTTCTGTGTTTGGTGCATTTTAGGAAGTTTTTTTCTGTGTTAAAAAGGTCCACAATGGCAGCCAAGTGCACAATACAGAGACGGTCGGAGGTCAGGATTCAGACTCCAGAGGCTTGCAGACCCCGAGGGTCTGCTCGGTTAGTAATGTGGGGGAAATATGGTCCCCACTCTGAGACCTTTTGTGATGAATGGACACGAATAACTGCGGGGGATAAGGTACCATTTCCCGGGATAGGTAGTTTTGACTTAGAGGTGTTGCATAATTTAAGGCGGAGGATCTGTCTCATAAAATACTTGAAACTACGGGTTAAACATGATGATTGTTTGCAGTTATGGCTACAGGAAAGTGAAATACAGAGAAATGTAACTTACATACCTAACTTTCATCTTGAGAGGAGAAACGTGGCAGCAGGGAGAATTATGATTGCGGAGAAAAGCACAGGGGTGAACAATATAAACGCTCTTAGCAACTGTAGTATAGATGATAAGAATAAGTGTAATAAATGTAACAAAGATAATTGTAATACTGTTGAAGGTACAACTATTAACCCATGCAAGTCGCACCCCATGTTAAACTTTCCTCAGGAACACCAACCAGAAAGTGAACCCAGAACGATGTCGGCACCTCTTCCAGAAGCCATCACACAAGACGTCCAGGTGGACGCGACCCAGTCAGTAAAAACTGTAATCAAACCCCCTAATGGAGGGTCAGGTGAGGTCGTGTCCACAGGTATGTATGGTATTATACATCACGCACAAACAAATGTACCTTATATCCTAGAATCAATTCAGAATGACATTACTGGACTTAATCCTGTTAGGATAATTGCAGTACCAAATGGGGAAACTGACTCTTCAGGAATCACTCCTGTCAGGAACATCGCCATGTACTGCCCTTTTTCCCGAACAGAATTAAGAGCAATTCTGTCTGAATTTCCTGATCCCAGGAAAGACTTAGTTGCTTGTCAAAGATACATTAGAGTGCTAGGACATACTGCAGAGCCAAGTAACAAAGATTGGAGGACAGTTTTGAGGGCATGTTTATCCCCCGATGTTGATTCATTGAAATTTATCACTGATTGTAAGCTAGATGAGGAAGTGCCACTAACAAACAAGTATAACCAAGATAATGTAAAAAGAATCAACCTACAGTTGAAAGAATATTTTCCTACAGTAACAAAGTGGAATAAAATCTATACAATAAGACAAAAAGAAGGTGAATCCGCAGAAGAATATTTTCACCGGGCTCTGCAGGATATGGCTAGGTACACTGGTATAGACGACATTGAAACTAATGTACACCACAGAGAGGTAGCTGTGTCCGTATTAGCGAACAACTTAAAAGATACACTAAAAATTAGGGTACAAACTTCAATACCTCATTGGAGAGGTATCTCGGTGGCGGCATTAAGAGAGTCCGCTATCGAGCATGACCGAAATATCCAAAGAACCAGGGAAGCGCAGGGAGAGCGGTTGATGACACTGAACATCCAAGCACTAGAGGATGCATCAAGTCGACCGGAACCCCAGGCCCCTAGCACATGGAGAAAGCCAAGGATTTGTTACCATTGTAGAAGAGAAGGGCATTATGCCAACAACTGTAATAACCCACATAAAGTTAGACCCCCTAGACCAAGAAATGAGCAAAATTACAACACACACCATTATAATCAGAGATCAGATAGGAGGAATTTTGAGCCACACCCATGATAGGTAGTCAAGAAAGGTGATCATACGACGGATGGTAAGCCTGAGGTAATGGTTAGTAAATTGGGAGGTCATTCACTGAAGACACAGGAATGACCAGGTTAAACGTTGTAAATGTATTTGTGAAAAATGTTTTTTCTCTCTCTCTCTATCCCCATCTCTGACGATCATTGGTAAGAATTCAAACATTGCATATTCGCTTGGTCCTTGCAGAAGTCTACCAAACCCCAGCATGACCTATCCACCACAATGTATTCTGGCCAGATACAGACAGTGGAATAATGCAAGTGCTGGTGGGGAGGGACTGCTCAAGGAAACCATTAGACACGTAGATACGACAGCCTAATAGTCTGACAATGTTTTCTTAATGTTGACAATGTTTAAAAATGCTTTGTTTCTCTTCTCTTATTGATGGTTATTGTCGAGTTATGTAATGTATATATGCACATGAATTGTTCTCTATCTCTTTTGTTTTTTTTATTTTCTCTCTCTCCTCACTCATGTTTCCATGATTTAAAGATAGTATGTCACCCCTAAGTGTTAACCAATGGTAATGCCAGATTTTTGCTCCACACAGAAAGATCGCTAGTTAGGAAGAAAGATTACATCACCAGAAGGTTCATTCGGAAGACTGAAGAGACAGCACCTTTTGAGAGGACAGCAGAACAAGAAGAACAACAAAACGAGAGAACTTATTATCGTAACGAGTTCTCTCCCCCTCAAACTGATTTTCTTATACCCCCTTTACAAATTTCTTCTTTTCTCCTCCTGTAAGATGGACTTGCCCCAAGAGACTGTGACATGGATTTTCCCGTTAACCATGATGTTGACCAGAGCAGTCTGTTTCGGTGAGAGTACCAGTGAGGTCGAGAAAGGATCCAGAAAGGTCCTGATGACTGAGACGGAGGTGTAAATTTCCAATAGCAACCCAATCACCAAGCAAAGGCGAGTACCGGGCACGATCTAACAACCATGTTATTTGTAAACAACTGTGAAGGAATGTTAGTTCAAAAAGAAAGTTGTATCTGTAGGCTCTGTAACAAAGAAATGCCAATCCAGTTTTAATATCCATATGGACCGGCATCCATTGAGTGACTATCACTCCTTAGTGGGTAACGTATTAAACAAGACCGATTGTTGGGTATGCTCTCAAGTACCTCAGGGTCACAGCAAATCAGGGCTAGTACCATTTCCTTTAACGTTAGGGGAGGTACTTGAGCTAAGTGGTGGGAGACCGGTGGACCGGAGGTTTAACATCTCCAGCCCTCCTAGTTTGAAGCTCCACCAATACCATGTGGATAGGTCCCTCATATGTTTTAATATCACCAATCCTAGAAAACCGGGAAATTGGGAAGTGTCATGGAGCAACCTTACCATGACCTTTTCACACAGAGCAGATAGAATGCCTACAGATACCGAACTCGTACGCCACATAGCCAGTAGAGGAAAATCTTTTCGGTATCGATATACCTTAGGAAATAGGATTACTAGAGTTGGAGAGGTATCACCAGGATACTGTGCACATGTCATACAAACTGATACGTGCATTAAGCAGATGGAAGAATTAGGGTCAGGAGATTTCACCTGGAAGGTTTGTAACATGGTCATGTCCTTCTCCGTCCCTTATGTTCTCCCCGATGATGCATATTTCATATGCGGGAGAAAGGCGTACAAGTGGCTTGCCCCAAACTCTGAAGGATTGTGTTATATTGGAAAAGTATTGCCTGAAGTGATGACTGTAACACATGACAAAATGAAAGACATACACCGTGGTGCCCAAGCTCCTTATACTCACACTCACTACGAGCACCGAGTTAAAAGACAACTGTCAGAAAGGTTAGAGCATCCGGCCTCTGATCTTATCCATGAATCCACCGGGATTCAGGTTCTGGTAGCGTTAGATTTCACTCGTACCGCTCGAGGAGTGATGAATTATAAATACATTTCCGCACTCGCCAATTTGTTAGATAATATCACTGAAATGTATGATGACACGTTTAGATACACTGGAAGAGAACTTCAAGCTTACAAAACAGAACTAGTTCAGCATAGAATGGTTCTTAATTATCTTACAGCAGTAACAGGCGGATATTGTGTTACATTGGCAACACAGTACGGCATAAAGTGTTGCACGTATATCACAAATAGCACCGAGGATCCGGTAGAGGTCATAGACCAAAAGATGGACGATATTCTGCAATTAAAGTGGGAATTTCGTCAAAAACACAATCTCACCCTTGCTGCTGTAGGTAATGAGCTGACTGGTTGGGTGTCATGGTTGAACCCGCGAAATTGGTTCTCCGGTTTGGGAGACTGGGCTCAAGGAGTCATCATGGATGTTGGAAAGTTTCTCCTGTGTATCTTAGGTGTCGTTATATCGATTGGATTGATATTTAGATGCGGGCAGGCTTTAATGAGGTGCAAACAAAGTACAAAAGTGATGAGCTTGAGGAGTGAGGAAACCGTAATTAACCTGGATTTGATTTATGACCCAATGATAGAAACCAGAATGTGATGAAAATGTGATTATGCGGTCCGTTTCTTTCACCTGTTTTTCTGCTTTTCTCCAAGATACAAAGACCCCTTGGACGAGGAAGTTGACGAGACGGTATACAGACAAGACAACAGACCAGACCAAAGATGAAGCTTTTGACCACTTGAGAAATGGACACTTGATGAACTTTGCCATGGATCCCCAGTTTCCCTAGTACTTTTAAACTCACGCTAGCCCAACATTTTTTGTAAATCTGATGGCTTAGACAAAGCTATTTGCTCATGCCTAAGGAGCAATAAAGCGCAAAGAAGACGACTCTCAACAGATACCGAAAACAACTTCGACGACAGATGTACATTTCCCTGACATAGAATATCATTGCATTTTCCATAAGTGTTCTTTATCTTCATCTCTACAACCCTCAGGTAATGACACACATAGTCGATAGGGAATACAGGCACAGATATCAGCAACCACATACCTCCCCCATTCATGTATCATCAACTAACATGTGCATCCCCATTTTGTTGCAACCACAGCCGAAATGAGCTCGGTAGAGTTTGACAGCCCATCCACAGACCCTTAGTACGGGATAAGAAGGAATTCAAATGTATACTTCGCAATACCTCGAAGCTTGATTTACCACACGTACGGCACGATGATACATGACCCCCCAAACATGGACTCATACACACATGCTTCTACTTTCTCACTAGGTCATACCCTTTTCACACCTACTCCTCTCTTCTTCCTTACCCCACCATGGAAATCAATTAACCCCTGACTTACATTTTTTCTCCTTAAATATTTTGTGGCAGTTATTATTGACTGCCAAAGGGTGGACTGTCGAAGTCAGAAAAATGTCTCAATGCACGTTGCCATATTTGCACCGCACACTGGTCCGTGCTGCGCGTGCGTGCGCTCTCCCGTGGAAGCGCATACCCGCAATAGCGTGTACTCGCAGGCGCGGTATGCGTATTTACGGTAGAGTTTCACGTAATCGTAGCGTGCGACTCATTCGTTACAAATGTTCACAATTAATGTAGTTTATAGATCATGGTCCCTTTGGTAGTTTCTGAAAGTTTAGTTAATATAGAAGGTCCCTGAGCTGAGGAATCCCTCTTTGCATCGTACGAAGGGTCTAACAGGAATCATACAGCAGTGTTTGGTACCCATCGGAAGAGTATTTAATTAGCAATATTCCGGTGTTGGTTTGGAGCGTATTAATCGCTCGTGCGAATAGTTATGGACATAAGAAGTTTATGTCCATTTCTATGATTTACACATACTCAGGTATGCGGCGGGAAACCCAGTTTCCCACCCACCTGAGCTGTTGGAAATCGTCACAGCCCACCTGTATGAATCACCCTATGACCTTTTGCTATGATGTAGGGCCGAATTCCTTCGGCCAATGAACAATGGGATTGTAGGGACTATGAGATTGCATTGTGTGTGGGGCATAAATAGGCAGGCCGACGATATCCAAAGTCACTCTCTCATCAACGGTTATCTGCTGATAATCGGGAGCTGGATATCGAGGCGCAGGCGATCATACCCTTTGTGCGTAAGTTTTCTCTCCATAATCATTGTCTTTCTGTGAGCCAATTTCTCTCATCTCTCTCCGTCTCTCTCTCTCTCTCTCTCTTCTTTTCTCTTATATCTCTCATAGTATTATAGTATTGTATTGTATTGCATTTAGGTCAGTGTAGTATTGTCTTTTTGTATTTATTGTTTAGTTCTGTGGTTAGGAAGTCTTTGTTATATTGTAGTGTATCATATGTACTGTTATCCCCTTTTACAAGTATATTAGATATAATACAGTTAATAGGCCTTGGAACCTAAACCAGTATCTGTGTATTTTCTATAGTGTTAAGTGTTCACTTGAGCGTCGGTGACGCACAAGCAGCTTTGTAGATAGTCAGGTTACACAAGGTTGCACTTACACCCTGTACTCACATTAAGGTATTCAGTGTATTTCATTGGTATAAGATTTTAACATAAAGGTATAGTGTTGTGAGCGTCTGCATCGCTGGTGACCTCCTCGTGGTCTCGAGCGTAGGCTACGCTACAGCGAATCATTCCCCTAGACATAATCAATAACGTGTCCTGTGGTCACTGGGCCGTGAGCGAACGTGACGCTTGAGCGTCTCGCCTACGGCTGAGCGATCGTTACGCAGATAGCGTACCATTACGGTACTTTTTAAGTAAACAGCGTACAGTGTTCTTAGCTTCATAAAGGGTTGTTTATACGACAAAGGAATTCTGCTTTGTTACAACCTATTGTGGTACCTGCGGCTACTAGTGACTTGGAGGACTCCAAGTTGTTGGACGTAGTCAGGGCCCTGAAAATATATGTTTCCAGGACGGCTGGAGTCAGAAAATCTGACTCGCTGTTTATCCTGTATGCACCCAACAAGCTGGGTGCCCCTGCTTCTAAGCAGACTATTGCTCGTTGGATTTGTAGTACAATTCAGCTTGCACATTCTGTGGCAGGCCTGCCACAGCCAAAATCTGTAAAAGCCCATTCCACAAGGAAGGTGGGCTCATCTTGGGCGGCTGCCCGAGGGGTCTCGGCTTTACAACTTTGCCGAGCAGCTACTTGGTCAGGGGCAAACACGTTTGCTAAATTCTACAATTTTGATACCCTGGCTAAGGAGGACCTGGAGTTCTCTCATTCGGTGCTGCAGAGTCATCCGCACTCTCCCGCCCGTTTGGGAGCTTTGGCATAATCCCCATGGTCCTCACGGAGTTCCCAGCATCCACTAGGACGTCAGAGAAAATAAGAATTTACTTACCGATAATTCTATTTCTCGTAGTCCGTAGTGGATGCTGGGCGCCCATCCCAAGTGCGGATTGTCTGCAATACTTGTATATAGTTATTGCCTAACTAAATCGGGTTATTGTTGTTGTGAGCCATCTATCCAGAGGCTCCTCTGTTATCATGCTGTTAACTGGGTTCAGATCACGAGTTGTACGGTGTGATTGGTGTGGCTGGTATGAGTCTTACCCGGGATTCATAAATCCTTCCTTATTGTGTACGCCCGTCCGGGCACAGTATCCTAACTGAGGCTTGGAGGAGGGTCATAGGGGGAGGAGCCAGTGCACACCAGGTAGTACTAAAGCTTTACTTTTGTGCCCAGTCTCCTGCGGAGCCGCTATTCCCCATGGTCCTTACGGAGTTCCCAGCATCTACTACGGACTACGAGAAATATAATAAGAATTTACTTACCGATAATTCTAACTGTGCCCTGCCCCCGCGCGCGCGCGTATGTAACTGCGCCCTGCCCCCGCGCGCGTATGTAACTGCGCCCTGCCCCCGCGCGCGTGTGTAACTGCGCCCTGCCCCCGCGCGCGCGTGTAACTGCGCCCTGCCCCCGCGCGCGCGTGTAACTGCGCCCTGCCCCCGCGCGCGCGTGTAACTGCGCCCTGCCCCCCCGCGCGCGTGTAACTGCGCCCTGCCCCCCCGCGCGCATGTAACTGCGCCCTGCCCCCCCCGCGCGCATGTAACTGCGCCCTGCCCCCCCGCGCGCATGTAACTGCGCCCTGCCCCCCCGCGCGCATGTAACTGCGCCCTGCCCCCCCCGCGCGCATGTAACTGCGCCCTGCCCCCCCCGCGCGTATGTAACTGCGCCCTGCCCCCCGCGCGTATGTAACTGCGCCCTGCCCCCCCGCGCGTATGTAACTGCGCCCTGCCCCCCCCCGCGCGTATGTAACTGCGCCCTGCCCCCGCGCGCGTATTTCTCTGACGTCTTAGTGGATGCTGGGTACTCCGTAAGGACCATGGGGAATAGACGGGCTCCGCAGGAGACTGGGCACTCTAAAAGAAAGATTAGGTACTATCTGGTGTGCACTGGCTCCTCCCACTATGACCCTCCTCCAGACCTCAGTTAGATTTTGTGCCCGGCCGAGCTGGATGCACACTAGGGGTTCTCCTGAGCTCCTAGAAAGAAAGTATAGTTTAGGTTTTTTATTTTACAGTGAGACCTGCTGGCAACAGGCTCACTGCAGCGAGGGACTTAGGGGAGAGAAGCGAACCTACCTGCTTGCAGCTAGCTTGGGCTTCTAGGCTACTGGACACCATTAGCTCCAGAGGGATCGAACACAGGCCCAGCCTCGGTCGTCCGGAGCCGCGCCGCCGTCCCCCTTGCAGAGCCAGAAGCAAGAAGAACGTCCTGGAAATCGGCGGCTAAAGACTCCAGTCTTCATTAAGGTAGCGCACAGCACTGTAGCTGTGCGCCATTGCTCCCTATGCACACCACATACTCCGGTCACTGATGGGTGCAGGGCGCTGGCGGGGGGGGGGGGGGGGGGCGCCCTGGGCTGCAATTAGAGTACCTTGACTTTGGCAAACAACACATAATATAGCCTAATAAGCTATATATGTGTAAAAATCCCCTGCCATAATACACTTATAAGAGCGGGAGAAGTCAGCCGAAAAAGGGGCGGGGCTATCTCCCTCAGCACACTGGCGCCATTTTCTCTTCACAGTGCAGCTGGAAGACAGCTCCCCAGGCTCTCCCCTGTAGTTTTCAGGCTCAAAGGGTTAAAAAGAGAGGGGGGGCACAAAATTTATGCGCAATATTGTATATACAAGCAGCTATTGGGAAAAATTCACTCAATATAGTGTTAATCCCAAAATTATATAGCTCTCTGGTGTGTGCTGGCATACTCTCTCTCTGTCTCCCCAAAGGGCTGTTTGGAGTCCTGTCCTCAGTCAGAACATTCCCTGTGTGTGTGTGCGGTGTGTCGGTACGGCTGTGTCGACACGTTTGATGAGGAGGCTTATGTGATGGCAGAGCAGATGCTGATAAATGTGATGTCGCCCCCTGTGGGGCCGACACCAGAGTGGATGGATAGGTGGAAGGTATAAACCGACAGTGTCAACTCCTTACATAAAAGGCTGGATGACGTAACAGCTATGGGACAGCCGGCTTCTCAGCCCGCGCCTGCCCAGGCGTCTCAAAGGCCATCAGGGGCTCAAAAACGCCCCGCTACCTCAGATGGCAGACACAGATGTCGACACGGAGTCTGACTCCAGTGTCGACGAGGTTGAGACATATACACAATCCACTAGGAACATCCGTTACATGATCCCGGCAATAAAAAATGTGTTACACATTTCTGACATTAACCCAAGTGCCACTAAAAAAAAAAAGGGTTTTATGTTTGGGGAGAAAAAGCAGGCAGTGTTTTGTTCCCCCATCAAATGAGTGAATGAAGTGTGAAAAAGCGTGGGTTCCCCCGATAAGAAACTGGTAATTTCTAAAAAGTTACTGATGGCGTACCCTTTCCCGCCAGAGGATAAGTTACGCTGGGAGATATCTCCTAGGGTGGATAAGGCGCTCACACGTTTGTCAAAAAAAGTGGCACTGCCGTCTTAGGATACGGCCACTTTGAAGGTACCTGCTGATAAAAAGCAGGAGGCTATCCTGAAGTCTGTATTTATACACTCAGGTACTAGACTGAGACCTGCAGATAGTGCTGCTGCAGCGTGGTCTGTAACCCTGTCAAACAGGGATACTATTTTGCGAACATAAGACGTTGTCTTATATATGAGGGATGCACAGAGGGATATTTTGCCGGCAGGCATCCAGAATTAATGCAATGTCCATTCTGTCAGGAGGGTATTAGAGACCCGACACTGGACAGGTGATGCTGACTTTAAAAGGCACATAGAGCCTTATAAGGGTGAGGAATTGTTTGGGGATGGTCTCTGGGACCTCGTATCCACAGCAACAGCTGGGAAGAAATTTTTTTACCTCAGGTTTCCTCACAGCCTAAGAAAGCACTGTATTATCAGGTACAGTCTTTCGGCTTCAGAAAAGCAAGCGGGTCAAAGGCGCTTCCTTTCTGCACAGAGACGAGGGAAGAGGGAAAAAGCTGCACCAGTCAGCCAGTTCCCAGAATCAAAATTCTTCCCCTGCTTCCTCTGAGTCCACCGCATGAAGCGGGGGCTCCACAGGCGTAGCCAGGTACGGTGGGGGGCCGCCTCAAAAATTTCAGCGATCAGTGGGCTCGCTCACAGGTGGATCCCTGGATCCTTGAAGTAGTATCTCAGGGGTACAAGCTGGAATTCGAGGCATCCCCCCCCCCCCCGCCGTTTCCTCAAATCTGCCTTGCCGACATCTCCCTCAGGCAGGGAGGCTGTGCTAGAGGCAATTCACAAGCTGTATTCCCAGCAGGTGATAGTCAAGGTGCCCCTACTTCAACAAGGACGGGGTTACTATTCCACACTGTTTGTGGTACCGAAACCGGACGGTTCGGTGAGACCCATTTTAAATTTGAAATCCTTTAACACATACATAAAAAAATTCAAGTTCAAGATGGAATCGCTCAGGGCGGTTATTGCAAGCCTGGAGGAGGGGTATTACATGGTATCCCTGGACATCAAGGATGCTTACCTACATGTCCCCATTTACCATCCTCACCAGGAGTACCTCAGATTTGTGGTACAGGATTGCCATTACCAATTCCAAACACTGCCGTTTGGACTGTCCACGGCACCGAGGGTCTTTACCAAGGTAATGGCAGAAATGATGATACTCCTTCGAAAAAAGGGAGTTTTAATTATCCCGTACTTGGACGATCTCCTTATAAAGGCAAGGTCCAAGGAGCAGTTGTTGGTCGGAGTAGCACTATCTCGGGAAGTGCTACAACAGCACGGATGGATTCTATACATTCCAAAGTCACAGCTGGTTCCTACCACACGCCTACTGTTCCTGGGGATGGTTCTGGACACAGAACAGAAAAAAGTGTTTCTCCCGCAGGAGAAAGCCACGGAGCTGTCATCTCTAGTCAGAGACCTCCTGAAACCAAAACAGGTATCGGTGCATCACTGCACACGAGTCCTGGGAAAAATGGTAGCTTCTTATGAAGCAAAATTCCATTTGGCAGGTTCCATGCAAGAACCTTTCAGTGGGACCTCTTGGACAAGTGGTCGGGATCGCATCTTCAGATGCATCGGCTGATAACCCTGTCTCCAAGGACCAGGGTATCTCTACTGTGGTGGCTGCAGAGTGCTCATCTTCAAGAGGGCCGCAGATTCGGCATACAGGACTGGGTCCTGGTAACCACGGATGCCAGCCTTCGAGGCTGGGGGGCAGTCACACAGGGAAGAAATTTCCAAGGACTTTGGTCAAGTCAGGAGTCGTCCCTACACATAAATATTCTGGAACTGAGGGCCATTTACAATGCCCTAAGTCTGGCAAGGCCTCTGCTTCAAAACCAGCCGGTACTGATCCAATCAGACAACATCACGGCAGTCGCCCATGTAACCCGACAGGGCGGCACAAGAAGCAGGATGGCGATGGCAGAAGCCACAAGGATTCTCTGATGGGCGGAAAATCACGTGTTAGCACTGTCAGCAGTGTTCATTCCGGGAGTGGACAACTGGGAAGCAGACATCCTCAGCAGACACGACCTACACCCGGGAGAGTGGGGACTTCATCCAGAAGTCTTCCAACTGTTGGTAAACCGTTGGGAAAGGCCACAGGTGGACATGATGGCGTCCCGCCTAAACAAAAAACTAGATATTGCACCAGGTCAAGGGATCCTCAGGCAATAGCTGTGGACGCTCTAGTGACACCGTGGGTGTACCAGTCGGTTTATGTATTCCCTCCTCTGCCTCTCATACCAAAGGTACTGAGAATAATAAGAAAACGAGGAGTAAGAACGATACTCGTGGTTCCGGATGGGCCAAGAAGAGCTTGGTACCCAGAACTTCAAGAAATTATATCAGAGGACCCATGGCCTCTACCGCTCAGACAGGGTCTGCTACAGCAGGGGCCCTGTCTGTTCCAAGACTTACCGTGGCTGCCTTTGACGGCATGGCGGTTGAATTCCGGATCCTAAAGGAAAAGGGCATTCCGGAAGAAGTCATTCCTACGCTGATAAAAGCCAGGAAAGAAGTAACCGCAAACCATTATCACCGTATTTGGCGAAAATATGTTGCGTGGTGTGAGGCCAGGAAGGCCCCAACAGAGGAATTTCAGGTGGGTCGTTTTCTGCACTTCCTACAGTCAGGAGTGACTATGAGCCTAAAATTGGGTTCCATTAAGGTCCAGATTTCGTCTCTGTCGATGTTCTTCCAGAAAGAACTGGCTTCACTGCCTGGAGTTCAGACATTTGTAAAGGGAGTGCTACATATTCAGCCCCCTTTTGTGCCTCCTGTGGCACCTTGGGATCTCAACATGGTGTTGAGTTTCTTAAAATCACATTGGTTTGAGCCACTTAAAACTGTGGATTTGAAATATCTCACGTGGAAAGTGGTCATGTTATTGGCCTTGGCTTCGGCCAGGCGTGTGTCAGAATTGGCGGCTTTGTCATGTAAAAGCCCTTATCTGATTTTCCATATGGATAGGACAGAATTGAGGACTTGTCCCCAGTTTCTCCCTAAGGTGGTATCAGCTTTTCACTTGAACCAACCTATTGTAGTGCCTGCGGCTACTAGGGACTTGGAAGATTCCAAGTTACTGGACGTAGTCAGGGCCTTAAAAATTTATATTTCCAGCACAGCTGGAGTCAGGAAAACTGACTCACTTTCTATCCTGTAGGCACCCAACAAAATAGGTGCTCCTGCTTCTAAGCAGACTATTGCTCGCTGAATTTGTAGCACAATTCAGCTGGAGCATTCTGCGGCTGGATTGCCACATCCTAAATCAGTAAAAGCCCATTCCACGAGGAAAGTGTGCTCATCTTGGGCGGCTGCCCGAGGGGTCTCGGCTTTGCAATTTTGCCGAGCTGCAACTTGGTCAGGGGCAAACACGTTTGCTAAATTCTACAAAATTGATACCCTGGCTGAGAAGGACCTTGAGTTCTCTCATTCGGTGCTGCAGAGTCATCCGCACTCGCCCGCCCGTTTGGGAGCTTTGGTATAATCCCCATGGTCCTTACGGAGTTCCCAGCATCCACTAGGACGTCAGAGAAAATAAGATTTTACTCACCGATAAATCTATTTCTCGTAGTCCGTAGTGGATGCTGGGCGCCCATCCCAAGTGCGGATTGTCTGCAATACTTGTATGTAGTTATTGCCTAACTAAGGGTTATTGTTGAGCCATCTGTTGAGAGGCTCAGTTATATTTCATACTGTGAACTGGGTGTAGTATCACGAGTTATACGGTGTGATTGGTGTGGCTGGTATGAGTCTTACCCGGGATTCAAAATCCTTCCTTATTGTGTCAGCTCTTCCGGGCACAGTATCCTAACTGAGGTCTGGAGGAGGGTCATAGTGGGAGGAGCCAGTGCACACCAAATAGTACCTAATCTTTCTTTTAGAGTGCCCAGTCTCCTGCGGAGCCCGTCTATTCCCCATGGTCCTTACGGAGTTCCCAGCATCCACTACGGACTACGAGAAATAGATTTACCGGTGAGTAAAATCTTATTATAACAGTGTCCTGCCCCCGCGTGTGTATATAAGTGTCCTGCCCCCGCGTGTGTATATAACAGTGTCCTGCCCCCGCGTGTGTATATAACAGTGTCCTGCCCCCGCGTGTGTATATAACAGTGTCCTGCCCCCGCGTGTGTATATAACAGTGTCCTACCCCCGAGTGTGTATATAACAGTGTCCTGCCCCCGCGTGTGTATGTAACAGTGTCCTGCCCCCGCGTGTGTATGTAACAGTGTCCTGCCCCCGCGTGTGTATGTAACAGTGTCCTGCCCCCGCGTGTGTATGTAACAGTGTCCTGCCCCCGCGTGTGTATGTAACAGTGTCCTGCCCCCGCGTGTGTATATAACAGTGTCCTGCCCCCGCGTGTGTATATAACAGTGTCTTGCCCCCGCGTGTGTATATAACAGTGTCCTGCCTCTGCGTGTGTATATATCAGTGTCCTGCCCCCGCGTGTGTATATATCCGTGTCCTGCCCCCGCGTGTTTATATATCCGTGTCCTGCCCCCGCGTGTTTATATAACTGTGTCCTGCCCCCGCGTGTGTATATAACTGTGTCCTGCCCCGCCTGTGTATAACTGTGTCCTGCCCCGCGTGTATATATAACTGTCCTGCCCCGAGTGTATATATAACTGTGTCCTGCCCCCGCGTGTGTATATAACTGTGTCCTGCCCCCGCGTGTGTATATAACTGTGTCCTGCCCCCGCGTGTGTATATAACAGTGTCCTACCCCCGAGTGTGTATATAACAGTGTCCTGCCCCCGCGTGTGTATGTAACAGTGTCCTGCCCCCGCGTGTGTATGTAACAGTGTCCTGCCCCTGCGTGTGTATGTAACAGTGTCCTGCCCCCGTGTGTGTATGTAACAGTGTCCTGCCCCCGCGTGTGTTGCCCCCGCGTGTGTATGTAACAGTGTCCTGCCCCCGCGTGTGTATGTAACAGTGTCCTGCCCCCGCGTGTGTATGTAACAGTGTCCTGCCCCCGCATGTGTATGTAACAGTGTCCTGCCCCCGCGTGTGTATGTAACAGTGTCCTGCCCCCGCGTGTGTATGTAAGTGTCCTGCCCCCGCGTGTGTATGTAACAGTGTCCTGCCCCCGCGTGTGTATGTAAGTGTCCTGCCCCGGCGTGTGTATATAACAGTGTCCTGCCCCCGCGTGTGTATGTAACAGTGTCCTGCCCCTGCGTGTGTATGTAACAGTGTCCTGCCCCCGTGTGTGTATGTAACAGTGTCCTGCCCCCGCGTGTGTTGCCCCCGCGTGTGTATGTAACAGTGTCCTGCCCCCGCGTGTGTATGTAACAGTGTCCTGCCCCCGCGTGTGTATGTAAGTGTCCTTCCCGCATGTATATAACTGTGTCCTTCCTGCGTGTATATGACTGTGTCCTTCTCGCGTGTATATAACTGTGTCCTGCCCCCGCTTGTGTATATAACTGTGTCCTGCCCCGCGTGTATATATAACTGTGTCCTGCCCCGCGTGTATATATAACTGTGTCCTGCCCCGCGTGTATATATAACTGTGTCCTGCCCCGCGTGTGTATAACTGTGTCCTGCCCCCCGTGTGTATAACTGTGTCCTGCCCCACGTGTATATATAACTGTGTCCTGCCCCTGTGTATATATAACTGTGTCCTGCCCCGCGTGTGTATAACTGTGTCCTGCCCCCGCGTGTGTATATAACTGTGTCCTGCCCCGCCTGTGTATAACTGTGTCCTGCCCCGCCTGTGTATAACTGTGTCCTGCCCCCCCCCCTGTGTATAACTGTGTCCTGCCCCCGCTTGTGTATATAACTGTGTCCTGCCCCCGCGTGTGTATATAACTGTGTCCTGCCCCCGCGTGTATATATAACTGTTTCCTGCCCGCGTGTATATATAACTGTTTCCTGCCCGCGTGTATATGACTGTGTCCTGCCCCTGTGTATATAACTGTGTCCTGCCCCTGTGTATATAACTGTGTCCTGCCCGCGTGTGTATATGACTGTGTCCTGCCCGCGTGTGTATATAACGGTGTCCTGCCCCCGCGTGTGTATATAACTGTGTCCTGCCCCGCCTGTGTATAACTGTGTCCTGCCCCGCGTGTATATATAACTGTCCTGCCCCGAGTGTATATATAACTGTGTCCTGCCCCCGCGTGTGTATATAACTGTGTCCTGCCCCCGCGTGTGTATATAACTGTGTCCTGCCCCCGCGTGTGTATATAACAGTGTCCTACCCCCGAGTGTGTATATAACAGTGTCCTGCCCCCGCGTGTGTATGTAACAGTGTCCTGCCCCCGCGTGTGTATGTAACAGTGTCCTGCCCCTGCGTGTGTATGTAACAGTGTCCTGCCCCCGTGTGTGTATGTAACAGTGTCCTGCCCCCGCGTGTGTTGCCCCCGCGTGTGTATGTAACAGTGTCCTGCCCCCGCGTGTGTATGTAACAGTGTCCTGCCCCCGCGTGTGTATGTAACAGTGTCCTGCCCCCGCATGTGTATGTAACAGTGTCCTGCCCCCGCGTGTGTATGTAACAGTGTCCTGCCCCCGCGTGTGTATGTAAGTGTCCTGCCCCCGCGTGTGTATGTAACAGTGTCCTGCCCCCGCGTGTGTATGTAAGTGTCCTGCCCCGGCGTGTGTATATAACAGTGTCCTGCCCCCGCGTGTGTATGTAACAGTGTCCTGCCCCTGCGTGTGTATGTAACAGTGTCCTGCCCCCGTGTGTGTATGTAACAGTGTCCTGCCCCCGCGTGTGTTGCCCCCGCGTGTGTATGTAACAGTGTCCTGCCCCCGCGTGTGTATGTAACAGTGTCCTGCCCCCGCGTGTGTATGTAAGTGTCCTTCCCGCATGTATATAACTGTGTCCTTCCTGCGTGTATATGACTGTGTCCTTCTCGCGTGTATATAACTGTGTCCTGCCCCCGCTTGTGTATATAACTGTGTCCTGCCCCGCGTGTATATATAACTGTGTCCTGCCCCGCGTGTATATATAACTGTGTCCTGCCCCGCGTGTATATATAACTGTGTCCTGCCCCGCGTGTGTATAACTGTGTCCTGCCCCCCGTGTGTATAACTGTGTCCTGCCCCACGTGTATATATAACTGTGTCCTGCCCCTGTGTATATATAACTGTGTCCTGCCCCGCGTGTGTATAACTGTGTCCTGCCCCCGCGTGTGTATATAACTGTGTCCTGCCCCGCCTGTGTATAACTGTGTCCTGCCCCGCCTGTGTATAACTGTGTCCTGCCCCCCCCCCTGTGTATAACTGTGTCCTGCCCCCGCTTGTGTATATAACTGTGTCCTGCCCCCGCGTGTGTATATAACTGTGTCCTGCCCCCGCGTGTATATATAACTGTTTCCTGCCCGCGTGTATATATAACTGTTTCCTGCCCGCGTGTATATGACTGTGTCCTGCCCCTGTGTATATAACTGTGTCCTGCCCCTGTGTATATAACTGTGTCCTGCCCGCGTGTGTATATGACTGTGTCCTGCCCGCGTGTGTATATAACGGTGTCCTGCCCCCGCGTGTGTATATAACTGTGTCCTGCCCCGTGTGTGTATAACTTTGTCCTGCCCCCCGTGTGTATAACTGTGTCCTGCCCATGTGTATATAACTGTGTCCTGCCCATGTGTATATAACTGTGTCCTGCCCCGCGTGTGTATATAACTGTGTCCTGCCCCGCGTGTGTATATAACTGTGTCCTGCCCATGTGTATATAACTGTGTCCTGCCCCGCGTGTATATATAACTGTGTCCTGCCCCACGTGTATATATAACTGTGTCCTGCCCCACGTGTATATATAACTGTGTCCTGCCCCGCGTGTGTATAACTGTGTCCTGCCCCGCGTGTGTATAACTGTGTCCTGCCCTGCGTGTGTATAACTGTATCCTGCCCCGCGTGTGTATAACTGTGTCCTGCCCCGCGTGTATATATAACTGTATCCTGCCCCGCGTGTGTATAACTGTGTCCTGCCCCGCGTGTGTATAACTGTGTCCTGCCCCGCGTGTGTATAACTGTGTCCTGCCCCGCGTGTGTATAACTGTGTCCTGCCCCGCGTGTGTATAACTGTGTCCTGCCCCGCGTGTGTATAACTGTGTCCTGCCCCGCGTGTGTATAACTGTGTCCTGCCCCGCGTGTATATATAACTGTGTCCTGCCCCGCGTGTATATATAACTGTGTCCTGCCCCGCGTGTATATATAACTGTGTCCTGCCCCGCGTGTATATATAACTGTGTCCTGCCCCGAGTGTGTATGTAACAGTGTCCTGCCCCGAGTGTGTATGTAACAGTGTCCTGCCCCGAGTGTGTATGTAACAGTGTCCTGCCCCGCGTGTGTATGTAACAGTGCCCTGCCCCCGCGTGTATATGTAACAGTGCCCTGCCCCCGCGTGTGTATGTAACAGTGCCCTGCCCCCGCGTGTGTATATAACAGTGCCCTGCCCCCGCGTGTGTATATAACAGTGCCCTGCCCCCGCGTGTGTATATAACAGTGTCCTGCCCCTGCGTGTGTATATATCAGTGTCCTGCCCCCGCGTGTGTATATATCAGTGTCCTGACCCCGAGTGTTTATATATCCGTGTCCTGCTCCCGTGTGTTTATATAACTGTGTCCTGCCCCCGCGTGTGTATATAACTGTGTCCTGCCCCCGCGTGTGTATATAACTGTGTCCTGCCCCCGCGTGTGTATATAACTGTGTCCTGCCCCCACGTGTGTATATAACTGTGTCCTGCCCCTGCGTGTGTATATAACAGTGTCCTGCCCCCGCGTGTGTATATAACAGTGTCCTGCCCCCGCGTGTGTATATAACAGTGTCCTGCCCCCGCGTGTGTATATAACAGTGTCCTGCCCCCGCGTGTGTATATAACATTGTCCTGCCCCCGCGTGTGTATATAACATTGTCCTGCCCCCGCGTGTGTATATAACATTGTCCTGCCCCCGCGTGTGTATATAACATTGTCCTGCCCCCGCGTGTGTATATAACATTGTCCTGCCCCCGTGTGTGTATATAACATTGTCCTGCCCCTGCGTGTGTATATAACATTGTCCTGCCCCTGCGTGTGTATATAACAGTGTCCTGCCCCCGCGTGTGTATATAACAGTGTCCTGCCCCCGCGTGTGTATATAACAGTGTCCTGCCCCCGCGTGTGTATATAACAGTGTCCTGCCCCCGCGTGTGTATATAACAGTGTCCTGCCCCCGCGTGTGTATATATCAGTGTCCTGCCCCTGCGTGTATATATCAGTGTCCTGCCCCCGCGTGTATATATCAGTGTCCTGCCCCCGCGTGTGTATATATCAGTGTCCTGCCCCCACGTGTTTATATATCCGTGTCCTGCTCCCGTGTGTTTATATAACTGTGTCCTGCCCCCGCGTGTGTATATAACTGTGTCCTGCCCCCGCGTGTGTATATAACTGTGTCCTGCCCCCGCGTGTGTATATAACTGTGTCCTGCCCCCACGTGTGTATATAACTGTGTCCTGCCCCCGGGTGCGTGTGTATATTACTGTGTCCTGCCCCCGCGTGCGTGTGTATATAACTGTGTCCTGCCCCCGCGTGCGTGTGTATATAACTGTGTCCTGCCCCCGCGTGCGTGTGTATATAACTGTGTCCTGCCCTAGCGTGCGTGTGTATATAAATGTGTCCTGCCCCCGCGTGTGTATATAAATGTGTCCTGCCCCCGCGTGTGTATATAACTGTGTCCTGCCCCCGCGTGCGTGTGTATATAACTGTGTCCTGCCCCCGCGTGCGTGTGTATATAACTGTGTCCTGCCCCGCGTGTGTATAACTGTGTCCTGCCCCCGCGTGTATTTATAACTGTTTCCTGCCCGCGTGTATATATAACTGTTTCCTGCCCGCGTGTATATGACTGTGTCCTGCCCCTGTGTATATAACTGTGTCCTGCCCCTGTGTATATAACTGTGTCCTGCCCGCGTGTGTATATGACTGTGTCCTGCCCGCGTGTGTATATAACGGTGTCCTGCCCCCGCGTGTGTATATAACTGTGTCCTGCCCCGTGTGTGTATAACTTTGTCCTGCCCCCCGTGTGTATAACTGTGTCCTGCCCATGTGTATATAACTGTGTCCTGCCCATGTGTATATAACTGTGTCCTGCCCCGCGTGTGTATATAACTGTGTCCTGCCCCGCGTGTGTATATAACTGTGTCCTGCCCATGTGTATATAACTGTGTCCTGCCCCGCGTGTATATATAACTGTGTCCTGCCCCACGTGTATATATAACTGTGTCCTGCCCCACGTGTATATATAACTGTGTCCTGCCCCACGTGTATATATAACTGTGTCCTGCCCCGCGTGTGTATAACTGTGTCCTGCCCCGCGTGTGTATAACTGTGTCCTGCCCCGCGTGTGTATAACTGTATCCTGCCCCGCGTGTGTATAACTGTGTCCTGCCCCGCGTGTATATATAACTGTATCCTGCCCCGCGTGTGTATAACTGTGTCCTGCCCCGCGTGTGTATAACTGTGTCCTGCCCCGCGTGTGTATAACTGTGTCCTGCCCCGCGTGTGTATAACTGTGTCCTGCCCCGCGTGTGTATAACTGTGTCCTGCCCCGCGTGTGTATAACTGTGTCCTGCCCCGCGTGTATATATAACTGTGTCCTGCCCCGCGTGTATATATAACTGTGTCCTGCCCCGCGTGTATATATAACTGTGTCCTGCCCCGCGTGTATATATAACTGTGTCCTGCCCCGAGTGTGTATGTAACAGTGTCCTGCCCCGAGTGTGTATGTAACAGTGTCCTGCCCCGAGTGTGTATGTAACAGTGTCCTGCCCCGCGTGTGTATGTAACAGTGCCCTGCCCCCGCGTGTATATGTAACAGTGCCCTGCCCCCGCGTGTGTATGTAACAGTGCCCTGCCCCCGCGTGTGTATATAACAGTGCCCTGCCCCCGCGTGTGTATATAACAGTGCCCTGCCCCCGCGTGTGTATATAACAGTGTCCTGCCCCTGCGTGTGTATATATCAGTGTCCTGCCCCCGCGTGTGTATATATCAGTGTCCTGACCCCGAGTGTTTATATATCCGTGTCCTGCTCCCGTGTGTTTATATAACTGTGTCCTGCCCCCGCGTGTGTATATAACTGTGTCCTGCCCCCGCGTGTGTATATAACTGTGTCCTGCCCCCGCGTGTGTATATAACTGTGTCCTGCCCCCACGTGTGTATATAACTGTGTCCTGCCCCTGCGTGTGTATATAACAGTGTCCTGCCCCCGCGTGTGTATATAACAGTGTCCTGCCCCCGCGTGTGTATATAACAGTGTCCTGCCCCCGCGTGTGTATATAACAGTGTCCTGCCCCCGCGTGTGTATATAACATTGTCCTGCCCCCGCGTGTGTATATAACATTGTCCTGCCCCCGCGTGTGTATATAACATTGTCCTGCCCCCGCGTGTGTATATAACATTGTCCTGCCCCCGCGTGTGTATATAACATTGTCCTGCCCCCGTGTGTGTATATAACATTGTCCTGCCCCTGCGTGTGTATATAACATTGTCCTGCCCCTGCGTGTGTATATAACAGTGTCCTGCCCCCGCGTGTGTATATAACAGTGTCCTGCCCCCGCGTGTGTATATAACAGTGTCCTGCCCCCGCGTGTGTATATAACAGTGTCCTGCCCCCGCGTGTGTATATAACAGTGTCCTGCCCCCGCGTGTGTATATATCAGTGTCCTGCCCCTGCGTGTATATATCAGTGTCCTGCCCCCGCGTGTATATATCAGTGTCCTGCCCCCGCGTGTGTATATATCAGTGTCCTGCCCCCACGTGTTTATATATCCGTGTCCTGCTCCCGTGTGTTTATATATCCGTGTCCTGCCCCCGCGTGTGTATATAACTGTGTCCTGCCCCCGCGTGTGTATATAACTGTGTCCTGCCCCCGCGTGTGTATATAACTGTGTCCTGCCCCCACGTGTGTATATAACTGTGTCCTGCCCCCGGGTGCGTGTGTATATTACTGTGTCCTGCCCCCGCGTGCGTGTGTATATAACTGTGTCCTGCCCCCGCGTGCGTGTGTATATAACTGTGTCCTGCCCCCGCGTGCGTGTGTATATAACTGTGTCCTGCCCCCGCGTGCGTGTGTATATAACTGTGTCCTGCCCTAGCGTGCGTGTGTATATAAATGTGTCCTGCCCCCGCGTGTGTATATAAATGTGTCCTGCCCCCGCGTGTGTATATAACTGTGTCCTGCCCCCGCGTGCGTGTGTATATAACTGTGTCCTGCCCCCGCGTGCGTGTGTATATAACTGTGTCCTGCCCCGCGTGTGTATAACTGTGTCCTGCCCCGCGTGTGTATAACTGTGTCCTGCCCCGCGTGTGTATAACTGTGTCCTGCCCCGCGTGTATATATAACTGTGTCCTGCCCCGCGTGTATATATAACTGTGTCCTGCCCCGCGTGTATATATAACTGTGTCCTGCCCCGCGTGTGTATGTAACAGTGTCCTGCCCCGCGTGTGTATGTAACAGTGTCCTGCCCCCGCGTGTATATGTAACAGTGTCCTGCCCCCGCGTGTATATGTAACAGTGCCCTGCCCCCGCGTGTGTATGTAACAGTGTCCTGCCCCCGTGTGTATATAACAGTGTCCTGCCCCCGCGTGTGTATATAAGTGTCCTGCCCCCGCGTGTGTATATAACATTGTCCTGCCCCCGCGTGTGTATATAACATTGTCCTGCCCCCGCGTGTGTATATAACATTGTCCTGCCCCCGCGTGTGTATATAACATTGTCCTGCCCCCGCGTGTGTATATAACATTGTCCTGCCCCCGCGTGTGTATATAACATTGTCCTGCCCCCGCGTGTGTATATAACATTGTCCTGCCCCCGCGTGTGTATATAACATTGTCCTGCCCCTGCGTGTGTATATAACAGTGTCCTGCCCCTGCGTGTGTATATAACAGTGTCCTGCCCCCGCGTGTGTATATAACAGTGTCCTGCCCCCGCGTGTGTATATAACAGTGTCCTGCCCCCGCGTGTGTATATAACAGTGTCCTGCCCCCGCGTGTGTATATAACAGTGTCCTGCCCCCGCGTGTATATATCAGTGTCCTGCCCCCGCGTGTATATATCAGTGTCCTGCCCCCGCGTGTGTATATATCAGTGTCCTGCCCCCGCGTGTTTATATATCCGTGTCCTGCCCCCGCGTGTGTATATAACTGTGTCCTGCCCCCGCGTGTGTATATAACTGTGTCCTGCCCCCGCGTGTGTATATAACTGTGTCCTGCCCCCACGTGTGTATATAACTGTGTCCTGCCCCCGGGTGCGTGTGTATATTACTGTGTCCTGCCCCCGCGTGCGTGTGTATATAACTGTGTCCTGCCCCCGCGTGCGTATATAACTGTGTCCTGCCCCCGCGTGCGTGTGTATATAACTGTGTCCTGCCCCCGCGTGCGTGTGTATATAACTGTGTCCTGCCCCCGCGTGCGTGTGTATATAACTGTGTCCTGCCCTAGCGTGCGTGTGTATATAAATGTGTCCTGCCCCCGCGTGTGTATATAAATGTGTCCTGCCCCCGCGTGTGTATATAAATGTGTCCTGCCCCCGCGTGCGTGTGTATATAACTGTGTCCTGCCCCCGCGTGCGTGTGTATATAACTGTGTCCTGCCCCCGCGTGCGTGTGTATATAACTGTGTCCTGCCCCCGCGTGCGTGTGTATATAACTGTGTCCTGCCCCCGCGTGCGTGTGTATATAACTGTATCCTGCTACCGCGTGCGTGTATATATAACTGTGTCCTGCCCCGCGTGTGTATAACTGTGTCCTGCCCCGCGTGTGTATAACTGTGTCCTGCCCCGCGTGTGTATATAACTGTGTCCTGCCCCGCGTGTGTATATAACTGTGTCCTGCCCCCGCTTGTGTATATAACTGTGTCCTGCCCCCGCGTGTGTATATAACTGTGTCCTGCCCGCGTGTATATGACTGTATCCTGCCCCTGTGTATATAACTGTGTCCTGCCCCCGCTTGTGTATATAACTGTCCTGCCCCCGCGTGTGTATATAACTGTGTCCTGCCCGCGTGTATATGACTGTATCCTGCCCCTGTGTATATAACTGTGTCCTGCCCCCGCGTGTGTATATAACTGTGTCCTGCCCGCGTGTATATATAACTGTGTCCTGCCCCACGTGTGTGTACCTGTGTCCTGCCCCGCGTGTGTATAACTGTGTCCTGCCCCCCGTGTGTATAACTGTGTCCTGCCCCCCGTGTATATATAACTGTGTCCTGCCCTGCGTGTATATATAACTGTGTCCTGCCCCGGGTGTATATATAACTGTGTCCTGCTCCGCGTGTATATATAACTGTGTCCTGCCCCGCGTGTATATGTAACAGTGTCCTGCCCCGAGTGTGTATGTAACAGTGTCCTGCCCCGAGTGTGTATGTAACAGTGTCCTGCCCCACGTGTGTATGTAACAGTGTCCTGCCCCCGCTTGTGTATATAACAGTGTCCTGCCCCCGCTTGTGTATATAACAGTGTCCTGCCCCCGCATGTGTATGTAACAGTGTCCTGCCCCTGCGTGTGTATGTAACAGTGTCCTGCCCCCGCGTGTGTTGCCCCCGCGTGTGTATGTAACAGTGTCCTGCCCCCGCGTGTGTATGTAACAGTGTCCTGCCCCCGCGTATGTATGTAACAGTGTCCTGCCCCCGCGTGTGTATGTAACAGTGTCCTGCCCCTGCATGTGTATGTAACAGTGTCCTGCCCCCGCGTGTGTATGTAACAGTGTCCTGCCCCCGCGTGTGTATGTAACAGTGTCCTGCCCCCGCGTGTGTATGTAACAGTGTCCTGCCCCCGCGTGTGTATGTAACAGTGTCCTGCCCCCGCGTGTGTATGTAACAGTGTCCTGCCCCCGCGTGTGTATGTAAGTGTCCTGCCCCCGCGTGTGTAAGTGTCCTGCCCCCGCGTGTGTATATAACAGTGTCCTGCCCTCGCGTGTGTATATAACAGTGTCCTACCCCCGCGTGTGTATATAACAGTGTCCTGCCCCCGCACGTGTATATAACAGTGTCCTGCCCCCGCGTGTGTATATAACATTGTCCTGCCCCCGCGTGTGTATATAACATTGTCCTGCCCCCGCGTGTGTATATAACAGTGTCCTGCCCCCGCGTGTGTATATAACAGTGTCCTGCCCCCGCGTGTGTATATAACAGTGTCCTGCCCCTGCGTGTGTATATATCAGTGTCCTGCCCCCGCGTGTCCTGTCCCCGCGTGTGTATATATCAGTGTCCTGCCCCCGCGTGTTTATATATCCGTGTCCTGCCCCCGTGTGTTTATTTAACTGTGTCCTGCCCCCGCGTGTGTATATAACTGTGTCCTGCCCCCGCGTCTGTATATAACTGTGTCCTGCCCCCGCGTGTGTATATAACTGTGTCCTGCCCCCGCGTGTGTATATAACTGTGTCCTGCCCCCGCGTGTGTATATAACTGTGTCCTGCCCCCGCGTGTGTATATAACTGTGTCCTGCCCCCGCGTGTGTATATAACTGTGTCCTGCCCCCGCGTGTGTATATAACTGTGCCCTGCCCCCGCGTGTGTATGTAACAGTGCCCTGCCCCCGCGTGTGTATGTAACAGTACCCTGCCCCCGCGTGTGTATGTAACAGTGCCCTGCCCCCGCGTGTGTATGTAACAGTGCCCTGCCCCCGCGTGTGTATGTAACAGTGTCCTGCCCCCGCGTGTGTATGTATCAGTGTCCTGCCCCCGCGTGTTTATATATCCGTGTCCTGCCCCCGTGTGTTTATATAACTGTGTCCTGCCCCCGCGTGTGTATATAACTGTGTCCTGCCCCCGCGTGTGTATATAACTGTGTCCTGCCCCCGCGTGTGTATATAACTGTGTCCTGCCCCCGCGTGTGTATATAACTGTGTCCTGCCCCCGCGTGTGTATATAACTGTGTCCTGCCCCCGCGTGCGTGTGTATATAACTGTATCCTGCCCCCGCGTGCGTGTGTATATAACTGTGTCCTGCCCCCGCGTGCGTGTGTATATAACTGTGTCCTGCCCCCGCGTGCGTGTGTATATAACTGTGTCCTGCCCCCGCGTGCGTGTGTATATAACTGTGTCCTGCCCCCGCGTGCGTGTATATATAACTGTGTCCTGCCCCGCGTGTGTGTATAACTGTGTCCTGCCCCGCGTGTGTGTATAACTGTGTCCTGCCCCGCGTGTGTATATAACTGTGTCCTGCCCCGCCTGTGTATAACTGTGTCCTGCCCCCCCCTGTGTATAACTGTGTCCTGCCCCCGCTTGTGTATATAACTGTGTCCTGCCCCCGCGTGTGTATATAACTGTGTCCTGCCCCCGCGTGTGTATATAACTGTGTCCTGCCCCCGCGTGTGTATATAACTGTGTCCTGTCCCCGCGTGTGTATATAACTGTTTCCTGCCCGCGTGTATATGACTGTATCCTGCCCCTGTGTATATAACGGTGTCCTGCCCCCGCGTGTGTATATAACTGTGTCCTGCCCCCGCGTGTGTATATAACTGTGTCCTGCCCCCGCGTGTGTATATAACTGTGTCCTGCCCCCGCGTGTGTATAACTTAGTCCTGCCCCCCGTGTGTATAACTGTGTCCTGCCCCGTGTGTATATATAACTGTCCTGCCCCGCGTGTGTGTACCTGTGTCCTGCCCCGCGTGTGTATAACTGTGTCCTGCCCCCCGTGTGTATAACTGTGTCCTGCCCCACGTGTATATATAACTGTGTCCTGCCCCGCGTGTGTATAACTGTGTCCTGCCCCCGCGTGTGTATATAACAGTGTCCTGCCCCTGCGTGTGTATATATCAGTGTCCTGCCCCTGCGTGTGTATATATCAGTGTCCTGCCCCCGCGTGTGTATATATCAGTGTCCTGCCCCCGCGTGTGTATATATCCGTGTCCTGCTCCCGTGTGTTTATATAACTGTGTCCTGCCCCCGCGTGTGTATATAACTGTGTCCTGCCCCCGCGTGTGTATATAACTGTGTCCTGCCCCCACGTGTGTATATTACTGTGTCCTGCCCCCGGGTGCGTGTGTATATTACTGTGTCCTGCCCCCGCGTGCGTGTGTATATAACTGTGTCCTGCCCCCGCGTGCGTGTGTATATAACTGTGTCCTGCCCCCGCGTGCGTGTGTATATAACTGTGTCCTGCCCCCGCGTGCGTGTGTATATAACTGTGTCCTGCCCTAGCGTGCGTGTGTATATAAATGTGTCCTGCCCCCGCGTGCGTGTGTATATAACTGTGTCCTGCCCCCGCGTGCGTGTGTATATAACTGTGTCCTGCCCCCGCGTGCGTGTGTATATAACTGTGTCCTGCCCCCGCGTGCGTGTGTATATAACTGTGTCCTGCCCCCGCGTGCGTGTGTATATAACTGTGTCCTGCCCCGCGTGTGTATAACTGTGTCCTGCCCCGCGTGTGTATATAACTGTGTCCTGCCCCCCCCTGTGTATATAACTGTGTCCTGCCCCCGCGTGTGTATATAACTGTGTCCTGCCCCCGCGTGTGTATATAACTGTGTCCTGCCCCCGCGTGTGTATATAACTGTGTCCTGCCCCCGCGTGTGTATATAACTGTTTCCTGCCCGCGTGTATATGACTGTATCCTGCCCCTGTGTATATAACTGTGTCCTGCCCCCGCGTGCGTGTGTATATAACTGTGTCCTGCCCCCGCGTGCGTGTGTATATAACTGTGTCCTGCCCCCGCGTGCGTGTGTATATAACTGTGTCCTGCCCTAGCGTGCGTGTGTATATAAATGTGTCCTGCCCCCGCGTGCGTGTGTATATAACTGTGTCCTGCCCCCGCGTGCGTGTGTATATAACTGTGTCCTGCCCCCGCGTGCGTGTGTATATAACTGTGTCCTGCCCCCGCGTGCGTGTGTATATAACTGTGTCCTGCCCCGCGTGTGTATAACTGTGTCCTGCCCCGCGTGTGTATATAACTGTGTCCTGCCCCCCCCTGTGTATATAACTGTGTCCTGCCCCCGCGTGTGTATATAACTGTGTCCTGCCCCCGCGTGTGTATATAACTGTGTCCTGCCCCTGCGTGTGTATATAACTGTGTCCTGCCCCCGCGTGTGTATATAACTGTTTCCTGCCCGCGTGTATATGACTGTATCCTGCCCCTGTGTATATAACTGTGTCCTGCCCCCGCGTGTGTATATAACTGTGTCCTGCCCGCGTGTATATATAACTGTGTCCTGCCCCACGTGTGTGTACCTGTGTCCTGCCCCGCGTGTGTATAACTGTGTCCTGCCCCCGTGTGTTTATTTAACTGTGTCCTGCCCCCGCGTGTGTATATAACTGTGTCCTGCCCCCGCGTGTGTATATAACTGTGTCCTGCCCCCGCGTGTGTATATAACTGTGTCCTGCCCCCGCGTGTGTATATAACTGTGTCCTGCCCCCGCGTGTGTATATAACTGTGTCCTGCCCCCGCGTGTGTATGTAACAGTGTCCGGCCCCCGTGTGTATATGTAACAGTGCCCTGCCCCCGCGTGTGTATATAACAGTGTCCTGCCCCCGCGTGTGCATGTAACAGTGTCCTGCCCCTGCGTGTGTATGTAACAGTGTCCTGCCCCCGCGTGTGTTGCCCCCGCGTGTGTATGTAAGTGTCCTGCCCCCGCGTGTGTATGTAACAGTGTCCTGCCCCCGCGTGTGTATGTAACAGTGTCCTGCCCCCGCGTGTGTATGTAACAGTGTCCTGCCCCCGCGTGTGTATGTAACAGTGTCCTGCCCCCCGCGTGTGTATGTAACAGTGTCCTGCCCCCCGCGTGTGTATGTAACAGTGTCCTGCCCCCGCGTGTGTATGTAACAGTGTCCTGCCCCCGCGTGTGTATGTAAGTGTCCTGCCCCCGCGTGTGTATGTAAGTGTCCTGCCCCCGAGTGTGTATATAACAGTGTCCTGCCCCCGCGTGTGTATATAACAGTGTCCTGCCCCCGCGTGTGTATGTAACAGTGTCCTGCCCCCGCGTGTGTATGTAACAGTGTCCTGCCCCCGCGTGTGTATGTAACAGTGTCCTGCCCCCGCGTGTGTATGTAACAGTGTCCTGCCCCCCGCGTGTGTATGTAACAGTGTCCTGCCCCCCGCGTGTGTATGTAACAGTGTCCTGCCCCCGCGTGTGTATGTAACAGTGTCCTGCCCCCGCGTGTGTATGTAACAGTGTCCTGCCCCCCGCGTGTGTATGTAACAGTGTCCTGCCCCCCGCGTGTGTATGTAACAGTGTCCTGCCCCCGCGTGTGTATGTAACAGTGTCCTGCCCCCGCGTGTGTATGTAACAGTGTCCTGCCCCCGCGTGTGTATGTAACAGTGTCCTGCCCCCGCGTGTGTATGTAAGTGTCCTGCCCCCGAGTGTGTATATAACAGTGTCCTGCCCTCGCGTGTGTATATAAGTGTCCTGCCCCCGCATGTGTATATAACAGTGTCCTGCCCCCGCGTGTGTATATAACATTGTCCTGCCCCCGCGTGTGTATATAACATTGTCCTGCCCCCGCGTGTGTATATAAGTGTCCTGCCCCCGCGTGTGTATATAACAGTGTCCTGCCCCCGCGTGTGTATATAACAGTGTCCTGCCCCTGCGTGTGTATATATCAGTGTCCTGCCCCCGCGTGTGTATATATCAGTGTCCTGCCCCCGCGTGTTTATATATCCGTGTCCTGCCCCCGTGTGTTTATATAACTGTCCTTCCCCCGCGTGTGTATATAACTGTGTCCTGCCCCCGCGTGTGTATATAACTGTGTCCTGCCCCCGCATGTCTATATAACTGTGTCCTGCCCCCACGTGTGTATATAACTGTGACCTGCCCCCGCGTGCGTGTGTATATAACTGTGTCCTGCCCCCGCGTGCGTGTGTATATAACTGTGTCCTGCCCCCGCGTGCGTGTGTATATAACTGTGTCCTGCCCCCGCGTGCGTGTGTATATAACTGTGTCCTGCCCCCGCGTGCGTGTGTATATAACTGTGTCCTGCCCCCGCGTGCGTGTGTATATAACTGTGTCCTGCCCCAGCGTGCGTGTGTATATAACTGTGTCCTGCCCCCGCGTGCGTGTGTGTATAACTGTGTCCTGCCCCCGCGTGCGTGTGTATATAACTGTGTCCTGCCCCCGCGTGCGTGTGTATATAACTGTGTCCTGCCCCCGCGTGCGTGTGTATATAACTGTGTCCTGCCCCCGCGTGCGTGTATATATAACTGTGTCCTGCCCCGCGTGTGTATAACTGTGTCCTTCCCCGCGTGTGTGTATAACTGTGTCCTGCCCCGCGTGTGTATATAACTGTGTCCTGCCCCGCCTGTGTATAACTGTGTCCTGCCCCCGCTTGTGTATATAACTGTGTCCTGCCCCCGCTTGTGTATATAACTGTGTCCTGCCCCCGCGTGTGTATATAACTGTGTCCTCTGCCCGCGTGTATATGACTGTATCCTGCCCCTGTGTATATAACGGTGTCCTGCCCCCGCGTGTGTATATAACTGTGTCCTGCCCCCGCGTGTGTATATAACTGTGTCCTGCCCCCGCGTGTGTATATAACTGTGTCCTGCCCCCGCGTTTGTATATAACTGTGTCCTGCCCCCGCGTGTGTATAACTTAGTCCTGCCCCCCGTGTGTATAACTGTGTCCTGCCCCGTGTGTATATATAACTGTCCTGCCCCGCGTGTGTGTACCTGTGTCCTGCCCCGCGTGTGTATAACTGTGTCCTGCCCCCCGTGTGTATAACTGTGTCCTGCCCCGCGTGTGTATAACTGTGTCCTGCCCCTGTGTATATATAACTGTGTCCTGCCCCGCGTGTGTATAACTGTGTCCTGCCCCCGCGTGTGTATATAACTGTGTCCTGCCCCGCCTGTGTATAACTGTGTCCTGCCCCGCCTGTGTATAACTGTGTCCTGCCCCCCCCCCCTGTGTATAACTGTGTCCTGCCCCCGCTTGTGTATATAACTGTGTCCTGCCCCCGCGTGTGTATATAACTGTGTCCTGCCCCCGCGTGTATATATAACTGTTTCCTGCCCGCGTGTATATATAACTGTTTCCTGCCCGCGTGTATATGACTGTGTCCTGCCCCTGTGTATATAACTGTGTCCTGCCCCTGTGTATATAACTGTGTCCTGCCCGCGTGTGTATATGACTGTGTCCTGCCCGCGTGTGTATATAACGGTGTCCTGCCCCCGCGTGTGTATATAACTGTGTCCTGCCCCGTGTGTGTATAACTTTGTCCTGCCCCCCGTGTGTATAACTGTGTCCTGCCCATGTGTATATAACTGTGTCCTGCCCATGTGTATATAACTGTGTCCTGCCCCGCGTGTGTATATAACTGTGTCCTGCCCCGCGTGTGTATATAACTGTGTCCTGCCCATGTGTATATAACTGTGTCCTGCCCCGCGTGTATATATAACTGTGTCCTGCCCCACGTGTATATATAACTGTGTCCTGCCCCACGTGTATATATAACTGTGTCCTGCCCCGCGTGTGTATAACTGTGTCCTGCCCCGCGTGTGTATAACTGTGTCCTGCCCTGCGTGTGTATAACTGTATCCTGCCCCGCGTGTGTATAACTGTGTCCTGCCCCGCGTGTATATATAACTGTATCCTGCCCCGCGTGTGTATAACTGTGTCCTGCCCCGCGTGTGTATAACTGTGTCCTGCCCCGCGTGTGTATAACTGTGTCCTGCCCCGCGTGTGTATAACTGTGTCCTGCCCCGCGTGTGTATAACTGTGTCCTGCCCCGCGTGTGTATAACTGTGTCCTGCCCCGCGTGTGTATAACTGTGTCCTGCCCCGCGTGTATATATAACTGTGTCCTGCCCCGCGTGTATATATAACTGTGTCCTGCCCCGCGTGTATATATAACTGTGTCCTGCCCCGCGTGTATATATAACTGTGTCCTGCCCCGAGTGTGTATGTAACAGTGTCCTGCCCCGAGTGTGTATGTAACAGTGTCCTGCCCCGAGTGTGTATGTAACAGTGTCCTGCCCCGCGTGTGTATGTAACAGTGCCCTGCCCCCGCGTGTATATGTAACAGTGCCCTGCCCCCGCGTGTGTATGTAACAGTGCCCTGCCCCCGCGTGTGTATATAACAGTGCCCTGCCCCCGCGTGTGTATATAACAGTGCCCTGCCCCCGCGTGTGTATATAACAGTGTCCTGCCCCTGCGTGTGTATATATCAGTGTCCTGCCCCCGCGTGTGTATATATCAGTGTCCTGACCCCGAGTGTTTATATATCCGTGTCCTGCTCCCGTGTGTTTATATAACTGTGTCCTGCCCCCGCGTGTGTATATAACTGTGTCCTGCCCCCGCGTGTGTATATAACTGTGTCCTGCCCCCGCGTGTGTATATAACTGTGTCCTGCCCCCACGTGTGTATATAACTGTGTCCTGCCCCTGCGTGTGTATATAACAGTGTCCTGCCCCCGCGTGTGTATATAACAGTGTCCTGCCCCCGCGTGTGTATATAACAGTGTCCTGCCCCCGCGTGTGTATATAACAGTGTCCTGCCCCCGCGTGTGTATATAACATTGTCCTGCCCCCGCGTGTGTATATAACATTGTCCTGCCCCCGCGTGTGTATATAACATTGTCCTGCCCCCGCGTGTGTATATAACATTGTCCTGCCCCCGCGTGTGTATATAACATTGTCCTGCCCCCGTGTGTGTATATAACATTGTCCTGCCCCTGCGTGTGTATATAACATTGTCCTGCCCCTGCGTGTGTATATAACAGTGTCCTGCCCCCGCGTGTGTATATAACAGTGTCCTGCCCCCGCGTGTGTATATAACAGTGTCCTGCCCCCGCGTGTGTATATAACAGTGTCCTGCCCCCGCGTGTGTATATAACAGTGTCCTGCCCCCGCGTGTGTATATATCAGTGTCCTGCCCCTGCGTGTATATATCAGTGTCCTGCCCCCGCGTGTATATATCAGTGTCCTGCCCCCGCGTGTGTATATATCAGTGTCCTGCCCCCACGTGTTTATATATCCGTGTCCTGCTCCCGTGTGTTTATATAACTGTGTCCTGCCCCCGCGTGTGTATATAACTGTGTCCTGCCCCCGCGTGTGTATATAACTGTGTCCTGCCCCCGCGTGTGTATATAACTGTGTCCTGCCCCCACGTGTGTATATAACTGTGTCCTGCCCCCGGGTGCGTGTGTATATTACTGTGTCCTGCCCCCGCGTGCGTGTGTATATAACTGTGTCCTGCCCCCGCGTGCGTGTGTATATAACTGTGTCCTGCCCCCGCGTGCGTGTGTATATAACTGTGTCCTGCCCCCGCGTGCGTGTGTATATAACTGTGTCCTGCCCTAGCGTGCGTGTGTATATAAATGTGTCCTGCCCCCGCGTGTGTATATAAATGTGTCCTGCCCCCGCGTGTGTATATAACTGTGTCCTGCCCCCGCGTGCGTGTGTATATAACTGTGTCCTGCCCCCGCGTGCGTGTGTATATAACTGTGTCCTGCCCCGCGTGTGTATAACTGTGTCCTGCCCCCGCGTGTATTTATAACTGTTTCCTGCCCGCGTGTATATATAACTGTTTCCTGCCCGCGTGTATATGACTGTGTCCTGCCCCTGTGTATATAACTGTGTCCTGCCCCTGTGTATATAACTGTGTCCTGCCCGCGTGTGTATATGACTGTGTCCTGCCCGCGTGTGTATATAACGGTGTCCTGCCCCCGCGTGTGTATATAACTGTGTCCTGCCCCGTGTGTGTATAACTTTGTCCTGCCCCCCGTGTGTATAACTGTGTCCTGCCCATGTGTATATAACTGTGTCCTGCCCATGTGTATATAACTGTGTCCTGCCCCGCGTGTGTATATAACTGTGTCCTGCCCCGCGTGTGTATATAACTGTGTCCTGCCCATGTGTATATAACTGTGTCCTGCCCCGCGTGTATATATAACTGTGTCCTGCCCCACGTGTATATATAACTGTGTCCTGCCCCACGTGTATATATAACTGTGTCCTGCCCCGCGTGTGTATAACTGTGTCCTGCCCCGCGTGTGTATAACTGTGTCCTGCCCTGCGTGTGTATAACTGTATCCTGCCCCGCGTGTGTATAACTGTGTCCTGCCCCGCGTGTATATATAACTGTATCCTGCCCCGCGTGTGTATAACTGTGTCCTGCCCCGCGTGTGTATAACTGTGTCCTGCCCCGCGTGTGTATAACTGTGTCCTGCCCCGCGTGTGTATAACTGTGTCCTGCCCCGCGTGTGTATAACTGTGTCCTGCCCCGCGTGTGTATAACTGTGTCCTGCCCCGCGTGTGTATAACTGTGTCCTGCCCCGCGTGTATATATAACTGTGTCCTGCCCCGCGTGTATATATAACTGTGTCCTGCCCCGCGTGTATATATAACTGTGTCCTGCCCCGCGTGTATATATAACTGTGTCCTGCCCCGAGTGTGTATGTAACAGTGTCCTGCCCCGAGTGTGTATGTAACAGTGTCCTGCCCCGAGTGTGTATGTAACAGTGTCCTGCCCCGCGTGTGTATGTAACAGTGCCCTGCCCCCGCGTGTATATGTAACAGTGCCCTGCCCCCGCGTGTGTATGTAACAGTGCCCTGCCCCCGCGTGTGTATATAACAGTGCCCTGCCCCCGCGTGTGTATATAACAGTGCCCTGCCCCCGCGTGTGTATATAACAGTGTCCTGCCCCTGCGTGTGTATATATCAGTGTCCTGCCCCCGCGTGTGTATATATCAGTGTCCTGACCCCGAGTGTTTATATATCCGTGTCCTGCTCCCGTGTGTTTATATAACTGTGTCCTGCCCCCGCGTGTGTATATAACTGTGTCCTGCCCCCGCGTGTGTATATAACTGTGTCCTGCCCCCGCGTGTGTATATAACTGTGTCCTGCCCCCACGTGTGTATATAACTGTGTCCTGCCCCTGCGTGTGTATATAACAGTGTCCTGCCCCCGCGTGTGTATATAACAGTGTCCTGCCCCCGCGTGTGTATATAACAGTGTCCTGCCCCCGCGTGTGTATATAACAGTGTCCTGCCCCCGCGTGTGTATATAACATTGTCCTGCCCCCGCGTGTGTATATAACATTGTCCTGCCCCCGCGTGTGTATATAACATTGTCCTGCCCCCGCGTGTGTATATAACATTGTCCTGCCCCCGCGTGTGTATATAACATTGTCCTGCCCCCGCGTGTGTATATAACATTGTCCTGCCCCCGTGTGTGTATATAACATTGTCCTGCCCCTGCGTGTGTATATAACATTGTCCTGCCCCTGCGTGTGTATATAACAGTGTCCTGCCCCCGCGTGTGTATATAACAGTGTCCTGCCCCCGCGTGTGTATATAACAGTGTCCTGCCCCCGCGTGTGTATATAACAGTGTCCTGCCCCCGCGTGTGTATATATCAGTGTCCTGCCCCTGCGTGTATATATCAGTGTCCTGCCCCCGCGTGTATATATCAGTGTCCTGCCCCCGCGTGTGTATATATCAGTGTCCTGCCCCCACGTGTTTATATATCCGTGTCCTGCTCCCGTGTGTTTATATAACTGTGTCCTGCCCCCGCGTGTGTATATAACTGTGTCCTGCCCCCGCGTGTGTATATAACTGTGTCCTGCCCCCGCGTGTGTATATAACTGTGTCCTGCCCCCACGTGTGTATATAACTGTGTCCTGCCCCCGGGTGCGTGTGTATATTACTGTGTCCTGCCCCCGCGTGCGTGTGTATATAACTGTGTCCTGCCCCCGCGTGCGTGTGTATATAACTGTGTCCTGCCCCCGCGTGCGTGTGTATATAACTGTGTCCTGCCCCCGCGTGCGTGTGTATATAACTGTGTCCTGCCCTAGCGTGCGTGTGTATATAAATGTGTCCTGCCCCCGCGTGTGTATATAAATGTGTCCTGCCCCCGCGTGTGTATATAACTGTGTCCTGCCCCCGCGTGCGTGTGTATATAACTGTGTCCTGCCCCCGCGTGCGTGTGTATATAACTGTGTCCTGCCCCGCGTGTGTATAACTGTGTCCTGCCCCGCGTGTGTATAACTGTGTCCTGCCCCGCGTGTGTATAACTGTGTCCTGCCCCGCGTGTATATATAACTGTGTCCTGCCCCGCGTGTATATATAACTGTGTCCTGCCCCGCGTGTATATATAACTGTGTCCTGCCCCGCGTGTGTATGTAACAGTGTCCTGCCCCGCGTGTGTATGTAACAGTGTCCTGCCCCCGCGTGTATATGTAACAGTGTCCTGCCCCCGCGTGTATATGTAACAGTGCCCTGCCCCCGCGTGTGTATGTAACAGTGTCCTGCCCCCGTGTGTATATAACAGTGTCCTGCCCCCGCGTGTGTATATAAGTGTCCTGCCCCCGCGTGTGTATATAACATTGTCCTGCCCCCGCGTGTGTATATAACATTGTCCTGCCCCCGCGTGTGTATATAACATTGTCCTGCCCCCGCGTGTGTATATAACATTGTCCTGCCCCCGCGTGTGTATATAACATTGTCCTGCCCCCGCGTGTGTATATAACATTGTCCTGCCCCCGCGTGTGTATATAACATTGTCCTGCCCCCGCGTGTGTATATAACATTGTCCTGCCCCTGCGTGTGTATATAACAGTGTCCTGCCCCTGCGTGTGTATATAACAGTGTCCTGCCCCCGCGTGTGTATATAACAGTGTCCTGCCCCCGCGTGTATATAACAGTGTCCTGCCCCCGCGTGTGTATATAACAGTGTCCTGCCCCCGCGTGTGTATATAACAGTGTCCTGCCCCCGCGTGTATATATCAGTGTCCTGCCCCCGCGTGTATATATCAGTGTCCTGCCCCCGCGTGTGTATATATCAGTGTCCTGCCCCCGCGTGTTTATATATCCGTGTCCTGCCCCCGCGTGTGTATATAACTGTGTCCTGCCCCCGCGTGTGTATATAACTGTGTCCTGCCCCCGCGTGTGTATATAACTGTGTCCTGCCCCCACGTGTGTATATAACTGTGTCCTGCCCCCGGGTGCGTGTGTATATTACTGTGTCCTGCCCCCGCGTGCGTGTGTATATAACTGTGTCCTGCCCCCGCGTGCGTATATAACTGTGTCCTGCCCCCGCGTGCGTGTGTATATAACTGTGTCCTGCCCCCGCGTGCGTGTGTATATAACTGTGTCCTGCCCCCGCGTGCGTGTGTATATAACTGTGTCCTGCCCTAGCGTGCGTGTGTATATAAATGTGTCCTGCCCCCGCGTGTGTATATAAATGTGTCCTGCCCCCGCGTGTGTATATAAATGTGTCCTGCCCCCGCGTGTGTATATAACTGTGTCCTGCCCCCGCGTGCGTGTGTATATAACTGTGTCCTGCCCCCGCGTGCGTGTGTATATAACTGTGTCCTGCCCCCGCGTGCGTGTGTATATAACTGTGTCCTGCCCCCGCGTGCGTGTGTATATAACTGTATCCTGCTCCCGCGTGCGTGTATATATAACTGTGTCCTGCCCCGCGTGTGTATAACTGTGTCCTGCCCCGCGTGTGTATAACTGTGTCCTGCCCCGCGTGTGTATATAACTGTGTCCTGCCCCGCGTGTGTATATAACTGTGTCCTGCCCCCGCTTGTGTATATAACTGTGTCCTGCCCCCGCGTGTGTATATAACTGTGTCCTGCCCGCGTGTATATGACTGTATCCTGCCCCTGTGTATATAACTGTGTCCTGCCCCCGCTTGTGTATATAACTGTCCTGCCCCCGCGTGTGTATATAACTGTGTCCTGCCCGCGTGTATATGACTGTATCCTGCCCCTGTGTATATAACTGTGTCCTGCCCCCGCGTGTGTATATAACTGTGTCCTGCCCGCGTGTATATATAACTGTGTCCTGCCCCACGTGTGTGTACCTGTGTCCTGCCCCGCGTGTGTATAACTGTGTCCTGCCCCCCGTGTGTATAACTGTGTCCTGCCCCCCGTGTATATATAACTGTGTCCTGCCCTGCGTGTATATATAACTGTGTCCTGCCCCGGGTGTATATATAACTGTGTCCTGCTCCGCGTGTATATATAACTGTGTCCTGCCCCGCGTGTATATGTAACAGTGTCCTGCCCCGAGTGTGTATGTAACAGTGTCCTGCCCCGAGTGTGTATGTAACAGTGTCCTGCCCCACGTGTGTATGTAACAGTGTCCTGCCCCCGCTTGTGTATATAACAGTGTCCTGCCCCCGCTTGTGTATATAACAGTGTCCTGCCCCCGCATGTGTATGTAACAGTGTCCTGCCCCTGCGTGTGTATGTAACAGTGTCCTGCCCCCGCGTGTGTTGCCCCCGCGTGTGTATGTAACAGTGTCCTGCCCCCGCGTGTGTATGTAACAGTGTCCTGCCCCCGCGTATGTATGTAACAGTGTCCTGCCCCCGCGTGTGTATGTAACAGTGTCCTGCCCCTGCATGTGTATGTAACAGTGTCCTGCCCCCGCGTGTGTATGTAACAGTGTCCTGCCCCCGCGTGTGTATGTAACAGTGTCCTGCCCCCGCGTGTGTATGTAACAGTGTCCTGCCCCCGCGTGTGTATGTAACAGTGTCCTGCCCCCGCGTGTGTATGTAACAGTGTCCTGCCCCCGCGTGTGTATGTAAGTGTCCTGCCCCCGCGTGTGTAAGTGTCCTGCCCCCGCGTGTGTATATAACAGTGTCCTGCCCTCGCGTGTGTATATAACAGTGTCCTACCCCCGCGTGTGTATATAACAGTGTCCTGCCCCCGCACGTGTATATAACAGTGTCCTGCCCCCGCGTGTGTATATAACATTGTCCTGCCCCCGCGTGTGTATATAACATTGTCCTGCCCCCGCGTGTGTATATAACAGTGTCCTGCCCCCGCGTGTGTATATAACAGTGTCCTGCCCCCGCGTGTGTATATAACAGTGTCCTGCCCCTGCGTGTGTATATATCAGTGTCCTGCCCCCGCGTGTCCTGTCCCCGCGTGTGTATATATCAGTGTCCTGCCCCCGCGTGTTTATATATCCGTGTCCTGCCCCCGTGTGTTTATTTAACTGTGTCCTGCCCCCGCGTGTGTATATAACTGTGTCCTGCCCCCGCGTCTGTATATAACTGTGTCCTGCCCCCGCGTGTGTATATAACTGTGTCCTGCCCCCGCGTGTGTATATAACTGTGTCCTGCCCCCGCGTGTGTATATAACTGTGTCCTGCCCCCGCGTGTGTATATAACTGTGTCCTGCCCCCGCGTGTGTATATAACTGTGTCCTGCCCCCGCGTGTATATATAACTGTGTCCTGCCCCCGCGTGTGTATATAACAGTGTCCTGCCCCCGCGTGTGTATGTAACAGTGCCCTGCCCCCGCGTGTGTATGTAACAGTACCCTGCCCCCGCGTGTGTATGTAACAGTGCCCTGCCCCCGCGTGTGTATGTAACAGTGCCCTGCCCCCGCGTGTGTATGTAACAGTGTCCTGCCCCCGCGTGTGTATGTATCAGTGTCCTGCCCCCGCGTGTTTATATATCCGTGTCCTGCCCCCGTGTGTTTATATAACTGTGTCCTGCCCCCGCGTGTGTATATAACTGTGTCCTGCCCCCGCGTGTGTATATAACTGTGTCCTGCCCCCGCGTGTGTATATAACTGTGTCCTGCCCCCGCGTGTGTATATAACTGTGTCCTGCCCCCGCGTGTGTATATAACTGTGACCTGCCCCCGCGTGCGTGTGTATATAACTGTGTCCTGCCCCCGCGTGCGTGTGTATATAACTGTGTCCTGCCCCCGCGTGCGTGTGTATATAACTGTGTCCTGCCCCCGCGTGCGTGTGTATATAACTGTGTCCTGCCCCCGTGTGCGTGTGTATATAACTGTGTCCTGCCCCCGCGTGCGTGTGTCTATAACTGTGTCCTGCCCTAGCGTGCGTGTGTATATAAATGTGTCCTGCCCCCGCGTGTGTATATAACTGTGTCCTGCCCCCGCGTGCGTGTGTATATAACTGTATCCTGCCCCCGCGTGCGTGTGTATATAACTGTGTCCTGCCCCCGCGTGCGTGTGTATATAACTGTGTCCTGCCCCCGCGTGCGTGTGTATATAACTGTGTCCTGCCCCCGCGTGCGTGTGTATATAACTGTGTCCTGCCCCCGCGTGCGTGTATATATAACTGTGTCCTGCCCCGCGTGTGTGTATAACTGTGTCCTGCCCCGCGTGTGTGTATAACTGTGTCCTGCCCCGCGTGTGTATATAACTGTGTCCTGCCCCGCCTGTGTATAACTGTGTCCTGCCCCCCCCTGTGTATAACTGTGTCCTGCCCCCGCTTGTGTATATAACTGTGTCCTGCCCCCGCGTGTGTATATAACTGTGTCCTGCCCCCGCGTGTGTATATAACTGTGTCCTGCCCCCGCGTGTGTATATAACTGTGTCCTGTCCCCGCGTGTGTATATAACTGTTTCCTGCCCGCGTGTATATGACTGTATCCTGCCCCTGTGTATATAACGGTGTCCTGCCCCCGCGTGTGTATATAACTGTGTCCTGCCCCCGCGTGTGTATATAACTGTGTCCTGCCCCCGCGTGTGTATATAACTGTGTCCTGCCCCCGCGTGTGTATAACTTAGTCCTGCCCCCCGTGTGTATAACTGTGTCCTGCCCCGTGTGTATATATAACTGTCCTGCCCCGCGTGTGTGTACCTGTGTCCTGCCCCGCGTGTGTATAACTGTGTCCTGCCCCCCGTGTGTATAACTGTGTCCTGCCCCACGTGTATATATAACTGTGTCCTGCCCCGCGTGTGTATAACTGTGTCCTGCCCCCGCGTGTGTATATAACAGTGTCCTGCCCCTGCGTGTGTATATATCAGTGTCCTGCCCCTGCGTGTGTATATATCAGTGTCCTGCCCCCGCGTGTGTATATATCAGTGTCCTGCCCCCGCGTGTGTATATATCCGTGTCCTGCTCCCGTGTGTTTATATAACTGTGTCCTGCCCCCGCGTGTGTATATAACTGTGTCCTGCCCCCGCGTGTGTATATAACTGTGTCCTGCCCCCACGTGTGTATATTACTGTGTCCTGCCCCCGGGTGCGTGTGTATATTACTGTGTCCTGCCCCCGCGTGCGTGTGTATATAACTGTGTCCTGCCCCCGCGTGCGTGTGTATATAACTGTGTCCTGCCCCCGCGTGCGTGTGTATATAACTGTGTCCTGCCCCCGCGTGCGTGTGTATATAACTGTGTCCTGCCCTAGCGTGCGTGTGTATATAAATGTGTCCTGCCCCCGCGTGCGTGTGTATATAACTGTGTCCTGCCCCCGCGTGCGTGTGTATATAACTGTGTCCTGCCCCCGCGTGCGTGTGTATATAACTGTGTCCTGCCCCCGCGTGCGTGTGTATATAACTGTGTCCTGCCCCCGCGTGCGTGTGTATATAACTGTGTCCTGCCCCGCGTGTGTATAACTGTGTCCTGCCCCGCGTGTGTATATAACTGTGTCCTGCCCCCCCCTGTGTATATAACTGTGTCCTGCCCCCGCGTGTGTATATAACTGTGTCCTGCCCCCGCGTGTGTATATAACTGTGTCCTGCCCCCGCGTGTGTATATAACTGTGTCCTGCCCCCGCGTGTGTATATAACTGTTTCCTGCCCGCGTGTATATGACTGTATCCTGCCCCTGTGTATATAACTGTGTCCTGCCCCCGCGTGCGTGTGTATATAACTGTGTCCTGCCCCCGCGTGCGTGTGTATATAACTGTGTCCTGCCCCCGCGTGCGTGTGTATATAACTGTGTCCTGCCCTAGCGTGCGTGTGTATATAAATGTGTCCTGCCCCCGCGTGCGTGTGTATATAACTGTGTCCTGCCCCCGCGTGCGTGTGTATATAACTGTGTCCTGCCCCCGCGTGCGTGTGTATATAACTGTGTCCTGCCCCCGCGTGCGTGTGTATATAACTGTGTCCTGCCCCGCGTGTGTATAACTGTGTCCTGCCCCGCGTGTGTATATAACTGTGTCCTGCCCCCCCCTGTGTATATAACTGTGTCCTGCCCCCGCGTGTGTATATAACTGTGTCCTGCCCCCGCGTGTGTATATAACTGTGTCCTGCCCCTGCGTGTGTATATAACTGTGTCCTGCCCCCGCGTGTGTATATAACTGTTTCCTGCCCGCGTGTATATGACTGTATCCTGCCCCTGTGTATATAACTGTGTCCTGCCCCCGCGTGTGTATATAACTGTGTCCTGCCCGTGTGTATATATAACTGTGTCCTGCCCCACGTGTGTGTACCTGTGTCCTGCCCCGCGTGTGTATAACTGTGTCCTGCCCCCGTGTGTTTATTTAACTGTGTCCTGCCCCCGCGTGTGTATATAACTGTGTCCTGCCCCCGCGTGTGTATATAACTGTGTCCTGCCCCCGCGTGTGTATATAACTGTGTCCTGCCCCCGCGTGTGTATATAACTGTGTCCTGCCCCCGCGTGTGTATATAACTGTGTCCTGCCCCCGCGTGTGTATGTAACAGTGTCCGGCCCCCGCGTGTATATGTAACAGTGCCCTGCCCCCGCGTGTGTATATAACAGTGTCCTGCCCCCGCGTGTGCATGTAACAGTGTCCTGCCCCTGCGTGTGTATGTAACAGTGTCCTGCCCCCGCGTGTGTTGCCCCCGCGTGTGTATGTAAGTGTCCTGCCCCCGCGTGTGTATGTAACAGTGTCCTGCCCCCGCGTGTGTATGTAACAGTGTCCTGCCCCCGCGTGTGTATGTAACAGTGTCCTGCCCCCGCGTGTGTATGTAACAGTGTCCTGCCCCCCGCGTGTGTATGTAACAGTGTCCTGCCCCCCGCGTGTGTATGTAACAGTGTCCTGCCCCCGCGTGTGTATGTAACAGTGTCCTGCCCCCGCGTGTGTATGTAAGTGTCCTGCCCCCGCGTGTGTATGTAAGTGTCCTGCCCCCGAGTGTGTATATAACAGTGTCCTGCCCCCGCGTGTGTATATAACAGTGTCCTGCCCCCGCGTGTGTATGTAACAGTGTCCTGCCCCCGCGTGTGTATGTAACAGTGTCCTGCCCCCGCGTGTGTATGTAACAGTGTCCTGCCCCCGCGTGTGTATGTAACAGTGTCCTGCCCCCCGCGTGTGTATGTAACAGTGTCCTGCCCCCCGCGTGTGTATGTAACAGTGTCCTGCCCCCGCGTGTGTATGTAACAGTGTCCTGCCCCCGCGTGTGTATGTAACAGTGTCCTGCCCCCCGCGTGTGTATGTAACAGTGTCCTGCCCCCCGCGTGTGTATGTAACAGTGTCCTGCCCCCGCGTGTGTATGTAACAGTGTCCTGCCCCCGCGTGTGTATGTAACAGTGTCCTGCCCCCGCGTGTGTATGTAACAGTGTCCTGCCCCCGCGTGTGTATGTAAGTGTCCTGCCCCCGAGTGTGTATATAACAGTGTCCTGCCCTCGCGTGTGTATATAAGTGTCCTGCCCCCGCATGTGTATATAACAGTGTCCTGCCCCCGCGTGTGTATATAACATTGTCCTGCCCCCGCGTGTGTATATAACATTGTCCTGCCCCCGCGTGTGTATATAAGTGTCCTGCCCCCGCGTGTGTATATAACAGTGTCCTGCCCCCGCGTGTGTATATAACAGTGTCCTGCCCCTGCGTGTGTATATATCAGTGTCCTGCCCCCGCGTGTGTATATATCAGTGTCCTGCCCCCGCGTGTTTATATATCCGTGTCCTGCCCCCGTGTGTTTATATAACTGTCCTGCCCCCGCGTGTGTATATAACTGTGTCCTGCCCCCGCGTGTGTATATAACTGTGTCCTGCCCCCGCATGTCTATATAACTGTGTCCTGCCCCCACGTGTGTATATAACTGTGACCTGCCCCCGCGTGCGTGTGTATATAACTGTGTCCTGCCCCCGCGTGCGTGTGTATATAACTGTGTCCTGCCCCCGCGTGCGTGTGTATATAACTGTGTCCTGCCCCCGCGTGCGTGTGTAAATAACTGTGTCCTGCCCCCGCGTGCGTGTGTATATAACTGTGTCCTGCCCCCGCGTGCGTGTGTATATAACTGTGTCCTGCCCCCGCGTGCGTGTGTATATAACTGTGTCCTGCCCCAGCGTGCGTGTGTATATAACTGTGTCCTGCCCCCGCGTGCGTGTGTGTATAACTGTGTCCTGCCCCCGCGTGCGTGTGTATATAACTGTGTCCTGCCCCCGCGTGCGTGTGTATATAACTGTGTCCTGCCCCCGCGTGCGTGTGTATATAACTGTGTCCTGCCCCCGCGTGCGTGTATATATAACTGTGTCCTGCCCCGCGTGTGTATAACTGTGTCCTTCCCCGCGTGTGTGTATAACTGTGTCCTGCCCCGCGTGTGTATATAACTGTGTCCTGCCCCGCCTGTGTATAACTGTGTCCTGCCCCCGCTTGTGTATATAACTGTGTCCTGCCCCCGCTTGTGTATATAACTGTGTCCTGCCCCCGCGTGTGTATATAACTGTGTCCTCTGCCCGCGTGTATATGACTGTATCCTGCCCCTGTGTATATAACGGTGTCCTGCCCCCGCGTGTGTATATAACTGTGTCCTGCCCCCGCGTGTGTATATAACTGTGTCCTGCCCCCGCGTGTGTATATAACTGTGTCCTGCCCCCGCGTTTGTATATAACTGTGTCCTGCCCCCGCGTGTGTATAACTTAGTCCTGCCCCCCGTGTGTATAACTGTGTCCTGCCCCGTGTGTATATATAACTGTCCTGCCCCGCGTGTGTGTACCTGTGTCCTGCCCCGCGTGTGTATAACTGTGTCCTGCCCCCCGTGTGTATAACTGTGTCCTGCCCCGCGTGTGTATAACTGTGTCCTGCCCCGCGTGTGTATAACTGTGTCCTGCCCCGCGTGTGTATAACTGTGTCCTGCCCCGCGTGTATATATAACAGTGTCCTGCCCCGCGTGTGTATATAACAGTGTCCTGCCCCACGTGTATATATAACTGTGTCCTGCCCCGCGTGTGTATAACTGTGTCCTGCCCTGCGTGTGTATAACTGTATCCTGCCCCGCGTGCGTGTATATATAACTGTGTCCTGCCCCGCGTGTGTATAACTGTGTCCTGCCCCGCGTGTGTATAACTGTGTCCTGCCCCGCGTGTGTATAACTGTGTCCTGCCCCGCGTGTGTATAACTGTGTCCTGCCCCGCGTGTGTATAACTGTGTCCTGCCCCGCGTGTATATGTAACTGTGTCCTGCCCCCGTGTGTTTATATAACTGTGTCCTGCCCCCGCGTGTGTATGTAACTGTGTCCTGCCCCCGCGTGTGTATGTAACAGTGTCCTGCCCCCGCGTGTGTATGTAACAGTGTCCTGCCCCCGCGTGTATATGTAACAGTGCCCTGCCCCGCGTGTGTATGTAACAGTGTCCTGCCCCCGCGTGTGTATGTAACAGTGTCCTGCCCCTGCGTGTGTATGTAACAGTGTCCTGCCCCCGCGTGTGTTGCCCCCGCGTGTGTATGTAACAGTGTCCTGCCCCGCGTGTGTATGTAACAGTGTCCTGCCCCTGCGTGTGTATGTAACAGTGTCCTGCCCCCGCGTGTGTATGTAACAGTGTCCTGCCCCCGCGTGTGTATATAACTGTGTCCTCTGCCCGCGTGTATATGACTGTATCCTGCCCCTGTGTATATAACGGTGTCCTGCCCCCGCGTGTGTATATAACTGTGTCCTGCCCCCGCGTGTGTATATAACTGTGTCCTGCCCCCGCGTGTGTATATAACTGTGTCCTGCCCCCGCGTGTGTATAACTTAGTCCTGCCCCCCGTGTGTATAACTGTGTCCTGCCCCGTGTGTATATATAACTGTCCTGCCCCGCGTGTGTGTACCTGTGTCCTGCCCCGCGTGTGTATAACTGTGTCCTGCCCCCCGTGTGTATAACTGTGTCCTGCCCCATGTGTATATATAACTGTGTCCTGCCCTCGCGTGTGTATATAACAGTGTCCTGCCCCCGCGTGTGTATATAACAGTGTCCTGCCCCGCGTGTGTATATAACATTGTCCTGCCCCCGTGTGTGTATATAACATTGTCCTGCCCCCGTGTGTGTATATAACAGTGTCCTGCCCCCGTGTGTGTATATAACAGTGTCCTGCTCCCGCGTGTGTATATAACAGTGTCCTGCCCCCGCGTGTGTATATAACAGTGTCCTGCCCCTGCGTGTGTATATATCAGTGTCCTGCCCCCGCGTGTCCTGCCCCCGCGTGTGTATATATCAGTGTCCTGCCCCCGCGTGTGTATATAACATTGTCCTGCCCCCGCGTGTGTATATAACATTGTCCTGCCCCCGCGTGTGTATATAACATTGTCCTGCCCCCGCGTGTGTATGTAACAGTGTCCTGCCCCGCGTGTGTATGTAACAGTGTCCTGCCCCCGCGTGTGTATGTAACAGTGTCCTGCCCCGCGTGTGTATGTAAGTGTTCCGCCCCGCGTGTGTATGTAACAGTGTCCTGCCCCCGCGTGTGTATGTAACAGTGCCCTGCCCCGCGTGTGTATATAACAGTGTCCTGCCCCCGCGTGTGTATATAACAGTGTCCTGCCCCCGCGTGTGTATATAACATTGTCCTGCCCCCGCGTGTGTATATAACATTGTCCTGCCCCCGCGTGTGTATATAACATTGTCCTGCCCCCGCGTGTGTATATAACAGTGTCCTGCCCCCGCGTGTGTATATAAGTGTCCTGCCCCCGCGTGTGTATATAACAGTGTCCTGCCCCCGCGTGTGTATATAAGTGTCCTGCCCCCGCGTGTGTATATAACAGTGTCCTGCCCCCGCGTGTGTATATAACAGTGTCCTGCCCCCGCGTGTGTATATATCAGTGTCCTGCCCCCGCGTGTGTATATATCAGTGTCCTGCCCCCGCGTGTTTATATATTCGTGTCCTGCTCCCGTGTGTTTATATAACTGTGTCCTGCCCCCGCGTGTGTATATAACTGTGTCCTGCCCCCGCGTGTGTATATAACTGTGTCCTGCCCCCACGTGCGTGTGTATATAACTGAGACCTGCCCCCGGGTGCGTGTGTATATTACTGTGTCCTGCCCCCGCGTGCGTGTGTATATAACTGTGTCCTGCCCCTGCGTGCGTGTGTATATAACTGTGTCCTGCCCCCGCGTGCGTGTGTATATAACTGTGTCCTGCCCCCGCGTGCGTGTGTATATAACTGTGTCCTGCCCTAGCGTGCGTGTGTATATAAATGTGTCCTGCCCCCGCGTGTGTATATAACTGTGTCCTGCCCCCGCGTGCGTGTGTATATAACTGTGTCCTGCCCCCGCGTGCGTGTGTATATAACTGTGTCCTGCCCCCGCGTGCGTGTGTATATAACTGTGTCCTGCCCTAGCGTGCGTGTGTATATAAATGTGTCCTGCCCCCGCGTGTGTATATAACTGTGTCCTGCCCCCGCGTGCGTGTGTATATAACTGTGTCCTGCCCCCGCGTGCGTGTGTATATAACTGTGTCCTGCCCCCGCGTGCGTGTGTATATAACTGTGTCCTGCCCCCGCGTGCGTGTGTATATAACTGTGTCCTGCCCCCGCGTGCGTGTGTATATAACTGTGTCCTGCCCCCGCGTGCGTGTGTATATAACTGTGTCCTGCCCCCGCGTGCGTGTGTATATAACTGTATCCTGCTCCCGCGTGCGTGTATATATAACTGTGTCCTGCCCCGCGTGTGTATAACTGTGTCCTGCCCCGCGTGTGTATAACTGTGTCCTGCCCCGCGTGTGTATATAACTGTGTCCTGCCCCGCGTGTGTATATAACTGTGTCCTGCCCCGCCTGTGTATAACTGTGTCCTGCCCCCCCCTGTGTATATAACTGTGTCCTGCCCCCGCTTGTGTATATAACTGTGTCCTGCCCCCGCGTGTGTATATAACTGTGTCCTGCCCCCGCGTGTGTATATAACTGTGTCCTGCCCCCGCGTGTGTATATAACTGTGTCCTGCCCCCGCGTGTGTATATAACTGTGTCCTGCCCCCGCGTGTGTATAGAACTGTTTCCTGCCCGCGTGTATATAACTGTGTCCTGCCCCCGCATGTGTATATAACTGTGTCCTGCCCGCGTGTATATATAACTGTGTCCTGCCCCACGTGTGTGTACCTGTGTCCTGCCCCGCGTGTGTATAACTGTGTCCTGCCCCCCGTGTGTATAACTGTGTCCTGCCCCACGTGTATATATAACTGTGTCCTGCCCTGCGTGTGTATAACTGTGTCCTGCCCCGCGTGTATATATAACTGTGTCCTGCCCCGCGTGTATATATAACTGTGTCCTGCCCCGCGTGTATATATAACTGTGTCCTGCCCCGAGTGTGTATGTAACAGTGTCCTGCCCCGCGTGTGTATGTAACAGTGTCCTGCCCCCGCTTGTGTATATAACAGTGTCCTGCCCCCGCATGTGTATGTAACAGTGTCCTGCCCCTGCGTGTGTATGTAACAGTGTCCTGCCCCCGCGTGTGTTGCCCCCGCGTGTGTATGTAACAGTGTCCTGCCCCCGCGTGTGTATGTAACAGTGTCCTGCCCCCGCGTGTGTATGTAACAGTGTCCTGCCCCCGCGTGTGTATGTAACAGTGTCTTGCCCCCGCGTGTGTATGTAACAGTGTCCTGCCCCGGCGTGTGTAAGTGTCCTGCCCCCGCGTGTGTATATAACAGTGTCCTGCCCTCGCGTGTGTATATAACAGTGTCCTACCCCCGCGTGTGTATATAACAGTGTCCTGCCCCCGCACGTGTATATAACAGTGTCCTGCCCCGCGTGTGTATATAACATTGTCCTGCCCCCACGTGTGTATATAACAGTGTCCTGCCCCCGCGTGTGTATGTAACAGTGTCCTGCCCCCGCGTGTGTATGTAACAGTGTCCTGCCCCGGCGTGTGTAAGTGTCCTGCCCCCGCGTGTGTATATAACAGTGTCCTGCCCTCGCGTGTGTATATAACAGTGTCCTACCCCCGCGTGTGTATATAACAGTGTCCTGCCCCCGCACGTGTATATAACAGTGTCCTGCCCCGCGTGTGTATATAACATTGTCCTGCCCCCGCGTGTGTATATAAGTGTCCTGCCCCCGCGTGTGTATATAACAGTGTCCTGCCCCTGCGTGTGTATATATCAGTGTCCTGCCCCCGCGTGTCCTGCCCCCGCGTGTCCTGCCCCCGCGTGTGTATGTAACAGTGTCCTGCCCCCGCGTGTGTATGTAACAGTGCCCTGCCCCGCGTGTGTATATAACAGTGTCCTGCCCCCGCGTGTGTATATAACAGTGTCCTGCCCCCGCGTGTGTATATAACATTGTCCTGCCCCCGCGTGTGTATATAACATTGTCCTGCCCCCGCGTGTGTATATAACATTGTCCTGCCCCCGCGTGTGTATATAACAGTGTCCTGCCCCCGCGTGTGTATATAAGTGTCCTGCCCCCGCGTGTGTATATAACAGTGTCCTGCCCCCGCGTGTGTATATAAGTGTCCTGCCCCCGCGTGTGTATATAACAGTGTCCTGCCCCCGCGTGTGTATATAACAGTGTCCTGCCCCCGCGTGTGTATATATCAGTGTCCTGCCCCCGCGTGTGTATATATCAGTGTCCTGCCCCCGCGTGTTTATATATTCGTGTCCTGCTCCCGTGTGTTTATATAACTGTGTCCTGCCCCCGCGTGTGTATATAACTGTGTCCTGCCCCCGCGTGTGTATATAACTGTGTCCTGCCCCCACGTGCGTGTGTATATAACTGAGACCTGCCCCCGGGTGCGTGTGTATATTACTGTGTCCTGCCCCCGCGTGCGTGTGTATATAACTGTGTCCTGCCCCTGCGTGCGTGTGTATATAACTGTGTCCTGCCCCCGCGTGCGTGTGTATATAACTGTGTCCTGCCCCCGCGTGCGTGTGTATATAACTGTGTCCTGCCCTAGCGTGCGTGTGTATATAAATGTGTCCTGCCCCCGCGTGTGTATATAACTGTGTCCTGCCCCCGCGTGCGTGTGTATATAACTGTGTCCTGCCCCCGCGTGCGTGTGTATATAACTGTGTCCTGCCCTAGCGTGCGTGTGTATATAAATGTGTCCTGCCCCGCGTGTGTATATAACTGTGTCCTGCCCCCGCGTGCGTGTGTATATAACTGTGTCCTGCCCCCGCGTGCGTGTGTATATAACTGTGTCCTGCCCCCGCGTGCGTGTGTATATAACTGTGTCCTGCCCCCGCGTGCGTGTGTATATAACTGTGTCCTGCCCCCGCGTGCGTGTGTATATAACTGTGTCCTGCCCCCGCGTGCGTGTGTATATAACTGTGTCCTGCCCCCGCGTGCGTGTGTATATAACTGTATCCTGCTCCCGCGTGCGTGTATATATAACTGTGTCCTGCCCCGCGTGTGTATAACTGTGTCCTGCCCCGCGTGTGTATAACTGTGTCCTGCCCCGCGTGTGTATATAACTGTGTCCTGCCCCGCGTGTGTATATAACTGTGTCCTGCCCCGCCTGTGTATAACTGTGTCCTGCCCCCCCCTGTGTATATAACTGTGTCCTGCCCCCGCTTGTGTATATAACTGTGTCCTGCCCCCGCGTGTGTATATAACTGTGTCCTGCCCCCGCGTGTGTATATAACTATGTCCTGCCCCCGCGTGTGTATATAACTGTGTCCTGCCCCCGCGTGTGTATATAACTGTGTCCTGCCCCCGCGTGTGTATATAACTGTTTCCTGCCCGCGTGTATATAACTGTGTCCTGCCCCCGCATGTGTATATAACTGTGTCCTGCCCGCGTGTATATATAACTGTGTCCTGCCCCACGTGTGTGTACCTGTGTCCTGCCCCGCGTGTGTATAACTGTGTCCTGCCCCCCGTGTGTATAACTGTGTCCTGCCCCACGTGTATATATAACTGTGTCCTGCCCTGCGTGTGTATAACTGTGTCCTGCCCCGCGTGTATATATAACTGTGTCCTGCCCCGCGTGTATATATAACTGTGTCCTGCCCCTCACGTGTATATATAACTGTGTCCTGCCCCGAGTGTGTATGTAACAGTGTCCTGCCCCGCGTGTGTATGTAACAGTGTCCTGCCCCCGCTTGTGTATATAACAGTGTCCTGCCCCCGCATGTGTATGTAACAGTGTCCTGCCCCTGCGTGTGTATGTAACAGTGTCCTGCCCCCGCGTGTGTTGCCCCCGCGTCTGTATGTAACAGTGTCCTGCCCCCGCGTGTGTATGTAACAGTGTCCTGCCCCCGTGTGTGTATGTAACAGTGTCCTGCCCCCGCGTGTGTATGTAACAGTGTCCTGCCCCCGCGTGTGTATGTAACAGTGTCCTGCCCCGGCGTGTGTAAGTGTCCTGCCCCCGCGTGTGTATATAACAGTGTCCTGCCCTCGCGTGTGTATATAACAGTGTCCTACCCCCGCGTGTGTATATAACAGTGTCCTGCCCCCGCACGTGTATATAACAGTGTCCTGCCCCGCGTGTGTATATAACATTGTCCTGCCCCCACGTGTGTATATAACAGTGTCCTGCCCCCGCGTGTGTATGTAACAGTGTCCTGCCCCCGCGTGTGTATGTAACAGTGTCCTGCCCCGGCGTGTGTAAGTGTCCTGCCCCCGCGTGTGTATATAACAGTGTCCTGCCCTCGCGTGTGTATATAACAGTGTCCTACCCCCGCGTGTGTATATAACAGTGTCCTGCCCCCGCACGTGTATATAACAGTGTCCTGCCCCGCGTGTGTATATAACATTGTCCTGCCCCCGCGTGTGTATATAAGTGTCCTGCCCCCGCGTGTGTATATAACAGTGTCCTGCCCCTGCGTGTGTATATATCAGTGTCCTGCCCCCGCGTGTCCTGCCCCCGCGTGTGTATATATCAGTGTCCTGCCCCCGCGTGTTTATATATCCGTGTCCTGCCCCCGTGTGTTTATTTAACTGTGTCCTGCCCCCGCGTGTGTATATAACTGTGTCCTGCCCCCGCGTGTGTATATAACTGTGTCCTGCCCCCGCGTGTGTATATAACTGTGTCCTGCCCCCGCGTGTGTATATAACTGTGTCCTGCCCCCGCGTGTGTATATAACTGTGTCCTGCCCCCGCGTGTGTATATAACTGTGTCCTGCCCCCGCGTGTGTATGTAACTGTGTCCTGCCCCCGCGTGTGTATGTAACAGTGTCCTGCCCCCGCGTGTGTATGTAACAGTGTCCTGCCCCCGCGTGTGTATGTAACAGTGTCCTGCCCCCGCGTGTATATGTAACAGTGCCCTGCCCCCGCGTGTGTATATAACAGTGTCCTGCCCCCGCGTGTGCATGTACCAGTGTCCTGCCCCTGCGTGTGTATGTAACAGTGTCCTGCCCCCGCGTGTGTTGCCCCCGCGTGTGTATGTAACAGTGTCCTGCCCCCGCGTGTGTATGTAACAGTGTCCTGCCCCCGCGTGTGTATGTAACAGTGTCCTGCCCCCGCGTGTGTATGTAACAGTGTCCTGCCCCCGCGTGTGTATGTAACAGTGTCCTGCCCCCGCGTGTGTATGTAACAGTGTCCTGCCCCCGCGTGTGTATGTAAGTGTCCTGCCCCCGCGTGTGTTGCCCCCGCGTGTGTATGTAACAGTGTCCTGCCCCGCGTGTGTATGTAACAGTGTCCTGCCCCTGCGTGTGTATGTAACAGTGTCCTGCCCCCGCGTGTGTATGTAAGTGTCCTGCCCCCGCGTGTGTATGTAAGTGTCCTGCCCCCGCGTGTGTATATAACAGTGTCCTGCCCCCGCGTGTGTATGTAACAGTGTCCTGCCCCCGCATGTGTATGTAACAGTGTCCTGCCCCCGCGTGTGTATGTAACAGTGTCCTGCCCCCGCGTGTGTATGTAACAGTGTCCTGCCCCCGCGTGTGTATGTAACAGTGTCCTGCCCCCGCGTGTGTATGTAACAGTGTCCTGCCCCCGCGTGTGTATGTAACAGTGTCCTGCCCCCCGCGTGTGTATGTAACAGTGTCCTGCCCCCGCGTGTGTATGTAACAGTGTCCTGCCCCCGCGTGTGTATGTAACAGTGTCCTGCCCCCGCGTGTGTATGTAACAGTGTCCTGCCCTGCGTGTGTATAACTGTATCCTGCCCCGCGTGCGTGTATATATAACTGTGTCCTGCCCCGCGTGTGTATAACTGTGTCCTGCCCCGCGTGTGTATAACTGTGTCCTGCCCCGCGTGTGTATAACTGTGTCCTGCCCCGCGTGTGTATAACTGTGTCCTGCCCCGCGTGTGTATAACTGTGTCCTGCCCCGCGTGTATATATAACTGTGTCCTGCCCCGCGTGTATATATAACTGTGTCCTGCCCCCGTGTGTTTATATAACTGTGTCCTGCCCCCGCGTGTGTATGTAACTGTGTCCTGCCCCCGCGTGTGTATGTAACAGTGTCCTGCCCCCGCGTGTGTATGTAACAGTGTCCTGCCCCCGCGTGTATATGTAACAGTGCCCTGCCCCGCGTGTGTATGTAACAGTGTCCTGCCCCCGCGTGTGTATGTAACAGTGTCCTGCCCCTGCGTGTGTATGTAACAGTGTCCTGCCCCCGCGTGTGTTGCCCCCGCGTGTGTATGTAACAGTGTCCTGCCCCGCGTGTGTATGTAACAGTGTCCTGCCCCTGCGTGTGTATGTAACAGTGTCCTGCCCCCGCGTGTGTATGTAACAGTGTCCTGCCCCCGCGTGTGTATATAACTGTGTCCTCTGCCCGCGTGTATATGACTGTATCCTGCCCCTGTGTATATAACGGTGTCCTGCCCCCGCGTGTGTATATAACTGTGTCCTGCCCCCGCGTGTGTATATAACTGTGTCCTGCCCCCGCGTGTGTATATAACTGTGTCCTGCTCCCGCGTTTGTATATAACTGTGTCCTGCCCCCGCGTGTGTATAACTTAGTCCTGCCCCCCGTGTGTATAACTGTGTCCTGCCCCGTGTGTATATATAACTGTCCTGCCCCGCGTGTGTGTACCTGTGTCCTGCCCCGCGTGTGTATAACTGTGTCCTGCCCCCCGTGTGTATAACTGTGTCCTGCCCCACGTGTATATATAACTGTGTCCTGCCCTCGCGTGTGTATATAACAGTGTCCTGCCCCCGCGTGTGTATATAACAGTGTCCTGCCCCCGCGTGTGTATATAACATTGTCCTGCCCCCGTGTGTGTATATAACATTGTCCTGCCCCCGTGTGTGTATATAACAGTGTCCTGCCCCCGTGTGTGTATATAACAGTGTCCTGCTCCCGCGTGTGTATATAACAGTGTCCTGCCCCCGCGTGTGTATATAACAGTGTCCTGCCCCTGCGTGTGTATATATCAGTGTCCTGCCCCCGCGTGTCCTGCCCCCGCGTGTGTATATATCAGTGTCCTGCCCCCGCGTGTGTATATAACATTGTCCTGCCCCCGCGTGTGTATATAACATTGTCCTGCCCCCGCGTGTGTATATAACATTGTCCTGCCCCCGCGTGTGTATGTAACAGTGTCCTGCCCCCGCGTGTGTATGTAACAGTGTCCTGCCCCCGCGTGTGTATGTAACAGTGTCCTGCCCCGCGTGTGTATGTAAGTGTTCCGCCCCGCGTGTGTATGTAACAGTGTCCTGCCCCCGCGTGTGTATGTAACAGTGCCCTGCCCCCGCGTGTGTATATAACAGTGTCCTGCCCCCGCGTGTGTATATAACAGTGTCCTGCCCCCGCGTGTGTATATAACATTGTCCTGCCCCCGCGTGTGTATATAACATTGTCCTGCCCCCGCGTGTGTATATAACATTGTCCTGCCCCCGCGTGTGTATATAACAGTGTCCTGCCCCCGCGTGTGTATATAAGTGTCCTGCCCCCGCGTGTGTATATAACAGTGTCCTGCCCCCGCGTGTGTATATAAGTGTCCTGCCCCCGCGTGTGTATATAACAGTGTCCTGCCCCCGCGTGTGTATATAACAGTGTCCTGCCCCCGCGTGTGTATATATCAGTGTCCTGCCCCCGCGTGTGTATATATCAGTGTCCTGCCCCCGCGTGTTTATATATCCGTGTCCTGCTCCCGTGTGTTTATATAACTGTGTCCTGCCCCCGCGTGTGTATATAACTGTGTCCTGCCCCCGCGTGTGTATATAACTGTGTCCTGCCCCCACGTGCGTGTGTATATAACTGAGACCTGCCCCCGGGTGCGTGTGTATATTACTGTGTCCTGCCCCCGCGTGCGTGTGTATATAACTGTGTCCTGCCCCCGCGTGCGTGTGTATATAACTGTGTCCTGCCCCCGCGTGCGTGTGTATATAACTGTCCTGCCCCCGCGTGCGTGTGTATATAACTGTGTCCTGCCCCCGCGTGCGTGTGTATATAACTGTGTCCTGCCCCCGCGTGCGTGTGTATATAACTGTGTCCTGCCCCCGCGTGCGTGTGTATATAACTGTGTCCTGCCCTAGCGTGCGTGTGTATATAAATGTGTCCTGCCCCCGCGTGTGTATATAACTGTGTCCTGCCCCCGCGTGCGTGTGTATATAACTGTGTCCTGCCCCCGCGTGCGTGTGTATATAACTGTGTCCTGCCCCCGCGTGCGTGTGTATATAACTGTGTCCTGCCCCCGCGTGCGTGTGTATATAACTGTGTCCTGCCCCCGCGTGCGTGTGTATATAACTGTGTCCTGCCCCCGCGTGCGTGTGTATATAACTGTGTCCTGCCCCCGCGTGCGTGTGTATATAACTGTATCCTGCTCCCGCGTGCGTGTATATATAACTGTGTCCTGCCCCGCGTGTGTATAACTGTGTCCTGCCCCGCGTGTGTATAACTGTGTCCTGCCCCGCGTGTGTATATAACTGTGTCCTGCCCCGCGTGTGTATATAACTGTGTCCTGCCCCCGCCTGTGTATATAACTGTGTCCTGCCCCCGCTTGTGTATATAACTGTGTCCTGCCCCCGCGTGTGTATATAACTGTGTCCTGCCCCCGCGTGTGTATATAACTGTGTCCTGCCCCCGCGTGTGTATATAACTGTGTCCTGCCCCCGCGCGTGTATATAACTGTGTCCTGCCCCCGCATGTGTATATAACTGTGTCCTGCCCGCGTGTATATATAACTGTGTCCTGCCCCACGTGTGTGTACCTGTGTCCTGCCCCGCGTGTGTATAACTGTGTCCTGCCCCCCGTGTGTATAACTGTGTCCTGCCCCACGTGTATATATAACTGTGTCCTGCCCTGCGTGTGTATAACTGTGTCCTGCCCCGCGTGTATATATAACTGTGTCCTGCCCCGCGTGTATATATAACTGTGTCCTGCCCCGCGTGTATATATAACTGTGTCCTGCCCCGAGTGTGTATGTAACAGTGTCCTGCCCCGCGTGTGTATGTAACAGTGTCCTGCCCCCGCTTGTGTATATAACAGTGTCCTGCCCCCGCATGTGTATGTAACAGTGTCCTGCCCCTGCGTGTGTATGTAACAGTGTCCTGCCCCCGCGTGTGTTGCCCCCGCGTGTGTATGTAACAGTGTCCTGCCCCCGCGTGTGTATGTAACAGTGTCCTGCCCCCGCGTGTGTATGTAACAGTGTCCTGCCCCCGCGTGTGTATGTAACAGTGTCCTGCCCCCGCGTGTGTATGTAACAGTGTCCTGCCCCGGCGTGTGTAAGTGTCCTGCCCCCGCGTGTGTATATAACAGTGTCCAGCCCTCGCGTGTGTATATAACAGTGTCCTACCCCCGCGTGTGTATATAACAGTGTCCTGCCCCCGCACGTGTATATAACAGTGTCCTGCCCCGCGTGTGTATATAACATTGTCCTGCCCCCGCGTGTGTATATAACAGTGTCCTGCCCCCGCGTGTGTATGTAACAGTGTCCTGCCCCCGCGTGTGTATGTAACAGTGTCCTGCCCCGGCGTGTGTAAGTGTCCTGCCCCCGCGTGTGTATATAACAGTGTCCTGCCCTCGCGTGTGTATATAACAGTGTCCTACCCCCGCGTGTGTATATAACAGTGTCCTGCCCCCGCACGTGTATATAACAGTGTCCTGCCCCGCGTGTGTATATAACATTGTCCTGCCCCCGCGTGTGTATATAACAGTGTCCTGCCCCCGCGTGTGTATATAACAGTGTCCTGCCCCTGCGTGTGTATATATCAGTGTCCTGCCCCCGCGTGTGTATATATCAGTGTCCTGACCCCGAGTGTTTATATATCCGTGTCCTGCCCCCGTGTGTTTATTTAACTGTGTCCTGCCCCCGCGTGTGTATATAACTGTGTCCTGCCCCCGCGTGTGTATATAACTGTGTCCTGCCCCCGCGTGTGTATATAACTGTGTCCTGCCCCCGCGTGTGTATATAACTGTGTCCTGCCCCCGCGTGTGTATATAACTGTGTCCTGCCCCCGCGTGTGTATATAACTGTGTCCTGCCCCCGCGTGTGTATGTAACTGTGTCCTGCCCCCGCGTGTGTATGTAACAGTGTCCTGCCCCCGCGTGTGTATGTAACAGTGTCCTGCCCCCGCGTGTATAAGTAACAGTGCCCTGCCCCCGCGTGTGTATATAACAGTGTCCTGCCCCCGCGTGTGCATGTAACAGTGTCCTGCCCCTGCGTGTGTATGTAACAGTGTCCTGCCCCCGCGTGTGTTGCCCCCGCGTGTGTATGTAACAGTGTCCTGCCCCCGCGTGTGTATGTAACAGTGTCCTGCCCCCGCGTGTGTATGTAACAGTGTCCTGCCCCCGCGTGTGTATGTAACAGTGTCCTGCCCCCGCGTGTGTATGTAAGTGTCCTGCCCCCGCGTCTGTATGTAAGTGTCCTGCCCCCGCGTGTGTATGTAAGTGTCCTGCCCCCGCGTGTGTATGTAAGTGTCCTGCCCCCGCGTGTGTATATAACAGTGTCCTGCCCCCGCGTGTGTATGTAACAGTGTCCTGCCCCCGCGTGTGTATGTAACAGTGTCCTGCCCCTGCGTGTGTATGTAACAGTGTCCTGCCCCCCGCGTGTGTATGTAACAGTGTCCTGCCCCCCGCGTGTGTATGTAACAGTGTCCTGCCCCCGCGTGTGTATGTAACAGTGTCCTGCCCCCGCGTGTGTATGTAACAGTGTCCTGCCCCCGCGTGTGTATGTAAGTATCCTGCCCCCGCGTGTGTATGTAAGTGTCCTGCCCCCGCGTGTGTATATAACAGTGTCCTGCCCCCGCGTGTGTATGTAACAGTGTCCTGCCCCCGCGTGTGTATGTAACAGTGTCCTGCCCCCGCGTGTGTATGTAACAGTGTCCTGCCCCCGCGTGTGTATGTAACAGTGTCCTGCCCCCGCGTGTGTATGTAACAGTGTCCTGCCCCCGCGTGTGTATGTAACAGTGTCCTGCCCCCGCGTGTGTATGTAACAGTGTCCTGCCCCCCGCGTGTGTATGTAACAGTGTCCTGCCCCCGCGTGTGTATGTAACAGTGTCCTGCCCCGCGTGTGTATAACTGTGTCCTGCCCCGCGTGTGTATAACTGTGTCCTGCCCCGCGTGTGTATAATTGTGTCCTGCCCCGCGTGTATATATAACTGTGTCCTGCCCCGCGTGTATATATAACTGTGTTCTGCCCCCGTGTGTTTATATAACTGTGTCCTGCCCCCGCGTGTGTATATAACTGTTTCCTGCCCCCGCGTGTGTATGTAACAGTGTCCTGCCCCCGCGTGTGTATGTAACAGTGTCCTGCCCCGCGTGTGTATGTAACAGTGTCCTACCCCCGCGTGTATATGTAACAGTGCCCTGCCCCGCGTGTGTATGTAACAGTGTCCTGCCCCCGCGTGTGTATGTAACAGTGTCCTGCCCCTGCGTGTGAATGTAACAGTGTCCTGCCCCCGCGTGTGTTGCCCCCGCGTGTGTATGTAACAGTGTCCTGCCCCGCGTGTGTATGTAACAGTGTCCTGCCCCCGCGTGTGTATGTAAGTGTCCTGCCCCCGCGTGTGTATATAACAGTGTCCTGCCCCCGCGTGTGTATATAACAGTGTCCTGCCCCGCGTGTGTATATAACATTGTCCTGCCCCCGCGTGTGTATATAACAGTGTCCTGCCCCCGCGTGTGTATATAACAGTGTCCTGCCCCCGCGTGTGTATATAAGTGTCCTGCCCCTGCGTGTGTATATATCAGTGTCCTGCCCCCGCGTGTCCTGCCCCCGCGTGTGTATATATCAGTGTCCTGCCCCCGCGTGTTTATATATCCGTGTCCTGCCCCCGTGTGTTTATATAACTGTGTCCTGCCCCCGCGTGTGTATATAACTGTGTCCTGCCCCCGCGTGCGTGTGTATATAACTGTGTCCTGCCCCCGCGTGCGTGTGTATATAACTGTGTCCTGCCCCCGCGTGCGTGTGTATATAACTGTGTCCTGCCCCCGCGTGCGTATGTATATAACTGTGTCCTGCCCCCGCGTGTGTATAAAACTGTGTCCTGCCCCCGCATGCGTGTGTATATAACTGTGTCCTGCCCCCGCGTGCGTGTGTATATAACTGTGTCCTGCCCCCGCGTGCGTGTGTATATAACTGTGTCCTGCCCCCGCGTGCGTGTGTATATAACTGTGTCCTGCCCCCGCGTGCGTGTGTATATAACTGTGTCCTGCCCCCGCGTGCGTGTGTATATAACTGTGTCCTGCCCCCGCGTGCGTGTGTATATAACTGTGTCCTGCCCCCGCGTGCGTGTATATATAACTGTGTCCTGCCCCGCGTGTGTATAACTGTGTCCTGCCCCGCGTTTGTATATAAATGTGTCCTGCCCCCCCTGTGTATAACTGTGTCCTGCCCCCCCCTGTGTATAACTGTGTCCTGCCCCCGCGTGTGTATATAACTGTGTCCTGCCCCCGCGTGTGTATATAACTGTGTCCTGCCCCCGCGTGTGTATATAACTGTGTCCTGCACCCGCGTGTGTATATAACTGTGTCCCGCCCCCGGGTGTGTATATAACTGTTTCCTGCCCGCGTGTATATGACTGTATCCTGCCCCTGTGTATATAACTGTGTCCTGCCCCCTTGTGTGTATAACTTAGTCCTGCCCCCCGTGTGTATAACTGTGTCCTGCCCCGCGTGTATATATAACTGTGTCCTGCCCCGCGTGTGTGTACCTGTGTCCTGCCCCGCGTGTGTATAACTGTGTCCTGCCCCCCGTGTGTATAACTGTGTCCTGCCCCCCGTGTATATATAACTGCGTCCTGCCCCGCGTGTGTATAACTGTGTCCTGCCCCGCGTGTGTATAACTGTGTCCTGCCCCCCGTGTGTATAACTGTGTCCTGCCCCACGTGTATATATAACTGCGTCCTGCCCCGCGTGTATATAACTGTGTCCTGTCCGCGTGTGTATAACTGTGTCCTGCCCAGCGGGTATATATAACTGTGTCCTGCCCCGCGGGTATATATAACTGTGTCCTGCCCCGCGTGTGTATAACTGTGTCCTGCTCCACGTGTGTGTAACTGTGTCCTGCCCCGCGTGTATATATAAATGTGTCCTGCTCCGCGTGTATATATAACTGTGTCCTGCCCCGCGTGTATATATAACTGTGTCCTGCCCCGCGTGTATATATAACTGTGTCCTGCCCCGCGTGTGTATGTAACAGTGTCCTGCCCCGCGTGTGTATGTAACAGTGTCCTGCCCCCGCGTGTATATGTAACAGTGCCCTGCCCCCGCGTGTGTATGTAACAGTGCCCTGCCCCCGCGTGTGTATGTAACAGTGTCCTGCCCCCGCGTGTGTATGTAACAGTGTCCTGCCCCCGCGTGTGTATGTAACAGTGTCCTGCCCCCGCGTGTGTATATAACAGTGTCCTGCCCCCGCGTGTGTATGTAACAGTGTCCTGCCCCTGCGTGTGTATGTAACAGTGTCCTGCCCCCGCGTGTGTTGCCCCCGCGTGTGTATTTAACAGTGTCCTGCCCCCGCGTGTATATGTAACAGTGTCCTGCCCCCGCGTGTGTATGTAACTGTGTCCTGCCCCCGCGTGTGTATGTAACAGTGTCCTGCCCCCGCGTGTGTATGTAAGTGTCCTGCCCCCGCGTGTGTATATAACAGTGTCCTGCCCCCGCCTGTGTATATAACAGTGTCCTCCCCCTGCGAGTGTATATATCAGTGTCCTGCCCCCGCGTGTCCTGCCCCCGCGTGTGTATATATCAGTGTACTGCCCCCGCGTGTTTATATATCCATGTCCTGCCCCCGTGTGTTTATATAACTGTGTCCTGCCCCCGCGTGTGTATATAACTGTGTCCTGCCCCCGTGTGTGTATATAACTGTGTCCTGCCACCGCGTGTGTATGTAACAGTGTCCTGCCCCGCGTGTGTATTTAACAGTGTCCTGCCCCCGCATGTGTATGTAACAGTGTCCTGCCCCCGCGTGTGTATGTAACAGTGTCCTGCCCCCGCGTGTGTATGTAACAGTGTCCTGCCCCCGCGTGTGTATGTAACAGTGTCCTGCCCCCGCGTGTGTATGTAACAGTGTCCTGCCCCCGCGTGTGTATGTAACAGTGTCCTGCCCCCGCGTGTGTATATAAGTGTCCTGCCCCCGCGTGTGTATATAACAGTGTCCTGCCCCCGTGTGTGTATATAACAGTGTCCTGCCCTCGCGTGTGTATATAACAGTGTCCTGCCCCCGCGTGTGTATATAACAGTGTCCTGCCCCCGCATGTGTATATAACAGTGTCCTCCCCCTGCGTGTGTATATATCAGTGTCCTGCCCCCGCGTGTCCTGCCCCCGCGTGTGTATATATCAGTGTCCTGCCCCCGCGTGTTTATATATCCATGTCCTGCCCCCGTGTGTTTATATAACTGTGTCCTGCCCCCGCGTGTGTATATAACTGTGTCCTGTCCCCGCGTGTGTATGTAACAGTGTCCTGCCACCGCGTGTGTATGTAACAGTGTCCTGCCCCGCGTGTGTATGTAACAGTGTCTTGCCCCCGCGTGTATATGTAACAGTGCCCTGCCCCCGCGTGTGTATATAACAGTGTCCTGCCCCCGCGTGTGTATATAACTGTGTCCTGCCCCCGCGTTTGTATATAACTGTGTCCTGCCCCCGCGTGTGTATAACTTAGTCCTGCCCCCCGTGTGTATAACTGTGTCCTGCCCCGTGTGTATATATAACTGTCCTGCCCCGCGTGTGTGTACCTGTGTCCTGCCCCGCGTGTGTATAACTGTGTCCTGCCCCCCGTGTGTATAACTGTGTCCTGCCCCACGTGTATATATAACTGTGTCCTGCCCCGCGTGTGTATAACTGTGTCCTGCCCCGCGTGTGTATAACTGTGTCCTGCCCTGCGTGTGTATAACTGTGTCCTGCCCCGCGTGTGTATAACTGTGTCCTGCCCCGCGTGTGTATAACTGTGTCCTGCCTCGCGTGTGTATAACTGTGTCCTGCCCCGCGTGTGTATAACTGTGTCCTGCCCCGCGTGTGTATAACTGTGTCCTGCCCCGCGTGTATATATAACTGTGTCCTGCCCCGCGTGTATATATAACTGTGTCCTGCCCCCGTGTGTTTATATAACTGTGTCCTGCCCCCGCGTGTGTATGTAACTGTGTCCTGCCCCCGCGTGTGTATGTAACTGTGTCCTGCCCCCGCGTGTGTATGTAACAGTGTCCTGCCCCGCGTGTGTATGTAACAGTGTCCTGCCCCCGCGTGTATATGTAACAGTGCCCTGCCCCGCGTGTGTATGTAACAGTGTCCTGCCCCCGCGTGTGTATGTAACAGTGTCCTGCCCCTGCGTGTGTATGTAACAGTGTCCTGCCCCCGCGTGTGTTGCCCCCGCGTGTGTATGTAACAGTGTCCTGCCCCGCGTGTGTATGTAACAGTGTCCTGCCCCTGCGTGTGTATGTAACAGTGTCCTGCCCCCGCGTGTGTATGTAAGTGTCCTGCCCCCGCGTGTGTGTATAACAGTGTCCTGCCCCCGCGTGTGTATATAACAGTGTCCTGCCCCCGCGTGTGTATATAACATTGTCCTGCCCCCGTGTGTGTATATAACATTGTCCTGCCCCCGTGTGTGTATATAACAGTGTCCTGCCCCCGTGTGTGTATATAACAGTGTCCTGCTCCCGCGTGTGTATATAACAGTGTCCTGCCCCCGCGTGTGTATATAACAGTGTCCTGCCCCTGCGTGTGTATATATCAGTGTCCTGCCCCCGCGTGTCCTGCCCCCGCGTGTGTATATATCAGTGTCCTGCCCCCGCGTGTGTATATAACATTGTCCTGCCCCCGCGTGTGTATATAACATTGTCCTGCCCCCGCGTGTGTATATAACATTGTCCTGCCCCCGCGTGTGTATGTAACAGTGTCCTGCCCCCGCGTGTGTATGTAACAGTGTCCTGCCCCCGCGTGTGTATGTAACAGTGTCCTGCCCCGCGTGTGTATGTAAGTGTCCTGCCCCGCGTGTGTATGTAACAGTGTCCTGCCCCCGCGTGTGTATGTAACAGTGCCCTGCCCCCGCGTGTGTATGTAACAGTGTCCTGCCCCCGCGTGTGTATATAACAGTGTCCTGCCCCCGCGTGTGTATATAACAGTGTCCTGCCCCCGCGTGTGTATATAACAGTGTCCTGCCCCCGCGTGTGTATATAACATTGTCCTGCCCCCGTGTGTGTATATAACATTGTCCTGCCCCCGTGTGTGTATATAACAGTGTCCTGCCCCCGCGTGTGTATATAACAGTGTCCTGCCCCCGCGTGTGTATATAACAGTGTCCTGCCCCCGCGTGTGTATATAACAGTGTCCTGCCCCCGCGTGTGTATATAACAGTGTCCTGCCCCCGCGTGTGTATATAACAGTGTCCTGCCCCCGCGTGTGTATATATCAGTGTCCTGCCCCCGCGTGTGTATATATCAGTGTCCTGCCCCCGCGTGTTTATATATCCGTGTCCTGCTCCCGTGTGTTTATATAACTGTGTCCTGCCCCCGCGTGTGTATATAACTGTGTCCTGCCCCCGCGTGTGTATATAACTGTGTCCTGCCCCCACGTGTGTATAACTGTGTCCTGCCCCCGGGTGCGTGTGTATATTACTGTGTCCTGCCCCCGCGTGCGTGTGTATATAACTGTGTCCTGCCCCCGCGTGCGTGTGTATATAACTGTGTCCTGCCCCCGCGTGCGTGTGTATATAACTGTGTCCTGCCCCCGCGTGCGTGTGTATATAACTGTGTCCTGCCCCCGCGTGCGTGTGTATATAACTGTGTCCTGCCCTAGCGTGCGTGTGTATATAAATGTGTCCTGCCCCCGCGTGTGTATATAACTGTGTCCTGCCCCCGCGTGCGTGTGTATATAACTGTGTCCTGCCCCCGCGTGCGTGTGTATATAACTGTGTCCTGCCCCCGCGTGCGTGTGTATATAACTGTGTCCTGCCCTAGCGTGCGTGTGTATATAAATGTGTCCTGCCCCCGCGTGTGTATATAACTGTGTCCTGCCCCCGCGTGCGTGTGTATATAACTGTGTCCTGCCCCCGCGTGCGTGTGTATATAACTGTGTCCTGCCCCCGCGTGCGTGTGTATATAACTGTGTCCTGCCCCCGCGTGCGTGTGTATATAACTGTGTCCTGCCCCCGCGTGCGTGTGTATATAACTGTGTCCTGCCCCCGCGTGCGTGTGTATATAACTGTATCCTGCTCCCGCGTGCGTGTATATATAACTGTGTCCTGCCCCGCGTGTGTATAACTGTGTCCTGCCCCGCGTGTGTATAACTGTGTCCTGCCCCGCGTGTGTATAACTGTGTCCTGCCCCGCGTGTGTATATAACTGTGTCCTGCCCCGCCTGTGTATAACTGTGTCCTGCCCCCCCCCCTGTGTATATAACTGTGTCCTGCCCCCGCTTGTGTATATAACTGTGTCCTGCCCCCGCGTGTGTATATAACTGTGTCCTGCCCCCGCGTGTGTATATAACTGTGTCCTGCCCCCGCGTGTGTATATAACTGTGTCCTGCCCCCGCGTGTGTATATAACTGTTTCCTGCCCGCGTGTATATGACTGTATCCTGCCCCTGTGTATATAACTGTGTCCTGCCCCCGCATGTGTATATAACTGTGTCCTGCCCGCGTGTATATATAACTGTGTCCTGCCCCACGTGTGTGTACCTGTGTCCTGCCCCGCGTGTGTATAACTGTGTCCTGCCCCCCGTGTGTATAACTGTGTTCTGCCCCACGTGTATATATAACTGTGTCCTGCCCTGCGTGTGTATAACTGTGTCCTGCCCCGCGTGTATATATAACTGTGTCCTGCCCCGCGTGTATATATAACTGTGTCCTGCCCCGCGTGTATATATAACTGTGTCCTGCCCCGAGTGTGTATGTAACAGTGTCCTGCCCCGCGTGTGTATGTAACAGTGTCCTGCCCCCGCTTGTGTATATAACAGTGTCCTGCCCCCGCATGTGTATGTAACAGTGTCCTGCCCCTGCGTGTGTATGTAACAGTGTCCTGCCCCCGCGTGTGTTGCCCCCGCGTGTGTATGTAACAGTGTCCTGCCCCCGCGTGTGTATGTAACAGTGTCCTGCCCCCCGCGTGTGTATGTAACAGTGTCCTGCCCCCGCGTGTGTATGTAACAGTGTCCTGCCCCCGCGTGTGTATGTAACAGTGTCCTGCCCCCGCGTGTGTATGTAACAGTGTCCTGCCCCCGCGTGTGTAAGTGTCCTGCCCCCGCGTGTGTATATAACAGTGTCCTGCCCTCGCGTGTGTATATAACAGTGTCCTACCCCCGCGTGTGTATATAACAGTGTCCTGCCCCCGCACGTGTATATAACAGTGTCCTGCCCCCGCGTGTGTATATAACATTGTCCTGCCCCCGCGTGTGTATATAACATTGTCCTGCCCCCGCGTGTGTATATAACAGTGTCCTGCCCCCGCGTGTGTATATAACAGTGTCCTGCCCCCGCGTGTGTATATAACAGTGTCCTGCCCCCGCGTGTGTATATATCAGTGTCCTGCCCCCGCGTGTCCTGCCCCCGCGTGTGTATATATCAGTGTCCTGCCCCCGCGTGTTTATATATCCGTGTCCTGCCCCCGTGTGTTTATTTAACTGTGTCCTGCCCCCGCGTGTGTATATAACTGTGTCCTGCCCCCGCGTGTGTATATAACTGTGTCCTGCCCCCGCGTGTGTATATAACTGTGTCCTGCCCCCGCGTGTGTATATAACTGTGTCCTGCCCCCGCGTGTGTATATAACTGTGTCCTGCCCCCGCGTGTGTATGTAACAGTGTCCTGCCCCCGCGTGTGTATGTAACAGTGTCCTGCCCCCGCGTGTATATGTAACAGTGCCCTGCCCCCGCGTGTGTATATAACAGTGTCCTGCCCCCGCGTGTGCATGTAACAGTGTCCTGCCCCTGCGTGTGTATGTAACAGTGTCCTGCCCCCGCGTGTGTTGCCCCCGCGTGTGTATGTAACAGTGTCCTGCCCCCGCGTGTGTATGTAACAGTGTCCTGCCCCCGCGTGTGTATGTAACAGTGTCCTGCCCCCGCGTGTGTATGTAACAGTGTCCTGCCCCCGCGTGTGTATGTAAGTGTCCTGCCCCCGCGTCTGTATGTAAGTGTCCTGCCCCCGCGTGTGTATGTAAGTGTCCTGCCCCCGCGTGTGTATATAACAGTGTCCTGCCCCCGCGTGTGTATGTAACAGTGTCCTGCCCCCGCGTGTGTATGTAACAGTGTCCTGCCCCCGCGTGTGTATGTAACAGTGTCCTGCCCCCCGCGTGTGTATGTAACAGTGTCCTGCCCCCCGCGTGTGTATGTAACAGTGTCCTGCCCCCGCGTGTGTATGTAACAGTGTCCTGCCCCCGCGTGTGTATGTAACAGTGTCCTGCCCCCGCGTGTGTATGTAAGTGTCCTGCCCCCGCGTGTGTATGTAAGTGTCCTGCCCCCGCGTGTGTATATAACAGTGTCCTGCCCCCGCGTGTGTATGTAACAGTGTCCTGCCCCCGCGTGTGTATGTAACAGTGTCCTGCCCCCGCGTGTGTATGTAACAGTGTCCTGCCCCCGAGTGTGTATGTAACAGTGTCCTGCCCCCGCGTGTGTATGTAACATTGTCCTGCCCCCACGTGTGTATGTAACAGTGTCCTGCCCCCGCGTGTGTATGTAACAGTGTCCTGCCCCCGCGTGTGTATGTAACAGTGTCCTGCCCCCCGCGTGTGTATGTAACAGTGTCCTGCCCCTGCGTGTGTATGTAACAGTGTCCTGCCCCCACGTGTGTATGTAACAGTGTCCTGCCCCCGCGTGTGTATGTAACAGTGTCCTGCCCCCGCGTGTGTATGTAACAGTGTCCTGCCCCGCGTGTGTATAACTGTGTCCTGCCCCGCGTGTGTATAACTGTGTCCTGCCCCGCGTGTGTATAACTGTGTCCTGCCCCGCGTGTGTATAACTGTGTCCTGCCCCGCGTGTGTATAACTGTGTCCTGCCCCGCGTGTGTATAACTGTGTCCTGCCCCGCGTGTGTATAACTGTGTCCTGCCCCGCGTGTGTATAACTGTGTCCTGCCCCGCGTGTGTATAACTGTGTCCTGCCCCGCGTGTGTATAACTGTGTCCTGCCCCGCGTGTGTATAACTGTGTCCTGCCCCGCGTGTATATATAACTGTGTCCTGCCCCGCGTGTATATATAACTGTGTCCTGCCCCCGTGTGTTTATATAACTGTGTCCTGCCCCCGTGTGTTTATATAACTGTGTCCTGCCCCCGCGTGTGTATATAACTGTTTCCTGCCCCCGCGTGTGTATGTAACAGTGTCCTGCCCCCGCGTGTGTATGTAACAGTGTCCTGCCCCGCGTGTGTATGTAACAGTGTCCTGCCCCCGCGTGTATATGTAACAGTGCCCTGCCCCGCGTGTGTATGTAACAGTGTCCTGCCCCCGCGTGTGTATGTAACAGTGTCCTGCCCCTGCGTGTGTATGTAACAGTGTCCTGCCCCCCGCGTGTGTATGTAACAGTGTCCTGCCCCCCGCGTGTGTATGTAACAGTGTCCTGCCCCCGCGTGTGTATGTAACAGTGTCCTGCCCCCGCGTGTGTATGTAACAGTGTCCTGCCCCCGCGTGTGTATGTAAGTGTCCTGCCCCCGCGTGTGTATGTAAGTGTCCTGCCCCCGCGTGTGTATATAACAGTGTCCTGCCCCCACGTGTGTATATAACATTGTCCTGCCCCCGCGTGTGTATGTAACAGTGTCCTGCCCCTGCGTGTGAATGTAACAGTGTCCTGCCCCCGCGTGTGTTGCCCCCGCGTGTGTATGTAACAGTGTCCTGCCCCGCGTGTGTATGTAACAGTGTCCTGCCCCCGCGTGTGTATGTAAGTGTCCTGCCACCGCGTGTGTATGTAAGTGTCCTGCCCCCGCGTGTGTATATAACAGTGTCCTGCCCCCGCGTGTGTATATAACAGTGTCCTGCCCCCGCGTGTGTATATAACATTGTCCTGCCCCCGCGTGTGTATATAACATTGTCCTGCCCCCGCGTGTGTATATAACAGTGTCCTGCCCCCGCGTGTGTATATAACAGTGTCCTGCCCCCGCGTGTGTATATAAGTGTCCTGCCCCTGCGTGTGTATATATCAGTGTCCTGCCCCCGCGTGTCCTGCCCCCGCGTGTGTATATATCAGTGTCCTGCCCCCGCGTGTTTATAAATCCGTGTCCTGCCCCCGTGTGTTTATATAACTGTGTCCTGCCCCCGTGTGTTTATATAACTGTGTCCTGCCCCCGCGTGTGTATATAACTGTGTCCTGCCCCCGCGTGCGTGTGTATATAACTGTGTCCTGCCCCCGCGTGCGTGTGTATATAACTGTGTCCTGCCCCCGCGTGCGTGTGTATATAACTGTGTCCTGCCCCCGCGTGTGTATAAAACTGTGTCCTGCCCCCGCATGCGTGTGTATATAACTGTGTCCTGCCCCCGCGTGCGTGTGTATATAACTGTGTCCTGCCCCCGCGTGCGTGTGTATATAACTGTGTCCTGCCCCCGCGTGCGTGTATATATAACTGTGTCCTGCCCCGCGTGTGTATAACTGTGTCCTGCCCCGCGTTTGTATATAACTGTGTCCTGCCCCCCCTGTGTATAACTGTGTCCTGCCCCCGCTTGTGTATATAACTGTGTCCTGCCCCCGCTTGTGTATATAACTGTGTCCTGCCCCCGCGTGTGTATATAACTGTGTCCTGCCCCCGCGTGTGTATATAACTGTGTCCTGCACCCGCGTGTGTATATAACTGTGTCCTGCCCCCGGGTGTGTATATAACTGTTTCCTGCCCGCGTGTATATGACTGTATCCTGCCCCTGTGTATATAACTGTGTCCTGCCCCCTTGTGTGTATAACTTAGTCCTGCCCCCCGTGTGTATAACTGTGTCCTGCCCCGCGTGTATATATAACTGTGTCCTGCCCCGCGTGTGTGTACCTGTGTCCTGCCCCGCGTGTGTATAACTGTGTCCTGCCCCCCGTGTGTATAACTGTGTCCTGCCCCACGTGTATATATAACTGCGTCCTGCCCCGCGTGTGTATAACTGTGTCCTGCCCCGCGTGTGTATAACTGTGTCCTGCCCCTCGTGTGTATAACTGTGTCCTGTCCCGCGTGTGTATAACTGTGTCCTGCCCAGCGGGTATATATAACTGTGTCCTGCCCCGCGGGTATATATAACTGTGTCCTGCCCCCGCGTGTGTATGTAAGTGTCCTGCCCCCGCGTGTGTGTATAACAGTGTCCTGCCCCCGCGTGTGTATATAACAGTGTCCTGCCCCCGCGTGTGTATATAACATTGTCCTGCCCCCGTGTGTGTATATAACATTGTCCTGCCCCCGTGTGTGTATATAACAGTGTCCTGCCCCCGTGTGTGTATATAACAGTGTCCTGCTCCCGCGTGTGTATATAACAGTGTCCTGCCCCCGCGTGTGTATATAACAGTGTCCTGCCCCTGCGTGTGTATATATCAGTGTCCTGCCCCCGCGTGTCCTGCCCCCGCGTGTGTATATATCAGTGTCCTGCCCCCGCGTGTGTATATAACATTGTCCTGCCCCCGCGTGTGTATATAACATTGTCCTGCCCCCGCGTGTGTATATAACATTGTCCTGCCCCCGCGTGTGTATGTAACAGTGTCCTGCCCCCGCGTGTGTATGTAACAGTGTCCTGCCCCCGCGTGTGTATGTAACAGTGTCCTGCCCCGCGTGTGTATGTAAGTGTCCTGCCCCGCGTGTGTATGTAACAGTGTCCTGCCCCCGCGTGTGTATGTAACAGTGCCCTGCCCCCGCGTGTGTATGTAACAGTGTCCTGCCCCCGCGTGTGTATATAACAGTGTCCTGCCCCCGCGTGTGTATATAACAGTGTCCTGCCCCCGCGTGTGTATATAACAGTGTCCTGCCCCCGCGTGTGTATATAACATTGTCCTGCCCCCGTGTGTGTATATAACATTGTCCTGCCCCCGTGTGTGTATATAACAGTGTCCTGCCCCCGCGTGTGTATATAACAGTGTCCTGCCCCCGCGTGTGTATATAACAGTGTCCTGCCCCCGCGTGTGTATATAACAGTGTCCTGCCCCCGCGTGTGTATATAACAGTGTCCTGCCCCCGCGTGTGTATATAACAGTGTCCTGCCCCCGCGTGTGTATATATCAGTGTCCTGCCCCCGCGTGTGTATATATCAGTGTCCTGCCCCCGCGTGTTTATATATCCGTGTCCTGCTCCCGTGTGTTTATATAACTGTGTCCTGCCCCCGCGTGTGTATATAACTGTGTCCTGCCCCCGCGTGTGTATATAACTGTGTCCTGCCCCCACGTGTGTATAACTGTGTCCTGCCCCCGGGTGCGTGTGTATATTACTGTGTCCTGCCCCCGCGTGCGTGTGTATATAACTGTGTCCTGCCCCCGCGTGCGTGTGTATATAACTGTGTCCTGCCCCCGCGTGCGTGTGTATATAACTGTGTCCTGCCCCCGCGTGCGTGTGTATATAACTGTGTCCTGCCCCCGCGTGCGTGTGTATATAACTGTGTCCTGCCCTAGCGTGCGTGTGTATATAAATGTGTCCTGCCCCCGCGTGTGTATATAACTGTGTCCTGCCCCCGCGTGCGTGTGTATATAACTGTGTCCTGCCCCCGCGTGCGTGTGTATATAACTGTGTCCTGCCCCCGCGTGCGTGTGTATATAACTGTGTCCTGCCCTAGCGTGCGTGTGTATATAAATGTGTCCTGCCCCCGCGTGTGTATATAACTGTGTCCTGCCCCCGCGTGCGTGTGTATATAACTGTGTCCTGCCCCCGCGTGCGTGTGTATATAACTGTGTCCTGCCCCCGCGTGCGTGTGTATATAACTGTGTCCTGCCCCCGCGTGCGTGTGTATATAACTGTGTCCTGCCCCCGCGTGCGTATGTATATAACTGTGTCCTGCCCCCGCGTGCGTGTGTATATAACTGTATCCTGCTCCCGCGTGCGTGTATATATAACTGTGTCCTGCCCCGCGTGTGTATAACTGTGTCCTGCCCCGCGTGTGTATAACTGTGTCCTGCCCCGCGTGTGTATAACTGTGTCCTGCCCCGCGTGTGTATATAACTGTGTCCTGCCCCGCCTGTGTATAACTGTGTCCTGCCCCCCCCCCTGTGTATATAACTGTGTCCTGCCCCCGCTTGTGTATATAACTGTGTCCTGCCCCCGCGTGTGTATATAACTGTGTCCTGCCCCCGCGTGTGTATATAACTGTGTCCTGCCCCCGCGTGTGTATATAACTGTGTCCTGCCCCCGCGTGTGTATATAACTGTTTCCTGCCCGCGTGTATATGACTGTATCCTGCCCCTGTGTATATAACTGTGTCCTGCCCCCGCATGTGTATATAACTGTGTCCTGCCCGCGTGTATATATAACTGTGTCCTGCCCCACGTGTGTGTACCTGTGTCCTGCCCCGCGTGTGTATAACTGTGTCCTGCCCCCCGTGTGTATAACTGTGTTCTGCCCCACGTGTATATATAACTGTGTCCTGCCCTGCGTGTGTATAACTGTGTCCTGCCCCGCGTGTATATATAACTGTGTCCTGCCCCGCGTGTATATATAACTGTGTCCTGCCCCGCGTGTATATATAACTGTGTCCTGCCCCGAGTGTGTATGTAACAGTGTCCTGCCCCGCGTGTGTATGTAACAGTGTCCTGCCCCCGCTTGTGTATATAACAGTGTCCTGCCCCCGCATGTGTATGTAACAGTGTCCTGCCCCTGCGTGTGTATGTAACAGTGTCCTGCCCCCGCGTGTGTTGCCCCCGCGTGTGTATGTAACAGTGTCCTGCCCCCGCGTGTGTATGTAACAGTGTCCTGCCCCCGCGTGTGTATGTAACAGTGTCCTGCCCCCGCGTGTGTATGTAACAGTGTCCTGCCCCCGCGTGTGTATGTAACAGTGTCCTGCCCCCGCGTGTGTATGTAACAGTGTCCTGCCCCCGCGTGTGTAAGTGTCCTGCCCCCGCGTGTGTATATAACAGTGTCCTGCCCTCGCGTGTGTATATAACAGTGTCCTACCCCCGCGTGTGTATATAACAGTGTCCTGCCCCCGCACGTGTATATAACAGTGTCCTGCCCCCGCGTGTGTATATAACATTGTCCTGCCCCCGCGTGTGTATATAACATTGTCCTGCCCCCGCGTGTGTATATAACAGTGTCCTGCCCCCGCGTGTGTATATAACAGTGTCCTGCCCCCGCGTGTGTATATAACAGTGTCCTGCCCCCGCGTGTGTATATATCAGTGTCCTGCCCCCGCGTGTCCTGCCCCCGCGTGTGTATATATCAGTGTCCTGCCCCCGCGTGTTTATATATCCGTGTCCTGCCCCCGTGTGTTTATTTAACTGTGTCCTGCCCCCGCGTGTGTATATAACTGTGTCCTGCCCCCGCGTGTGTATATAACTGTGTCCTGCCCCCGCGTGTGTATATAACTGTGTCCTGCCCCCGCGTGTGTATATAACTGTGTCCTGCCCCCGCGTGTGTATATAACTGTGTCCTGCCCCCGCGTGTGTATGTAACAGTGTCCTGCCCCCGCGTGTGTATGTAACAGTGTCCTGCCCCCGCGTGTATATGTAACAGTGCCCTGCCCCCGCGTGTGTATATAACAGTGTCCTGCCCCCGCGTGTGCATGTAACAGTGTCCTGCCCCTGCGTGTGTATGTAACAGTGTCCTGCCCCCGCGTGTGTTGCCCCCGCGTGTGTATGTAACAGTGTCCTGCCCCCGCGTGTGTATGTAACAGTGTCCTGCCCCCGCGTGTGTATGTAACAGTGTCCTGCCCCCGCGTGTGTATGTAACAGTGTCCTGCCCCCGCGTGTGTATGTAAGTGTCCTGCCCCCGCGTCTGTATGTAAGTGTCCTGCCCCCGCGTGTGTATGTAAGTGTCCTGCCCCCGCGTGTGTATATAACAGTGTCCTGCCCCCGCGTGTGTATGTAACAGTGTCCTGCCCCCGCGTGTGTATGTAACAGTGTCCTGCCCCCGCGTGTGTATGTAACAGTGTCCTGCCCCCCGCGTGTGTATGTAACAGTGTCCTGCCCCCCGCGTGTGTATGTAACAGTGTCCTGCCCCCGCGTGTGTATGTAACAGTGTCCTGCCCCCGCGTGTGTATGTAACAGTGTCCTGCCCCCGCGTGTGTATGTAAGTGTCCTGCCCCCGCGTGTGTATGTAAGTGTCCTGCCCCCGCGTGTGTATATAACAGTGTCCTGCCCCCGCGTGTGTATGTAACAGTGTCCTGCCCCCGCGTGTGTATGTAACAGTGTCCTGCCCCCGCGTGTGTATGTAACAGTGTCCTGCCCCCGAGTGTGTATGTAACAGTGTCCTGCCCCCGCGTGTGTATGTAACATTGTCCTGCCCCCACGTGTGTATGTAACAGTGTCCTGCCCCCGCGTGTGTATGTAACAGTGTCCTGCCCCCGCGTGTGTATGTAACAGTGTCCTGCCCCCCGCGTGTGTATGTAACAGTGTCCTGCCCCTGCGTGTGTATGTAACAGTGTCCTGCCCCCACGTGTGTATGTAACAGTGTCCTGCCCCCGCGTGTGTATGTAACAGTGTCCTGCCCCCGCGTGTGTATGTAACAGTGTCCTGCCCCGCGTGTGTATAACTGTGTCCTGCCCCGCGTGTGTATAACTGTGTCCTGCCCCGCGTGTGTATAACTGTGTCCTGCCCCGCGTGTGTATAACTGTGTCCTGCCCCGCGTGTGTATAACTGTGTCCTGCCCCGCGTGTGTATAACTGTGTCCTGCCCCGCGTGTGTATAACTGTGTCCTGCCCCGCGTGTGTATAACTGTGTCCTGCCCCGCGTGTGTATAACTGTGTCCTGCCCCGCGTGTGTATAACTGTGTCCTGCCCCGCGTGTGTATAACTGTGTCCTGCCCCGCGTGTATATATAACTGTGTCCTGCCCCGCGTGTATATATAACTGTGTCCTGCCCCCGTGTGTTTATATAACTGTGTCCTGCCCCCGTGTGTTTATATAACTGTGTCCTGCCCCCGCGTGTGTATATAACTGTTTCCTGCCCCCGCGTGTGTATGTAACAGTGTCCTGCCCCCGCGTGTGTATGTAACAGTGTCCTGCCCCGCGTGTGTATGTAACAGTGTCCTGCCCCCGCGTGTATATGTAACAGTGCCCTGCCCCGCGTGTGTATGTAACAGTGTCCTGCCCCCGCGTGTGTATGTAACAGTGTCCTGCCCCTGCGTGTGTATGTAACAGTGTCCTGCCCCCCGCGTGTGTATGTAACAGTGTCCTGCCCCCCGCGTGTGTATGTAACAGTGTCCTGCCCCCGCGTGTGTATGTAACAGTGTCCTGCCCCCGCGTGTGTATGTAACAGTGTCCTGCCCCCGCGTGTGTATGTAAGTGTCCTGCCCCCGCGTGTGTATGTAAGTGTCCTGCCCCCGCGTGTGTATATAACAGTGTCCTGCCCCCACGTGTGTATATAACATTGTCCTGCCCCCGCGTGTGTATGTAACAGTGTCCTGCCCCTGCGTGTGAATGTAACAGTGTCCTGCCCCCGCGTGTGTTGCCCCCGCGTGTGTATGTAACAGTGTCCTGCCCCGCGTGTGTATGTAACAGTGTCCTGCCCCCGCGTGTGTATGTAAGTGTCCTGCCACCGCGTGTGTATGTAAGTGTCCTGCCCCCGCGTGTGTATATAACAGTGTCCTGCCCCCGCGTGTGTATATAACAGTGTCCTGCCCCCGCGTGTGTATATAACATTGTCCTGCCCCCGCGTGTGTATATAACATTGTCCTGCCCCCGCGTGTGTATATAACAGTGTCCTGCCCCCGCGTGTGTATATAACAGTGTCCTGCCCCCGCGTGTGTATATAAGTGTCCTGCCCCTGCGTGTGTATATATCAGTGTCCTGCCCCCGCGTGTCCTGCCCCCGCGTGTGTATATATCAGTGTCCTGCCCCCGCGTGTTTATAAATCCGTGTCCTGCCCCCGTGTGTTTATATAACTGTGTCCTGCCCCCGTGTGTTTATATAACTGTGTCCTGCCCCCGCGTGTGTATATAACTGTGTCCTGCCCCCGCGTGCGTGTGTATATAACTGTGTCCTGCCCCCGCGTGCGTGTGTATATAACTGTGTCCTGCCCCCGCGTGCGTGTGTATATAACTGTGTCCTGCCCCCGCGTGTGTATAAAACTGTGTCCTGCCCCCGCATGCGTGTGTATATAACTGTGTCCTGCCCCCGCGTGCGTGTGTATATAACTGTGTCCTGCCCCCGCGTGCGTGTGTATATAACTGTGTCCTGCCCCCGCGTGCGTGTATATATAACTGTGTCCTGCCCCGCGTGTGTATAACTGTGTCCTGCCCCGCGTTTGTATATAACTGTGTCCTGCCCCCCCTGTGTATAACTGTGTCCTGCCCCCGCTTGTGTATATAACTGTGTCCTGCCCCCGCTTGTGTATATAACTGTGTCCTGCCCCCGCGTGTGTATATAACTGTGTCCTGCCCCCGCGTGTGTATATAACTGTGTCCTGCACCCGCGTGTGTATATAACTGTGTCCTGCCCCCGGGTGTGTATATAACTGTTTCCTGCCCGCGTGTATATGACTGTATCCTGCCCCTGTGTATATAACTGTGTCCTGCCCCCTTGTGTGTATAACTTAGTCCTGCCCCCCGTGTGTATAACTGTGTCCTGCCCCGCGTGTATATATAACTGTGTCCTGCCCCGCGTGTGTGTACCTGTGTCCTGCCCCGCGTGTGTATAACTGTGTCCTGCCCCCCGTGTGTATAACTGTGTCCTGCCCCACGTGTATATATAACTGCGTCCTGCCCCGCGTGTGTATAACTGTGTCCTGCCCCGCGTGTGTATAACTGTGTCCTGCCCCTCGTGTGTATAACTGTGTCCTGTCCCGCGTGTGTATAACTGTGTCCTGCCCAGCGGGTATATATAACTGTGTCCTGCCCCGCGGGTATATATAACTGTGTCCTGCCCCGCGTGTGTATAACTGTGTCCTGCTCCACGTGTGTGTAACTGTGTCCTGCCCCGCGTGTATATATAAATGTGTCCTGCCCCGCGTGTATATATAACTGTGTCCTGCTCCGCGTGTATATATAACTGTGTCCTGGCCCGCGTGTATATATAACTGTGTCCTGCCCCGCGTGTAAATATAACTGTCCTGCCCCGCGTGTATATATAACTGTGTCCTGCCCCGCGTGTGTATGTAACAGTGTCCTGCCCCGCGTGTGTATGTAACAGTGTCCTGCCCCCGCGTGTATATGTAACAGTGCCCTGCCCCCGCGTGTGTATGTAACAGTGCCCTGCCCCCGCGTGTGTATGTAACAGTGCCCTGCCCCCGCGTGTGTATGTAACAGTGTCCTGCCCCCGCGTGTGTATGTAACAGTGTCCTGCCCCCGCGTGTGTATGTAACAGTGTCCTGCCCCCGCGTGTGTATGTAACAGTGTCCTGCCCCCGCGTGTGTATGTAACAGTGTCCTGCCCCCGCTTGTGTATATAACAGTGTCCTGCCCCCGCGTGTGTATGTAACAGTGTCCTGCCCCTGCGTGTGTATGTAACAGTGTCCTGCCCCCGCGTGTGTTGCACCCGCGTGTGTATTTAACAGTGTCCTGCCCCCGCGTGTTTATGTAACAGTGTCCTGCCCCCGCGTGTGTATGTAACTGTGTCCTGCCCCCGCGTGTGTATGTAACAGTGTCCTGCCCCCGCGTGTGTATGTAAGTGTCCTGCCCCCGCGTGTGTATATAACAGTGTCCTGCCCCCGCCTGTGTATATAACAGTGTCCTCCCCCTGCGTGTGTATATATCAGTGTCCTGCCCCCGCGTGTCCTGCCCCCGCGTGTGTATATATCAGTGTCCTGCCCCCGCGTGTTTATATATCCATGTCCTGCCCCCGTGTGTTTATATAACTGTGTCCTGCCCCCGCGTGTTTATATATCCATGTCCTGCCCCCGTGTGTTTATATAACTGTGTCCTGCCCCCGCGTGTGTATATAACTGTGTCCTGCCCCCGTGTGTGTATATAACTGTGTCCTGCCACCGCGTGTGTATGTAACAGTGTCCTGCCCCGCGTGTGTATTTAACAGTGTCCTGCCCCCGCATGTGTATGTAACAGTGTCCTGCCCCCGCGTGTGTTTGTAACAGTGTCCTGCCCCCGCGTGTGTATGTAACAGTGTCCTGCCCCCGCGTGTGTATGTAACAGTGTCCTGCCCCCGCGTGTGTATGTAAGTGTCCTGCCCCCGCGTGTGTATGTAAGTGTCCTGCCCCCGCGTGTGTATGTAAGTGTCCTGCCCCCGCGTGTGTATATAACAGTGTCCTGCCCTCGCGTGTGTATATAACAGTGTCCTGCCCCCGCGTGTGTATATAACAGTGTCCTGCCCCCGCATGTGTATATAACAGTGTCCTCCCCCTGCGTGTGTATATATCAGTGTCCTGCCCCCGCGTGTGTATATATCAGTGTCCTGCCCCCGCGTGTTTATATATCCATGTCCTGCCCCCGTGTGTTTATATAACTGTGTCCTGCCCCCGCGTGTGTATATAACTGTGTCCTGTCCCCGCGTGTGTATGTAACAGTGTCCTGCCACCGCGTGTGTATGTAACAGTGTCCTGCCCCGCGTGTGTATGTAACAGTGTCCTGCCCCCGCGTGTGTATGTAACAGTGTCCTGCCCCCGCGTGTATATGTAACAGTGTCCTGCCCCCGCGTGTGTATATAACAGTGTCCTGCCCCCGCGTGTGTATGTAACAGTGTCCTGCCCCCGCGTGTGTATGTAACAGTGTCCTGCCCCTGCGTGTGTATGTAACAGTGTCCTGCCCCCGCGTGTTGCCCCCGCGTGTGTATGTAACAGTGTCCTGCCCCTGCGTGTGTATGTAACAGTATCCTGCCCCCGCGTGTGTTGCCCCCGCGTGTGTATGTAACAGTGTCCTGCCCCCACGTGTGTATGTAACAGTGTCCTGCCCCCGCGTGTGTATGTAAGTGTCCTGCCCCCGCGTGTGTATATAACAGTGTCCTGCCCCCGCGTGTGTATGTAACAGTCCTGCCCCCGCGTGTGTATGTAAGTGTCCTGCCCCCGCGTGTGTATATTTCCGTGTCCTGCCCCCGTGTGTTTATATAACTGTGTCCTGCCCCCGCGTGTGTATATAACTGTGTCCTGCCCCCGCGTGTGTATATAACTGTGTCCTGCCCCCGCGTGTGTATGTAACAGTGTCCTGCCCCCGCGTGTGTATGTAACAGTGTCCTGCCCCCGCGTGTATATGTAACAGTGTGTTATGCACACCAGTGCCTGCAGGAAAGTACTGGTGTCAGGACTGTTATGCACTCCAGTGCCTGCAGGAATGTACTGGTGTTTGAACTGTTATGCAAAACAAATGGACTCACAGACAGACTGGGGAATATGACATAACGTACACAGAAGGTGATAGGGTAACAAAATACACACAAAGTGAACAGAGAAGCCCAGAGGCTAAGGAACTGGGTATCTCCCTTGTATTAGAACTGCTCAGATGGGAAAAGCAAGATGTTGTGTTTTAATACGTAGAGAACCCGAAATGCTGTTGCTAAGGGCAACAGCAAAACCCTAAAGGGTTATCAACGGGTGTGGCAGTAAACTCCTTGGTCAGAGATGGAATGATAGACACAAGGAGAGTCTCCACAATCCTAATTCTCACTTGCAGTGCACAGGTTCAGCTTACTGCCACTAAACTGACCCCTGACACCTAGCACAGTGAGACAGGATTAGACAGGCAAGTCTTAGAATACAGCCGCAAACTTGCTAAGTTCACAGAGTAGTAACAGAACCCCAGCAAGCTAAACGACTGACTCCAGTCTTACTGCTAGGTCTGGATTGGCAGAGTGTAATACCAAATCCCCAGGCCTATTTGCAGTAAGCAACAAACAAATACAAAGCTACACAGTACTGGCTAACTTTCAGAAACTGACTAACCAACAAAGATTCAGCAGCATCTGCTTACCCCGAAAAGAGGCCCCACAAAGCAGGTGCTGTCCACGCCCCACTCAGACCCCACAGACTGTGAGCACAAAAACCAGCACCGGATCCCCTGCCATGCACAGAGCCCACAACCACTGCACAGCAAAAGACCCGAACCGGAGTATCAGCTGCGCTCAGGTTACTCCGCTAGCACTTGTCTCCCGGTTGCCATGACAACGTGGCAGCACAGGGCAGGAGACCCTAACAGTACCCCCCATCTGACGAGGGGTCAAAGAACCCCTACCACCGGGTTTATCGGGGAACTGCGAGAAGAAAGAGCGTATCAGTCTGGGGGCATGAAGATCACAACTGCGCACCCACGACCGCTCCTCCGGGCCATACCCCTTCCAGTGCACCAAAAATGACAGCCGACCCCGAACCACCTTGGAGTCAAGAATCCTTTCAACAACAAACTCCCTCTGGCCACGTATCAGAAGAGGGGAAGGTCTTCCACTGGAAGAAGGATTACTAATCGCCCGTTTTAAAAGGGAACAATTAAATGTTTTATTGATACCCAAAGAACGGGGCAGATCTAACTGAAATGCCACCGGATTGATAACCCTGGTGATCTTATAAGGGCCGATGAACCGGGGGCCTAACTTATGAGATGGCTGTCTCAACTTCAAATTCTTGGTAGACAACCAGACGAAGTCTCCTAATTTGAAGCTGCAGGGTCTTTTCCGCTTATCAAAAACCCTTTTGGTCACTAATGACACAGACACAAGGGCTTTCTTCGCTTTCCGCCAAATACCTCTAAGGACCGAAACCACAGAGGAACCACCAGGCGTGGAGTCCAGGGGGTCAAAAGAATTGGCCTTAGGATGATGCCCATACACACAAAGGAAGGGAGAGATCCCTGTAGCAGAGTGAGCCGCGTTATAGGCAAACTCCGCCATTGACAGATGAGCAACCCAGTCAGTCTGACACTTGGAGACATAACACCTGAGGAACTGCTCCAAGGACTGGTTCACCCTTTCAGTCTGCCCATTAGACTGCGGATGGTAGTCTGACGACAAGCTGATAGAAATCTGGAGATCGGAACAAAATGCCCTCCAGAATTTGGCCACAAACTGGGATCCGCGGTCAGAGACCACATCAAGTGGCAACCCGTGGAGACACACAACATGCAGCATAAATAATTCAGACAGGCGTCTGGCCGATGGCAGCCCAACCAGTGGAACGAAGTGCGCCATCTTCGAAAACCTGTCAACGACAACCCAGATGGCTGTCATCCCCGAGGATTTGGGCAAGTCCACCACAAAATCCATTGAAATGTGGGTGCATGGCTTAGATAGGATAGAGAGTGGATGTAATGGGCCAACAGGAACCCCTCTAGGAGTCTTATTTCGGGCACAGATGTCACATGCTCGAACCCACTGATCCACATCCTTAGCCACCGAGGGCCACCACACCACCCTAGATAGCAACTCCCGAGTTCTGGCAATACCCGGGTGACCTGCAGACTTCTTGGCATGGAATTCCAGGAACACTCGCTGTCTTAACCTAGGAGGCACAAACAAAAGACCTACCGGAAGGTCTGGAGGAGCCTGCTCCTGTGCTCTAAGGACTAATGATAAGAGGTCCTGGGTAATGCCCACTTTAATACATGATGGGGAAACAATGGGCAACGGCTCCTCGGTGGTCTCCTGGATTGGAGCAAAACTCAGCGAGAGCGCATCAGCCTTGATGTTTTTTGACCCAGGGCGATATGTTATCAAAAAATGAAAGCGAGCAAAAAACAAAGCCCATCGTGCCTGCCTGGCATTGAGACGCTTCGCTGACTCTAAATATGCCAGATTCTTATGGTCAGTGAGAATTGAGACCACAAACTTAGCCCCCTCAAGCCAGTGTCTCCACTCCTCGAGTGCATCCTTAATAGCCAACAATTCCCGGTTACCCACGTCATAATTCATCTCGGCAGGCGAAAATTTACGGGAAAAGTAAGCACAGGGATGAAGGCGATTATCAGACACTCCCATCTGAGAAAGCACTGCCCCAATACCCATCTCAGAGGCATCCACCTCCACCACAAAAGGACGCTCTGGATCTGGGTGTCGCTGCACCTTGGCCGAAACAAATGCCCTTTTGAGACGGGCAAAAGCCGCTTTAGCCTCACAAGACCAGTGAGCAACATCCGCCCCTTTCTTAGTGAGTGCCACCAAGGGCGCCACTATAGACGAAAATCCAGCGATAAATCGTCTATAAAAATTCGCAAAGCCCAGGAAACGCTGAAGCGCCTTCAAACTAGTGGGCTGCACCCAATCCAGGACTGCCTGTACCTTGGAACCCTCCATTTGGAAACCTTCTGGGGAGATAATATATCCTAGAAATGCGCTTTGCTGAACTTCAAATTCGCACTTCTCCAGCTTCGCCCCAAGCCGGTGGTCTCTGAGTTTCTGGAGGACTAAGCGTACATGCTTCCGATGTTCCTCTAGGGAATGGGAGAAGATTAGGATGTCATCTAAGTATACAACTAAGAATCTATCCAAATATTCCCTGAGCACATCATTCATGAAATCCTGGAAGACTGCCGGAGCATTACAGAGCCCAAAAGGCATCACCAAATATTCATAATGCCCTGAGTGGGTATTAAAGGCAGTCTTCCATTCATCCCCCTCTCTTATTCGGATTAGATTGTACGCACCGCGTAGGTCAATCTTAGAAAAAATGGTGGCAGTACGAAGCTGGTCAAACAAGACCGAAATGAGAGGCAGTGGGTATGAGTTTTTAATCGTGATACGGTTCAATTTCCTGAAGTCGATGCAGGGTCGCAACGATCCGTCCTTTTTACCCACGAAAAAGAACCCCGACCCAACTGGAGACTGTGAAGGTCTGATAAATCCCTTAGCCAAGTTCTCCTGAATGTACTCTGCCATAGCCTGAGTCTCAGGACATGACAGGGAGTACAACCTGCTCTTGGGAAGCTTAGCATTTGACAACAAATCAATGGCACAGTCATAGGGGCGATGGGGAGGTAGTACCTCTGCAACTTTTTTGGAGAACACGTCCGCAAAATCTGCATAACACCCTGGCAATCCTGGCAAACTTAGCTGCGAGAGCCTGACTGGAAGGCTCAAGCAACTCCTGAAACAATCAGTACCCCAACTAAGAATCTCCCCAGAGACCCAGTCAAATTGAGGATTGTGGGCCCTTAACCAGGGTAACCCCAACACCAATGGGGCAAAAGTACAGACAGTCACATAAAAGGACAATTTTTCAGAGTGTGTGGCTCCAATAAACAAAGAAATCTGGCTAGTGCAAGAGGTAATTTTACCTTGGGATAATGGTTCCCCGTTTAACCCACAAATCTCAATTTCCGATGCCAAGGGTACTAAGGGAACAGAGTGTTTCAGGGCGAATTGGCGGTCCATAAAAACCCCGTCGGCCCCACTGTCCACAAAGGCCTCAGTCTTGACAGTTTGACCGAGGATCTTCAAGGTCACCGGAATGATAAAAGTCTTCTTGGGAAATTCTGACTTCTGGCCTGAGAGGATATTTCCCATCACCCTCGGGCCCTGAAGTTTTCCGGCTTTTCTGGGCATGATACTACCACATGACCTTTATTCCCACAGTACAAACACAACCCCTGCTGTCTCCTCCGCGTCTTCTCACGCGAGGAGAGGCAGGTAGCCCCAATCTGCATAGGCTCCTCGGAAAATTCCTCAGAGTCTGAGGTTCCCTTGGGAAGGAAGGAAATCTCAGTCTCCCTTTCAAGCCTACGCTCTCTCAGCCGTCTATCCACCCGGATGGATAACTGCATGAGCTGATCCAAGCTATCAGGCAAGGGATATTGTACCAGTTGGTCCTTTATCTGGTTAGAAAGACCTCTTCGGTACTGGTGTCTCAGGGCTGGGTCATTCCACTGGGTATCATGGGCCAACCTCCGAAACTCCGTACAGTAAACCTCAACTGGCCTTCGCCCTTGCTTAAGGATCGAAATCTGAGCCTCGGCTGAGGCCGTCTTGTCAGGGTCATCATACAACATGCCCAGTGCCGTAAAAAAAGCATCAACACTTTTAAGCGACGGACAGTCAGACTGCAACCCATATGCCCAGACCTGTGGGTCTCCTTGTAGCAAGGAAATCACTATGCCCACCCGCTGAATCTCCGACCCAGAAGACTGAGGCCTAAGCCGGAAGTATAGCTTGCAGCTCTCCTTGAAACAAAAGAACTGCGAGCGATCTCCAGAAAAACGATCCGGGAGATTTACTTTCGGCTCCTTAACCCCTGCAGGTGCTGCTGCTGCGGGAGCTCCGCCAGCAGCCTGGGAGGTGTGCATTTTAATGGACAAATCATTAAATTGTCGAGTCAGGACCTGCACCTGATCGACCACCTGTTGCAACGTATTTTGAGGGGTATGCTCCATATTCCCACAAAATTTCAACAGGAGTATTAGGCTGCTGAATATGTTATGCACACCAGTGCCTGCAGGAAAGTACTGGTGTCAGGACTGTTATGCACTCCAGTGCCTGCAGGAATGTACTGGTGTTTGAACTGTTATGCAAAACAAATGGACTCACAGACAGACTGGGGATATTGACATAACGTACACAGAAGGTGATAGGGTAACAAAATACACACAAAGTGAACAGAGAAGCCCAGAGGCTAAGGAACTGGGTATCTCCCTTGTATTAGAACTGCTCAGATGGGAAAAGCAAGATGTTGTGTTTTAATACGTAGAGAACCCGAAATGCTGTTGCTAAGGGCAACAGCAAAACCCTAAAGGGTTACCAACGGGTGTGGCAGTAAACTCCTTGGTCAGAGATGGAATGATAGACACAAGGAGAGTCTCCACAATCCTAATTCTCACTTGCAGTGCACAGGTTCAGCTTACTGCCACTAAACTGACCCCTGACACCTAGCACAGTGAGACAGGATTAGACAGGCAAGTCTTAGAATACAGCTGCAAACTTGCTAAGTTCACAGAGTAGTAACAGAACCCCAGCAAGCTAAACGACTGACTCCAGTCTTACTGCTAGGTCTGGATTGGCAGAGTGTAATACCAAATCCCCAGGCCTATTTGCAGTAAGCAACAAACAAATACAAAGCTACACAGTACTGGCTAACTTTCAGAAACTGACTAACCAACAAAGATTCAGCAGCATCTGCTTACCCCGAAAAGAGGCCCCACAAAGCAGGTGCTGTCCACGCCCCACTCAGACCCCACAGACTGTGAGCACAAAAACCAGCACCGGATCCCCTGCCATGCACAGAGCCCACAACCACTGCACAGCAAAAGACCTGAACCGGAGTATCAGCTGCGCTCAGGTTACTCCGCTAGCACTTGTCTCCCGGTTGCCATGACGACGTGGCAGCACAGGGCAGGAGACCCTAACACAGTGTCCTGCCCCCGCGTGTGTATGTAACCGTGTCCTGCCCCCGCGTGTGTATGTAACCGTGTCCTGCCCCCGCGTGTGTATGTAACAGTGTCCTGCCCCCGCGTGTGTATGTAACAGTGTCCTGCCCCCGCGTGTGTATATAACAGTGTCCTGCCCCCGCATGTGTATATAACAGTGTCCTGCCCCCGCATGTGTATGTAACAGTGTCCTGCCCCTGCGTGTGTATGTAACAGTGTCCTGCCCCCGCGTGTGTTGCCCCCGCGTGTGTATGTAACAGTGTCCTGCCCCCGCGTGTGTATGTAACAGTGTCCTGCCCCCGCGTGTGTATGTAACAGTGTCCTGCCCCCGCGTGTGTATGTAACAGTGTCCTGCCCCCGCGTGTGTATGTAACAGTGTCCTGCCCCCGCGTGTGTATGTAACAGTGTCCTGCCCCCGCGTGTGTATGTAACAGTGTCCTGCCCCCGCGTGTGTATGTAACAGTGTCCTGCCCCCGCGTGTGTATGTAACAGTGTCCTGCCCCCGCGTGTGTATGTAACAGTGTCCTGCCCCCGCGTGTGTATGTAACAGTGTCCTGCCCCCGCGTGTGTATATAACAGTGTCCTGCCCCCGCGTGTGTATATAACAGTGTCCTGCCCCCGCATGTGTATATAACAGTGTCCTGCCCCCGCGTGTGTATATAACATTGTCCTGCCCCTGCGTGTGTATATAACATTGTCCTGCCCCCGTGTGTGTATATATCAGTGTCCTGCCCCCGCGTGTCCTGCCCCCGCGTGTGTATATAACAGTGTCCTGCCCCCGCGTGTGTATATAACAGTGTCCTGCCCCCGCGTGTGTATATAACATTGTCCTGCCCCCGCGTGTGTATATAACATTGTCCTGCCCCCGTGTGTGTATATATCAGTGTCCTGCCCCCGCGTGTGTATATATCAGTGTCCTGCCCCCGCGTGTTTATATATCCGTGTCCTGCCCCCGTGTGTTTATATAACTGTGTCCTGCCCCCGCGTGTGTATATAACTGTGTCCTGCCCCCGCGTGTGTATATAACTGTGTCCTGCCCCCGCGTGCGTGTGTATATAACTGTGTCCTGCCCCCGCGTGCGTGTGTATATAACTGTGTCCTGCCCCCGCTTGCGTGTGTATATAACTGTGTCCTGCCCCCGCGTGCGTGTGTATATAACTGTGTCCTGCCCCCGCGTGCGTGTGTATATAACTGTGTCCTGCCCCCGCGTGCGTGTGTATATAACTGTGTCCTGCCCCCGCGTGCGTGTGTATATAACTGTGTCCTGCCCCCGCGTGCGTGTGTATATAACTGTGTCCTGCCCCCGCGCGCGTGTGTATATAACTGTGTCCTGCCCCCGCGCGCGTGTGTATATAACTGTGTCCTGCCCCCGCACGCGTGTGTATATAACTGTGTCCTGCCCCCGCGCGCGTGTGCACAACTGTGTCCTGCCCCCACGCACGTGTGCACAACTGTGTCCTGCCCCCGCGCGCACAAGTGTGTCCTTAGATGGTGCCGGCCTATCTGTATATGAATAGCAGTCTCACTACGGGTTTCGCAGATACCGTAGATGGTGCCGGCCTATCTGTATATGAATAGCAGTCTCACTACGGGTTCCGCAGCAGCGAGACTAAGGGGTGTGTGCACAGCGTTCGTCCCTATATTACACCTAGGGCTGCTCCAAATCCCATTAACATTCCTTGGGCATGTACGGAGTGCTGGGGTGGAATTTCACTTACGACTCATGCGAATTGGATGTCCAGCCGTTACTCCCCCCATATCTTCTGCCTCCTCCTTACTGAGCAACGCTGGCCGCCTCCTGTATCACATCCCCCGTTTCGTTGTACTGCGTAGGACCACCCACCTGATGGGCACGTCTTTCACTGTCCACCACCGCTGCTTATGTATAATGGGACACCCAGTGACCCTAGAGGAGCCGTCACTTTCTGTCGCTAACCAGCGGTACGCTGGTACACTCGGTCGGTGCAGCACGACCAAATCTCCTGTCTCCATGGTCAGGTCACTCCCCGTTTCTTCTGCTGAGCTGCCCCTGCTCGTAGTCAGGCCGCCGTCACACCACCAGTTCAGGCCAGGCTCAGGGACTCAGGACCTCACCCGCTACCACCCGTTCTCCGCTCTCTGCACCACACAGCCTCTAAACTCCGTTTACCGGTCAGTCCTTTTTCCAGTTAATGGTCTCTCTCCTCGGACGCTGTATCTTCCTCCACCAGCACGCGAACACCACTTTGTCCTGGCGCGGGGGCTTCTAGAAGAATTTTCTCCAGTCCCCTCGTGCCCATCTAGTCCCACTGTCCCGCTGATCCCATAGTACAGGGTGCATTGAAATAGGATCACCCTCAAGGGCATATAACTACCATATAAATTTCATTTATTTACACTCATACAAATCATAGCATCATACTAGGGAGCTACACTTATAGCTATAGTAATAATACAGGGACATGACTGGGGAGGTGAGGGGATCTGGGAGTGTCACAGTGACATCACTTATATCTATAGTAATAATACGGGGACATGACTGGGGCGGTGAGGGGATCTGGGAGCGTCACAGTAACATCACTTATATCTATAGTAATACAGGGACATGCCTGGGGAGGTGGGATGCGGGAGCATCACAGTGACATCACTTATATCTATAGTGATAATACAGGTACATGACTGGGGAGGTGAGGGGATCTGGGAGTGTCACTGTGACATCACTTATATCTATAGTGATAATACAGGGACATGACTGGGGAGGTGAGGGGATCTGGCAGTATTTATAGTGATATTGATGCCTTCCCCATTTTGCAGGATTGCACAGTAGTGAAGAAGACATTCAATGAGTGTGAGACACCCAGCAGCCGTCCCTGTTTGTCAGAAGGACTAAGCAGAACCCAGAGCCCCATTACGGTGCCTCCACCTCACTCACTGATACATGAGAGACACAGTGACCAGAAGATCCTGGAACTCACCAACAAGATCATTCAGCTGCTGACTGGAGAGGTGACTGCCGGGAATGGGGCATTACACAGTAACGCCAGGGCACGTGTCTGGGTGATGACTGGAGAGGTGACTGCTGGGTATGGAACATTATACAGTAACACCAGGGGGGGTGTCTGGGTGATGACTGGAAAGGTAACTGCTGGTAATGGGGCATTATACAGTAACACCAGGGGACGTGTCTGGGCGTTGACTGGAGAGGTGACTGCTGGGAATGGAACATTATACAGTAACACCAAGGGACATGTCTGGTTGATGACTGGAGAGGTGACTTCTTGGAATTGGATATTATACAGTAACACCAGGGGACATGTCTGGGCGTTGACTGGAGACGTGACTGCTGGGAATGGGACATTATACAGTAACATCGGGGAATGTGTCTGGGTGATAACTGGAGAGGTGCCTGTTGGGAATTGCACATTATACAGAAACACCAAGGGATGTGTCTGGGTGATGACTGGAGAGGTGACTGCTGGGAATGGGGCATTATACAGTAACACCAGGGGATGTGTCTGGGTGATGATTGGAGAGGTGACTGCTGGGAATGGGACATTATACAGTAACACCAGGGGATGTGTCCGGGTGATGACTGGAGAGGTGACTGCTGGGAATGGGGCATTATACAGTAACACCAGGGGATGTGTCCGGGTGATGACTGGAGAGGTGGCTGCTGGGAATGGGGCATTATACAGTAACACAGGGGATGTGTCTGGGTGATAACTGGAGAGGTGACTGCTGGGAATGGGACATTATACAGTAACACGGGGGGACGTGTCTGGTTGATGATTGGAGAGGTGACTGCTGGGAATGGGACATTATACAGTAACACCGGGGGACGTGTCTGGTTGATGATTGGAGAGGTGACTGCTGGGAATGGGACATTATACAGTAACACCAGGGGATGTGTCTGGGTGATGACTGGAGAGGGGACTGCTGGGAATAGGACATTATACAGTAACACCAGGGGATGTGTCTGGGTGATGACTGGAGAGGTGACTGCCGGGAATGGGACATTATACAGTAACACCAGGGGATGTGTATGGGTGATGGCTGGAGAGGTGACTGCTGGGAATGGGGCATTATACAGTAACACCAGGGGATGTGTCTGGGTGATGACTGGAGAGGTGACTGCTGGGAATGGGACATTATACAGTAACACCAGGGGATGTGTCCGGGTGATGACTGGAGAGGTGACTGCTGGGAATGGGACATTATACAGTAACACCAGGGGACGTGTCTGGTTGATGACTGGAGAGGTGACTGCTGGGAATGAGACATTATACAGTAACACCGGGGGACGTGTCTGGGTGATGACTGTATCACTGTGTGTGTCAGGTGTCTATAAGGTGTCAGGTTGTCACTGTCTATGTCTCCATGCAGGAGGGGGAGTATATAGAGGAACGCAGAGGTCAGTACAAGGACGTGATGATGAAGAATCACTGGCCCCTCACATCACTGGGTAAGAGGAGACTGTCATGTATTGTACAGGGGAGAGCAGGTATGGGGGCCCCTATATACACACATCACCTGATAATTACATATATACACTGTACTCAGTCACTGTGTGTCTCCTACAGATGGGCCCAGTAACAGAGATACCCCAGAGAGATGTCCCCGTCCTCTGTATTCCCAGGATTGTACAGAGGAGAATCACAGGATCCCACAGGAGGATCAGGTAGGTGGGATTTAGGGTCTCACCCATACACCAAAGTGACTGTAACTACATGATCTGTAGAGGAGCTGTGTCTTATACACTGATATTATATTGTTTCACCTCAGTTTAATCTGACTGTATGCAAATGTCATTAGAGTGTTTGTTTGTTTGTTTGTTTTTTAGGCACAACGTCTGTCTGATATTAAAACAGAAGGTACAGAGGTAGAAGAAGAGACGTATGTGACTGATATAAAGGCAGAAGATATAGAGGGAGAAGAAGAGACGTATGTGACTGATATAAAGGCAGAAGATATAGAGGGAGAAGAAGAGACGTATGTGACTGATAAAAAGGCAGAAGATATAGAGGAAGAAGAAGAGACGTATGTGACTGATATAAAGGCAGAAGATATAGAGGAGGAAGAAGAGACGTATGTGTCTGATATAAAGGCAGAAGATATAGAGGGAGAAGAAGAGACGTATGTGACTGATATAAAGGCAGAAGATATAGAGGGAGAAGAAGAGACGTATGTGACTGATATAAAGGCAGAAGATATAGCGGGAGAAGAAGAGACGTATGTGACTGATATAAAGGCAGAAGATATAGAGGGAGAAGAAGAGGCGTATGTGACTGATATAAAGGCAGAAGATACAGAGGGAGAAGAAGAGACGTATGTGACTGATATAAAGGTAGAAGATACAGAGGGAGAAGAAGAGACATATGAGACTGATATAAAGGCAGAAGATATAGAGGGAGAAGAAGAGACGTATGTGACTGATATGAAGGCAGAAGATATAGAGGGAGAAGAAGAGACGTATGTGACTGATATAAAGGCAGAAGATATAGAGGGAGAAGAAGAGACATATGTGAATGATATAAAGGCAGAAGATATAGAGGGAGAAGAAGAGACGTATGTGACTGATATAAAGGCAGAAGATATAGAGGGAGAAGAAGAGACGTATGTGACTGATATAAAGACAGAAGATACAGAGGTAGAAGAAGAGACGTATGTGACTGTTATAAAGGCAGAAGATATAGAGGGAAAAGAAGAGACGTATGTGACTGATATAAAGGCAGAAGATATAGAGGGAGAAGAAGAGATGTATGTGACTGATATTAAGGCAGAAGATCTAGAGGAAGAAGAAGAGACGTATGTGACTGATACAAAGGCAGAAGATACAGAGGGAGAAGAAGAGACGTATGTGACTGATATAAAGACAGAAGATATAGAGGGAGAAGAAGAGACGTATGTGACTGATATAAAGACAGAAGATATAGAGGGAGAAGAAGAGACGTATGTGAGGGGTGATCAGCAGTGTAAGGAGGAGGAGATCCCTACAGATATCAGCACAGGTGAGTAATAAACACTTTTCTCTGACGTCCTAAGTGGATGCTGGGACTCCGTAAGGACCAAGGGAATAGCGGCTCCGCAGGAGACACGGCACAAAAAGTAAAAGCTTTAAGACTAGCTGGTGTGCACTGGCTCCTCCCCCTATGACCCTCCTCCAAGCCTCAGTTAGAATTTTGTGCCCGGCCGAGAAGGGTGCAATCTAGGTGGCTCTCCTGAGCTGCTTAGAGTAAAAGTTTAGACTTAGGTTTTTTTATTTTCAGTGAGTCCTGCTGGCAACAGGCTCACTGCATCGAGGGACTAAGGGGAGAAGAAGCGAACTCACCTGCGTGCAGAGTGGATTGGGCTTCTTAGGCTACTGGACATTAGCTCCAGAGGGATCGATCACAGGCCCAGCCATGGATGGGTCCCGGAGCCGCGCCGCCGGCCCCCTTACAGAGCCAGAAATCAGCGGCAGAAGAAGTCCTATCTTCAGCAAAGGTAGCGCACAGCACTGCAGCTGTGCGTCATTGCTCTCAGCACACTTCACACTCCGGTCACTGAGGGTGCAGGGCGCTGGGGGGGGGGCGCCCTGAGACGCAATATAAACACTTTTTTTGGCAAAATATACATCACATATAGCTCCTGGGCTATATGGATGTATTTAACTCCTGCCAGTTTTTCTGTAAAAAGCGGGAGAAAAGGCCGCCGAGAAGGGGGCGGAGCCTATCTCCTCAGCACACAAGCTCCATTTTCCCTCACAGCTCCGCTGGAAGGACGTCTCCCTGACTCTTCCCTGCAGTCCTGCACTACAGAAACAGGGTAAAAAAGAGAGGGGGGTGCACTAATTTGGCATATATAAACTACATAGCAGCTATAAGGGAGAAACACTTATATAAGGTTGTCCCTATACATATTATAGCGCTCTGGTGAGTGCTGGCAAACTCTCCCTCTGTCTCCCCAAAGGGCTAGTGGGGTCCTGTCCTCTATCAGAGCATTCCCTGTGTGTGTGCTGTGTGTCGGTACGTGTGTGTCGACATGTATGAGGAGGAAAATGGTGTGGAGGCGGAGCAATTGCCGGTAATAGTGATGTCACCCCTTAGGGAGTCGACACCTGACTGGATGGTCTTATTTAAGGAATTACGTGATAGCGTCAGCACTTTGCAAAAGACTGTTGACGACATGAGACAGCCGGCAAATCAATTAGTGCCTGTTCAGGCGTCTCAAACACCGTCAGGGGCTCTAAAGCGCCCGTTACCTCAGTCGGTCAACACAGACACGGACACTGACTCCAGTGTCGACGGTGAAGAAACAAACGTATTTTCCAGTAGGGCCACACGTTACATGATCACGGCAATGAAGGAGGTTTTGAGTATTTCTGATACTACAAGTACCACAAAAAGGGGTATTATGTGGGGTGTGAAAAAACTACCTGTAGTTTTTCCGGAATCAGATGAATTAAATGAGGTGTGTGATGAAGCGTGGGTTTCCCCCGATAAAAAACTGCTAATTTCTAAAAAATGATTGGCATTATACCCTTTCCCGCCAGAGGTTAGGGCGCGCTGGGAAACGCCCCCTAGGGTAGATAAAGCGCTCACACGCTTATCAAAACAAGTGGCGTTACCGTCTCCTGATACGGCCGCCCTCAAGGAACCAGCTGATAGAAAGCTGGAAAATATCCTGAAAAGTATATACACACATACTGGTGTTATACTGCGACCAGCAATCGCCTCAGCCTGGATGTGCAGTGCTGGGGTGGCTTGGTCGGAGTCCCTGACTGAAAATATTGATACCCTGGACAGGGACAATATATTATTGACTATAGAGCATTTAAAAGATGCATTTCTATATATGCGAGATGCACAGAGGGATATTTGCACTCTGGCATCAAGAGTAAGTGCGCTGTCCATTTCTGCCAGAAGAAGTTTATGGACACGACAGTGGTCAGGTGATGCGGATTCCAAACGGCACATGGAAGTATTGCCGTATAAAGGAGAGGAGTTATTTGGGGTCGGTCTATCGGACCTGGTGGCCACGGCAACAGCTGGGAAATCCACCTTTTTACCCCAGGTCACCTCTCAGCAGAAAAAGACACCGTCTTTTCAACCTCAGTCCTTTCGTCCCCATAAGGGCAAGCGGGCAAAAGGCCACTCATATCTGCCCCGGGGTAGAGGAAGGGGGAAAAGACTGCAGCAGGCAGCCTCTTACCAGGAACAGAAGCCCTCCCCCGCTTCTGCCAAATCCTCAGCATGACGCTGGGGCCTTACAAGCGGACTCAGGTACGGTGGGGGGTCGTCTCAAGAGTTTCAGCGCGCAGTGGGCTCACTCGCAAGTGGACCCCTGGATCCTGCAGGTAGTATCTCAGGGGTACAGATTGGAATTCGAGACATCTCCCCCTCGCCGGTTCCTGAAGTCTGCTTTACCAACGTCTCCCTCCGACAGGGAGGCGGTATTGGAAGCCATTCACAAGCTGTATTCCCAGCAGGTGATAATCAAAGTACCCCTCCTACAACAGGGAAAGGGGTATTATTCCACACTGTTTGTGGTACCGAAGCCGGACGGCTCGGTGAGACCTATTCTAAATCTAAAGTTCTTGAACACTTACATACAAAGGTTCAAATTCAAAATGGAGTCACTCAGAGCAGTGATAGCGAACCTGGAATAAGGGGACTATATGGTGTCTCTGGACATCAAGGATGCTTACCTCCATGTCCCAATTTGCCCTTCTCACCAAGGGTACATCAGGTTCGTGGTACAGAACTGTCACTATCAGTGTCAAACGCTGCCGTTTGGATTGTACACGGCACCCCGGGTCTTTACCAAGGTAATGGCCGAAATGATGATTCTTCTTCAAAGAAAAGGCGTCTTAATTATCCCTTACTTGGACGATCTCCTGATAAGGGCAAGGTCCAGAGAACAGTTAGAGGTCGGAGTAGCACTATCTCAAGTAGTACTACGACAGCACGGGTGGATTCTAAATATTCCAAAATCGCAGCTGAGTCCGACGACACGTCTGCTGTTCCTAGGGATGATTCTGGACACAGTCCAGAAAAAAGTGTTTCTCCCGGAAGAGAAAGCCAGGGAGTTATCCGAGCTAGTCAGGAACCTCCTAAAACCAGGCCAAGTGTCAGTGCATCAATGCACAAGGGTACTGGGAAAAATGGTGGCTTCTTACGAAGCGATTCCATTCGGCAGATTCCACTCAAGAACTTTTCAGTGGGATCTGCTGGAAAAATGGTCCGGATCGCATTTTCAGATGCATCAGCGTATAACCCTGTCTCCAAGGACAAGGGTGTCTCTTCTGTGGTGGTTGCAGAGTGTTAATCTTCTAGAGGGCCGCAGATTTGGCATTCAGGACTGGGTCCTGGTGACCACGGATGCCAGCCTTCGAGGCTGGGGAGCAGTCACACAGGGAAGAAATTTCCAGGGAGTGTGGTCAAGCCCAGAGACTTCATTTCACATAAATATACTGGAGCTAAGGGCAATTTACAATGCTCTCAGCCTAGCAAGTCCTCTGCTTCAAGGTCAGCCGGTGTTGATCCAGTCGGACAACATCACGGCAGTCGCCCACATAAACAGACAGGGCGGCACAAGAAGCAGGAGGGCAATGGCGGAAGCTGCAAGGATTCTTCGCTGGGCGGAAAATCATGTGATAGCACTGTCAGCAGTGTTCATTCCGGAAGTGGACAACTGGGAAGCAGACTTCCTCAGCAGGCACGACCTCCACCCGGGAGAGTGGGGACTTCATCCGGAAGTCTTCCACATGTTTGTGAACCGTTGGGAAAAACCAAAGGTGGACATGATGGCGTCCCGCCTCAACAAAAAACTAGACAGGTATTGCGCCAGGTCAAGGGACCCTCAGGCAATAGCTGTGGACGCTCTGGTAACACCTTGGGTGTTCCAGTCAGTGTATGTGTTCCCTCCTCTGCCTCTCATACCCAAGGTACTGAGAATTATAAGACGGAGAGGAGTAAGAACTATACTCGTGGCTCTGGATTGACCAAGAAGGACTTGGTACCCGGAACTTCAAGAGATGCTCACAGAGGACCCATGGCCTCTGCCACTAAGAAGGGACCTGCTTCAGCAAGGACCCTGTCTGTTCCAAGACTTACCGCGGCTGCGTTTGATGGCATGGCGATTGAACGCCGGATCCTGAAGGAAAAAGGCATTCCGGAGGAAGTCATCCCTACCCTGATCAAAGCCAGGAAGGATGTAACCGCAAAACATTATCACCGTATTTGGCGAAAATATGTTGCGTGGTGTGAGGCCAGGAGGGCCCCGACGGAGGAATTTCAACTGGGTCAATTCCTGCATTTCCTGCAAACAGGAGTATCTATGGGCCTCAAATTGGGGTCCATTAAGGTTCAAATTTCGTCCCTGTCAATTTTCTTCCAGAAAGAATTGGCTTCAGTTCCTGAAGTCCAGACGTTTGTCAAGGGAGTACTGCATATACAGCCCCCCTTTGTGCCTCCAGTGGCACCGTGGGATCTCAATGTAGTTCTGGGATTCCTCAAATCACATTGGTTTGAACCGCTCAAATCGGTGGATTTAAAATATCTCACATGGAAAGTGACCATGCTGTTGGCCCTGGCCTCGGCCAGGCGAGTGTCAGAATTGGCGGCTTTATCTTACAAAAGCCCATATCTGATTTTCCATTCGGACAGGGCAGAACTGCGGACCCGTCCCCAGTTTCTCCCTAAGGTGGTGTCAGCGTTTCACCTGAGCCAACTTATTGTGGTGCCTGCGGCTACTAGGGACTTGGAGGACTCCAAGTTGCTAGACGTTGTCAGGGCCCTAAAAATATATATTCAAGGACGGCTGGAGTCAGAAAGTCTGACTCGCTGTTTATACTGTATGCACCCAACAAGCTGGGTGCTCCTGCTTCTAAGCAGACGATTGCTCGTTGGATTTGTAGTACAATTCAGCTTGCACATTCTGTGGCAGGCCTGCCACAGCCAAAATCTGTAAATGCCCACTCCACAAGGAAGGGGAGCTCATCTTGGGCGGCTGCCCGAGGGGTCTCGGCTTTACAACTTTGCCGAGCAGCTACTTGGTCAGGGGCAAACACGTTTGCAAAATTCTACAAATTTGATACCCTGGCTGAGGAGGACCTGGAGTTCTCTCATTCGGTGCTGCAGAGTCATCCGCACTCTCCCGCCCGTTTGGGAGCTGTGGTATAATCCCCATGGTCCTTACGGAGTCCCAGCATCCACTTAGGACGTCAGAGAAAATAAGAATTTACTTACCGATAATTCTATTTCTCGTAGTCCGTAGTGGATGCTGGGCGCCCATCCCAAGTGCGGATTGTCTGCAATACTTGTACATAGTTATTGTTACAAAAATCGGGTTTTGTATTGTTGAGAGCCATCTTTGCAGAGGCTCCTCTGTTATCATGCTGTTAACTGGGTTCAGATCACAGGTTGTACAGTGTGATTGGTGTGGCTGGTATGAGTCTTACCCGGGATTCAAAATCCTTCCTTATTGTGTACGCTCGTCCGGGCACAGTATCCTAACTGAGGCTTGGAGGAGGGTCATAGGGGGAGGAGCCAGTGCACACCAGCTAGTCTTAAAGCTTTTACTTTTTGTGCCCTGTCTCCTGCGGAGCCGCTATTCCCTTGGTCCTTACGGAGTCCCAGCATCCACTACGGACTACGAGAAATAGATTTATCGGTAAGTAAATTCTTATTTTCTCTAACGTCCTAGTGGATGCTGGGAACTCCGTAAGGACCATGGGGAATAGCGGACTCCGCAGGAGACTGGGCACTCTAAAAGAAAGATTAGGTACTATCTGGTGTGCACTGGCTCCTCCCTATATGCCCCTCCTCCAGACCTAAGTTAGAATCTGTGCCCGGCTCGAGCTGGTTGCACACTAGGGGTTCTCCTGAGCTTCTAGTAAAGAAAGTATTTATTAGGTTTTTTATTTTCAGTGAGATCTGCTGACAACAGACTCACTGCTACGAGGGACTTAGGGGAGAGAAGCGAACCTACCTGCTTGCAGCTAGCTTGGGCTTCTAGGCTACTGGACACCATTAGCTCCAGAGGGATCGAACACAGGCCCAGCCTCGGTCGTCCGGTCCCGGAGCCGCGCCGCCGTCCCCCTTGCAGAGCCAGAAGCAAGAAGAACGTCCTGGAAATCGGCGGCTAAAGACTCCAGTCTTCATTAAGGTAGCGCACAGCACTGTAGCTGTGCGCCATTGCTCCCTATGCACACCACATACTCCGGTCACTGATGGGTGCAGGGCGCTGGCGGGGGGGGGGGGCGCCCTGGGCTGCAATTAGAGTACCTTGACTTTGGCAAACAACACATAATATAGCCTAATAAGCTATATATGTGTAAAAATCCCCTGCCATAATACACTTATAAGAGCGGGAGAAGTCAGCCGAAAAAGGGGCGGGCCTATCTCCCTCAGCACACTGGCGCCATTTTCTCTTTACAGTGCAGCTGGAAGACAGCTCTCCAGGCTCTCCCCTGCAGTTTCCAGGCTCAAAGGGTTAAAAAGAGAGGGGGGGCACTAAATTTATGCGCAAACTATATAAAAAGCAGCTATAGGGATAAATCACGTTCTGTTAGTGTAACTCCCTGATTAAATAGCGCTGTGGTGTGTGCTGGCATACTCTCTCTTTGTCTCCCCAAAGGACTTTGTGGGGTCCTGTCCTCAGTCAGAGCATTCCCTGTGTGTGTGCGGTGTGTCGGTACGGCTGTGTCGACTTGTTTGATGAGGAGACTTATGTGGAGGCGGAGCAGGTGCCGATAAATGTGATGTCACCCCCTGCAGGGCCGACACCAGAGTGGGTGGATATGTGGAAGGTATTAACCGACAGTGTCAACTCCTTACATAAAAGGCTGGATGACGTAACAGCCGTGGGACAGCCGGCTTCTCAGCCGGCGCCTGCCCAGGCGTCTCAAAGGCCATCAGGGGCTCAAAAACGCCCGCTACCTCAGATGGCAGACACAGATGTCGACACGGAGTCTGACTCCAGTGTCGACGAGGTTGAGACATATACACAATCCACTAGGGGCATCCGTTGCATGATTTCGGCAATGAAAAATGTGTTACACATTTCTGACATTAACCCAAGTACCACTAAAAAGGGGTTTTATGTTTGGGGAGAAAAAGCAGCCAGTGTTTTGTTCCCCCATCAGATGAGTTGAATGGAGTGTGTGAAGAAGCGTGGGGTTCCCCCGATAAGAAACTGGTAATTTCTAAAAAGTTACTGATGGCGTACCCTTTCCCGCCAGAGGATAGGTCACGTTGGGAGATATCCCCTAGGGTGGATAAGGCGCTCACACGTTTGTCAAAAAAGGTGGCACTGCCGTCTCAGGATACGGCCACCTTGAAGGAGCCTGCTGATAGAAAGCAGGAGGCTATCCTGAAGTCTGTATATACACACTCAGGTACTATACTGAGACCTGCAATTGCCTCAGTATGGGTGGTCTGATACCCTGTAAGATAATATTGTTACCCTCGACAGGGATATTATTTTGCTAACCATAGAGTATATTAAAGACGTCGTCTTATATATGAGGGATGCACAGAGGGATATTTGCCGGCTGGCATGCAGATTTAATGCAATGTCCATTTCTGCCAGGAGGGTATTAGGGACCCGGCAGTGGACAGGTGATGCTGATTCTAAAAGGCACATGGAGATTCTGCCTTATAAGGGTGAGGAATTGTTTGGGGATGGTCTCTCGGACCTCGTATCCACAGCAACAGCTGGGAAGTAAAAAGTTTTATTTCAGTTCCCTCACAGCCTAAGAAAGCACCGTATTATCAGAAACAGTCTTTTTGGCCACAGAAAAGCAAGCGGGTCAAAGGCACTTCCTTTCTGCACAGAGGCAAGGGAAGAGGGAAAAAGATGCACCAGACAGCCAGTTCCCAGGATCAAAAATCTTTCCCCGCTTCCTCTAAGTCCACCCCATGACGCTGGGGCTCCACAGGCGGAGCCAGGTGCGGTGGGGGCGCGTCTCCGGAACTTCAGCGACCAGTGGGCTCGCTCACAGGTGGATCCCTGGGTTCTGCAAGTAGTATCACAGGGATACAAGCTGGAGTTCGAGGCGACTCCCCCTCACCGTTACCTCAAATCAGCCTTACCTGCTGCCCTCGGAGAAAGGGAGGTAGTACTGGCGGCAATTCACAAGCTGTATCTTCAGCAGGTGATAATCAAGGTACCCCTCCTTCAACAGGGACACAATGTTTGTGGTACCGAAACCAGAGGGTTCGGTGAGACCCTTTCTAAATTTAAAATCCTTGAACATTTATATAAAAAAGTTCAAGTTCAAGATGGAATCGCTCAGAGCGGTTATTGCAAGCCTGGAAGAGGGGGATTTTATGGTGTCATTGGACATCAAGGATGCTTACCTGCATGTCCCCATTTACCATCCTCACCAGGAGTACCTCAGATTTGTGGTACAGGAATGTCATTACCAATTCCAGACGCTGCCGTTTGGTATGTCCAACGCACCGAGGGTATTTACCAAGGTAATGGCCGAAATGATGATGCTCCTCCGAAAGAAGGGAGTCATGATTATTCCGTACTTGGACGATCTCCTTATAAAGGCGAGGTCCAAAGAGCAGTTGCTAGTCAGCGTAGACCTATCTCAGGAAGTGCTACATCAGCACGGCTGGATTCTGAATATCCCAAAGTCGCAGCTGATTCCTGCGATGCGTCTGCTGTTCTTGGGCATGATTCTGGACACAGAACAGAAGAAGATATTTTTCCTGGTGGAGAAGGCCCAGGAATTATCATCTCTGGTCAGGGACCTCCTGAAACCAAAGCAGGTGTCGGTGCATCACTGCACGCGAGTCCTGGGAAAGATGGTAGCTTCTTACGAAGCAATTCCCTTCGGCAGATTCCATGCAAGGATCTTCCAGTGGGATCTGTTGGACAAGTGGTCCGGATCGCATCTCCAGATGCATGGGTTAATCACCCTGTTCCCGAGGGCCAGGGTGTCTCTGCTGTGGTGGCTGCAGAGTGCTCCTCTGCTCGAAGGCCGCAGATTCGGCATACAGGACTTGGTCCTGGTGACCACGGATGCAAGCCTCCGAGGTTGGGGGGCAGTCACCCAGGGAAGAAACTTCCAAGGACAATGGTCGAGTCAGGAAACTTCCCTACACATAAATATTCTGGAACTAAGTGCCGTTTGCAACGCCCTGAGTCAAGCAGAACCCCTGCTTCAAAACCAACCGGTTCTGATTCAGTCAGACAACATCACAGCGGTCGCCCATGTAAACCGCCAGGGCGGCACAAGAAGCAGGGTGGCAATGGCAGAAGCCACAAGGATTCTTCGATGGGCGGAGAATCACGTGATAGCACTGTCAGCAGTGTTCATTCCGGGAGTGGACAACTGGGAAGCAGACTTCCTCAGCAGGCACGACCTCCACCCGGGAGAGTGGGGGCTTCATCCAGAAGTCTTCCAGCTGATTGTGAACCGTTGGAAACGGCCACAGGTGGACATGATGGCGTCCCGCCTCAACAAAAAGCTAAAAAGATATTGCGCCAGGTCAAGGGACCCTCAGGCGATAGCTGTGGACGCTCTAGTGACACCGTGGGTGTACCAGTCGGTTTATGTGTTCCTTCCTCTCCCCCTCATACCCAAGGTACTGAGGATAATAAGGAGAGGAGTAAGAACTATACTCATTGTTCCGGATTGGCCAAGAAGAGCTTGGTACCCAGAACTTCAAGAAATGGTCTCAGAGGACCCATGGCCTCTGCCGCTCAGACGGGACCTGCTGCTGCAGGGGCCCTGTCTGTTCCAAGACTTACCGCGGCTGCGTTTGACGGCATGGCGGTTGAACGTATCCTAAAGGAAAAGGGCATTCCGGAGGAAGTCATTCCTACGCTGATTAAAGCTACGAAGGAGGTGACCGCAAAACATTATCACCGCATATGGCGGAAATATGTTGCTTGGTGTGAGGCCAGGAAGGCACCAACGGAGGAATTTCAGCTGGGTCGATTTCTGCACTTCCTACAGTCAGGGGTGACTATGGGCCTCAAATTGGGTTCCATTAAGGTCCAGATTTCAGCTCTGTCGATTTTCTTCCAAAAAGAACTGGCTTCACTGCTTGAAGTTCAGACTTTTGATAAAAGGAGTGCTGCATATTCAGCCCCCTTTTGTGCCTCCAGTGGCACCTTGGGATCTCAACGTGGTGTTGGATTTCCTAAAGTCGCATTGGTTTGAGCCACTGAAAACAGTAGAGCAAAAATATCTCACGTGGAAAGTTGTCATGCTTCTGGCCTTGGCTTCGCCAGGCGTGTATCAGAATTGGCGGCTTTGTCATGTAAAAGCCTTATCTGTTTTTCATATGGATAGGGCGGAATTGAGGACTCGTTCCCAATTTCTTCCTAAGGTGGTATCAGCGTTTCATTTGAACCAACCTATTGTGGTGCCTGCGGCTTCTTGGGACTTGGAGGATTCCAAGTTGCCGGACGTAGTCAGGGCCTTAAAAATCTATGTTTCCAGGATGGCTAGAGTCAGGAAAACTGACTCGCTATTTATCCTGTATGCACCCATGCTCCTGCTTCAAAGCAGACTATTGCTCGTTGGATTTGTAGCACGATTCAACTTGCACATTCTGCGGCTGAACTGCCGCATCCTAAATCTGTAAGAGCCCATTCCACGAGGAAATGGGCTCTTCTTGGGCGGCTGCCCGAGGGGTCTCGGCTTTACAACTTTGCCGAGCTGCTACTTGGTCGGGTTCAAACACATTTGCAAAATTCTACAAGTTTGATACCCTGGCTATGGAGGACCTTGAGTTTGCTCATTCGGTGCTGCAGAGTCATCCGCACTCTCCCGCCCGTTTGGGAGCTTTGGTATAATCCCCATGGTCCTTACGGAGTTCCCAGCATCCACTAGGACGTCAGAGAAAATAAGAATTTACTCACCGGTAATTCTATTTCTCGTAGTCCGTAGTGGATGCTGGGCGCCCATCCCAAGTGCGGATTGTCTGCAATACTTGTATATAGTTATTGCCTAGCTGGAGGGTTATTGTTATGAGCCATCTGTTCGTGAGGCTCAGTTGTTGTTCATACTGTTAACTGGGTATAGTATCACGAGTTGTACGGTGTGATTGGTGTGGCTGCTATGAGTCTTACCCGGGATTCCAAATCCTTTCCTTATTGTGTCAGCTCTTCCGGGCACAGTTTCCCTAACTGAGGTCTGGAGGAGGGGCATAGAGGGTGGAGCCAGTGCACACCAGATAGTACCTAATCTTTCTTTTAGAGTGCCCAGTCTCCTGCGGAGCCCGCTATTCCCCATGGTCCTTACGGAGTTCCCAGCATCCACTACGGACTACGAGAAATAGAATTACCGGTGAGTAAATTCTTATTATTACAGAAGTTACATATTCTCCTTGCTCAGTCACTACAGCAATCTCTTATCCAACAGCCTCCTCTGTCATCAGCCCTGTTCTCAGTTGGGTGTTTCTAACACAAGGCTATCCATGACAAATATCACATGTAGAGAGTTTTCTCATACGTCCTAGAGTATGCTGGGGACGCTTTGAGAACCATGGGGTAAAGACGGGATCCACAGGAGACATGGGCACTTTAAGACTTTAAAAGGGGTGTGAACTGGCTCCTCCCTCTATGCCCCTCCTCCATACTCCAGTTAGATTCTGTGCCCAGCGAGACTGGATACACTTAGGAGCTCTCCACAGTTTCTCAGAAAAAAAGATTTTCAGGGAGACCTGCTGGCTACAGGCTCTCTGCATCGTGGGAGTGAGGGGGGAGAAGCAGGACCTACTTCTGTGCGTTTAAGGGCTCTGCTTCTTAGGCTACTGGACACCATTAGCTCCAGAGGTTCAGATCACTTGGTGCACCTAGCTGCTTGTTCCCGGAGCCGCGCCGTCACCCCCCTCACAGAGCCAGAAGACAGAAGCCGGGTGAGTAAAGGAAGATCAGAAGACTTCAGTGACGGCAGAAGACGGCAGTTGGATCCGACAACACGCCTGTCGTTCCTGGGTATGATTCTGAATCCAGAATTACGGAGAGTTTTTCTTCCAGTGGAAAAGGCTCTGGAAATACAGAACATGGTAAAACAGATTCTGAAACCGGCAAAAGTGTCAGTTCTTCAATGCACTCGATTGCTGGGCAAGATGGTGGTGGCCTACGAAGCCATTCTGTATGGCAGGTTCCATGCCAGGGGTGCTTCAGTGGGACCTGCTGGACAAGTGGTCCGAGTCTCACCTGGACATGCACCGGAAAATAATCCGATCTTCCAGGATCTCCTTTCTGTGGTGGCTGCACAGTTCTCACCTTCTGGAGGGACGCAGGTTCGGGATTCAGGATTGGATCCTGGTAACCACAGATGCAAGTCTCCAAGGCTGGGGAGCAGTCACACAGGGGTGAAACTTTCAGGGAAAATGGTCAAGCCAGGAAGCTTGTCTGCACATAAACATTCTGGAATTAAGGGCCATTTACAACGGCATTCTGCAAGCGGAACATCTTCGCGGTCTGCCCATCTTGATTCAATCAGACAACATAACAGCAGTGGCGTACGTAAACCGCCAGAGCGGAACAAATTTCGGCCTTATCAATTTTCTTTCAGAAAGAATTGCCCTACCTTCCGGAAGTTCAGACCTTCGTCAGGTGTGCTGCACATCCAACCTCCATTCAGGCCCCCAGTGGAACCATGGGATCTTAATGTGGTGTTGCAGTTCCTGCAATCTCCTTGGTTTGAACCTCTACGTAAGGTTGAGTTAAAATTCCTTACTTGGAAAGTAGTCATGTTGTTGGCCTTGGCGTCATAAAGGTGAGTTTCTGAATTGGCAGCTTTGTCTCACAAAAGACCCTATTTAATCTTCCATGCTGATAGAGCGGAGTTGAGAACTCATCAGCAATTTCTACCAAAAGTGGTTTCCTCATTTCACGTAAACCAGCCTATTGTGGTGCCAGTGGCTACTGATGCCTTGGCGGAATCGAAGTCTCAATGTGGTCAGAGCTTTGAAAATCTATGTCGCCAGAACGGTGCAGATTAGGAAAACAGAGGCTCTGTTTGTCCTGTGTGCTCACAACAAGATTGGGATTCCTGCTTCCAAGCAGACTATTGCGCGCTGGATCTGTAATACGATTCAGCAGGCTCATTCCACGGCAGGGTTGCCGTTACCGAAATCGGTGAAAGCTCATTCTACCAGAAAGGTGGACTCATTCTGGGCGGCTGCCCGAGGGGTTTCGGCATTACAACTTTGGCGAGCTGCTACTTGATCGGGTTCAAACACCTTTGTGAAGTTTTACAAGTTTGATACCCTGGCTGAGGAGGACCTCATGTTTGATCAGTCGGTGCTGCAGAGTCATCTGCACTCTCCCGCCCATTCTAGAGCATTGGTATAAACCCCATGGTTTTGAAGCATCCCCAGCATCCTTTAGGACGTATGAAAAAATAGGATTTTAATACCTACCGGTTACAGACCTAGTCTCTACAGCTACTGCTGGAAAATCATAATTTTTACCTTATGTTCCCCCAAAACATAAGAAAACGCTTCATCAAATGCAGTCCTTTCGGCCCAATAGATACCGAAGAGGAAGAGACTCTGCCTTCCTTGCTGTTAGAGGCAGGGAAAGAGGTAAAAGAAACCCAGGCTTCTCTGCCTCCCAAGAACAGAAGTCCTCCCCAGCTTCTGCCAAGTTCACCGCATGACGCTGGGGTTTCCCTGCGGGAGTCCTCGCCGGTTGGGGCACGTCTCAAGCTCTTTAGCCAGGTCTGGGTTTGCTCGGGCCTGGAACCTTGGATTTTAAAAATTGTGTCACAAGGGTACAAACTAAAATTTTAAGACGTTCCCCCCTCGCCGATTATTAAAATCAGCCTTGCCAGCTTCTCTGACTGGCAGAGAGGTAGTGTGCGACGCAATACAAAAATTGTGTCAGAACCAGGTCATTATCACGGTTCCCCCTGCGCAACAGGGACAAGGCTTTTATCCCAGTTTATTCGTGGTTCCGAAGCCGGACGGCTCGGTCAGACCGATCCTCAAACTTAACCTAAATTACTTTCTGCAGAAATTCAAGATGGAGTCTCTCAGAGCAGTGATCTCCAGTCTGGAGGAAGGGGACTTTATGGTCTCCTTAGACATAAAGGATGCCTACCTACATGTTCCCATTTATCCTCCTCATCAGGCCTTCCTGCGCTTTGTGGTTCAGGATTGTCATTACCAATTTCAGACGTTGCCATTTGGGCTGTCCACGGCTCCGAGGATTTTTACCCAAGTGATGGCGGAGATGATGATTTTTCTTCGCATGCAAGGTGTCATGATTATCCCATACTTGGACGATCTCCTGATGAAAGCCAGATGCAGGGACAAGTTGTTACAGAACATTGCACTGTCCCTGAAGGTGTTGCAACAACATGGCTGGCTCCTCAACCTGCTGAAATCTCAGTTGATCCCTACGACCCACCTGTCGTTTCTGGGGATGAATCTGGACACAGAACTACAGAGAGTTTTTCTTCCGGAAGAAAAAGCTCTGGAACAAATCTTAAAACCAACCAGAGTGTCGATCCATCAATGCACTCGCTTGCTGGGAAAGATGGTGGCGGCCTACGAGGCCATTCAGTTTGGCAGATTCCATGCCAGAGTATTCCAGTGGGACCTGTTGGACAAGTGGTCCGGTTCCCACCTACACATGCAACGGACGATAGTCCTGTCCTCAAAGACAAGAATATCACTGCTGTGGTGGCTGCACAGTTCTCACCTCCTCGAGGGACGCAGGTTCGGTATTCAGGATTGGATTCTAGTGACCACGGATGCAAGTCCCCGGGGTTGGGGTGCAAGGAAGATGGTCAAGTCAGGAGACTTGTCTCCACATAAACGTTCTGGAATTAAGGGCCATTTACAACGGTCTTCTACAAACTGAACGCCTTTTTCAAAGTCGACCCGTCCTCATCCAGTCGGAGAATGTAACAGCAGTAGCTTACATCAACAGCCAGGGCGGAACAAAAAGCAGAGCAGCAATGGCAGAAGCCACAAGGATTCTCCGCTGGGCGGAGAAACATCTAAGCGCTCTGTCAGCTATCTTCATTCCAGGAGTGGACAACTGGGAAGCAGACTTCCTCAGCAGACACGATCTCCATCCAGGAGTCTTCACAGAAGTGACAAGTCGCTGGGGTACTCCCCAAGTAGACATGATGGCGTCTCGTCTCAACAAGAAACTCCAAAATGATTGCGCCAGGTCAAGGTACCCTCAAGCCATAGCGGTGGGCGCTCTGGTGACACCGTGGGTGTTTCAGTCGGTATGTGTTCCCTCCACTTCCTCTCATTCCGAGAGTGTTAAAAATTATAAGAAGAAGAAAGGTTCCAACGATGCTCATTGTTCCAGATTGGCCAAGGAGGGCTTGGTATCCCGATCTTCAGGATTTACGCATAGGAAATCCCTGGCTGCTTCCTCCTACGAGAGGACCTGTTACAGCAGGGGCCGTGTCAGTATCAAGATTTATCGCGGCTACGTTTGACGGCATGGCGGTTGAACGCCAGATTCTAGCCCAGAAGGGTATTCCCAGTGAAGTCATTCCCACTCTTATTCAGGCTAGAAAGGATGTTACGGAAAAAACACGATCACCACATTTGGAGGAAATATATTTCCTGGTGCGAGTCCAAGAAGGCTCCTGCGGAAATTTTTTAACTTGGACGTATTCTCCACTTTTTACAAGCTGGAGTGGATGCGGGCCTTAAATTAGGATCCATTAAAGTACAAATTTCTGCATTGTCAGTTTTCTTTCAGAAACAATTGGCCTCACTTCCTGAGGTGCAAACGTTTGTAAAGGGGGTGTTACACATACAACCACCTTTTGTGCCTCCTGTGGCACCTTGGGACCTTAACGTGATGTTACAGTTCCTTCAATCTCACTGGTTTGAACCTTTTTCAAAAGGTGGATTTGAAATTCCTCACTTGGAAAGTGGTCATTTTATTGGCCTTGGCATCTGCACGGCGGGTGTCCGAATTGGCGGCCTAGTCTCACAAGAGCCCTTATTTGATCTTCCATGAAGATAGAGCAGAGTTGAGAACTCGTCAACAGTTTCTGCCGAAGGTGGTTTCTTCTTTTCATATAAACCAACCTAATGTCCGTCTCCCTCTTCCTATAACTGAGGTCTGGAGGAGGGGCATAGAGGGAGGAGCCAGTTCACGCCCTTATTAAAGTCTTATAAAGTGCCCATTTCTCCTTCGGATCCTGTCTATACCCCATGGTTCTATTGATGACCCCAGCATCCTCTACGGACTCAGAGAAAAGGATTTACCGGTAGGTATTAAAATCCTATTATTAGTGCGCAAGCAGGACAGCATTTTCTCTTCTTTGGTGTTTTATTATTACAACCATGTCACCTCTAGTAATCCCACATGAGCGTCCATGCCACCTCTAGTAATCCCACACGAGCGTCCATGTCTCCTCCAGTAATCCCACATGAGCGTCCATGTCACCTCTAGTAATCCCACATGAGCGTCCATGTCACCTCTAGTAATCCCACATGAGCGTCCATGTCTCCTCCAGTAATCCCACATGAGGGTCCGTGTCACCTCTAGTAATCCCACATGAGCATCTGTCTCACCTCTACTAATCCCACATGAGCGTCCATGTCTCCTCCAGTAATCCCACACGAGCGTCCATGTCACCTCTAGTAATCCCACATGAGCATCCATGTCACCTCTAGTAATCCCACACGAGCATCCATGTCACCTCTAGTAATCCCACATGAGCGTCCATGTCACCTCTAGTAATCCCACATGAGCATCCATGTCACCTCTAGTAATCCCACACGAGCATCCATGTCACCTCTAGTAATCCCACACGAGCGTCCATGTCTCCTCTAGTAATCCCACACGAGCGTCCATGTCTCCTCCAGTAATCCCACACGAGCGTCCATGTCACCTCTAGTAATCCCACATCAGCGTCCATGTCACCTCTGGTAATCCCACATGAGCGTCCATGTCACCTCTAGTAATCCCACATGAGCGTCCATGTCACCTCTAGTAATCCCACATGAGCGTCCATGTCTCCTCCAGTAATCCCACACGAGCATCCATGTCACCTCTAGTAATCCCACACGAGCGTCCATGTCACCTCTAGTAATCCCACATGAGCGTCCATGTCTCCTCCAGTAATCCCACATGAGCGTCCATGTCTCCTCCAGTAATCCCACATGAGCATCTGTCTCACCTCTACTAATCCCACACGAGCGTCCTTGTCACCTCTAGTAATCCCACGAGCATCAGTGTCACCTCCAGTAATCCCCCATGAGCGTCCATGTCACCTCCAGTAATCCCCCATGAGCGTCCATGTCACCTCTAGTAATCCCCCATGAGCGTCCATGTCACCTCCAGTAATCCCCCATGAGCGTCCATGTCACCTCTAGTAATCCCACATGAGCGTCAATGTCACCTCTAGTAATCCCCCATGAGCGTCCATGTCACCTCTAGTAATCCCACATGAGCGTCCATGTCACCTCTAGTAATCCCACATGAGCGTCCATGTCACCTCTAGTAATCCCACATGAGCATCCATGTCGCCTCTAGTAATCCCACATGAGCGTCCGTGTCACCTCTAGTAATCCCACATGAGCATCAGTGTCACCTCTAGTAATCCCCCATGAGCGTCCATGTCACTTCTAGTAATCCCCCATGAGCGTCCATGTCACCTCTAGGAATCCCACATGAGCGTCCATGTCACCTCTAGTAATCCCACATGAGCGTCCATGTCACCTCTAGTAATCCCACATGAGCATCCATGTCGCCTCCAGTAATCCCACATGAGCGTCCATGTCACCTCTAGTAATCCCACATGAGCGTCCATGTCACCTCTAGTAATCCCCCATGAGCATCCATGTCGCCTCTAGTAATCACACATGAGCGTTCAGTGTTGATCAAGCTCCAGTCTATGCATCCTATCTTTTTTTTTTTTTTAATACACATAAAAGCAATGATTTCAGGTAAAACATGTCAGTTATAGAATTATATATTGTATCCTGTAACACCCTGGGTCTTGTCTACTCATTTTATATTTCTCTGACGTCCTAGTGGATGCTGGGAACTCCGTAAGGACCATGGGGAATAGCGGGCTCCGCAGGAGACTGGGCACAACTAAAAGAAAGCTTTAGGACTAACTGGTGTGCACTGGCTCCTCCCCCTATGACCCTCCTCCAGACCACAGTTAGATCTTTGTGCCCGGCCGAGCTGGATGCACACTAGGGGCTATCCTGAGCCTCCTAGAAAAGAAAGTATAGTTTAGGTTTTTTATTTTCAGTGAGATCTGCTGACAACAGGCTCACTGCTACGAGGGACTAAGGGGAGAAGAAGCAAACCTGCCTGCTTGCAGCCAGCTTGGGCTTCTTAGGCTACTGGACACCATTAGCTCCAGAGGGATTGAACGCAGGACCCGACCTCGATGTCCATTCCCGGAGCCGCGCCGCCGTCCCCCTTACAGAGCCAGAAGCAAGAAGAGGTTCCAGAAAATCGGCGGCAGAAGACATCAGTCTTCACCAAGGTAGTGCACAGCACTGCAGCTGTGCGCCATTGCTCCTCATGCACACCTCACACTCCGGTCACTGATGGGTGCAGGGCGCTGGGGGGGGGGCGCCCTGAGCAGCAATAAATAACACATTGGCTGGCAAATATACACCATATATAGCCCCAGGGGCTATATAGGTGTAAATTAACCCCTGCCAGATTTCCTAAAGTCCGCCGAAAAAGGGGCGGAGCTATCTCCCTCAGCATACCGGCACCATTTTCCCTCACAGCTCCGCTGGAAGGAAGGCTCCTTGGCTCTCCCCTGCAGTCCTGCACTACAGAAAAGGGTAAAAAAGAGAGGGGGGCACTTATTAGGCGCATTATAGTTATTCTATGCAGCTATAGGGGAAAACACTCTGTATAGGTGTCACCCCAGTGTATATAGTGCTCTGGTGTGTGCTGGCATACTCTCCCTCTGTCTCTCCAAAGGGCTTTGTGGCGTCCTATCCTCTTTTAGAGCATTCCCTGTGTGTGTGCTGTGTGTCGGTACGGCTGTGTCGACATGTATGAGGAGGAAAATTATGTGGAGGCAGAGCAAATGCCGGTAAATGTGATGTCACCCCCTGCGGGGTCGACACCTGTGTGGATGGATTTATGGAAGGAATTACGGGAAAGTGTCAACTCCTTACATAAAAGGCTTGACGACATGGGACAGCCGGCAACTCAGCTTGTGCCTGTCCAGGCGTCTCAAAGGCCATCAGGGGCTGTAAAACGCCCGTTACCTCAGATGGCAGACACAGACGTCGACACGGATACCGACTCCAGTGTCGACGATGAGGAGACGGCTGTAACTTCCAATAGGGCGACACGTTACATGATTGAGGCAATGAAAAATGTATTACACATTACTGATATTACCCCAGGTACCACAAAAAAGGGTATTATGTTTGGTGAGAAAAAACTACCAGTAGTTTCTCTGACGTCCTAGTGGATACTGGGAACTCCGTAAGGACCATGGGGAATAGCGGCTCCGCAGGAGACTGGGCACAAAGTAAAAGCTTTAGGACTAGCTGGTGTGCACTGGCTCCTCCCCCTATGACCCTCCTCCAAGCCTCTGTTAGATTTTTGTGCCCGAACGAGACGGGTGCAGGCTAAGGGGCTCTCCCGAGCTGCTTAGTGTAAAAGTTTAAAGTAGGTTTTCTATTTTCAGTGAGACCTGCTGGCAACAGGCTCACTGCACCGAGGGACTAAGGGGAGAAGAAGCGAACTCACCTGCGTGCAGAGTGGATTGGGCTTCTTAGGCTACTGGACATTAGCTCCAGAGGGACGATCACAGGCCCAGCCATGGATAAGTCCCAGAGTCGCGCCGCCGGCCCCCTTACAGAGCCAGAAGACTGAAGAGGTCCGGAAAATCGGCGGCAGAAGACGTCCTGTCTTCAATAAGGTAGCGCACAGCACCGCAGCTGTGCGCCATTGCTCTCAGCACACTTCACACTCCGGTCACTGAGGGTGCAGGGCGCTGGGTGGGGGCGCCCTGAGACGCAATAAAAACACCTTTTTTGGCAAAAAACACATCACATATAGCTCCTGGGCTATATGGATGCTTTTAACCCCTGCCAATTTTTCCATAATAAAGCGGGAGAAAGGCCGCCGAGAAGGGGGCGGAGCCTATCTTCTCAGCACACTGGCGCCATTTTTTCCTCACAGCTCCGTTGGAGGAAGGCTCCCTGACTCTCCCCTGCAGTCCTGCACTACAGAAACAGGGTAAAACAAGAGAGGGGGGGCACTAAATTGGCATATAAATATATACAGCAGCTATATTAGGGAAAAACACTTATATACGGTTATCCCTATATATATATATATATATATATATATATATATATATATATATATATATATATATATATATAGCGCTCTGGTGTGTGCTGGCAAACTCTCCCTCTGTCTCCCCAAAGGGCTAGTGGGGTCCTGTCCTCTATTAGAGCATTCCCTGTGTGTGTGTGCTATGTGTCGGTACGTTGTGTCGACATGTATGAGGAGGAAAATGGTGTGGAGGCGGAGCAATTGCCTGTGTTAGTGATGTCACCCCCTAGGGAGTCGACACCTGACTGGATGGTCTTATGGAAAGAATTACGTGATAGTGTCCGCACTTTACAAAAGACTGTTGACGACATGAGACAGCCGGCAAATCAGTTAATACCTGTACAGGCGTCTCAAACACCGTCAGGGGCTCTAAAGCGCCCGTTACCTCAGGTCGATACGGACACTGACTCCAGTGTCGACGGTGAGGAAACAAACGTATTTTCCAGTAGGGCCACACGTTACATGATCACGGCAATGAAGGAGGTTTTGAACATTTCTGATACTACAAGTACCACAAAAAAGGGTATTATGTGGGGTGTGAAAAAACTACCTGTAGTTTTTCCTGAATCAGATGAATTAAATGAGGTGGGTGATGAAGCGTGGGTTTCCCCCGATAAAAAACTGCTAATTTCTGAAAAATTATTGGCATTATACCCTTTCCCGCCAGAGGTTAGGGCACGTTGGGAAACACCCCCTAGGGGTAGATAAGGCGCTCACACGCTTATCAAAACAAGTGGCGTTACCGTCTCCTGATACGGCCGCCCTCAAGGAACCAGCTGATAGGAAGCTGGAAAATATCCTAAAAAGTATATACACACATACTGGTATTATACTGCGACCAGCAATCGCCTCAGCCTGGATGTGCAGTGCTGGGGTGGCTTGGTCAGATTCCCTGACTGAAAATATTGATACCCTGGACAGGGACAATATATTATTGACTATAGAGCATTTAAAGGATGCATTTCTATATATGCGAGATGCACAGAGGGATATTTGCACCCTGGCATCAAGAGTGAGTGCGCTGTCCATTTCTGCCAGAAGAGGGTTATGGACGCGACAGTGGTCAGGTGATGCGGATTCCAAACGGCATATGGAAGTATTGCCGTATAAAGGGGAGGAGTTATTTGGGGTCGGTCTATCGGACCTGGTGGCCACGGCAACGGCTGGGAAATCCACATTTTTACCCCAGGTCACCTCTCAGCAGAAAAAGACTCCGTCTTTTCAGCCTCAGTCCTTTCGTCCCCATAAGAGCAAGCGGGCAAAAGGCCACTCATATCTGCCCCGGGGCAGAGGAAAGGGAAAAAGACTGCAGCAGGCAGCCTCTTCCCAGGAACAGAAGCCCTCCCCCGCTTCTGCCAAGTCCTCAGCATGACGCTGGGGCCTTACAAGCGGACTCAGGTATGGTGGGGGGTCGTCTCAAAAAATTCAGTGCGCAGTAGGCTCACTTGCAAGTGGACCCCTGGATCCTGCAAGTAGTATCTCAGGGGTACAAATTGGAATTCGAGACGTCTCCCCCTCGCCGGTTCCTGAAGTCTGCTTTACCAACGTCTCCCTCCGACAGGGAGGCGGTATTGGAAGCCATTCACAAGCTGTATTCCCAGCAGGTGATAATCAAGGTACCCCTTCTACAACAGGGAAAGGGGTATTATTCCACGCTGTTTGTGGTACCGAAGCCAGACGGCTCGGTGAGACCTATTCTAAATCTGAAATCTTTGAACACTTACATACAAAGGTTCAAATTCAAGATGGAGTCACTCAGAGCAGTGATAGCGAACCTGGAAGAAGGGGACTATATGGTGTCTCTGGACATCAAGGATGCTTACCTCCATGTCCCAATTTGCCCTTCTCACCAAGGGTACCTCAGGTTTGTGGTACAGAACTGTCACTATCAGTTTCAGACGCTGCCGTTTGGATTGTCCACGGCGCCCCGGGTCTTTACCAAGGAAATGGCCGAAATGATGATTCTTCTTCGAAGAAAAGGCGTCTTAATTATCCCTTACTTGGACGATCTCCTGATAAGGGCAAGGTCCAGGGAACAGTTAGAGGTCGGAGTAGCACTATCTCAAGTAGTACTACGACAGCACGGGTGGATTCTAAATATTCCAAATTCGCAGCTGATTCCGACGACACGTCTGCTGTTCCTAGGGATGATTCTGGACACAGTCCAGAAAAAGGTGTTTCTCCCGGAGGAGAAAGCCAGGGAGCTAGTCAGGAACCTCCTAAAACCAGGCCAAGTGTCAGTGCATCAATGCACAAGGGTCCTGGGAAAAATGGTGGCTTCTTACGAAGCGATTCCATTCGGCAGATTCCACGCAAGAACTTTTCAGTGGGATCTGCTGGACAAATGGTCCGGATCGCATCTTCAGATGCATCAGCGGATAACCCTGTCTCCAAGGACAAGGGTGTCTCTCCTGTGGTGGTTGCAGAGTGCTCATCTTCTAGAGGGCCGCAGATTCGGCATTCAGGACTGGGTCCTGGTGACCACGGATGCCAGCCTGAGAGGCTGGGGAGCAGTCACACAGGGAAAAAATTTCCAGGGCTTGTGGTCAAGCATGGAAACGTCATTTCACATAAATATCCTGGAACTAAGGGCCATTTACAATGCCCTAAGTCAAGCAAGGCCTCTGCTTCAGGGTCAGCCGGTGTTGATTCAATCGGACAACATCACGGCAGTCGCCCACATAAACAGACAGGGCGGCACAAGAAGCAGGAGGGCAATGGCAGAAGCTGCAAGGATTCTTCGCTGGGCGGAAAATCATGTGATAGCACTGTCAGCAGTGTTCATTCCGGGAGTGGACAACTGGGAAGCAGACTTCCTCAGCAGACACGACCTCCACCCGGGGGAGTGGGGACTTCACCCAGAAGTCTTCCACATGATTGTGAACCATTGGGAAAAACCAAAGGTGGACATGATGGCGTCCCGCCTCAACATAAAACTAGACAGATATTGCGCCAGGTCAAGGGACCCTCAGGCAATAGCGGTGGACGCTCTGGTAACACCGTGGGTGTACCAGTCAGTGTATGTGTTCCCTCCTCTGCCTCTCATACCCAAGGTACTGAAAATCATAAGAAGGAGAGGAGTAAGAACTATACTCGTGGCTCTGGATTGACCAAGAAGGACTTGGTACCCGGAACTTCAAGAGATGCTCACGGAGGACCCGTGGCCTCTACCTCTAAGAAGGGACCTGCTCCAGCAGGAACCCTGTCTGTTCCAAGACTTACCGCGGCTGCGTTTGACGGCATGGCTGTTGAACGCCGGATCCTGAAGGAAAAAGGCATTCCGGATGAAGTCATCCCTACCCTGATCAAAGCCAGGAAGGATGTAACCGTGCAACATTATCACCGTATTTGGCGTAAATATGTTGCGTGGTGTGAGGCCAGGAAGGCCCCTACAGAGGAATTTCAACTGGGTCGTTTCCTGCATCTCCTGCAAACAGGACTGTCTATGGGCCTAAAATTAGGGTCCATTAAGGTTCAAATTTCGGCCCTGTCGATTTTCTTCCAGAAAGAACTAGCTTCAGTTCCTGAAGTTCAGACGTTTGTCAAAGGGGTACTGCATATACAGCCTCCTTTTGTGCCTCCAGTGGCACCTTGGGATCTCAATGTAGTTTTGGGATTCCTAAAATCACATTGGTTTGAACGACTCACCACTGTGGACTTAAAATATCTCACATGGAAAGTGGTAATGCTGTTAGCCCTGGCTTCAGCCAGGCGTGTTTCAGAATTGGCGGCTTTATCTTATAAAAGCCCTTACCTAATTTTCCATACGGACAGGGCAGAATTGAGGACTCGTCCTCAATTTCTCCCTAAGGTGGTTTCAGCATTTCACTTGAACCAGCCTATTGTGGTGCCTGCGGCTACTAGGGACTTGGAGGACTCCCAAGTTGCTGGACGTAGTCAGGGCCCTGAGAATATATGTTTCCATGACGGCTGGAGTCAGAAAATCTGACTCGCTGTTTATCCTGTATGCATCCAACAAGCTGGGTGCTCCTGCTTCTAAGCAGACTATTGCTCGTTGGATTTGTAGTACAATTCAGCTTGCACATTCTGTGGCAGGCCTGCCACAGCCAAAATCTGTAAAAGCCCATTCCACAAGGAAAGTGGGCTCATCTTGGGCGGCTGCCCGAGGGGTCTCGGCTTTACAACTTTGCCGAGCAGCTACTTGGTCAGGGGCAAACACGTTTGCTAAATTCTACAAATTTGATACCCTGGCTGAGGAGGACCTGGAGTTCTCTCATTCGGTGCTGCAGAGTCATCCGCACTCTCCCGCCCGTTTGGGAGCTTTGGTATAATCCCCATGGTCCTTACGGAGTTCCTAGCATCCACTAGGACGTCAGAGAAAATAAGAATTTACTTACCGATAATTCTATTTCTCGTAGTCCGTAGGGGATGCTGGGCGCCCATCCCAAGTGCGGATTGTCTGCAATACTGGTACATAATTATTGTTACAAAAATCGGGTTATTATTGTTGTGAGCCATCTTTTCAGAGGCTCCTCTGTTATCATGCTGTTAACTGGGTTCAGATCACAGGTTGTACGGTGTGATTGGTGTGGCTGGTATGAGTCTTACCCGGGATTCAAAATCCTTCCTTATTGTGTACGCTCGTCCGGGCACAGTATCCTAACTGAGGCTTGGAGGAGGGTCATAGGGGGAGGAGCCAGTGCACACCAGCTAGTCCTAAAGCTTTTACTTTGTGCCCAGTCTCCTGCGGAGCCGCTATTCCCCATGGTCCTTAGGGAGTTCCCAGCATCCACTACGGACTACGAGAAATAGAATTATCGGTAAGTAAATTCTTATTTTTTTCCTGCATCTGAGGAATTAAATGAAGTTTGTGAAGAAGCATGGACTTCCCCCGATAAGAAATTAGTAATTTCTAAACGGCTATTGGCAGCGTACCCTTTCCCGCCAGAGGATAGGTCACGTTGGGAAACACCCCCTAGGGTTGATAAAGCGCTCACACGTTTTTCAAAGAAGGTGGCACTACCGTCTCCGGATACGGCCGCCCTTAAAGAGCCTGCTGACAGAAAGCAGGAGACTATCCTAAAGTCTATATACACACACACTGGTGTTATACTACGACCAGCTATAGCCTCAGCATGGATGTGCAGTGCTGGGTTGGCTTGGTCGGATTCCCTGACAGAGAATATTGAGACCCTGGATAGGGACAATATTTTACTGACTTTAGAGCATATAAAAGATGCTCTCTTATACATGCGTGATGCACAGAGGGATATTTGCCGACTGGCATCAAAAGTAAGTGCAATGTCCATTTCCGCTAGACTGGATTATGGACTCGGCAGTGGTCAGGGGATGCCGATTCAAAAAGGCACATGGAGATTTTGCCTTATAAAGGGGTGGAGTTGTTTGGGGAAGGTCTGTCAGACCTCGTTTCCACGGCAACAGCTGGAAAATCAACTTTTCTGCCCCAGGTTACCTCGCAGCAAAAGAAAGCACCGTATTATCAAGCACAGTCCTTTCGGCCCCATAAGGGCAAGCGAGCAAGAGGCGCCTCTTTTCTGCCAAAAGGCAGAGGTAAGGGAAAAAAGCTGCAGCATACAGCCAGTTCCCAGGACCAGGAGTCCTCCCCCGCTTCCGCCAAGTCCACAGCATGACGATGGGGCTTCACAGGCGGATCTAGGTACGGTGGGGGCACGTCTCAGGAATTTCAGCACACAGTGGGCTCGCTCACAGGTGGATCCCTGGATCCTTCAGGTAGTATCTCAGGGGTACATGCTGGAATTCGAGACGCCTCCCCCACGCCGTTTCCTAAAATCTGCCTTACCAACAACACTCTCTGACAGAGAGGCGGTGTTACAGGCAATTCACAAGCTGTATTCCCAGCAAGTGATAAACAGGGTACCTCTCCTTCAACAAGGAAAGGGTTATTATTCCACAATGTTTGTGGTACCGAAACCGGACGGTTCGGTGAGACCCATTTAAAATCCTTGAACAAGTATATCAAAAAGTTCAAGTTCAAGATGGAATCGCTCAGAGCGGTTATCTCCAGCCTGGAGGAGGGGGATTACATGGTATCTCTGGACATCAAGGATGCTTACCTGCATGTCCCCATTTACCCTCCTCACCAGGAGTACCTCAGGTTTGTGGTACAGGACTGTCACTACCAGTTCCAGACGCTGCCGTTTGGGTTATCCCGGCACCGAGGGTCTTTACCAAGGTAATGGCCGAAATGATGATTCTCCTTCGAAAGAAAGGGGTTTCAATTATCCCGTACTTGGACGATCTCCTGATAAAGGCGAGGTCCAGGGAGCAGTTGCTGGTGGGGAAGTGCTACAACAGCATGGTTGGATTCTCAACATCCCAAAGTCACAGCTGGTCCCCATGACACGTCTTCTGTTCCTGGGGATGATTCTGGATACAGACCAGAAAAAAGTGTTTCTTCCAGAGGAAAAAAAAAAAGGGGTTGTCATCTCTAGTAAGAAACCTTCTAAAGCCAGGACAGGTGTCAGTGCATCAATGCACGAAAGTCCTGGGAAAGATGGTAGCTTCGTACGAAGCAATTCCATTCGGCAGATTCCACGTAAGAACCTTCCAGTGGGACCTGTTGGACAAGTGGTCCGGATCGCATCTTCAGATGCATCGGCGGATAACCCTGTCACCAAGGACCAGGGTGTCGCTACTGTGGTGGCTGCAGAGTGCTCATCTTCTAGAGGGCCGCAGATTCGGGATACAGGACTGGGTCCTGGTAACTACGGATGCCAGCCTTCGAGGCTGGGGGGCAGTCACACAGGGACGAAATTTCCAGGGACTGTGGTCAAACCAGGAAATTTCACTTCACATAAATATCCTGGAACTAAGGGCCATCTACAACGCCCTAAGCCAGGCAAGACTTCTGCTTCAAAACCAGCCGGTACTGATACAATCAGACAACATCACGGCGGTCGCCCATGTAAACAGACAGGGCGGCACAAGAAGCAGGAGCACGATGGCAGAAGCCACAAAGATTCTCCGATGGGCGGAAAATCACGTGTCAGCACTGACAGCAGTGTTCATCCCGGGAGTAGACAACTGGGAAGCAGACTTCCTCAGCAGACACGACCTCCACCCGGGAGAATGGGGACTTCATCCGGAAGTTTTCCAAATGATTGTAAACCGTTGGGAACGACCAAAGGTGGACATGATGGCGTCCCGCCTCAACAAAAAACTAGAAAGGTATTGCGCCAGGTCAAGGGACCCTCAGGCGATAGCTGTGGACGCTCTAGTGACACCGTGGGTGTACCAGTCGGTTTATGTGTTCCCTCCTCTGCCTCTCATTCCAAAGGTACTGAGAATTGTGCGAAGGAGCGGAGTAAGAACGATGCTCGTGGTTCCAGATTGGCCAAGAAGAGCTTGGTACCCGGAACTTCAAGAGATGCTCACAGAGGACCCATGGCCTCTACCGCTAAGATGGGACCTGCTCCAGCAGGGGCCCTGTCTATTCCAAGACTTACCGCGGCTGCGTTTGACGGCATGGCGGTTGAACACCGGATCCTGAAGGAAAAGGGTATTCCGGAGGAAGTCATCCCTACCCTGATCAAAGCCAGGAAGGATGTCACGGCAAAACATTATCACCGCATTTGGCGAAAATATGTTGCTTGGTGTGAGGCCAAAAAGGCCCCAACGGAGGAGTTTCAACTGGGTCGTTTTCTGCATTTCCTGCAAGCAGGAGTGAATATGGGCCTAAAATTAGGATCCATTAAGGTACAGATTTCGTCTCTGTCAATTTTCTTCCAAAAAGAATTGGCTTCACTGCCTGAAGTTCAGACATTTGTGAAGTGCGTGCTGCATATTCAGCCCCCTTTTGTGCCTCCAGTGGCACCTTGGGATCTCAATGTGGTTTTGGGGTTCTTGAAATCACATTGGTTCGAGCCACTTAAAACCGTGGATTTGAAATATCTCATGTGGAAAGTGGTCATGCTGTTGGCCCTGGCTTCGGCCAGGCGTGTGTCAGAATTGGCGGCTTTATCTTGTAAAAGCCCTTATCTGATTTTCCATACGGATAGGGCAGAGTTGAGGACTCGTCCTCATTTTCTCCTGAAGGTGGTATCAGCTTTTCACTTGAACCAACCTATTGTGGTGCCTGTGGCTACTAGGGACTTGGAGGATGCCAAGTTACTGGACGTGGTCAGGGCCCTGAGAATTTATGTTTACAGGACGGCTGGAGTCAGGAAAATTGACTCGCTGTTTATCCTGTATGCACCCAACAAGCTGGGTGCTCCTGCTTCAAAGCAGACCATTGCTCACTGGATTTGTAGCACAATTCAGCTTGCGCATTCTGCGGCAGGACTGCCGCATCCTAAATCAGTGAAAGCCCATTCCATGAGGAAGGTGGGCTCATCTTGGGCGGCCGCCCGAGGGGTCTCGGCTTTACAACTTTGCCGAGCCGCGACTTGGTCAGGGTCAAATACTTTTGCAAAGTTTTACAAGTTTGACACCCTGGCTGACGAGGACCTGGAGTTCGCTCATTCGGTGCTGCAGAGTCACCCGCACTCTCCCCCCCGTTTGGGAGCTTTGGTATAATCCCCATGGTCCTTACGGAGTTCCCAGCATCCACTAGGATGTCAGAGAAAATAAGATTTTACTCACCGGTAAATCTATTTCTCGTAGTCCGTAGTGGATGCTGGGCACCCATCCCAAGTGCGGATTGTCTGCATTACTTGAACATAGCTACTGTTAACTAAAACGGGTTATTGTTGAGAGCCATCTGTTCAGAGGCTCCATTGTTATCATACTGTTAACTGGGTTTAAAATCACGAGTTGTACGGTGTGATTGGTGTGGCTGGTATGAGTCTTAACCGGGATTCAAAAATCCTTCCTTATTGTGTCAGCTCTTCCGGGCACAGTATCCTAACTGAGGTCTGGAGGAGGGTCATAGGGGGAGGAGCCAGTGCACACCAGTTAGTCCTAAAGCTTTCTTTTAGTTGTGCCCAGTCTCCTGCGGAGCCGCTATTCCCCATGGTCCTTACGGAGTTCCCAGCATCCACTACGGACTAGGAGAAGATTTACCGGTGAGTAAAATCTTATTTTCCATAATGTATTTTATTTCCAGCAGGTGGACACACAAGCAGGAATATTTCAGAAGGACATCTAATGTTATCCCCGGATTGTGACATAAAAGATAATGACAGTAGACAGGATTCTCCAGGAGATAACCCCATTACCCCAATTATACATCCAGCTCTATCAGCTGATCCCTCTGATCCTGGGAAATGTTCTCCTGATCACTCTGATATTGGAGCATTTGTTACAGCTCTGAGATTAGATACAGTGTTTCCCTGTTCTATAGATGCCAAATGTTTTACACAGAACACAAAGCCTATTACCCATCATCCAGCTAAGGCAGGTGAGAGGCCACTGATATGTTTTGAGTGTGGGAAATGTTTTACAAAGAAATCAGCTCTTGTTACACATCAGAGAAGTCACTCAGGTGAGAGGCCGTATTCCTGTTCTGAGTGTGGGAAATGTTTTACACAGAAATCATCTCTTGTTACACATCAGAGAAGTCACACAGGTGAGACGCCGTGTTCCTGTTCTGAGTGTGGGAAATGTTTCGCATTTAAATCAGTTCTTGTTAAACATCAGAGAAGTCACACAGGTGAGAAGCCGTTTTCCTGTTCTGAGTGTGGGAAATGTTTTGCATGGAAATCACATCTTGTTACACATCAGAGAAGTCATACAGGTGAGAAGCCGTTTTCCTGTTCTGAGTGTGGGAAATGTTTTACACAGAAATCAGCTCTTGTTACACATCAGAGACGTCACACAGGTGAGAGGCCGTTTTCCTGTTCTGAGTGTGGGAAATGTTTCGCATTTAAATCAGTTCTTCTTACACATCAGAGAAGTCATACAGGTAAGATGCCGTTTTCCTGTTCTGAGTGTGGGAAATGTTTCGCATTTAAATCAGTTCTTGTTCCACATCAGAGAAGTCACACAGGTGAGAAGCCGTATTCCTGTTCTGAGTGTGGGAAATGTTTTGTACGGAAATCAGATCTTGTCACACATCAGAGAAGTCACACAGGTGAGAGGCCATATTCCTGTTCTGAGTGTGGGAAATGTTTTGCACAGAAATCAGCTCTTGTTAGACATCAGAGAAGTCACACAGGTGAGAAGCCGTATTCCTGTTCTGAGTGTGGGAAATGTTTTGCACAGAAATCAAATCTTGTTACACATCAGAGGAGTCACACAGGTGAGAGGCCATTTTCATGCTGTGAGAGAAATAAATCCGCTCTTGTTGAACACATTAGACATTACCCAAGTACGGAACCATTTACATCTTCTGGAGTATAATTATCACTGTCATGCAATGTTCCTCAAGGATGAATCCTATCTCCAATGCTTTATAAAATATACATGCTACCACTGGGTGATATAATCAGACATCATGGCCTGGTCTATCACTGCTATGCTGATTACCTGCTTTTTGCTCCATGTACTGAGAACCTAATACCAATCCTAAATGGTTGTCTAGCTGAGCGCCATGGGTGGATGATACCAGTTTGCTGTGATTCAGTCTTTGTGAAACATAATAGAAGCTCACCAACAAAGGACAAGACTTTACCAACCATCTGGATTTATGCTTTGGTGCTCAGAATTGAAAATACTGAACATGTGCTGAATCTTTGTGTTGTCCTGGTATGTGGCTGACACATACATCAGGTATCTGCCACATACAAATCCTCATTCTTCCATCTGTGGACCATAGCCAGAATCAAGCACTTGATTCCCTCAGAAGTTCATAGACTACTGCAATGCCATCTACCTGGGTCACCCAGCAAAAGAATTACAGAGCTTGCAGCTAGTACAGAATGCAGCAGCCAAGCTGTTACCTAACCCGTTCCTGCCACATAACACCAATTCTCTACTCCCTTCACCGGCTGCCTGTAAGATGACAAATCTATTTCATAATTGGCTAACTGACCTTCCCAGCCCAACATTACATGGTCCAAGGTACTAGAAGCAGCTCCTGCCTCCTTACTGCCCTGCTTGCTTGCTTCTACAGATGAAGGACTGTTACCGACAGTACCAAGAATCTCCTGTCATTCATTTAAGGGTTGAACTTTAGCTTTGCAGCCTTGACCATGGAACTCACTGCCTTGCACAGTCCAAGAGGCCTGCACTCTAGAGACCTTCACAAGCAGACTGATGACTGTTACTCACGCTTTTCATTAATGTACCTCTATTTCTCATACGTCCTAGAGGATGCTGGGGATTCCAAAAGGACCATGGGGTATAGACGCATCCGCAGGAGCTTGGGCACACTGTAAAGACTTAAACTGGGTGTGAACTGGCTCCTCCCTCTATGCCCCTCCTCCAGACCTCAGTTAGACTTTGTGCCCAGGAGTGATGGGTCACACACTAGGGGAGCTCTACTGAGTTTCTCCATTAGCTCCAGAGGGTTCGATCACTTGGTGCGCCTAGCTGCTTGTTCCCGGAGCCACGCCGTCATTCCCCTCACAGAAGCCAGAAGAAAGAAGCCATGTGAGTATGAGAAGATCAGAAGACTTCAGTGACGGCAGAAGACTTCAGTAACGGAGGTACAGTGGTAGTGCTGCTCTTCATGCTCCCACACACCAAAGGCACTCACAGGGTGCAGGGCGCTGGGGGGGGGGGGGTGGAGCGCCCTGGGCAGCATGTTACTGGTCTGCTTAATGTGAACAATTGGCAAAAAAAAAAAAGCATTTAGGTGCCGAGGCACCGTGGTTCATCCCCCGCCAGTATACTTGAATTATTTCCCCGACACCGCTTATACGGGTGTAGGGCGCGCGGGGGGGAGCGCCCTGAGCAGCGAGTCAGTTTTAAAAGTTCTTCCTCGCACTGCCGGGGGCTCCGTATACAGACCCCCGCAGGCGCGTTAGGCCGTGGTCCCCGTCGGCCACCATGGGTACAGGGCGCCGGGAGGTGGTGGCGCCCGGGGCAGCATAGATAGTTAGAGCTCCCGGGCGCCGCACACGGGGACCCACCATGAGAGTGGCGGGTGCGCGATGCGCCGGAACTCCCGCTTCCCGAACGTTGTCTGGGGTGCAGGGCGCGCAGGGGGGGTCCTGAGCAGCATGGTGCTGAGTGTGTGTGTGTATATATGTATGTGTGTGTATGTATGTGTGTGTGTGTGTGTATATATATATATATATATATATTTGTGTGTGTATGTATATGTGTGTGTGTGTGTGTGTGTGTGTGTATATATATGTATGTGTGTGTATATATATGTGTGTGTGTGTGTGTGTGTGTGTGTGTGTGTGTGTGTGTGTGTATATATATATATATATATATATGTGTCGTTACCCTATATTTAGTACTCGGCCGAGAGGGGCGGAGCTTAGCCTCACACACTGAGTCGGCGCCATTTTTCCCTGCTGTCCCCGCCAAGAACAAACAGTGGGGAACGCAATGTTTGGACTCTGTTGCCCTCCCAGAGGTGTAATCTCCCTGTGTATAGGTTCCCCCGGCTCAATAGAGGGTTTTATTTATATTTATATATATATATATATATATATATATATATATTTATTTTTGTCGAGCGGGCTTAAGTGCGCCGGGAAGGGGCGGAACTTAGACCTCACAGAGGGGTCAGCGCCATTTTCCAAAGTTCCCCACCGGGACTTGCTGTATACTAAGAAGGAAGGGGGGCACAGAGTGTTTTAATGCTGTATGGGTGTCATACAGCATTAGGATTGATAATGGACGCAGAATCCTTGTTGTAATACATAAATACACTGTTTCCCTGTTTTATTTACCCACTATTGGTTAGTCGACGTGTGTCGACAGGTGTGAGGGCTTTGTCAAAGGCGTCTGTGGGGATAACTGTCGGTTGATTAAGCTCTAGATTGGCCGGGACGAGTTGGTTTCGATGCTCTCAAGGAGTCCGAATATTAATCTCTTCACAACGCGGAGAGAAATCTATGACAGTCAACTCCTGGTCGACGCAGAGCCCGGTCGCAAGGGATCATACACAGGCAGCTAAGTGATATTTTATTTCTATACTTTGACCTTATTTGCAATGGATGCACTTGAGGGAGTTTGGTAGTCAGGTAAGCTTCCGATAGAATTATCCTGCCCAGAGTGGGTAGGGCTTGCCTATGTTTATTTTTCCTTATAACATTACAGCAGGCTGCCAAGTGACAGCAGGTGGTGTGACCGGAAAAATGCGGAGGAGGTCTCCGGGAGATGCTGGTGGGAGGTATACAGCTGTTTGGTGTGGCCTCTCTTCAGTTAATCTCGGCGGTATCCGCTGATGAGGCTGAATTCGAGAGTTAACCTCCTTCACAACAGTGGATGACGCATTCTTTTGTGGGATGCAGTCGTTTAACCGGTTCAAGACCGTTCTTTTTCCTTTTCTGTGTAGACAGTGGAAGGTGAAAAGGTAAGTGTTCTGCAACCTGGTTAGGTTCGCAGAAGTGGATGTAGTTTCTGTTTCCACTATATACACCACTTGTCGCTGAGTCTATCTGGCTGGTCCCCACTTCGGTGACCACTTGTCCACTAATTTTCAGTTAGTCTAGGAATAGACTACGACATGTGAGTTATTTATAGAAGCCAAAGGGGAACGTTCTGAGTTACGGTTGTTTCCCCTTACTGTTTTTTCTAATAGATTTTGCCTCTCCCCTATGGAAGGGGAGGTAACACGCAACGCCTTACAGAGGTGCGTCACGTTCAGGACATTGTCTGGTTGTCCCTGTAAAAATGTGCATATCCTTGTTTATTTGACGGTTCTTCGGCGCAGAAATGGGCCTGTTGTTCCCAACGACGCAGATGTCAGAAGTGGTTTTCAGAGTGGATACTGACCGGTTAAGGTTTGGTGTTTTCCTGTGGAAAGAGGTCTGAGGGTCCAGAGTTGGATCGACTTTGAGGTGACACCTCATCAATAGGTTCCATTAAGAAGACAGATGGATGCGGCATGAGAGGTTTTTTTTCGGAGAGCAGGTCTAATACCAGAGTGATTTTCATGGGACCAGTTGGAAATGTGGTCCGGGTCACACCTGTGCATCCACCGGAATATAATCAAAACGGCCAGGACATCGCTCCTGTGGTGTCTGCTCGATTTTTTTCCTTCTAGAGGGATAAAGGTTTAGATCTTGGTGTCCGTGCATATAGATCTCCGAAGCTGGGGAGCAGTCCTTTGCAAGGGACGTATTTCCAGAGGATGAGGTCAGGTTGGGAAACTTGTCTGCTGTAAGTTTTGGAATTAAGAGCTATTTTAGACGAACGTGTTCTTCATGCTCTGCCGTGTTAATTCTGCCAGAAGCCTTGTCAGAAATGGCGTAAGTAAGCCGCTAGGGCGGAACAAAAAAAAAACCACGAAAATGGCAGAAGATGCGCTGTTTGCAGTTGAGGGGGAAGTCTGGTAAACGCTATGTTAGCAGTCTTCATTCCGGAGGTAAACGACGGAGACATAGATTTCCTTTGCGACATGATATTCAGCCGGGAAAAATACTGTCATTATTGAGAAGCTTTCCCAGACGTGCCAAGTCTTTGTGGAGTGTCGCAATTGGACATGTTGGCGTTTCGCCTCAACGTGAGACCTCGAGGAGAGGGTTCCAGGTTAAGAGACACTCAGGATATAGCAGCGGACATCCTTGTGACACTGTTTTTAGTCGGTCGAGGTGGCCTCTCCGCTTTCACTTTTCTGGCAGTGGTAAGCGTAAGATGATCGATGATCCTCTGAACTCCGGTCTAACCAGAGAGGGTTGGCTATCCAGTTTTCATGGTTTACTCATAGAAAATTACTGCCCTCTTCCTTTACGTGACGTAATGTTACAACAGGATCAGGGCGTGTATCAGGACTTACCGCGGCTGCGTCTAATGGTGGGGCGGTTGAAGGTCGTATCCTAAGCTGAATGGGTGTTCCCAGTGAAGTCGTTTCTTCAATTCTTCCGGCTTGGAAAGAACTCACGGCACAGCGTTAGAACCGTTGTTGGAGTAATTATGTGTCTCGGTGTGTATCCAGGAAGGCTCCTATGGAGGACTTTCAGCTAGGTCCTGCTTATCCATACGTTACAAGCCGATGTGAAGGCAAGACTATATTAAGTTTCTTTGCGGAAATTCTCGTTTGGAAAGTGGTCAGGTTTTTGACTTCGACGTCCGCAAGGCGGGTGTCGGACGTGGTGGTATTGTCCCACAAGAGCCTTGTTTGATCTTTCAGGTGGATAGAGAGGAATTGAGTACTCGGTTGATAATTCTACCAAGAGGGGTTTCGCAGAAATCAGGCTTTTGTTGATGCAGGGGGTTACTTAGGCATTAGCTGGTTCAAACCCCCTTGCTCTAGCCAGGGTTTTGAGTATGCAAGTCATCTATTTGGCTTAGTTTGGAGTAACAGAGACCCTGTTTATGTGGTATGTTCCCAGCTTACTTTGGGAGACTGCGTTATGCAGTTTGTTACATGCTGAATCTGTGATGCGGTCTGGCATGTTTGTTCTACGGCTGCTTTGCCGTCACCGAAGTCGGTGGAGGTTCCTTCTTTTGGGAAGATGGGATTTTCTTGGGCGAATGCCCGAGGAGTCTCGGCGGTTCAACTTTGCCGAGCGGATTCTTGGTCTGGGTCAAAAGTTTTTGCCATGCTTTACAAGTTTGATACCCGGATTGTTGAGGACCTTATGTTTGCTCATTCGGTGCTGCAGAGTCGTCTGCACTCTCCCGCCCGTTTTGGAGCTTTGGTATAAACCCCATGGTCCTTTTGGAATCCCCAGCATCCTCTGGGACGTATGAGAAAATAGGATTTTGGTACCTACCGGTAAATCCTTTTCTCTTGGTCCGTAGAGGATGCTGGGCGCCCGTCCCAGTGTGTACGGTCTACACAGTTATTGCTTTTTGGTTACACCCTGGTGGTGTGTCTTCTCTATCTGGTGGTTGCTACCGTTGTTCATGACATAGCATGCAGGGTCCTATTTTTGTTTCTGTGGACACATGGGTTGTGTTACATATTCTCTCAGGGTTTTGTTCATGCCGTTGACTGGTATTCTACTGAGTGCCACGTTCTACGGTGTGTTTGAGGTGTGAGCTGGTATGACACTCACTGTGTTTATAACAATAAATTCTTTCCTCGAAAATGTCCATCTCTCCTGGGCACAGTTTTCTAACTGAGGTCTGGAGGAGGGTCATAGAGGGAGGATCCAGTTCACACCCACTTTAAGTCTTTACAGTGTGCCCAAGCTCCTGCGGATCCGTCTATACCCCATGGTCCTTTTGGAATCCCCAGCATCCTCTACAGACTAAGAGAAAAGGATTTACTGGTAGTTACCAAAATCCTATTTTACTTCCTAAATAATACATCCCAAAGGCTTAGGTCTTTTTTCTGCTGTTTATTTAGTATCTTGTGCTTTGTGTAAATGTGAATGTCTAATACCAGTTTCCACAATCTGTATTGCTGCACGACAATATGGCGGCCATTGGAACGTGTTTTCACTTCTAGTTTGCCTAACTTGTTGCAGTCACTCATCTTGATCAGGAGTGCTGAGTGTTTTCAGATACAAGATCCTGTCCATATATACCCTGTACATTATCATGTGCATTAGAGTCACCCGGGTTCCATCTGCGGTGGTTTGTTGTAAGTTACATCTATATGGTGCGGATACTCCTCTGTATGATTTCATAATAAAAGCTTTTGTTTGCATCTAATTATTGCATTAAATCTTTTATTTTTTTATCTGTTTTATATTCCCGTCTGAGTAATTACGCCATAATGTCTAATCTCGGAGTGGACCCCAGAAGATGTAAAGAAACCGTGTAAGTGTTCCATCATTCTGTTTTGTGTAAGCATACAGGTAAGTGATGGCACGGTGGTCACTGACCGTCACATTCCGGTGGTATAATGGAAGTGGACTGTCTGGGCTTATTCTAGTCTACTGCAGAAATAAAAAACTCCGCCTTTATCCTGCTTAAAAAAATGACAAAGCCCATAAATCAAGCTTGGTCGGACAAGACAGAGGCCACATTAATGGTGGCACATTATATAGGCTGAGGACCCATGTTTATGGTATATATGGCATAACTCACTCTTCACCCACAAAAACCTTCCCTTCACCATTCACAATGTCCACCATTGCCCCTTCAGAAGGGACACAAATTTCCTTTGCTTTTCCACCTCCTCCTCTACAGAGCCCAGGACCACCTCCATGACCATTTCATGTTTATCTGGAGGCCAGGCATCTGGGAGGTTCATGGCATGAGATGACCACAGAACCACCAGGTAGTGGGCAAGAAGAATCCCCAGGATCTGGAAAGTCCAAGGATCCACCCCACATGAGGCAGAGAAGGGTCAACCACAGGGACTGGCTCACCAATTTCCTTCCTAAAAGCTGCTCTTTACCCAGTTTGGTACCTGTGGGATCCCACTCCAATTTCCCTTGAGAGTCCTTACCCTCACTAATCCCTTCTGAACCTACCAGTTCCTTCCCCTTCCAACCACTCCTCATTTTTAAGCTTTTCACCACCTGCTGTGTGAGTCCCATCCAACTACTCCTCTCCTTGACTCATTGGTGTAGCAACCCCCTTCTCCCCACCCTTGAGGAAATTGAGGAACTATACTGCAGTTAAGCTGTGAGACTTGCTGCTAGCATTACTCACTACTCAGCACACACACTCACATCATGATTACACAGCTGTGCCAGAGACACTGTCTCACTGACAACCAGGACGAGACACTCCCAGAAAGGCATGTATGTATGAGTACGGAGAGAGTGGGAGCAGTGGGGCTGCATCACTGACAGCCAGGACGAGACACTCCCAGAAAGGCATGTATGTATGAGTACGGAGAGAGTGGGAGCAGTGGGGCTGCATGACTGACCAGGACGAGACACTCCCAGAAAGGCATGTATGTATGAGTACGGAGAGAGTGGGCGCAGTGGGACTGCATCACTGACAACCAGGACGAGACACTCCCAGAAAGGCATGTATGTATGAGTACGGAGAGAGTGGGCGCAGTGGGACTGCATCACTGACAACCAGGACGAGACACTCCCAGAAAGGCATGTATGTATGAGTACGGAAAGAGTGGGAGCAGTGGGGCTGCATGACTGACAGCTGAGCCTGTCACATCAGTGAGGTGACAAAATGCAAGATATAGGGGGAAATGTACTAAGCCTGAAAAGTGATAAATTTCACAGTGATAAACTACCAGCCAATCAGCTCCTAACTACCATTTGACAATGACAATTGATTAATGACAGTTAGGAGTCGATTGGCTGGTACTTTATCACCGTGATAGTTATCACTTTTCAAGGCTTAGTACATCTGGCCCATAATCACCTAGCTAAATCAGGCACTAATGCAATGTTACATGTATTAAATGAGCAGCAAATATATTGATTATTAGATAGCAGCTCCTATGCGGCAACTGGATGCCTTAGACCAGGCATTCCCAACCACGGTCCTCAAGGCACACCAACAGTGCAGGTTTTAGTGATATCCAGGCTTCAGCACAGGTGACTTAATTGGTAGCTCAGTTATTTTGATTTAACCATCTGTGCTGCAGCCTGGATATCACTAAAACCTGCACTGTTAGTGTGCCTTGAGGACCGTGGTTGGGAATGCCTGCCTTAGACGATATAAATTGTTTAAGTTTCAATAGAGACATAAAAGAGCGCTGATGGTATATAAATAAAAATATTTCTAATAGTTATTAGAGTTCAACACAATAAAAACAGTTATGCCAATAATAAAAGCCAGCCTGTGACATGACAGCTAGGATCTGATTGGCTGGTTCTTTATCACCTTCCACTTTGTCACTTCACCGAGCTTAATAAATCTGCCCCTAAGTTTCTTAACAGAAGGATAAGAAAACAGCCAGGGAAAAAAAGGGGGAGGAAAGAAGAAAAAAAAGGAAGCTATAGGATAAAATAGAATAACATACAGACATTGATTCATATATTATTCAGCTCAATGTTTTCGTTGAGCCCTAGAGGGAACAAAGTATCTATCATACAAATCCAGTATGCTTCCCTCTTACAGAGGAGGTTATATCTATCCCCACCTGGGAATGTCTGTTTTATATGTTCAACTCCCTGTATGGACAGAACCCCACAATCACCTCCATGGAGTGAGCAAACATGTCTAGGTACACGGTGTTTAGTTGACTTTTTAAGAATTCATCTTCTATGTTCTAAAAACCTAGAGAGCGTATTGTTCTACCGACATATTGGCAACCGCAAATGCAGGAGATTACATAAACCACAAATGTTGTCTGGCAGTTTATATTGCCCACTATATCGAAGTATTCTTTAGTTCTATATGATAAGAATTATGATCGTCAGTGAGGTGGATGGGGCATCCCATTCCCAGCTGGAACAGCACACTATATGTAAGAGGCGGAGCGGTGCAGGGCTACTGGCTGACAGCCTAGCATCTCGGTGCAGCCGCAGAAGTCTGTAACTGATGGGAAATAAACATCTGGCCCATGGCTACTGTGAGGAAATGAGAGGTCTGTGACAATATAGCTATGCCTCATTTCTCATGTCAGATATGTACTTTTTTTATCCCCATATCCCTATACATTCATCTGTTTCCTCATTCTCCATAACATGTCCATTACTGCTCACCCAATATTGTGTTTAAATCAACCTTAATATTAATATATGCAATTGTGTTACGTTATCTGTTACCCTTTGGAGCAATGCATTCATGTTAGACCTAGTTTTCTATTGTTTACTACCACCACAGTGGACACTCAAGGATAAGTCATATATAAGGTACCATTGTCCCTTTTTGTTTACTCCCTATTGTCCAACAGTGAGCTGACCAGACATGGGTGGTCATTCCGAGTTGTTCGCTCGTTGCCGATTTTCGTTATTTTGCGATTTACCGCTTACTGCGCATGCACAATGTCCGCAGTGCGACTGCGCCAAGTAAATTTGCTATGCAGTTAGGTATTTTACTCACGGCATTGCGAGGGTTTTTCTTCGTTCTGGTGATCATAATGTGATTGACAGGAAGTGGGTGTTACTGGGCGGAAACTGAGCGTTTTATGGGTGTGTGAAAAAACGCTGACGTATTTTGGAAAAATGCGGGAGTGGCTGGAGAAACGGGGGAGTGCCTGGGCGAACGCTGGGCGTATTTGTGACGTCAAACAGGAACGATACTGACTGAACTGATCGCAATGGCAGAGTAAGTCTCAAGCTACTCAGAAACTGCTAAGAAGTGTGCTAATCGCAATATTGCGAATCCGTCGTTCGCAAATCTAAGAAGCTAAGATTCACTCCCAGTAGGCGGCAGCTTAGCGTGTGCAAAGCTGCTAAAAGCAGCTTAGGAGCGAACAACTCGGAATGAGGGCCATGGTTGCTCTCTGGCTGATGTAATCACCTTGATTAGAATATGTATTGTATTCCAATGCTGTAAGATCCTTAGACAAAGAAGTCACACACACTCATAGGTAATATGAAGCTTCTGGGGGTATAAGTAGACCTAACCAGAGAGCTGAAAGAGATTCTGTGCTCCTTGACTAAGAAGTGATGTTCTGTCAGGAGTTTGTGGTGGGAATTGTCATGTAGAATTGGATTACAGAGGTGTGCTGAGCTGTTTATAATACATTCTGTTCAATAAACCACTGTTGGTTTTTCATCTACCACTGTGCCTGAGTGATTTGGAACCCAGTATCTTCACAGCTACTATCGATGGTGGGTAACTACCTGGCTCTCTTCCTTTGATGGTAAATCTAGTTATCATCAGGTATAGACCATCAAAGATTCCTGGTCATCAATGGTTGATGGCCAATCCTAGACCAGACCCTGAGAGACCACAACCATCACCAGATCCACAATGTGTACCTAGAAGCTGCCACATCTGGCACTTTGTTACCCGCCATCAGATCTACCTTCTAGAGAGCCACCTCCACAGCTTTCCACATCTAAGCTGGAATTCTGCAGGTTTCCTTCACCACCAGCTTTGATCTCCTTTGCATCAGCATCCCGGCCAGCCACACACAGGTCCATGGAATCAGCATTATGATAAGTTTTGACTCTTTATTTGCTGCAGCTGCTGTATAGATCCTGTAATTTCCTCCAGCTTATTAACCAGCTGCACCAGCTCCTCATTTCATGTAACTCTCCCAGCTGCTGCAACAGTTTATTCTCCTGCAGGGTCCACAGGTTATCCACAGGATAACATTGGGATATGATGACCCGACAGCGGATTTGCACCAAACGGTCAAAGCTTTTGGCCTCCCAGCATGCAGTGGGCCCGTCCCTATAGCCCCACCTCCTGGCTCACGCAAATCAGTTTTTTGTTTGGTGTGTGGCAGGAGCCAGTCCATGTGAGGAGGGCTGCTGGTTTTTAGCAGCTATAAGCTTTCTTATTTTATTTTTATAGACCATTTTTCTTGAGTGATCTTTCTAAAAAGCATCTTATACGCACCTTAGAAAGAGTAGCTCCAACAATTCCCTGCCGGGTTGTGACAACGCTTACCCACATGTACAGCGCTGTTTTGGGGAGCAGGAGTGTAATTACGTGTGTGCCAGGTGCAGTAGCGGTTCTTGCCACGGGCAAGCAGGACTTTTGCCCGGGGCGCCGCCTTCCGGAGGGCGCTGGCGCCATCCGGAGGGCGCCGCACTGTGGCAAGATCCGCCACTGCTGCCCACTGTGTCCGCCTCCGCTGCCCGCTGCCGTCCCCGTCCTCGGCGCCTCCTGTGAAGGGAACTACACGCTATGCGTCTAGTTTCCCTTCGTGGAGAGTAACTGCTGAGCGGTGCGCGATGACCTTTTGCTGTGCGGTGCGCGATGACGTCATCGCGCACCGCTCAGCATTCAAGCGGCGCTTTCAATGTACAGGTGGCGTGACTCGCCACGCCCCTTGTATTAGGCCACGCCCCTTTCCTGCCCGGGGCGCTCTGCGCCCTTGAACCGGCCCTGGCCAGGTGTGCCTGGCACACAGCGCAGTTGCCTGAGGGCTCAGCGGCATGTAATGAGTCAAATTGACTCATTACATGCCGCCTCTGCTGTGTGCCGTACGCCGCACTGGAGAGGAGAGAGCAGTGTCGGGCAGTGGAGAAGGAGGAGGGAGGGGGACTGGAGCCGCAGCAGCGCTATGTAATTGGTAGTTGTGCCGCTGCAGCAGCCCCCTCTCCTTCCGTATTGGCTGCCCAGCGCTGCTGTGAATGCTGGGATGCGGTTCCTCCATCCCAGCATTCAAAGCGGCGCTGGGCAGCAATTACAGAAGGAGAGGGGGGTGCTGCAGCGGCGCTACTACTAATTACATAGCGCTGCTGCTGCTCCAGTCCCCCTCCCTCCTCCTCCTTCTCCCCTGCCTGCACCGAGGAAGCTGCCAGCACGAGAAGCCTGACTGCCAGCGGGGAGATGGTAAGTATCTCTCTCTCTCTTTCTTTCTCTATCCTTTCTGCCGTAATGTGTAAAAAGGGGGACTGGCTGCCGTAATGTGTTAAAAAGGTGGACGCTGTCTGCCGTAATGTGTAAAAAGGGAGACTGGCTGCCATAGTGTGTAAAAAGGAGGACGCTGTCTGCCGTACTGTGTAAAAAAGGGGGCGCTGTCTGCTGTAATGTGAAAAAGGGGACACTGTCTGCCGCAATGTGTAAAAGAGGGGGACGCTGTCTGCCGTAATGTTTAAAAAAAGAGGACGCTGGCTGCCGTAATGTGTAAAAAAGGGGACGCTGTCTGCCGTAATGTGCTGAAAAGGGGACGCTGTCTGCCGTAATGTGTAAAAAAAAAAAAGGGGACGCTGTCTGCTGTATTGTGTAAAAAGGGGAATCTGTCTGCCGTAATGTGAAAAAGGGGCACTACTGTGCAGCGTCATTTGAATAATGGAGACCAGTGTATGAATTGGTGGTATTTTGTGGCCACACCCCTTTCCCGTGAAGCCCAGCCCCTATATTTTTTGCGCATGCCTACGACGCACACTGCCGCTGGTTTGCATTAAGGGGTGGGGTGCCGATGCCGTTTCTTGCACACAGCACTAAAATGTCTAGTTACAGCACTGTTGGGGAGCGTCTGTGTCGAATATACTAGCAAGTCCAGCAGAAGTTACCAGGCTGTGGCCGGAGCACGAGGAGAAGGTAAGGCATGGGTTCTTCTTAGCGGGGGAACACTGACACAGCCGCACTGTTTTGGAGGAGACTACCAGTCACTGACGCGGCTGCCACCTAGGGTGCACCAGCGCAAGGCCTTAGGGATCATAGGCTCCAGAGGTAGTATGAGGCCACAATCCCTGGGATTGGTATCAGTAGTGGGGAGTCAGAGGCGCCCCTGGCCGCCCCTCCCCCTGATTCATGACCAGTTTCTTCCAAGTCTCCCACCATAAACCGTTTTCCCGCTTCTGTCTGAGACGCTGTGTATCTAAAAGGACCCAGTCGCAGCAGTCTGATCACTGCAGGTTCATGGGGCGAGTGTTTACACTATTAGCGTCTGGATCCACTCAGCATTTGCTAACGTATTTATCGGTCCTGGAAGCGGGGTGAGTCTCCCTGTATCCCACTCTATTGAGCACGGGTAACACTGTACTAAGTCTCTATCTACCTTTTGAGTATGAATAGTTGGATAAGTGCCGGATGCATACGAGTCTAATAATTATTACTGTTGTTTCTTTTGCTATGCGTCTGAATACGGTTAAACTCCTATATAAGGTAATAGTTACATAGTTACATAATTAGTTAGGTTGAAAAGAGGCAATATGCCCATCGGGTTCAACCTGTATTCTGTGATCAGCTGATCATATTATAATGTACCTGCTGATGTAATGGTTTAGTACCAATTGACAACTATGACTCTTACCACTCTCAGTTTAATGTCACTGTGGTAAATGCTATAACCCTGGATACCCTTTCTAGTTAGAAATTTGTCTAATCAGTTTTTAAATACATTTACAGAGTCTGCCATTACTATCTGCTCCGGCAGGGAGTTCCAAATTTTTAATGCTCTTACCGTGAATAACCCTTTCCTACGTTGTATATGGAATTGCCTCAGCGAGAGCCCACGTGTCCCATACAGGGTTATTTTAATAAATAAATCCGCTGCTAGCTCCTTGTGCTGACCCTTTACATATTTGAAGATATTAATAATGTCACCTCTTAGTGGCCGCTTTTCTAGTGTATACATATGTAACTTAGCAAGCCTTTCCTCGTACTCCAGTGTCTCTAACCCTTTAATCAGTTTAGTAGCCCGCCTTTGAACCCTTTCTAGTTCTCCTATATCTGTTTTATAATATGGTGCCCAGAACTGAACACAATATTCCAGGTGCGGACACACCAATGATTTGTACAGTGGCAGGATTACATCCTCGTCCCTTGTCTCTATGCCCCGTTTTATGCATGCGAGTACCTTGCCTTTTTTTGCAGCATTTTGACATTGTGTACTGTTACTAAGCTTATTATCCATGAGCACCCCAAATCTTTTTCCACCACAGTTACCCCTATAATTTCCCCATTTAGAGTGTACGATGCTTGTGTGTTTTTTGTTCCAAAATGCACAATTTTGCATTTTTCTATATTGAACCTCATTCCCCATTTAGACGCCCAGGCTTCAAGTTTAAATAAGTAATTCTGTAGAGACTCCACATCGCTATCTGAATTACCTTACACAGTTTAGTATCATCCACAAAGATTGACACTGTGCTTTCCAGGCCTATTCCTAGATCGTTGATAAATATATTGAACAGTTGCGCGCCAAGTACGGACCCTTGTGGTATTCCACTGACTACTGGTGCCCAGCTGGAGAACATCCCGTTGACCATTACTCATTGTACTCTGTTATCCAGCCAATTACCTATCCATGTACAAATAGTATATCCTAGACCAAGTTCCCTTAATTGGATCAGTCTCCTGTGAGGCACTGTATCGAAGGCGCGAGTAACCTCACTGCTGACCGCAAAGTTCCCACCATTGAGGATAATGGAGCGGGTCTCAGAATTCGGGGAAAGGGGTCCCATGTGTAAACATGGAATCCCTTTCAGTGCGTGGTCTGGGTAAATGTGGTTTGTTTTTTTGCCAAGTATGTGGATTACAAAAAAGAAGAGGAGAGATGCTACACTGAATTTTGGTGAATATAATTTTATTTTCAGGTACACCATGGATTCTACTTGGAGAAGTGGACCGAGCCTCGTGTGAACATAGGTAAGTATATGTGTGTGTCAGCATGTATGTAATAAAGTTTTACTTTCACGGTGTGTGTGTACTGTTTTTATTTGGGTATTTTTTTTGTAGTAAAACTACAGGTACCAGCGGGCCCATTTCCTCCCCGCATGCTGGTACTTGTGATTCTCCAAGTACCAGTTTGCAGGGGAGGCTTGCCAGGACTTGTAGTTCTGCTACAAAAAAATAAGAATTTACTCACCGGTAATTCTATTTCTCGTAGTCCGTAGTGGATGCTGGGAACTCCGTAAGGACCATGGGGAATAGCGGCTCCGCAGGAGACTGGGCACAAAAGTAAAGCTTTAGGACTAGCTGGTGTGCACTGGCTCCTCCCCCTATGACCCTCCTCCAAGCCTCAGTTAGGATACTGTGCCCGGACGAGCATACACAATAAGGAAGGATTTTGAATCCCGGGTAAGACTCATACCAGCCACACCAATCACACCGTACAACTTGTGATCTGAACCCAGTTAACAGCATGATAACAGAGGAGCCTCTCAAAGGATGGCTCCAACAATAACCCGATTTAGTTAACAATAACTATGTACAAGTATTGCAGACAATCCGCACTTGGGATGGGCGCCCCAGCATCCACTACGGACTACGAGAAATAGAATTACCGGTAAGTAAATTCTTATTTTCTCTGACGTCCTAGTGGATGCTGGGAACTCCGTAAGGACCATGGGGATTATACCAAAGCTCCCAAACGGGCGGGAGAGTGCGGATGACTCTGCAGCACCGAATGAGAGAACTCAAGGTCCTCCTCAGCCAGGGTATCAAATTTGTAGAATTTTGCAAACGTGTTTGCCCCTGACCAAATAGCTGCTCGGCAAAGTTGTAAAGCCGAGACCCCTCGGGCAGCCGCCCAAGATGAGCCCACCTTCCTTGTGGAGTGGGCATTTACAGATTTTGGCTGTGGCAGGCCTGCCACAGAATGTGCAAGCTGAATTGTACTACAAATCCAACGAGCAATAGTCTGCTTAGAAGCAGGAGCACCCAGCTTGTTGGGTGCATACAGGATAAACAGCGAGTCAGATTTTCTGACTCTCGCCGTCCTGGAAACATATATTTTCAGGGCCCTGACTACGTCCAGCAACTTGGAGTCCTCCAAGTCGCTAGTAGCCGCAGGTACCACAATAGGCTGGTTCAGGTGAAACGCTGAAACCACCTTAGGGAGAAAATGAGGACGAGTCCTCAATTCTGCCCTATCCGTATGAAATATCAGGTAAGGGCTTTTATAGGATAAAGCCGCCAATTCCGATACGCGCCTGGCTGATGCCAGGGCCAACAGCATTACCACTTTCTATGTGAGATATTTTAAGTCCACAGTGGTAAGCGGTTCAAACCAATGTGATTTGAGGAATCCCAAAACCACATTGAGATCCCAGGGTGCCACTGGAGGCACAAAAGGAGGCTGTATATGCAGCACCCCCTTGACAAATGTCTGGACTTCAGGAACTGAAGCCAATTCTTTCTGGAAGAAAATCAACAAGGCCGAAATTTGAACCTTAATGGACCCTAATTTTAGGCCCATGGACAGTCCTGTTTGCAGGAAGTGCAGAAAACGACCTAGTTGAAATTCCTCTGCAGGGGCCTTCCTGGCCTCGCACCACGCAACATATTTTCGCCAAATACGGTGATAATGTTGTGCGGTTACATCCTTCCTGGCTTTGATCAGGGTAGGGATGACTTCATCTGGAATGCCTTTTTCCTTCAGGATCCGGCGTTCAACCGCCATGCCGTCAAGCGCAGCCGCGGTAAGTCTTGAAACAGACAGGGTCCTTGCTGGAGCAGGTCCCTTCTTAGAGGTAGAGGCCACGGGTCCTCCGTGAGCATCTCTTGAAGTTCCGGGTACCAAGTCCTTCTTGGCCAATCCGGAGCCACGAGTATAGTTCTTACTCCTCTCCGTCTTATAATTCTCACTATTGCTTGAGGGTCCCTTGACCTGGCGCAATACCTTTCTAGTTTTTTGTTGAGGCGGGACGCCATCATGTCCACCTTTGGTTTATCCCAACGGTTTACGATCAAGTGGAAGACTTCTGGATGAAGTCCCCACTCTCCCGGGTGGAGATCGTGTCTGCTGAGAAAGTCTGCTTCCCAGTTGTCTACTCCCGGAATGAACACTGCTGACAGTGCTATCACATGATTTTCCGCCCAGCGAAGAATCCTTGCAGCTTCTGCCATCGCCTTCCTGCTTCTTGTGCCGCCCTGTCTGTTTACGTGGGCGACTGCCGTGATGTTGTTCGACTGGATCAACACCGGCTGACCCTGAAGCAGAGGCTTTGCTTGACTTAGGGCATTGTAAATGGCCCTTAGTTCCAGGATATTTATGTGAAGAGACGTTTCCAGGCTTGACCACAAGCCCTGGAAATTTTTTCCCTGTGTGACTGCTCCCCTGCCTCTCAGGCTGGCATCCGTGGTCACCAAGATCCAGTCTTGAATGCCAAATCTGCGGCCCTCTAGAAGATGAGCACTCTGCAACCACCACAGGAGAGACACCCTTGACCTTGGAGACAGGGTTATCCGCTGATGCATGTGAAGATGCGATCCGGACCATTTGTCCAGCAGATCCCACTTAAAAGTTCTTGCGTGGAATCTGCCGAATGGAATCGCTTCGTAAGAAGCCACCATTTTCCCCAGGACTCTTGTGCATTGATGCACTGACACTTGGCCTGGTTTTAGGAGGTCCCTGACTAGCTCGGATAACTCCCTGGCTTTTTCCTCCGGGAGAAACACCTTTTTCTGGACTGTATCCAGAATCATCCCTAGGAACAGCAGACGTGTCGTCGGAATCAGCTGCGATTTTGGGATATTTAGAATCCACCCGTGCTGTCATAACACTACTTGAGATAGTGCTACTCCGTCTACTAACTGTTCCCTGGACCTTGCCCTTATCAGGAGATCGTCCAAGTAAGGGATAATTAAGACGCCTTTTCTTCGAAGAAGTATCATCATTTCGACCATTACCTTGGTAAAGACCCGGGGTGCCGTGGACAATCCAAACGTCAGCGTCTGAAACTGATAATGACAGTTCTGTACCACAAACCTGAGGTACCCTTGGTGAGAAGGGCAAATTGGGACATGAAGATAAGCATCCTTGATGTCCAGAGACAACATATAGTCCCCTTCTTCCAGGTTCGCGATCACTGCTCTGAGTGACTCCATCTTGAACTTGAACCTTTGTATGTAAGTGTTCAAGGATTTCAGATTTAAAATAGGTCTCACCGAGCCGTCCGGCTTCGGTACCACAAATAGCGTTGAATAATACCCCTTGCCCTGTTGCAGGAGGGGTACCTTGATTATCACCTGCTGAGAATACAGCTTGTGAATGGCTTCCAATACTGCCTCCCTGTCGGAGGGAGACGTCGGTAAAGCAGACTTTAGGAAACGGCGAGGGGGAGATGTCTCGAATTCCAACCTGTATCCCTGAGATACCACCTAAAGGACCCAGGGGTCTACTTGTGAGTGAGCCCACTGCGCGCTGAAATTCTTGAGACGTGCCCCCACCGAGCCTAAGTCTGCTTGTAAAGCCCCAGCGTCATGCTGAGGACTTAGCAGAAGCGGGAGAGGGCTTCTGATCCTGGGAACTGGCTGCTTGCTGCAGTCTTTTTCCCCTTCCTCTGCCCCGGGGCAGAAATGAGGAGCCTTTTGCTCGCTTTCCCTTATGGGAACGAAAGGACTGCGCCTGATAATACGGCGTCTTCTTATGTTGAGAGGCGACCTGGGGTAAAAATGTGGATTTCCCAGCCGTTGCCGTGGCCACCAAGTCTGAAAGACCTACCCCAAATAACTCCTCCCCTTTATAAGGCAGCACTTCCATATGTCGTTTGGAATCTGCATCACCTGACCACTGTCGCGTCCATAACCCTCTTCTGGCAGAAATGGACAGCATACTTACTCTTGATGCCAGTCGGCAAATATCCCTCTGTGCATCACGCATATATAGAAATGCATCTTTCAAATGTTCTATAGTCAGTAAAATAGTATCCCTGTCTAGGGTGTCAATATTTTCAGTCAGGGAATCCGACCAAGCCAAACCAGCACTGCACATCCAGGCTGAGGCGATTGCTGGTCGCAGTATAACACCAGTATGTGTGTAAATACTTTTGAGGATACCCTCCTGCTTTCTATCAGCAGGATCCTTCAGGGCGGCCGTCTCAGGAGAGGGTAGTGCCACCTGTTTTGATAAGCGTGTGAGCGCTTTATCCACCCTAGGGGGTGTTTCCCAACGCACCCTAACCTCTGGCGGGAAAGGATATAATGCCAATAACTTTTTAGAAATTATCAGTTTTTTATCGGGGGAAACCCACGCTTCATCACACACTTCATTTAATTCCTCAGATTCGGGAAAAACTACAGGTAGTTTTTTCTCACCGAACATAAATACCCCTTTTAGTAGTAGTGGTATTATCAGAAATATGTAAAACATTTTTCATTGCCTCAATCATATAACGTGTGGCCCTACTGGAAGTCACGTTCGTCTCTTCCCCGTCGACACTGGAGTCAGTATCTGTGTCGACGTCTTTATCTACCATCTGAGGTAATGGGCGTTTTAGAGCCCCTGATGGCTTTTGAGACGCCTGGACAGGCACAAGCTGAGTAGCCGGCTGTCTCATGTCGTCAACTGTCTTTTGTAAAGAACTGACACTGTCACGTAATTCCTTCCAGCATCTCATCCACTCAGGTGTCGACTCTCTAGGAGGTGACATCTCTATTATAGGCAATTGCTCCGCCTCCACATCATTTTCCTCCTCATACATGTCGACACAACGTACCGACACACAGAATGCTCTGACAGAGGACAGGACCCCACTAGCCCTTTGGGGAGACAGAGGGAGAGTATGCCAGCACACACCAGAGCGCTATATTAATATACAGGGATAACCTTATATAAGTGTTTTTCCCTTATATAGCTGCTATATGTTTAAATATCGCCAAATTAGTGCCCCCCTCTCTTTTTTACCCTGTTTCTGTAGTGCAGGACTGCAGGGGAGAGTCAGGGAGACGTCCTTCCAGCGGAGTTGTGAGGGAATATGGCGCCTGTGTGCTGAGGAGATAGGCCCCGCCCCCTTCTCGGCGGCCTTTTCTCCTGCTTTTTTTCTAGGAATCTGGCAGGGTTTTAAAATTCATCCATATAGCCCTGGGGGCTATATGTGATGTATTTGTGCCAGCCAAGGTGTTTTTATTGCTGCTCAGGGCGCCCCCCCCCTAGCGCCCTGCACCCTCAGTGACCGAAGTGTGAAGTGTGCTGAGGAGCAATGGCGCACAGCTGCAGTGCTGTGTGCTACCTTGGTGAAGACAGAGAAACAAGAAAAACACCTGGGCGCAGAAAGTTAGAAGTTCTGGGATTTACAATTAAAATTATATTATTATAATAACCTGATCAAGGATTGCTGCTTCACCTAAGAGGTCACTGCTACCTCCAGAAAATGCAGAACAACAAAAAAAGAAAAATGAAGCGCTGTCCAGATCAGTATAAATTTACAACATAAAACATTTAATGAACATTACACTCATAACATCACAATAAAATCACGGCCTGGAAAAGAACCTTTGTTTAAAACAATATTAACCCCCGTGGCCACTTGACAATTTAATCTACTTGATCACTGCAAAATTAGTCAACCTAATTCCTCACACTAATAATTGTTAGTTGGAAACAAAATAGAAAGCTTAAGATGATGTTAAAAGCTCCTATATAATCATAAAGCAATCAATAGCTGCCAGTTCATGACGTTTGCCAGATGGAAAAGGTAGGCTCCAAGATGTTAAACAAGCTCAGTTAGTGACATACAGCAACGTAGCAATAAGCAATGTAGCAATGATCAGCTGTTAGTTCATAGCATTGGCATGCATGCAGATGGTTAGTGCAAAAGATGGTAAATCATACTCTCTGAATGAGCTCTTACAGAGAATGTATTAATGCTGAACAGTCCAGCGTGGCCACGCTATATTTTAAAACCAACAACACGTGTCTTCAGACCAGGTATCCAATTTGTAGAATGACGTCTCACTCTTAATAGTTACCCCTCCGGTCCTCACGTACAAGTGTTGGATATGACGAATCTCAGCCGTGATTAGCACTCCTCTACGCGTTTCTCCGCCTGTGTGCAGATCGGCGGCTTCCTCCAGAGAATAATGAATGATGGTATGTTTCCATTTGCCTGCTATTTATACGGAGACCGGCACTGTTATTATTTCCTGGTTCCGTACAGCGCACATGCGCACACCGTGCGTTCCACTGTGCGGTCCATCTCTTTAATCTTAATCAGTGTCAGCTGATTCGGCACACTAGCACAGGCGCCTTACATGCGTTCCATTCCTGCGTTTCACTTCATAACATTATGGGAACGCTTCCTAGTTGTTTGACTTACGTATATTGATATCCAACTTTATGATATATCCATCATCATTAGTCATAATAGTATTCATAAACTTATTGAAACACAATTAAGAATGATTCTATTTTTATATAGAAAACATGTTATAAAACATGATTTATAAATATCCCAGAGCTTCTATTTCTATACCGCTGATATCCACTAACTCAATAATTACACAATTAATAACCAATAAATTACTAAATTCATTAATTATTTACCAATGGTGCATATGTATATCTAACTACATTAATGCCACTATATGCATATTCAAAAAATAATAATAGTAATAATTAGCTAAACAATTTTTACTTCAATATATAAAACATAATATATTATATACATAGTAAACAATAAATATATTTCCATGTCTTCTGCCGCCGATTTTCCGGACCTCTTCTTGCTTCTTGCTTCTGGCTCTGTAAGGAGGCCGGCGGCGCGGCTCCGGGACCGGACTCCATGGCTGGGCCTGTGTTCGATCCCTCTGGAGCTAATGGTGTCCAGTAGCCTAAGAAGCCCAATCCACTCTGCAAGCAGGTGAGTTCGCTTCTTCTCCCCTTAGTCCCTCGATGCAGTGAGCCTGTTGCCAGCAGGTCTCACTGAAAATAAAAAACCTAAAACTAAACTTTTTACTAAGCAGCTCAGGAGAGCCACCTAGTGTGCACCCTTCTCGTTTGGGCACAAAAATCTAACTGAGGCTTGGAGGAGGGTCATAGGGGGAGGAGCCAGTGCACACCATCTAGTCCTAAAGCTTTACTTTTGTGCCCAGTCTCCTGCGGAGCCGCTATTCCCCATGGTCCTTACGGAGTTCCCAGCATCCACTAGGACGTCAGAGAAACAATATTCTTTCTTTGTGTCAGTTGGCTATCAGCCTCCCATCCACAGCCCATGGATGGGGGGGAACAGCCTCAGACTTCACCCCTGGCCCTTGGGTGGCTGGAGGGGGGGAACCTTTGATTTAAGGGGTCCCCACTCCTCCAGGGTACCCCAGCCAGGGGTGACTAGTTGGGGATTTAATGCCACGGCCGCAGGGACCTATATAAGTGTCCTCCGGCTGTGGCGTTATCTCTCCAGCTAGTGGAGCCCGGTGCTGGTGTTAAAATTACGGGGGACTCCTACATCTTTTGTCCCCTGTATTTTTTGCACCAGGACCGGACGCAGAGCCCGGTGCTGGTTCTAAAAATACAGGGGATCCCCTGTCAATTTCCCCCCCGTATTTTTACAACCAGGACCGACTCAAAGAGCCCGAGGCTGGTTATGCTTAGGAGGGGGGACCCCACACATTTTTTTTCTTGGTTTTAACCCATTCCCACCCCTTCCCACTGAAAACCATGCTCTCTCTATTTTAGTCAGTTAAAAAAATATATAAATAATACTTGTGGCTCCTAATAGACAAACCAGGTACATTATCCATTCTAATACAAATAGATATGCTATTAGCAATAAAAAAACAAACACAAAAAAAACATGTTTTTACATTTTTTATTAGATTCCGCCAGCAAAGTGAGGCGGAATGAAATTGACAAAATTACTGTCGAAAAGCACTGTTGTCGAATCGACTTTCTTCAATTGAATATACTTTTGTCGATAAGCCGCATTTTTACCACTGCAGACATGTCGAATTTAACAACTGTCAAATTTCAAAAAGTCGAATCTGAAACGTCCGTTTCTTTGTGGAAAAGTACTGTATTGCATTGTCGAATTTAAAATGCCCCGTTTTTCGACATTTGCGGCAATTCGACCGCAATTACATATACCCCATCATTACAGTACTGCCAGCAGGAGAACTGCATAGCAACACTGTAACAAATGTGTTACACCGCAGCCTGATCTCCCTCTGTGAAGGGAAGGATTTAAGCCGTATCAGCTACAATCAATGTCAGAGTATGTAGCAATTGGATAAGCAACAATGTGTAAAGAAATCTTCTAGAGTGAGGTTCTTTTCAATCCACCTTTCAATAACAGGCTTTTACATGATATGTGCTTCTACTACTTCATTTATATATATTTTTTTTTTAAATCTGTTTATTAGGATTTTCACATAATATAAATTCAATATGAAACAACGAAGTAGCAGACAATGGAGATTATGAAGTTAAGGCTAAAGTTGACAAATACATTATAGTCTGTTAAGAGGGTGAAAGTTCAGATCCGTAGAATCTAGACTTGTGGACTCCAAACCATAAATCCGTATTTTGTCACAAGATTATTGCACTAACATTAACCAAGGGATATAGTGTTTATGTGAATCTGTCTTGTACATCAAAACTGTGGGGTCAAAACCGTAGGGGTCTCCATCAACGCTTTATCATCAGAATCATAAAGAAAGGTGTATACACCTCTATAACCAGATTACCTTTTCCTAAATAACAATAAACATAATAATGAGGTTCCATTCTTTTGGAATTCGGTATCCTGACATATATATAACACTAAACAGAGGAAAGAGAAAAGAAAGAGAAGTAAAAAGTGAGTGCTCAAAAGGGGAGGGAAGGGGAGGGTAACACATGAGGGTGAATGATTGGGGAATATAAGGATGTCCTATCTATAAATATATAGTGAGAAGAATCGCAATTGAGGCAGTAGCACAATTATAGGAAACATGGTGTTCTTGTCCCAAAGGTACTAGTAGATATTAGTGTGGAGGGTCACGGCAAGGTGTCTTCCAATAATTTCCTATGCAAGAACCATTTTGTGTGTTCAAAAACCTTAAATATTTGAGTCTGTGTGGTCTGATCCCGTGAATCAATATATAGACCCCATTTTTTATAAAAGGTTTTAATCCCTGATTCAATATTAATTTGGGCCGATTTTCTGTCATAGTATAAGATCTGCAAAAGTTTACTGTGCACCTTCGTCAGAGTCGGGGATGTGGACAAGAGCCAGTGAGACAGGATAATTTTTTTTGATACCGTTACTAGGATGGTTAGAATTGGTTGTATTTTCTGTCTCCCTGGTCCTAAGTCCCATTCTGAGAAGTTTGCACACAGGCAAGATAGCGGCGTCGCTTCCACATGGATGTGTAATAGCTGGTTAATAAAGGCCATTACTTTATGCCAGAAGCAGCGGATCAGACCACACTCCCAAAACATGTGATAAAACGAGGCTACACGGACATGACATTTGTGACATTCCCCAGATTCCGTGGGATTAAATCGGGCATGTTGTGTGGGGGAAATATATGCCCTCTGTAGGGTGCGAAGATGTACCTCCTGTAAGTACGGGGAGGCTAAGGCTTTCAGAGAGGAGATATAGTGCTCACTGAGTTGCTGATGGGAAGTTAGACTGGGTATATCTTTTCGCCATTGGTCTAATAATCTATTCCATCTGTGTTCTGTTGATCTAGAAGTCAGGATGTAATATATCTGTCTGATGCGTGTGGGTCCAACTCTGTGTGCAGCAAGTGACAGTGGTGTGGAAAGAGAAGAGTTGTCTTGGGGGTGGTTATGTTTGGGATTTGTGGGGTTTAAATAGTGTCTGACTTGTAGGTACATGTAAAAGTGGGTGTGAGGTAGGTTGAACTTCTCTTGGAGGAAGGAAAAAGACCGCATTGAGCCTCCCGGATCAAAGACCCGGAGGAGTTAGAGAGACCCTTCTCTTTCCAGAGTCGGTAATTAGGATTAATAAGAGATGGGGGAAATGCAGGGTTGCCCCATAGTGGGATGCATGGTGAGATTTCTGGATTACTCCTGAATTTTTTGTGTAGGGAGCGCCAGTTATAATAGATATCATGGAAAAGGGGATTATTGCGAATCGATGAGGGGATCAAAGAAGGTTTACAAAGTAAGGTAAGGTAGACACACCAGGTGGGGTAAAACAAATGATTGAGGATCTAGGTAGACTAGAGGAATGGTCAAGAGTCTGGCAATTACAGTTTAATGCCAAAAAATGCAAAATCATGCACTTGGGTCTCAAAAATCCTAAAGCTAAATACAGTATTAATGGCACTATACTGGAAACTACTGAGGAGGAAAGGGATCTAGGAGTCACTATTTCAGATGACTTAAAGGCAGGTAAGCAATGTAACAAGGCAATGAGGAAGGCTAGTCAGATGCTTGGCTGCATTGGGAGAGGAATCAGCAGCAGAAAGAAAGAAGTAATAATGCCACTGTATAGGTCATTGGTACGGCCTCATCTAGAATACTGTATTCAGCTCTGGAGGCCATATCTTCAAAAGGATATTAATACATTAGAAACTGTACAAAGGAGGGCAACTAAAATGGTGCATGGCCTACATCACAAAACATACCCAGAAAGACTAAGAAATCTCAATATGTATAGTGTGGAGCAGAGAAGGGAAAGGGGGGACATGATAGAAACTTTCAAATATATCAAGGGTTTTAACAAAGTCCAGGAGGGAAACATTCTCCAAATGAAGAGAAGCAATAGGACACGAGGACATGCACTGAGACTGGAGGGGGGGAGGTTCAGGGGAAATTTGAGGAAAAATTTCTCCACAGAAAGGGTAGTGGACAAGTGGAATAGCCTCCCATCAGAGGTGGTAGAGGCTAAGACAGTAGAGCAATTTAAACATGCATGGGATAGACATAAGGATCTCCTTACAAAGAAATAAGGATTAAATAAGGTTAGTGATAAAAAAAAAATATAAAAAAAATAAAAATAAGGGGCAGACTAGATGGGCCAAGTGGTTCTTATCTGCCGACAAATTCTATGTTTCTATGTTTCAAAGTAGCAGAGCTCCCGGGGAATAAGGAGAGAACAAGGCCTCATCCAGTGCGGAGTCAGTGAAGAGTTCCCTATCAAACAGCCAGTCAGCAGCGAAACGAAACAGCGAAGCCATTGAATAAGACGCGTAATCAGGGACCCCGAACCCACCCTCCAACTTAGGAGCCATCAGCTTGTCTAAAGCTATGAATGATTTTTTTCCTTTCCACAAGAATTTTGACATAATTTTCCGTAGGTATTGGATATCTCGATTATTAAGTCGGATTGGGAGCATTTGCATAAGGTAAAACAGTTTGGGGAAGATTGTTTTGTAACACTGCTATCCTCCCCAACAGTGACAAGGGAAGTCATTTCCAACTATCCAAAAGTGTTGTTACTCGTGCCAGGCTAGGGGAGTAATTCTCCTCGTACAATCTAGACAGATTCGCCGGGATTTGGATCCCTAGGTATGTGATTTTTGTGGGGGCAATTTTGAAAGAAAGTGATGAAAGGAGATCTGATATGACATTTGTAGTGGGGCCTAAGAGTAAAATGTCTGATTTAGCTACATTAATCCTATATCCTGCCCTATTTCCAAATGTCTGAATCAGGCCCAGAATCTCTGGGATGGAGGTCACTGGGTCTGAGACAAACAAGAGCATGTCATCGGCAAAAAGGGCCAGGCGGAGATCCACGTCCCCTATTATGATTCCTTTAAATCTTGGGGATTGTCGTAAGGCTATCGCCAGAGGCTCCAGCGCTATGGTGAAGAGTAAGGGTGACGGGGCATCCCTGTCTGGTTCCTCTATGTATCTCAAAAGCTGGGGATAGAACTCCATTACACCAGACCTGCGTCCGAGGAGTAGTGTAAAGGAGTTTCAGGAGATTTACAAAAGGGGCAGGAAAGCCAAAAAGTGAAAGAGAAGAGAAAAGGTGATCCCAGTCACCCAGATCAAACGCATTTTCTGCGTCAAGAAATAGGATAAATGGGTGAGTGGCGAGAGAAAAAGAGGAGGAGGAAGCATAGATAGCTGACAGGACCCGTCGTACGTTGACCTCAGAGTGTCTTCGCCAGATAAATCCTGTTTGGTCCTTATGTATAATATGAGGGAGTAAATGTTTAATCCGATCCGCTAATATTTTGGTAAGTAACTTGTAATCGAGATTCAGTAAAGAGATTGGGCGGTATGATCCCGGCTGAGAGAGGTCCTTCCCGGGTTTAGGAAGAACCTTGAAAATGGCTGTATTAAAATGTCTGGGAAGAGTGTCAGTGGTCAAAACCGCATTCAGGACCGACACCAAAGTCTCACCAAAACGTGGTAGAAGAATCTTATAAAAATCAGCACTGAAGCCATCAGGACCCGGTCCCTTGTCCCTGCCGAATTGTCCAATGACATTTCTGACTTCTTCAAGTGTGATGGGATCTAGCAATGATTGAACCATATTGGGGAGTAATCGTGGAACAGGAAGAGTGTCCCAAAAGTTAGAGGGCCATGGGGAGACTGTAGGGGGAGATTCGGGCAAAGGAGGTGGAGTTGGGGAGTATAGGCCTTCATAAAAGGATCTCATAATGTCAGAGATTTCTTGGTTAGTAGTGGTTAGCGCACCAGTGGATGTGCGAAGTGGGTACGTGACCATAGGAGGACGAGAACCATTTAGTAAAGTCGTCAATCATTTTCCAGTTCTATTGCCAAATTTAAAGAATTTATAATTTACAGAAAAGGAGAATCTACTTCCCATAGATGACATGAATTCGTCAAAATGAGTTTTAGCGTTAAGATAAATGAGGCGGTTTTGTGGGGTAGGGGAGGATTTGTATTGCTGGTAGGCTGTTGACAGGGGCCTCTGAAACTCTAAATATTGAGTGGCATATTTTTTATTATTAGCTGAGACGTATGATATGATATCACCCCGGAGAACTGATTTCGCAGTCATCCAGAACAATATAGGATCTTCTTCTAGATGGGATACATTATTAGTCAAAAAAGATTCCCAGGAGGATTCCAATTTCTGTTGGAATTTTAGGGAGTTTGCGAGATATGACGGGAACCGCCATAATTTAGGAGATGGGGAGGAGACATTTGGAAAGTGAAGGGTCGCAGTTACCAGGGCATGATCCGAGAGGGCTATGGTCTCAATTTGGGAGTCAGACACATGAGGAAGTAAAGAATGGGATAATAAAATGTAATCTATCCTGGATAGTGTGTGATGTGCAGCGGAGAGGCATGTGTATTCTTTTTCCGTGGGGTGCAGAGCCCTCCAGATATCTACTGCTTGCAATCTTTCTGCTAAAAAGGGAACTCCAAGTTTGGGCAGTGTGAGATGTCTCGCGGGAAGATGAGACCTATCTAGATAGGAGGAAGAGATAAGGTTAAAATCACCACCTAGGAGCAAAGGTTCTGTTAAAAAGGGGGTCAGTTGAGCTAGTAGAGACTGAAAAAACATCTTGTTATAAACATTAGGAGCGTAAACGTTGCATATGGTGTACATTTTACCATTAATCTTTGCAGATAATATAACATAACGACCATCTGGGTCAGTTAAAGTGGAAACCACCTCCGTGAGAATACGACTTTACCAATAACACAACACCCCTAGCTTTAGAATTATATGAGCTAAAACCCAGTACCTGCCAGTTTAAGGTGTTCAATTTCACCGTCTCCTCCTGTGTGAGGTGCGTTTCCTGCAGGAAAGCCAGATCTATCCGTTGTTTGTTGAGATAAAAGAGTATTTTCTGTCTCTTCGCTGGGGAGTTAAATCCCCCTACATTCCAAGTTCCCACTACTAAGTCAGGCATGTTGTCGTGTCAAAGATTAAACATATACACCAACCACTATCAGCTTTATCCAGATAATGACAGTCACATCCTGGGAGGGGGGTAGGTGAGAGGGGGGAGGATAGAGACAATATAAGGGGGGGGGGAGAAGCATTAGAAAAGAAAAAAGTAAACAACAGGTCGTACAATATGATAAACATTACCGTACTAATAACCATTTTAGCATTGACCAGCGACCTCCGGCTAACGGTCATATACAAGGACCAATAACAGTGGCCACGTGTATGAGCGTTAGAGGACATGAAAGCAATAGTGAGGTAGGATTTCCCCCCCACCGTCCTCTCATAAGTATCTATGCCCGCCCGAGAAGAAAAGTGAAGAGTCCCCATATATAAACTAATCTGTGAGGAGCAATATGTCACGAGTGGCAATCAGGGAGTGGGGATTACCAAAAGATAACTTCAGCTATCGCTGCAGACTAGAAATATGTCCAGCTAAATTGTACATCACTCTGTATGAGATAATCTCATATCTAAGTGAGCTGAGTTATCTATATTCCTAGATGCAATCGTGTGAAGAAAATACAGAGAAATGGGTGCATATAACTGAGAATATGTATAATCAGAGTTCAGCAGTGGCAGTCACTGAACGGTCTGCAGACAGGGTCAAGAGAGCACTACCCATGAGGGGGGTGCTTGAGAGTATCCGAGTGAGATCATGAGATTACAATGCGGGTGAAGGGCGATCTGTGATGTCCACGCTATCCTCTTTTGCAACATTGCGTAGATATGCTGCTGCATCAGCGGGTGACAAAAAGTCCTTGTGGGAGGTACCCTCATAAATGCGCAAGCGTTCGGGGTAGAGCAGACCAAACTTGCGTCCCTCAGACACGAGTTGCGTGCAAATTGGTGAAAAAGCCTTGCGGGCCCGTGTCAGTTCCACTGAGTAATCCTGAAATATGTAAAGCTTGTTACCCTCCCATTGTAAATCTTTCACTTTACGGGAAGCAGACCAAAATATCATTTTATGAAGGTAGTTCAGACATCGGAACAAAGTCACACGTGGGTGCGGTCTGTTGGGGGTGGGAACTGGTCCTACTCGGTGGACTCTCTCGATCACGAGATCACTACAGTCCCGATCAATTCCCAATAGAGAGGGAAGAGTAGTGCGTACAAAATGTGCCAGTGCCGTGCCTGTAATAGATTCTGGCAGTCCCACTAATCTTATATTGTTTCTTCTCGAACGATTTTCAATATCGTCTAATTTATTCCATATTTGGTAATTTTCTGTAGTGAGATTTTTTACTGAATGGTGAAGCCCTTCTATGTCATGGGTAGCTGCTTGAAGTTGTGTTTCAGTGCGGGTAACCGTCTGTGTCAGGTGCTGCAATTGTTTGGATATGTCACTTACTGCTTGGGACAGGAGAGGTGCCATTGTAGCAGTGATTGCAGCCACTACGTATGTGATAGGGGCTGTGGGGTCACGGCATACCTGGGAGCCTGTGTTGTCTGCGCCCTCTGCTGCAGCTTTTTTGGAAGCTGGGGAAATCACCTCAGGTCCGGCGCCATGACACTTGTCGGGCGGCGCTTCTCCTGCCTGTTCGGCGCGGCTGCGGAAGCCTGTGGGGCTGCTGTCACAGCTGTCACAAAGCGGTCCATTGTGATAGCGAATGCCGGCGGGGGTGTCACGGGCGGTGTAGAGGCTATAATAGCCTTGAAAAGGTGTTTAAAAGCGGGCGGCGGGGACGGAGCTCCTGCGGTGAGCTTCCTACTCCATGCGTCCCGGAACCGGAAGTCCACTTCATTTATATTTACACTATCTCACGATTTGAGTCATCCACAAATGAAATGATATGTTAAGAATGACTTATGAGCTGTTTATTTTAACAGTTCAGACAACCAATTAGGTTGAGAACCCCATAATGAGAAATGGTAATATACCCCAATATTAGGAGACTATAGATAACTCCTTGGCTGGATTAATCACTCAATACTGTAAAACACCATACATGAATGTGACTGTCACCCCTTGGTATATATATAAAAAAATGACCACAGGTATACCACAAGGGACTAATGATATATTATAATCCAATCCTAAGGGAAGAGATATAACAGTAAATGTAGTATTGTGACACATCCCACAATATTCTATTGAACATAGAACTGCATAGGTGGTACTACTTGTGTCAATTCATATAGTAAGTGTGGGATTGTGGGATCATTACTCAAGGGGTTTGGACTTACAGTACATTAATACGACTAGAGGTTATATAACAATGATTACAGACATACTGTAAGGGATTTAGGACATATTATGGGATCCGAATAACTTGCTCAATATTGTGATCTATCCCACAGTAATGTGTTGGACCTAGAATTGTATAGGTGGTATTACCTGAGATAGTTGATATACTACGATTGGGGATGATTAACATTAAAAGTTATATGTTATACAAATTAATAATTTTCTCTCTATCTTAGTGCGCCAACACAGAGACAATCTTCTCTTTCTTACCTTTCCCTACACCATGAGCCATAATGGCTTAAGGAAAATAACATAAACATATAGTATGTTCCCCACACTGACCATGGCATATGAAGATATAATGACACTAGGAATATGTACAAAATGATGTTTTGATAAGATACTGATGAATATGTACTTGAGCAGAAGAAGAAATATATCACTTATCAATTGAGACACGCTTACCAAAGTATCTATTTATATCTCGTGGTTATAGAGCTAAAATACTATGATTTACAATTAATTTACTATAAAAAATTCCCTTACTGATATACCTTTTGGCTTGCTATATAGACTTGTGATAGACCTAGGAAGTTTTACTTTTATGGACTAGCTTAAAATATAAAGGCTACAAGCACCTCTATAGGACTCATTAATGAAGAACTGAGAGACATTAGAGAAGGTGTGATTCAATATCCAGTAGCCATCCATTAGTTACTGCTCAGAGAAGGTAGCGGATGGGAACAATTTAAGGAATGTGTTTTAATATCTCAGATAATTACAATCCCATTGAACAGAAGGTTAAATTACTACAAGATTTACAGGAACACATGAACCAATCGGCTGATTGGGATCTTTTTGGATGGATGGGAGCTAGTATTTCTAAGTGGCTATATCAAGTGTTACATTATGTCATGATGATAATTCTTATAATTCTCATAATCTATGTAAGCATCAAATGTCTGCCGGCCCTTGGTCGACAGTGTGGCAAAATACTAACACCTCAAAGAAAGCCAAAAACTAATCTTATGGTGATGACCCCGGTTACCTACACTGCGGTAGCCCACACATGATCACACTGACAGAAATATACACTTAATAGGTGCGTACATGCTTTTGCTTCATACACACACATAGCAAGAAGAACCTCAACCTATAGCCAGGGTAAAGAAACAGAACATATTCTGTCGCTACCTCTTCCATTTCTCTTATCTACACAAGTTTTCGAGAGGGTTGAGGCTTTTCGCATCGATACTCAGAGGACTAGTGCCAGCGATTGTATCCAGAGAACGGGTTTTCCTTTTCCTATCTCACATCTCACACTACTCCACTCATCACCAGACAAATAATTTACACATGGTGAGTATTTGATTTATTATATGATAGTTGTTTATAGATTAAACGAAACGGTGGAATTTTAACGTTAAATCAAATATACTGTATTGTCTCATTAATTGTGCTATGATTCTTGATATTATAATGTTCCCTTAAACAGTGTCTTCTTTTAGTATAGAGTTACTATGCACAGAGTAATATTCTCCCACAACCCTTGAGCATCATTTGATTAGGTGTTTATGTGGCTAGTAGCAAGGCCTTTGTGTAGATAACGAGAGCTCAATGATATTGTATGAGACTTTGTGGCAGAACAAGGACATATCATGGAATATCTGATGGACCTTCACTTTAGACAACAACACGTTATAAACAAGAATGACCTTTATGACAATGAAGCCTATTAGAGAACCTAATTGTTATGTATAGAAGATTCAAGCTTCATGGACAAGTCTGCCATCTTATGGATAAAACCACTCTCTTCAATTAGCTAATCTGACCATAATTGGCATTTCCCCTTTTTGTTCATCAACCAATGTATCTCCATTATTTAATCTATATGTACGCCTTGTTTGTAAATAAACTCTGAATAATTGTATAATGTTATGGTATAAATAATGTAAAGTCAGTGTTCTAAAGACACAGGCTCATTGATGAATTATGTCTTGGTCCATGCTCCTCTGCGCAGAATATTGGGTGTGGTTTCCTCTTTGATAATAAATTCTCTATGCTGAATATCATCACAACGGAGAACTCTCAATTATTATTATTACAATTCGGCTTTAACACCAGACTTGTTGTATTGGGACTGTTTGCCATCTCCTTTTCTTTTTGTTTTCCCTTGAGACAGAAAGGGCTGAAAAGCCGGAATTTTAGGCTTGAATTTGCATGTGGAAGGAAACTTTACTTTTTTGGAGTCTGCTTCTGACTCCAAGATACTGGTTTATTCTTTACCAAAAGAATATCTCTAGTAAAAGGTAAACACTCCAAAACCTTTTTGGATTCTGAATCAGCTTTCCATGTACGTAGCCAAACTGCTCTGCGAGCGGCTACTGCTGAAGCTGATGCCTGAGAGGCAATAGTACCCATATTCAAGGCTGCTTCTTCCAAAAAACATTGCAGCCTGCTTGATATGTGCTACATGAGGGTTTTGCTCTCTAGATGCAATGGAAAGATCCCCTTCCAATGCATCAGCCCAGGCAGCCACTGCTTTTGCCAGCCAGGCTGAATCCATGACTGGTCTTATGATTGCCCCAGACAGGGAAAAAAATTTGTTTTTTTTAGAAAACCATCAACTCTCCTATCCATGACATTTAATGATGTTGAAGGCATAGGTAATGTAGATATTCCCACTAATAGAATGACATGTGTATCTACTTTGAGGGCCACCTCCCCAGAGGCGTAACTAGGGTAGGGCGAGTGGGGCACGTGCCTTGGGCGCCCTGGCAGGCCCAGGAGAGGGGGCGCCGCCGGCGTCCAGGGCATCATGCCCCACTCGCCCTAACCCTAAATGTGAGGGGAGGAGAAAGCGCAGCATCTCTCCCTCCCCTCACCGCCGCTGGGAGCACTAGCAGCGCTGCCGTGTCCGGTCTCTGGCGCTAGCCAATCAGGGCTTGCGGACCGGCTCCTGATTGGCTGCCAGTCCGCAAGCTCTGCTAGGCTAGCGAACCGGCGACCTGGAGCAGCGAGGGAAAGGAGAGACACTGCGCTGCGCTCTCCTCCCCTCACAGGTGAGTGACGGGGCACGGGGGTCCGGCGGCGGCACGGGGGTGGCCTGGCACTGTGGGGCATTGTATCCAGCACTGTGGGGCACTGTAACTGGCACTGTGGGGCATGTAACTGGCACTGTGGGGCATTGTATCCAGCACTGTGGGGCATGTAACTGGCACTGTGGGGCGTTGTATCCAGCACTGTGGGGCACTGTATCCGGCACTGTGGGGCACTGTATCCGGCACTGTGGGGCACTGTAACTGGCACTGTGGGGCATGTATCTGGCACTGTGGGGCATGTATCTGGCACTGTGGGGCAATGTATCCGGCACTGAGTGGGGCATTGTATCCGGCACTGAGTGGGGCATTGTATCCGGCACTGAGTGGGGCAGTGTAATTGGCACTGAGTGGGGCATGTATCTGGCACCATGGGGCATGTATCCGGCACCGTGGGGCAATGTAACTGGCACTGTGGGCCATTTTCAGTGGCCACACCCCTTCTGGAGCATAGCCACACCCCTTCTGGAGTGTGGCCACACCCATTTTTTGGCGCGCACTTCTTTTAGTGTTTTTTTTTAAGAGGGGGGGGGGGGGGCGCCATTTTCCATCTTGCCCTGGGCTCCAAAAACCCTAGTTACGCCTCTGCACCTCCCTGTTAAACACTCCACAGCCGGAAGAGGATAATTAGAATTCCATATCCTTGGAATTCAAAATTTCTTACTGGGAGTAACCCAAGCCTCTTCCATAATTTCCTTCAGCTGTTCTGACCCAGGAAACTCGGTCCTGACTGTTTTAGGACATTTAAACACAGGTGACTTGGATTGTAACACAGGCACTGCTGATTCTTCTAAGGATAGAATGGCTTTCATTGCATTAAGTAACCCAGATATGTCAACAGAGCTGAGACCTCCTTCCTCATCATCGTATGCAGAACCGGAGTGTAATGAGTCTTCATTCTCTAATGAATCCTCATCTGAAGCATGTGTAGACTGTTAAGATGTTGTTTCATGTCTATGTCTTTTACTTACCACTGGCCTTTCAGCCTGTTTTTGTTGAGAGGCTGCTGCTTCCCCTGCTGGATGTGATAAACCCCAGGTGGAATGCTGAATGTAAGGGTTAATAGTGTAACCTATGTCTGGTACAGAAGTTGGAATTATCAACTCAGCTATACTGGATATGTCTGTACAAAGGTAGCCCATGGTGGTTCAACCTGCACCTGTGTCCTCCTTGGATTTTTCAAGAGACTTTGGTGAAAGCTAAAACTATTTTTCTGAACCAGATCCTGAGCGGTTAACCCAGCTTTGACAAACATGATATGAGTGTTGATGCTGCTGTGAGTGTATTTTCCTCACCCTTGCTGCTCTTAGACATGATAAATAATCACACACTTGCACAGTGTACTACACAAATTGTGACTGTAATCACTTAAAATTTTGTTAAAGTGACATAAAATCCAACACTACCCTGCTTTGTACAAACATTGAAGATCGGAATAGACAGAAAAATCTGATAGAATTATAGTAAATTCAGCAATCACAGGTTATGCATTAGTATAATAAGCAATATGAGCACGTAATCAACTACAAATACATTTCAAGTATGTAGGAGAAACCTATTACTGATAGAGCATCAAGCGACTGGAACCGGAAGTGACATTGGGCGTGCACACACAAGGACGCACACGAGGATGGAGCGACAAGGTGCTAGAGCCGCGAGCCAGGGGAAGCCAGAAGCCGGCAGCAAGGGGGAAGCCAGCGGCCAGGGAGAGACAATAGTCAGGAGGAAGCAGTGGCCAGAGGGAGCCAGCAGCCGGTGGGGAAGGGAGCCTGCAGCCGAGGAGAACAACTTCTGTGCACAGATCAGTGGAGCAGATAAGTATTAACTTTCCCTATTAGCTTTTCCCACTGTGTTGTATAACTGATTGTCTTCCTTTATCCATTACTGCATTTTATTGTTGATTCCCTGTATTTGTACTAAATGTATCCTTATCCTATCCATTTATTAATATTTTTATTTATTGTCCCTTATTCCTTTATTTTAGTTATTGTTCCTTATATATTCCTTATATATTGATTGTCCCCTCTTTTTGATTTTCTGAAGGTAACAGGGAGTTACCACTAATTAAAAAATGGGGGTGGCCGAGATTGGTAATCTCACTCAATGCATGTCGTGCATGACGTATGAGCACCTGACACAACAGTCCGAGTGTGGTTACATCTGTGCGAGATGTGAGCGTACGGCCACCCTGGAAGCCCAGGTAACTGATCTAGACCTTTCCGCAACTAAGGAGCATTCACAATCTTGAGCAAAGTTTAGATAGAATGGTGGAGGAGTTGCAGGGGGGGATCACTGGTAGATGAGGAAGATCAGGTAGACAGCTGGGTCACAGTTAGAAGGAAGAAGAAGAGGGGGAGGGGAAGACAGGACAACTCCAATCTGCCAAACCCCAATACATTTGCCCGATTGGACAGATATTCTGAGGATGGCAGTGAGGAAATGACGGAACCGGAGGAGACAGTTTCCTCTAGCAACCAGAGGAGCGGTCCCTCTGGTGCAGATGGGAAAAAAGATAGTGAGGTACCTAGTCAGATTGTGGTGATATGGGATTCTATTATCAGGAAGACAGGGCAATCTACTACCAGGACTGTCGTACAGTCTCTTTTCTTCTGGGTGCTCGGGAACGGCACATCGCGGACAGGGTAGGTAGATTGTTGGGATGGGCTGGTAAAGACCCGGCGGTCTTGGTGCATGTTGGCACCAATGACAAAGTTAGTGGCAGGTGGGATGTCCTTAAGAAAGACTATAGGGACTTAGGCAAGAAACTTAAGGCAAGGACATCTAGGGTAATATTCTCCTAAATATTAACAGTGCCACGAGCTAGTCCAGGGAGGCAGAGGGAGATTAGGGAGGTAAATGTGTGGCTTAGAGACTGGTGTAGAAAGGAGAAGTTTGTGTTCCTGGAACACTGGGCGGACTTATCAGTCAGGTGCCATCTTTGTCGCGATGGATTGCAACTGAATGAGGAGGGGGCTGCGGTGCTGGATGGTTAGAAGGTTGGAGGAGCTTTTAAACTAGGAGCCTGGGGGGAGGGTTTAATTAGAAGCTGCGGGTTAATTAGGGAGAGCAGTAAGGATGGGGGTAGTGAACAATTTGGGGGTGGAGAAGAGGGGAGCATAAGATCAGATGGCAAGGGTATTTGCATGGGTATTGACACCGGAAATACTAACACAGGTATTGCCAAGATATTCCCTAATGACGAATATGGCTCAGCAATATGGTATATAGATAGTAATGTGCATAGCATAAGGGAGGATTATAACATCAGGGAGGGGGGTTAGAAAGTCTTAATAGGTTAAATAGAGATAGTAGAGAGGAAAGCTGTATTAAGCATGATGGGGTGGAAAGGGAGGGAGGAGAATAACAGTCAGTAAGGGTAAGTCTAGAAAGGCTCTTGTAAATATAGATAAGATACCAGTAAAACAAACGGGCAATGGAGAGGCTAAGCTAAGATGTATGCTTGTGAACGCAAGAAGCCTATCGGGTAAAATGGGGGTGTCACAACTGAGGGCCTGAGCTGACGGGAGGCAGCCTCAGTTGTAGGGGCTGAGATGTACCGGAACCTGGGAGGTTGTATCAGACCCCTGGACATGTAAGTAACATGAATAATAACTGCCCGAAGGCGTGACCACGACAACTTGGATAAAAGTCAATGATGTTTATTATGACAACTCCGCAACACAGCAGCAGTAAAAGAAAACGTAAAAGTCAGCAAAGAATAAATACAGTTCCTGAGTACTACAGGATAGCAGGAGCCACAGGGCACTGGTAGTGTGAGATAGTTCTTATAATCTTCTAGATGGAAAGTCCTTACCAGGCCCGACTGTAGCAATGGAGATAACCCAGGATTGTGCCAGCTGGTGTTCCAGGAAAAGCTGGGTTGCTGAAGGTAAAACAGCTGCTGTGGATACTGGCTGGAACCAGACTGTTGTTAGCACGGAGTGGATACTGGCTGGAACCAGTTAAATAATAAATGAACTTGGGAGCGATGAAATATGAACTGAAATGTAGAACTTGAGAGCGGAGAAATAATAATACCGGTGGAGAGTGGTAAAGTGTAGAAAGGACACCGGCCCTTTAAGGGAAGCTGTACTCTGCTGGAAGCTGAGCTGGAAGCAGGTAATGTTGTAGCTGGAAACAGATGAATCCACAATGGATTGGAGAGTCAGGCTACACCGCAGGTGGAATGCTGGTGCGGGTCTCTATGGTGGAAGTCTTGAGACAGGAGCAGGAACCTGGAAGACAATCACAGGAGAGAGACAAACAGGAACTAGGTTTGACAACCAAAGCACTGATGTCTTCCTTGCTCAGGCACAGCTTACTTATACCTGCAGCAAGGAAGGGGTTGGCTAGGCAATTATGCAAATCAACCATACAGACAGCAGATTGGTGGAAATGATCAGATGACAGAATCCAAGATGGCTGCGCCCATGCAGACACTTGGAGGGAAGTTTGGTTTGTAATCCATGTGGTCTGGGAAACAGTAATGGCGGCGCCGGCCACCGGAGACAGGAGACGCCAGGCTGATAGATGCACATTTAACCACGCGGGCACAGCGGAGGCCGCGGCTGATGAAAACACCACTCTGACACTCTGCATGTGGAAACTCAGGAACAGCGGGATCCGGTCCTGGAACGCTGAGCCCGCCTTAGGAAGCATCTGAAGGGTAAGTAATGGCGTCCAGATACCCGGATCATGACAGCACCCCCCCCTTTAGGAGTGGCCCCAGGACACTTCTTAGGCTTTAAAGGAAACTTTGCGTGGAAATTTCGGACCAAGGCAGGAGCATGGACGTCAGAGGCATTGGTCCAAGAGCGTTCTTCAGGACCATAGCCCTTCCAGTCAATGAGATACTGAAGTTGACCGTAACGGTGACGTGAGTCCAGGATCTTGGCCACTTCATACTCAATGCCTCGTTGAGTTTGGACTTTCGGAGTTGGTGGAAGTGAGGAATGAAACCGATTCAAGATTAGCGGTTTCAACAGGGAAACATGGAATGTCCTGGGTATTTTTAAGAAGGGAGGTAACTGGAGTCTGTAAGCAACAGGATTGATGACTTGATCAATTTTAAAAGGACCGATGTAGCGAGGTGCAAACTTCATACTGGGAACTCTTAACCTCAAATTCTTCGTGGATAACCATACCCGATCACCCACCTTGAGAGCAGGAACTGCTCGACGCTTCTTATCCGCAAACTTCTTGTACCTGAACGATGCCTTGAGCAGAGCTGATCGTACGCTCTTCCAGATATTGTCAAACTGATGCAAGGTGATATCCACTGCGGGAACAGAAGTTGCTGGAAGCGGTTGGAACTCAGGGACTTTAGGGTGGAATCCAAAGTTGGTGAAGAATGGTGTTGAAGAAGATGAAGAATGATACTGGTTGTTATGACAGAACTCGGCCCAGGGAAGTAATTGAACCCAGTCATCTTGAGAGGAGGACACATAGATGCGGAGGAAGGCCTCCAAGTCCTGATTCACCCTCTCAGTTTGACCATTGGTCTGAGGATGGTAAGCCGTGGAAAACTTTAACTTGACTTGGAGGACTTGACATAAACTTCGCCAGAATTTGGCTGTGAATTGAACTCCTCGATCTGAGATAATTTCTTCTGGAAGACCGTGGAGTCGGAAGATCTCTTGTATGAATACTTGAGCCAACCTGGAAGCTGACGGAAGACCGGTGAGAGGAATGAAGTGTGCCATCTTGGTGAACCGGTCAACTACCACCCAGATGGTATTGAACTTGTTGCACATGGGCAAATCTGTAATAAAATCCATCGACAAATGGGTCCATGGTCGACGGGGAACAGATAGTGGAACCAGTTGCCCCGCAGGCGACTGGCGGGATACTTTATGTTGAGCACACTTTGGGCAAGATGCAATAAACTCCAAAACGTCCTTTTTCAGAGTTGGCCACCAATAGGACCTAGAGATAAACTCCAGGGTTTTTTGGATACCTGTATGTCCGGCAAAACGGGAAGCATGGGCCCAATGCATGAGCTTCTTCCTTAGTGTCGGCTTCACAAAACTTTTCCCTGATGGGGGCGTAGAGTCCATCCCTACCGTGGAGAATGCCAACAGATTTATAATAGGATGCTTGTCTGAAGACTCTGACTCATTTTCTTGCTCCCATGAGCGGGAAAGGGCATCGGCCTTGCGATTCTGAGAGCCCGGACAGAACTGGAGTTTAAAGTCGAACCTGGAAAAGAAAAGTGCCCATCTGGCCTGACGAGGGTTGAGACATTGTGCGCCTTTTAGATATAGAAGGTTCTTGTGGTCTGTAAGGATGGTGATTGAATGAGAAGCTCCCTCCAACAGATATCTCCACTCCTCTAGAGCGAGCTTGATGGCTAGCAACTCCTGGTCGCCAATGGCATAGTTGCGCTCCGCTGGGGAGAACTTCCGTGAGAAGAAACTGCAAGGATGTAAATGACCATCTTTAGCCCTCTGAGATAACACCGCTCCTACTCCAACGGAGGAGGCATCCACCTCTAAGATGAAAGGAGAGTCGATGTCAGGCTGTTTCAGGACAGGTGCAGAGATGAACCTCTGTTTTAAAAGATGAAAAGCTTGCATGGCTTCTTCAGACCACTTGGACGGGTTAGCACCCTTCTTGGTGAAAGCAGTAATAGGCGCCACAATGGTGGAAAAGTCTCGTATAAACTTTCGGTAATAATTGGCGAACCCTAAGAACCTCTGGACCCCTTTGAGGGTTAAGGGTACTGGCCATTTCTGGATTGCTTGTAGTTTCTCAGGATCCATCTCTAGTCCGGAACCGGACACAATGTACCCTAGAAACGGAATGGACTTGACTTCAAAGACGCATTTCTCTAATTTGCAGTAGAGATGATTGACACGGAGACGGGACAGAACCTCCTTTACCCAGAAACGATGTTCCTCTAAATCGTTGGCAAAAATGAGGATATCATCTAGATAGACCACGACATGACGGTATAGAATGTCTCTGAAGATCTCATTGACGAAATGCTGGAAGACAGCTGGAGCATTGCTCAATCCGAAGGGCATGACGAGGTACTCATAATGTCCGTCACGGGTGTTAAATGCGGTCTTCCACTCGTCACCCTCACGGATCCGAATGAGATTGTATGCACCTCTCAGGTCCAACTTTGTAAAGATGGTAGCTCCGCTAACTCTGTCAAAGAGCTCAGTAATCAGGGGTAAAGGATAGCGGTTCATGATGGTAATGTCGTTCAAACCTCTGTAGTCGATGCACGGCCGCAGACCACCATCTTTCTTCTTTACAAAAAAGAAGCCTGCGCCGGCTGGAGAAGAAGAAGGTCGAATGAACCCCTTTGCTAGGTTCTCTTTAATGTATTCCTCCATAGAATGCGTCTCGGGGAGAGACAACGGATAAGTTCGGCCTCGAGGTGGAACCTTCCCTGGAACGAGATCAATCGGGCAGTCCCATTCTCTATGAGGAGGAAGGATATCCGCAGAAGCTTTACTGAACACATCCGTGAAATCTTGATATGGAGGAGGTGGAACATCAGACGACCTGGGGGAGGAAGAACAGACAGGCAACACTTTAAACAAACATGTGTTAGTACAGGAGGAACCCCATGCCAGGATTTGCGTAGTCGTCCAATCAATTGTAGGATTGTGAAGACGGAGCCATGGAAGGCCCAGGACCACAGGATGTGTGGCTCTTGGAATCACTAAAAGTGAAATAAGTTCGGAATGAAGAACTCCCACTCTCAGACGAACTGGTAGAGTCCTTAGAGAAACAACTGTATCAAAAATTTTACTGCCATCCACAGCAGTTAAGGAAAAGGACGAAGGAAGTCTCTCGGTGGGTAGGGACCACCGTTTAACATAGGCTTCAGAAATAAAGTTCCCAGCTGCTCCGGAATCAAGGAGGGCAATGACGTTCCGATAACGTTGAGCAACTTGAAGCGAGACTGGGAGATTACAATCTTGAGGAGATGGAGAGGAGATCATTACTCCTAGCCGGCCCTCTCCTTGGCGAGCTAGGATTTGGAGTTTCCCGGACGTTTGGGACAGGTATTAATGGTGTGAGACGGAGCTGCACAATAAAGACAGAGAGACTCGGAGAGGCGTCTTCGGCGCTCAGCAGGAGTTAAACGGGAACGGCCAAGTTGCATGGGCTCATCTTTAGATGGTGACAGTTGACGAGGAGGAGGAGCAGAAGATTTTGGAGCAGATGATCTTCCACGCTCAGTTGCTCTCTCTCTGAAACGTAAATCAACTTTCGTGCAGAGTGAGATTAGCTCATCTAACTTAGAAGGTAAGTCTCTGGTAGCTAACTCATCTTTAATGCGCTCAGATAAGCAATGCCAGAATGCAGCATACAGAGCCTCGTCGTTCCATGCCAGTTCGGATGCCAGGATCTGGAACTGAATTAGATATTGTCCTACAGTACGTGATCCCTGGCGTAAACGGAGAATCTCAGATGAAGCTGAAGTTACCCGGCCTGGCTCGTCGAAGATACGCCTGAATGTTGACACGAAGGCAGTGTAGGAGGATAGCAGGATGTCGGACCTCTCCCATAACGGTGATGCCCAATCAAGGGCTGAGCCACTGAGAAGAGAGATAATGTAGGCAATTTTTGTACGGTCACTGGGAAAATTGCCAGGTTGTAGCTCAAACTGTATCTCACACTGGTTGAGAAATCCCCTGCTGAACCTTGGAGATCCGTCAAATTTTGCTGGCGTTGGTAGATGAAGACGTGGAGCAGAGATGGGTAAGGTGGGTGGGGTTATAGCTGGAGTCACTGTGGTTGACGCACCAGACGCGCCTGATCCACGGAGAGTTGTCTGAATCCCATCCAGCCGAGTAGAGAGATCCTGGAGACAGCGGATGATGTGGCCCTGTGCAGCCTCCTGATGTTCTAGTCGGGCTGCCAGTTCTTGCATCGGCCTGGCCGCTTGATCCTGGTCTCCGGCTGGATTCATTAGGTCAGTGCTTACTGTCACAGCTGAGGGCCTGAGCTGACGGGAGGCAGCCTCAGTTGTAGGGGCTGAGATGTACCGGAACCTGGGAGGTTGTATCAGACCCCTGGACATGTAAGTAACATGAATAATAACTGCCCGAAGGCGTGACCACGACAACTTGGATAAAAGTCAATGATGTTTATTATGACAACTCCGCAACACAGCAGCAGTAAAAGAAAACGTAAAAGTCAGCAAAGAATAAATACAGTTCCTGAGTACTACAGGATGGCAGGAGCCACAGGGCACTGGTAGTGTGAGATAGTTCTTATGATCTTCTAGATGGAAAGTCCTTACCAGGCCCGACTGTAGCAATGGAGATAACCCAGGATTGTGCCAGCTGGTGTTCCAGGAAAAGCTGGGTTGCTGAAGGTAAAACAGCTGCTGTGGATACTGGCTGGAACCAGACTGTTGTTAGCACGGAGTGGATACTGGCTGGAACCAGTTAAATAATAAATGAACTTGGGAGCGATGAAATATGAACTGAAATGTAGAACTTGAGAGCGGAGAAATAATAATACCGGTGGAGAGTGGTAAAGTGTAGAAAGGACACCGGCCCTTTAAGGGAAGCTGTACTCTGCTGGAAGCTGAGCTGGAAGCAGGTAATGTTGTAGCTGGAAACAGATGAATCCACAATGGATTGGAGAGTCAGGCTACACCGCAGGTGGAATGCTGGTGCGGGTCTCTATGGTGGAAGTCTTAAGACAGGAGCAGGAACCTGGAAGACAATCACAGGAGAGAGACAAACAGGAACTAGGTTTGACAACCAAAGCACTGACGTCTTCCTTGCTCAGGCACAGCTTACTTATACCTGCAGCAAGGAAGGGGTTGGCTAGGCAATTATGCAAATCAACCATACAGACAGCAGATTGGTGGAAATGATCAGATGACAGAATCCAAGATGGCTGCGCCCATGCAGACACTTGGAGGGAAGTTTGGTTTGTAATCCATGTGGTCTGGGAAACAGTAATGGCGGCGCCGGCCACCGGAGACAGGAGACGCCAGGCTGATAGATGCACATTTAACCACGCGGGCACAGCGGAGGCCGCGGCTGATGAAAACACCACTCTGACACTCTGCATGTGGAAACTCAGGAACAGTGGGATCTGGTCCTGGAACGCTGAGCCCGCCTTAGGAGGCATCTGAAGGGTAAATAATGGCGTCCAGATACCCGGATCATGACAGGGGGAATTGGAATGGCTTGTATCAAAGTCTCAGTATGATACTATAGGTATTACGGAAACATGGTGGGATGACTCTCACAACTGGGTTGCGAATTTGGAGGGATATTTTCTTTTCAGGAGGGATAGGGCTACCAAAAGGGAGGAGGGGTATGTCTCTTTGGTAAACCATCTCTAAAACCAAACTTAATAGAGGGTATTTTCAGGGAGGCTGGAGATAACATGGAGTCGCTATGGGTTGAGATCACAAGTGCGGGCACAGAGGCAAAGAAACTAGTCATTGGCACGTGCTACAAGCAACCAGATATTAGTGTACATGATGAGGAACAACTCTTACACCAAATTGAAAAAGCTGCGGGAATGGGGGACATCCTAGTGTTAGGGGATTTTAACTATCCTGAAATAAATTGGAGTAGCGATTCATGTGTAAAAACTAGGAGTAGCAGGTTCTTAAATACATTAAAGGATCAATACTTAACTCAATTAGTCGAGGACCCAACTAGAGGTAAAACTATTCTGGACCTAGTTATTACCAATAATGTGGACATTATATCAAACACTAAAGTTGGGGAGACTTTGGGAAACAGTGATCACTATATGATCACATTTGACATCAGTTTCAAGAAACATAGCTATAAGGGAACAACTAAAACATTTAACTTTAGAAAAGCTAATTTCAATATGCTGAGACAGGCACTAAACGAGATTGATTGGGAAGTTTTGTGTCATGGTAAAGACACAACGGAAATGTGGGATGCTTTAAAAGGGTTGCTTGATAGCATATTCACAAATTCATTCCCATGAGCAGTAAATGCAGGAGTACTAAAAACAAACCAATATGGCTTAATAAGGAGGTCAAAGAAGCAATGGCTAAAAAGAGGCATGCTTTCAAAACATTTAAATCTAATGGAGGGGAGGAGTCATTCCAGCATTACAAGGAATGCAAAAAAAATGCAATAAAGTAATAATCGCAGCAAAAGTTGTAAACGAAAAGCAAATCGCTATAGAGAGTAAAAGCAATCCTAAACAGTTTTATAAATACATAAACAGTAAAAGGTTAAAGAATGAGAATGTAGGCCCGTTAAAAGATGAATTGGGAGCTTTGATAAACGATGATAAAATAAAAGCGGAAATACTGAACAATTTTTTTCCTCAGTATTCACCAGGGAGGATCAGTCGGAGAAAGTCGTGCATAAAGATAGTGATGGTAATGACTCTTGGCTGAATACTTGTTGTCCTTGAGAGACTAAGCAAAATAAAGATTAATAAATCACCAGGCCCAGATGGTTTTCATCAGAGGGTTATTACGGAGCTTAGGTCATAGCTAGCAAAACCCCTATACTTGATAATCCACAGTTCAAACAGATCAGTCAAGGTACCTAAGGATTGGTGCATAGTGGAGGTAGTGCCATTATTAAAAAAGGAAACTAAAAATAATCCTTGTAACTATAGACCAGTTAGCTTAACCTCTATAGTGGGCAAAATATTGGAAGGTTTCTTGAGGGATAGCATAAAGGATTATCTGCAGGTTAATAAGATTATTAGCAAAAGTCAGCATGGGTTTGTAAGGGACAGATCATGTCAAACTAACTTAATTAGCTTCTACGAGGAAGTGAGCGAGAATCTTGATCAGGGAAAAGCAGTGGATGTGGTGTATTTAGATTTTGCAAAAGCCTTCGATACACTGCCTCACAGGAGACTGATCATCAAATTAAGGGAACTTGGTCTAGGATATAGTATTTGTACATGGATAGATAATTGGCTGGATAATAGAGTACAAAGAGAAATGGTCAACAGGATGTTCTCCAGCTGGGCACCAGTAGTTAATGGAATACCACAAGGGTCCGTACTTGGCGCGCAACTGTTCAATATATTTATCAACGATCTAGGAATACGCTTGGAAAGCACAGTGTCAATCTTTGTGGATGATACTAAGCTGTGTAAGGTAATTCAGATAGTGATGTGGAGTCTCTACAAAATGACTTATTTAAACTTGAAGCCTGGGCGTCTAAATGGGTAATTAGGTTCAATATAGAAAAATGCTAAATTATGGATTTTGGGACAAAAAACACACAAATATCGTACACTCTAAATGGGGAAATTATAGGGGTAACTGTGGTGGAAAAAGATTTGGGGGTGCTCATGGATAATAGGCTTATCAGTACACAATGTCAAAATGCTGCAAAAAAAAGGCAAGTAAAGTGCTTGCATGCATAAAACGGGGCATTGAGACAAGGGACGAGGATGTAATCCTGCCACTGTACAAATCATTGGTACGTCTGCACCTGGCATATTGTGTTCAGTTCTGGGCACCATATTATAAAACAGATATAGGAGAACTAGAAAGGGTTCAAAGGCTAAACTGATTAAAGGGTTAGAGACACTGGAGTACGAGGAAAGGCTTCCGTATACAGCGTAGGGAAGGGTTCTTCACGGTAAGGGCAATAAAAATGTGAATCTCCCTGCCTGAGAAGATAGTAATGGCAGACTCTGTAAATGCATTTAAAAACCGATTAGACAAATTTCTAACTGGAAAGAGTATCCAGGGTTATAGCATTTAACACAGTGACATTAATCTGGGAGTGGTAAGAGTCATAGTTGTCTATTGGTACTAAGACATTACATCAGCAGGTACATTATAATATGATCATATGATCACAGAATACAGGTTGAACCTGACGGGCATTTTGCCTCTTTTCAACCTCACTAATTATGTAACTATGGGACTATTACCTTATATAGGAGTTTATCCATATTCAGACGCATAGCAAAAGAAACAACAGTAATAATTATTAGACTCATATGCATCCGGCACTTATCCAACTATTCATGCTCAAAAGGTAGTTAGATACTTAGTGCTGTATTACCCGGCTCAGGAGAGTGGGATACGACGAGACTCACCTCGCTTCCAGGACCGATCAATACGTTAGCGAACGCTGAGTGGATCCAGACACTAATAGTGTACACACTCGCCCCGTGAACCTACAGTGAACACAGATGCCCAAGTGAACAAAGCCGCACCAGTCACACAGCCGCCTATGCTGCGACTGGGTCCTTTTAGATACACAGTGTCTCAGATGGAAGCCGGAAAATGGTTCATGGGAGGGGTGAGCAGGGGAGCGTCTGACTCCCCACAGCTGACATCAATCCCAGGGATGGTGGCCTCATACTACCTCTGGAGCCTATGATCCTGAAGGCCTAGCACGGTGCACCCTAGGTGGCAGCTGCGTCAGTGACTGGTAGTCTCCTCCAAAACAGTGCAGCTGTATCCGTGTTCCCCCTCTAAGCAGAACCGATGCCTTACCTTCTCCCCATGCTCCGGTCACAGCCAGGTAACTTCTGCTGGACTTGCTAGTATATCCGATGCAGACTCCCGCCAAAACAGCACTGTACATGTGGGTAAGCGTTGTCATGACTCGGCGGGGCATTGTTGGAGCTACTCTTTCTAAGGTAGGTGTAAGACGCTTTTTAGAAAGATCACTCAAGAAAAATACTATAAAAATAAAATAAGAAAGCTTATAGCTGCTAAAAACCAGAAGCCCTCTTGACCATGGACTGGTTTGTCTGAGCCAGGAGGTGGGGATATATGGACGGGCCCACTGCATGCTGGGAGGCCAAAAGCTTTGACCATTTGGTGCAAATCCACTGTCGCATCATCATATCCCAATGTTATCCTATGGATAACCTGTGGACACTGCAGGAGAAAAAACTGTTACAGCAGCTGGGAGAGTTACATGAAATGAGGAGCTGGTGCAGCTGGTTAATAAGCTGGAGGAAATCACAGGATCTATACAGCAGCTGCAGCAAATAAAGAGTCAAAAGTTATCATAATGCTGCTTCCATGGACCTGTGTGAGGCTGGCCAGTATGCTGATGCAAAGGAGATCCAAGCTGGTGGTGAAGGAAACCTGCAGAGTTCCAGCTTAGATGTGGAAAGGTGGCTCTCTAGGAGAAGGTAGATCTGATGGTGGGTGACCAAGTGCCAGATGTGGAAGCTTCTAGGTACACATTGTGGATCTGGTGGTGGCTGTGGTCTCTCAGGGTCTGGTCTAGGATTGGCCATCAACTATTGATGGTCAGGAATCATTGATGGTTTATACCTGATGATAACTAGTTTTACCATCAAAGGCAGAGAGCCAGGTAGTTACCAGCCATCGATAGTAGCTGTGAAGATACTGGGTTCCAAATCACTCAGGCACAGTGGTAAATGAAAAACCAACAGTGGTTTATTGAACAGAACGGGCTATAAACCGCTCAGCACACCTCTGTAATCCAATTCCACATGACAATTCCCACCACAAACTCCTGACAGAACATCACTTCTTAGTCAAGGAGCATAGAATCTCTTTCAGCTGTCTGGTTAGCTTAACTTATATTCCTCAGAAGCTTCATATTACATGGGGTGTGTGTGACTTCTTTATCTAAGGATCTTACAGCATTGGAATACAATACATGTAGTAGTGAGTACTGCTAGCAGCAAGCCTCACAGCTCAACTGCAGTATAGCAGTGTGGTGGTGGTGGGGAGAAGGGGGTTGCTACACCAATGAGTCAAGGAATGGAGTAGTTGGATGGGACTCACACAGCAGGTGGTGAAAAGCTTAAAAAGGAGGAGTGATTGGAAGAGGAAGGAACTAGTAGGATCAGAAGGGATTAGTGAGGGTAAGGACTCTCAAGGGAAATTGGAGTGGGATCCCACAGGTACCAAACTGGGTAAAGAGCAGCTTTTAGGAAGGAAATAAGTGAGCCAGACCCTGTGGTTGTCCCTTCTTTACCTCATGCGGGGTGGATCTTTGGACTCTCCACTTCCTGGGGAGTCTGGGTTCTTCTTGGCCACTGCAAAAGAAAAGAATTACCAGCGCTGGCTGATCATGTATGATTAATAGGTACTATACATCCGAAAGGTTTAGTGAATTAAAAAACACATTTATTCCACATGTAAAAACACATTAATTTTTTTTTTTTTTTAAATGGAGAAATAAATTATTAAAAATAAGATTTTACTCACCGGTAAATCTATTTCTCGTAGTCCAAAGTGGATGCTGGGGACTCCGTAAGGACCATGGGGAACAGCGGCTCCGCAGGAGACTGGGCACAACTAAAGAAAGCTTTAGGACTACCTGGTGTGCACTGGCTCCTCCCTCCATGACCCTCCTCCAGACCTCAGTTAGGACACTGTGCCCGGAAGAGCTGACACAATAAAGAAAGGATTTGGAATCCCGGGTAAGACTCATACCAGCCACACCAATCACACCGTACAACTCATGATACTTTACCCAGTTAACAGTATGAAATATAACTGAGCCTCTCAACAGATGGCTCTCAACAATAACCCTTTAGTTAAACAAAAACTATATACAAGTATTGCAGACAATCCGCACTTGAGATGGGCGCCCAGCATCCACTACAAACTACGAGAAATAGATTTACCGGTGAGTAAAATCTTATTTTCTCTAACATCCTAAGTGGATGCTGGGGACTCCGTAAGGACCATGGGGATTATACCAAAGCTCCCAAACAGGCGGGAGAGTGCGGATGACTCTGCAGCACCGAATGAGCGAACTCTAGGTCCTCCTCAGCCAGGGTGTCAAACTTGTAGAATCTTGCAAATGTGTTTGACCCCGACCAAGTAGCTGCTCGACAAAGTTGTAAAGCCGAGACCCCTCGGGCAGCCGCCCAAGAAGAGCCCACCTTCCTCGTGGAATGGGCTTTCACTGATCTAGGATGCGGCAGTCCAGCCGCAGAATGTGCAAGCTGAATCGTTCTACAGATCCAGCGAGCAATAGTCTGCTTTGAAGCAGGAGCACCCAGCTTGTTGGGTGCATACAGGATAAATAGCAAATCAGTTTTCCTGACACTAGCCATCCTGGAAACAGATTTTCAGGGCCCTGACTACGTCCAGCAACTTGGAATCCTCCAAGTCCCTAGTAGCCGCAGGCACCACAATAGGTTGGTTCAAATGAAAAGCTGATATCACCTTAGGCAGGAATTGGGAACGAGTCCTCAATTCCGCCCTATCCATATGGAAAATCAGATAAGGGCTTTTACATGACAAAGCCGCCAATTCTGACACACGCCTGGCCGAGGCCAAGGCCAACAGCATGACCACTTTCCACGTGAGATACTTTAGCTCCACGGTTTTAAGTGGCTCAAACCAATGCGACTTTAGGAAATCCAACACCACGTTGAGATCCCAAGGTGCCACAGGAGGCACAAAAGGAGGCTGAATATGCAACACTCCTTTAACAAAAGTCTGAACTTCAGGCAGTGAAGCCAGTTCTTTTTGAAAGAAATTCGACAGAGCTGAAATCTGGACCTTAATGGAACCCAATTTGAGGCCCATAGTCACCCCTGACTGTAGAAAGTGCAGGAATCGACCCAGCTGAAATTCTTCCATTGGGGCCTTCCTGGCCTCACACCAAGCAACATATTTCCGCCATATGCTGTGATGTTTTGCGGTCACATCCTTCCTGGCTTTGATCAGCGTAGGAATGACTTCCTCCGGAATGCCCTTTTCCTTTAGGATATGGTGTTCAACCACCATGCCGTCAAACACAGCCGCGGTAAGTCTTGGAACAGACAGGGTCCCTGCTGCAGCAGGTCTTGTCTGAGCGGTAGAGGCCATGGGTCCTCTGAGATCTTTTCTTGAAGTTCTGGGTACCAAGCTCTTCTTGGCCAATCCGGAACAATGAGTATAGTTCTTACTCTTCTTATTATCCTCAGTACCTTGGGTATGAGAGGAAGAGGAGGGAAGACATAAGCCGACTGGTACACCCACGTTGTCACTAGAGCGTCCACCGCTATCGCCTGAGGGTCCCTTGACCTGGCGCAATAGTTTTCTAGCTTTTTGTTGAGGCGGGACGCCATCATGTCAATCTGTGGCCTTTCCCAACGATTTGTAATCAGCCGGAAGACTTGTGGATGAAGTCCCCACTCTCCCGGGTGGAGGTCGTGCCTGCTGAGGAAGTATGCTTCCCAGTTGTCGACTCCCGGAATGAACACTGCTGACAGGCTAACACGCGATTTTCCGCCCATCGGAGAATCCTTGTGGCTTCTGCCATCGCCATCCTGCTTCTCGTGCCACCCTGTCGGTTTACATGGGCGACCGCCGTGATGTTGTCTGACTGGATCAGTACCGGCTGGCTTTGAAGCAGGGGTCTTGCCTGACTTAGGGCATTGTAAATGGCCCTTAGTTCTAGAATATTTATGTGTAGGGACATCTCCTGGCTTGACCATAGTCCTTGGAAATTTCTTCCCTGTGTGACTGCTCCCCAGCCTCGAAGGCTGGCATCCGTGGTAACAGGACCCAGTCCTGTATGCCGAATCTGCGGCCCTCCAGAAGATGAGCACTCTGCAGCCACCACAGTAGAGACACCCTGGTCCTTGCAGACAGGGTTATCATCCGATGCATCTGAAGATGCGATCCGGACCACTTGTCCAACAGATCCCACTGAAAGATCCTTGCATGGAACCTTCCGAATGGAATTGCTTCGTAAGAAGCTACCATCTTTCCCAGGACTCGCGTGCAGTGGTGCACCGACACCTGTTTTGGTTTTAGGAGGTCTCGGACTAGCGATGACAACTCCTTGGCCTTCTCCTTCAGAAGAAACACCTTTTTCTGTTCTGTGTCCAGAACCATCCCCAGGAACAATAGACGCGTTGCAGGAACCAGCTACGACTTTGGAATATTCAGGATCCAGCCGTGCTGTTGTAGCACTTCCCGAGCTAGTGCTACTCCGATCAACAACTGTTCCCTGGACCTCGCCTTTATAAGGAGATCGTCCAAGTACGGGATAATTATAACTTCCTTTTTTCAAAGGAGTATCATCATTTCGGCCATTACCTTGGTAAATACCCTCGGTGCCGTGGACAGACCAAACAGCAACGTCTGGAATTGGTAATGACAGTCCTGTACCACATGTCAGGTTCGGTCTGGTTTGTGTCCCCGGAGGGGGTGCTAGTGGGTCAGTGGAGGTAGGATGGAAGAAGTGAGGATACTGGATTGGATTCCTGCGCATGTGCGCAATGTTGTTTATTTAAGCAGAAAGATAAAACAATATGGCAGCAGGAATACTTGGAGAAATAAACAATAATAAATGCAATGGGTATGATGCAGCGTGGAAGCTGAAAGTCTATGGCAAAACAGTGAGAGTCTATGGCAATACAGTGAGAGTCTATGGCAATACAGTGAGAGTCTATGGCAATATGCTGGTATGGGAACCAGAGATGATAAACACGTGGAGCCAGCAGAGGTGATGATAATGGTAGCAAACCTGGTAGCAGATGCAGAAGACTTGATGCAGGGTTCACAGTGCTATTGGGAAAGCACAGGCAGCTTGCAAGCTGATTCACAGGTGAGGTGATGAGCTGCACCTGGAGATGGAGTCTCTACAGCTGAGGCTGAAGCACACTGTGTTGGAGATTGGTGTGAAGCCTGTAAATGAATGCAGGAATTGCTGATGCTTGTAGTTCCACGGAGCTGTAGTAGGATAACCAGGAACACGGAGTAACAAGCAGGTAACCAGGAACACGGGGATCTGGAGACTGGAACACAGGAACTTACACACTGAATGCTGCAGGAGAGCTGGAGTGGTTGCTGGAACTTGTAGTTCCACAGGAACACAGGAACTTGCACACTGAATGTCGCAGGAGAGCTGGAGGGGTTGCTGGAACTTGTAGTTCCACGGGAACACAGGAACAGCTGGAAACTGGAACAGCTGGGAACTGGAATGGAACTGGAACAGCTGGGACCTGTTGTTCCACAGGTCCACTACACAAGGATATCTCTGTAGACAGAGGATTGCAAACAGGAGCCACCTGTTCACGGGATGTGACGTATTGTCCAAGGCGATGTGAGAGAGCCACAAACTGGAAGTTATACCTCCTGCCCAGCAGTGATTGGACACAAACTGCAGGCAGAGATACTAGCTGGATTAGGTGTCCAGATCAGCTGTGAGTTAGCTGAAGCATTCCAGGCTGCAGAGGACTGAAAACTAGAACTGGACAGAACTGAACTGGTTAGGTGGAGCACGGTGAGCTGTGGGCTACAGGAGACTGAAGACTGGAACAGAACTGGAACTGCTGGGACCTGTAGTTCCACAGGTCCAATTCACAGGGGATACTCTGAGGATAGAGGACTGAAGCCAGGAGAGCCCTGTTCACTGGAAGTGATGCAATGGAGACTGCGGATTCCTGACAGTACCCCCCCTTTTATGGGTGGGCACCGAACACCCACGCAGGAACTTGGAGGATCCTTGAAAAAGAACTTAGGAATACACAAAAGCAGAGGTCCTCAAAAGTCTTCCCAACTTTCATCTTCAGAAGACAGATTTTCCTCGTCAGAACAAGTAGACCATTCATGGTCATTTGAGACAGGTTTTACTTCCTGGAAGAAGGCATAACTCGGAAGGATAGAACCCCCCATAATGTAACTTGAGTCGTCATCAACAAACTCACTTTCAGAAGTGTTGCTGTAGGATGGAGACACGGGAGTATATGCAACTTTCAAACCTGAAGTCTGAGAACCTTGTCTTGACTTTACAGCTTGGAAATCTTTAATAGCTTGGTCTAAAGTATCCTGATCTTGCACAGACAGAGATGTTGGAGAGGATTGAACAGTAGACAAACTGTTGACAAATTGGCCAGAATGCCCAGATGACTTTGAATGCATAAACTTTGGAGCAAACTCCTGTTTTACGGCTTCGCAGAAAGCGGGAAGATCACTCAGTAGCGGATCTTTAGATTCAATGAGAGGATTCGCCCAGTCCAGTGCTCTACCTTTGAAGAACAGGAGGAAGTATCTGATTGCATTGGCTGGAGTAATACTCACTGAAGATTCCGATTCAGTAAAAGCGAGGTACTGGCTCGCCACTGCACGAAACTGAGCATAGTCACCATCAAAGTAGACTGGAGCTTTTGTATCTGGTGGACACTTGGAAGGCTGAATGTCAGTTGAAGTCTCGGAAGACAATGTAGGACACTTGAGAGTTGAGGACTGGAATAAGCATTCAGAAGCAGGAGTAGAATCAACTTGAAATGCTCGAGGGTGAAGAGAGGACGTCATCTCCTGGATTGACTGACGGGGATTCTCTGCCGAGGTTGACAGAATGCTAGAAGCTTCATCTCGGGGTGAGATGCTTAGAGCCTCCATCTGGGTTGAGGCAATTGCAACATCTGCAAGAACTGTAGACTCTGGACATAGCGACAGGAGTTGTCTACTCGAAACACCGGAGAGAACCACACCGGGTTCAGAGGAACTGGAATCGGCAGGAACCGACGACAACTTTGGACAAACGGATGGAACAGGGATTTGTCCAGGACTACTTGAATTGACTAGAACTGTAAGAGGCTGATCTGGACAGACGGATGGGACCGGATTGGGTCCAGAAAAGCTTGAACCGGCTGGAACCGGAGGAGTCTTCGGACAGACGGCTAGGACCGGATTTGATCCGAGGATGCTGGAATCGTCTGGAACCGAAGAAGGTAGCTCAGCATTGGAAACAGAGCTACTCAGGCTGGCTGGAACCAGGGGAGGCTGATCTGGACAGACGGATGGGACCGGATTGGGTCCAGATAAGTTTGAACCGGCTGGAACCGGATTTGATATGAAGAGACTGGAATCGGCTGGAACCGAAGGAGTCCTCGGAGTGACGGATAGGACCGGATTTGATCCGAGGATGCTGGAATCGTCTGGAACCGAAGAAGGTAGCTCAGCATTGGAAACAGAGCTACTCAGGCTGGCTGGAACCAGGGGAGGCTGATCTGGACAGACGGATGGGACCGGATTGGGTCCAGATAAGTTTGAACCGGCTGGAACCGGATTTGATATGAAGAGACTGGAATCGGCTGGAACCGAAGGAGTCCTCGGAGTGACGGATAGGACCGGATTTGATCCGAGGATGCTGGAATCAGCTGGAACCGAAGGAGGTAGCTCAGCATTGGAAACAGAGCTACTCGGGCTGGCTGGAACCAGTGGAGACTTTGGACCGACGGCTGGAACCGGGCTAGGTCCATTGACACTTGACTCTGTATAGACAGAATCCGGATGTTCTGATGATCCCTCTTGGAGTGGTACTGAGCTGGTAGCACTCTCTGAAGTTGGCAAACAAAAGTTCATGTCTGTATCTGTGGCTTTAAGAATCCCTCCTGGGATCTTGGCCCTGGATTCCTCACTTGAGGATGAAACTCCAAAGACCCCTCCTGGGGTTAATAGATCAGACACACTTCTTTGAGCTGCATGCCCGGATGCCACTTCTGGAACCTGAACATCAGATACCCCTTCTGGGGGTCACAACATCAGATGCCCCACCTGGGGCTGGAGACACAGACGCCCCTTCTCGGGCTGTAGGCACGGATGCCCCTTCTCGGGCTGTAGGCATGGATGCCCCTTCTCGGGCTTGTTGGAGGTAAACCTCCTTTAGCCTCAGCCTTCTCTGAGAGGACTCCAACAACAGCCTGTCTTTTGCATTCAGAACCTGTGAATAAAATATACGTGCCATTCAGCCAGCTGGAGAAATCAAATGACCACACACTGCACACATGGTGTAGTCAATCTGAGTTCTGTTCTTTTATTAATCCATCCATATATATATACGTTTTTTAAAACTGTCACTAACTATTGCCTTAACCTCAGGATTGCGTCCTTTTCCTGATAACGCCTGCTTGTTTCCTTTTCTTTCTCCATTTCTCAGAAGCCTTGCCACACGTCCTTGTTTTTGCTTCGTTTCTTGTAAATGGCTTTGCCACAACTTCTTCTTTTTGTTTCCTTTCAGCCAACTGTAATTTTCCTTCTTCCAGGCATATTTTAAACATCTCAATATCTTAATACTAAAGTAAGCTTATAATCTATTGTATATAACAAAATGGAGTGACATTGGCTTTAATGCAGAATCATACAAATGCTTGCCCATCTACCTTCCTCATTTTCCCTCCTTTTGATTCTCAAAAAGACATCACACTATACCTCGCTACCCTACTTCGCCGAGCAGGTCAGGCGATGACCTGGTCAAGTACGTCTGTCTCCCTAGGCCTATTGCCAGGGGAGGGTAATAACCATCCCGTACAGACAAAATAGTCACAAGGCATAGATGCATAAAGTCCTTTTTACAGTCTTTTTTGATTGCTTCCATTTTTGTAGACGGGTTGTCTGTCATTACGTGATTCAATATCATCATATTCATCTTGGTCACGTTCATCCATTTCCTCTGTATGCTCGAATCTTACGTATTTAGCAGGTTTCTTTTTGTTTATCTTGCGTTTTACTTTTTTCGAAGTGCATGAAATACAACAGAGAATAATACGTATGAGTACATATACCAATAAACATACTCCAGCTACATTTGCAATTAGGAGAACAAAGCCTATTAACCATTCTCCGATTCCCTTTAACTAAATTGCACGGTTTAACCATCCAAAATTCCAGTCTCCCCATGTCCATGATGATTCCTCCACCTTTCTCACAAACTGCTGTTTTATATCTTCTATTTCCTGCATTTTTGCTTACTGCCCTCCTGTCTCTCCTATGCCTGGATTCTAACAGCCATGCCCATTCGTTACTCTTATGCAGGGAGGGCCTTGTCCAACATCCAGTCATACATGACCATTTCAAACTGTTTTCTGGCTAACACTTCCAACATGTCTGTACCCTTGCAAAGTATATTCCCCATGTACTGTAATCAAATTTACATTTAGTCTGACATTCCATTGCTATTTCCAGTGGTTCCTGTCCACACTCACACAAACATTTATCCCTGCCTTCCATTTTTGCACACGGTGGTATTGGCCACACTGAATGTCTTTCTTACACTTCAGAGGTATTTATTCATGGTTACAGGGTATTTTTCCTACTTATCTCAGGGGCTGAAGTAGGGCCTTGACTTACAGGAGTTTTTACCAATGTACAGTAAATACAATTGCAACAACCAACATTGCGGATCTCAAATAACCCCCCACAGGGACCTATCAGGCTTAGGTCCAAGTAAATTCATAGTTTATTACTTTCCTGGGGGTTTAATAGTGATCTTGGTCTTTTTGCAGTGCGATGCATGCACCCACGAATCTCGACCCTCGAGTTTCACCGAGGTGGGGGTCACTAGCAACACTTGGAAAGGACCATCATATCTGGGCTCGAGTGCTCCTCTCACTTGTCTTTTTAGGTAGACCCAATCGCCAATCAGGATGCTGTGTGGTTCAAAATCAGCTCTTTCTGGTCCTGAGGATAAAACTTGAGAATGCATTTCAGTTAGGTGTTCATTCAACTGCTTTATATACTCTGTCATATTTCCATGTTTATGCTGCAGTTCCTGGGGCAAATAACTCCCTGTCTTAGGTTTTTTTTTTTTCCTCAAATAAAATCTCATAAGGTGAGTACCCTGTTTCCTTGCCTGGTGGTGTTCTAACTGCAAACAATGCTAAGGGCAAGCACTCTACCTATGCTTTCCCTGTCTCTTGCATGGCCTTTTGTATTTTCAGCTTTAGGGTCCCATTCAGAAGTTCTATTACTTCTGGAACCCCAAATCTGCACACTACTTCTGCTATTATTTTCCTTGCAGTTGAGATAGCATTTGCTTTTGCTACCGGACCCGCCTCTGGCCATCTGCTAAAAATGTCTGTGCAGGGTAGAACATATTCATGTGTTCCATGTTTTGGCATCTGTATATAGTCAATTTGTAGTCTCTGGAAAGGAAAATAAGCTTCTGGTGTCTGTCCAAGGCTTGTCCTTGTTCTTCTTCCTGGATTTTTCTCATATCCAGCACTGATCCGTAAAGTTCTTTGCTGCCACATAAAATCCTGGTGCTACCCAATGGTCCTGTACCAGCCTAGTCATTTGTTCTTTTCCCTTGTGATCTGATCCATGGGATACATGTAGCATAGGTGGGTATAGTGCTCTTGGTAAGCACCATTTGTCTTCTTTCTTCCATAAACCTAAACAGGTTGCTTTGGCTCCCATCTTTTCCCATGTCTTGTGTTCTGCTTTTGCTTGTTCTTGCAGCTTGATGAGAGTCTTTATATTCACTTCTTCTGCTTCTTTCTGAACATAAATGGCTGGTTCATGTTTGTTCTTTAGGGCTGCTTTCCTTGCTTCTGCATCTGCATATGCATTACCCTTGCTTTATTCTGTTTCTTCCTTAGTATGTGCTTTGGTCTTTATGACTGCCATTTGTTTGGGCAGTTTCAAATGCTCTTGTTAGTCTTTGTATTAGATGCCCATTCTTTATAAGTTTACCTGCTGCTGTAAGGAAACTTCTGTTCTTCCAGACTTAATGCGGAGAAACAATTGCATACCCCGCCACCCTGTATCCTTGAACATAATAACTAGAACCATCTGTAAAAAATAAAAATTTTATATTATGTATCGGTCTGTCATCAATCTTCTAATCTGGCTGTATTTCTTCCTCCATGAGGGCTATACAGTCATGTTCTTTTTCCGGGTATGGTTCTGTTCTTTCCTCTGGCTGTACTTCTTCATCTTTCCCTCCTTTTGAACCGTCAGGTTCATCTTTAAGAGGTAGTAAAGTTGCAGGGTTGAGAGAGGTACATCTCTTAATAGTAAGGTTGCTTGCTGATAGAAGGGCTACTTCATATTTTGTCAGCCTTGCTGTGCTGAGATGTCTTGTAGATGCCTGTTGCAGTATTTCTGTGACTGCATGTGGAACTTGTATGGTAAGTGGATGATCTATCACAACATCTGCACATTTGTCCTTTAGGATGGCTGCAGCTGCTACTGACCTTATGCAGGTTGGTGATCCTTGCATCACTCCATCCAGTGCTGCTGAATAATAAGCGACCTCCTGTGTCAGGACTCCTGTTGCATGTCCCCTATGTTCATGGCAGAACAAGGTAAAAGGCTTTGTGTAGTCTGGGAGTCCCAGGGCTGGAGCTGAACATATGGCTTCCTTCATCTGTTTAACAGCCACCCACTGTGTCTCTTGCTCTTCTTGGGAGTTTGTAGCAGTCTTCTTGGCATTATACAGTGGTTGCATAAGGGCTGAAGCTCCTGGTATCCAGTCTCTGACATAGGACACCAAACCTAGAAAGGCTCTTTTCTGTGTTAAGGTCTGTGAATTTGGAGCATTCAGTATAACTTTTATTCTTTCTGTTCTAAGGCGGCATGTTCCTTGAGAAATGCAGTGTCCTAGGAATATCACCTTCTTCTGGGCAAATTTCAGCTTGGCTTGTGTCACTCGGTAGTCTTTATCTGCAAGAAACTTTAACAATGATATTGTCTCTTCTGGATACTCAGGTGACCATTTCTTCAAGACTGTGGCCATGGCTTCTGTGAACTCTGATGGGCTTGTAGCTCCTCCTTGAGGTAGTCTTGTCCAGCAATATTGCTGTCCATCATGTGCAAGCATATCTTTGATCTGTACTCCTATGGCTGCTGTCTGTTCCTTGTTCAAGGGGTACTGCTTTATAGTTACTGGTACAGTTCCTGGTTTGATAGCTTCACAGGTTGGACCTTTATGGTTCCCACATCTCTTTTTTCCTTTTGCCCATACCTTGTCTGAAATTCCCCATCCTCGCCAGGTTTTAATTTGTTCTGGGGTTTCTTCTTCATCGTCTTCTGCGGTGGTTGCTAGAAATATCTGTATAGCGGCTTGCACTTGATCATAGTCTGTGGGTGATAGTGCTGTCTTGAATATCACCTTGTTCCCTCTGTACAGAATACTTGCTTGTAGTTTCAGCAGCAAATCTGCTCCCAGCAAGTTGACTGGGCAGGTGGGAGATACTAGGAACTCTACTGGGATTTCATCTGAATGTCCTTGTACTTGTACATTGAGGATCCTAGTTTTCCTCAGCTGGATCTTTTCTCCACTTAATCCCTTTGCTGTCACTGGTTTTCCTGTAATGAGGTGTGCTGGTACTTCTTCCTGTCTTATAACTGATTGGCTTGCCCCAGTATCAAGCAGGCAGGAAACATTTTCTCCCGTTGGCAGTTTGACTGTAATAAACCCATCTTCCATTCTGTCGGGGGGGTTCATCGGTAGTATCATTGGTACTGGGGTGCCGGGACTTCAGTCTGACTTATTCTTGGGGGCTTGATTGCCCCTTTTTTCTATCCAACTTTTATATGTGCGACAGTCTCTTTTGAAGTGACCTGGTTTCTTGCACCAGAAGCATTTTCCCGATTCGGGCTTGATCATGGCTCTTCCTTCCCCTTCTAATTTTTTCTTTGAGCCTTCTTCTGTGACCAGGTAGACTGTTTTGGGTTTAGCTACCTTTTTCTCCTTTTCTTCCTTTTCCAGATCTTCTAAGGCCTCTACTGTATCCAGAATTTGATCCATAGGTGTAGACCTATATGCAGGAGTACTAGTAATTTATTTTCTGTTTTAGACTTGGTCTTAAACCTTCCAATACTCGGTATCTGACCATCCTTTCTCCTGCTTCTGCTTCTGGGTCCAAACCTTCATTTCGGACCATATCCTTAATTTTACAAAGGTAACTTCTAAACGGTTGTTCTCCTTGTGCTCCAACGGCTTCTGGATACCTTTGATTTCTTAAATAACACCATCTCCTTAGGCGTGCCACAAATTGTGGTCCACTGGCTATAGTTTTCCTTTGTGCTTCTATTACATCTTCTATCTGTTCATGATAATCAGTGGCTTGATGAGCTGCCATATCCTTAAGCTGTCTTAGATCACCCTCTACTAATTTATTTTTACATATTTGTTCCACATCTGCGGAATGTAAATTACACATAGTCTCCATATATAACTTAAACCGTCCAGGCTGTTTGCATGGATCTGGGCTATCTTTTATTATGGCTGTAACTTCCATTACTGAAAAAAGGGTATGCTCTTCTCTTGTAAAAAACTGTGGTCTAAAATTATTTTGTCCTTGAACATATCCCTCCTCATCCGCTAATATAGGCTGTCCTTCTCTTGGATTGACATAGGCAAAGGTACGTACTGGGTAACAAGCAGGAACATTTAAGTTTTCTGATTCATCTTCTTCCTCAATTTCATACATCTGTACAGTTCCATTTTCTGCTTCAGTGTAAAATACATTTCTTGTTCCCAGTCTCCCCTTTCTCAGTTTTCTTTTGTCTTTATGAGACAATGGGAATCCTGAATGCATTTCCCCTTGACCGGACAGGTTGTATGGTTTCAGTCTATTTATCATTAATGGAGTTCTGTGGCCTGTTCCTATCTGGGGTGTACAGTTGGGACAGGTCATCCTCTCTGGTTCCAACAGAGATGCACATTGGGGACATTTAGTTAAATCAGGGCACTGGTTCCATACTATAGGAGGTTGCCCTGGGGTTCCCAGATTTGCGGAGTAAGGGGGTGGATCTGTGATTAGTGTAGGTACCGGGACTGGTAATACAGGTGGAGGAGGGGGCGGATTGGGAATAACTGGCACATTATGGCCCTGGTTCGTTCCTGTAGTTGCTAAACAGACCGTCATATTCTGGTCATCTTCCCTCTCTCTCTTCTTCCTTTCCTCCTCCTGCTCCCATTTCTCCCTTCTGTTAGCCAAATATAAACCTGATCCCCTTTCTTGCATTTTCCTATCCATTCCCTATTACAGATTCTGAATTTTCTCCATCTGTCAGTGTTAAATTTCCCCATATGGAGGAAATCCTCCCCTTTTAAATACCTTGGCTATATCTTTAACTGCATGTGGTCCCACCTCCTGTTTAACTATTTCCACAGGGGTTAATTCACCCTTGCTATTAGAGGTTCCCATCCTGCCTTCTGCCAACTTATCAACACTTCTCTCTCCGATATGAGTTACACAATTTCAGTACTCTATGTTGATTATTGTAAAGATGGGTTTCCTGAACACTACAGGTTTACCTCTGTCCTACTGATTACATACACCTGTAATCATTCAGTTTCCTTATGGGTGGACTCACACTCTTCCGTTATCAAGGTATATCTTAATCTAGTGGGTCTGACAGAATAGGGACAAAAGAATCTTTCAGGTTCTGGTTCTTTCAGTATCTGGCGCAAGCCCTTGCCCTCCCTTAGATTAACAAAACCATGACATCCTGTTGTTAATATACCTTTCATATAACCCACAGTTTTACCATAAACATCATCTTGATGTCCCCTACACCTTCTAAAACCTGATATATCTTTTTTCAGTGCATGCAACAAATGTAATATTTACTGACCCATGAGGACCTTGCACAAACCACTTTAAACTAACAGTACAACACCCACAACCATATGAGCTTTCAAAATCAATACATTCTTCAATTTCAGACATAAATTTACATTACTGTTCTGATACAAAAGAGGCAAGGCTTTTACTAGGAAGCGCTTGAGTTGAACAGAGAAAACTGACACTTCTGACACAGACGTTAAAACACGTAAAGTAACAATTGGCGAAAATCGCAATCAAGTTGTTACTTACCGCGGTTTAAACGGTTCCAACGTCTAGAGCCAGGTGACTTGTTGCTCCTCTATTCAACTTCTTGGCTTCCCGGGTTTCGGCACCATGAAAATGTTGGAGGTAAACCTCCTTTAGCCTCAGCCTTCTCTGAGAGGACTCCAACAACAGCCTGTCTTTTGCATTCAGAACCTGTGAATAAAATATACGTGCCATTCAGCCAGCTGGAGAAATCAAATGACCACACACTGCACACATGGTGTAGTCAATCTGAGTTCTGTTCTTTTATTAATCCATCCATATATATATACGTTTTTTAAAACTGTCACTAACTATTGCCTTAACCTCAGGATTGCGTCCTTTTCCTGATAACGCCTGCTTGTTTCCTTTTCTTTCTCCATTTCTCAGAAGCCTTGCCACACGTCCTTGTTTTTGCTTCGTTTCTTGTAAATGGCTTTGCCACAACTTCTTCTTTTTGTTTCCTTTCAGCCAACTGTAATTTTCCTTCTTCCAGGCATATTTTAAACATCTCAATATCTTAATACTAAAGTAAGCTTATAATCTATTGTATATAACAAAATGGAGTGACATTGGCTTTAATGCAGAATCATACAAATGCTTGCCCATCTACCTTCCTCAGGCTGTAGGCACGGATGCCCCTTCTCGGGCTGTAGGCACGGATGCCCCTTCTCGGGCTGTAGGCACGGATGCCCCTTCTCGGGCTGTAGGCACAGATGCCCCTTCTCGGGCTGTAGGCACAGAAACTACTTTAGTTATGGGTAACATAGATAGTCTCTGTTGATTTTTGAACTTGGGATTGGGTCTATTTGTCACAGGACCCCAATCGTATACTTTTTGGACACTCCTGTCCGGGGTAAAGGAACTTGAAACTGTAGAGGATACGTTGGAAGGTTTGCAGGTGAAAACACTGTGATGCTGGGACCTGTCACCAACTTTTGAGTTACGGAAGGAACAGTCCTTAATAAGATGACTAGAACTCCCACAGTAAAAGCAGAGGTGAAGCTGCTTGCGATGCCGGCGTTCAGCTTCCGTGAGGTTAGAGCGCGGGTAGCTCTGGAATCTGCCCTCTCTCTGCATAAGAGAAGAGACTTTAGCTTGAATAAAAGTTGACACGGAGGTCGCACTAGTCTCAATACTTTGAGCAGTACTCTTCACTGCGTTTAAAGCACCACCCAGGATTTCTGGCATTATTGGAATGATTTTTGTTAGGAGACTTTGAAGTTGTTCCAATAGATGATAAAGAGTGCTTATTGGTTCAGAGTTCACAGCCGGCAACAAAGGAGTCTTGAAGCTTTCAAAGGAGGAAGTCGCTCTCTCAGGAGAATTAGCTGTGAAGGGACTGCCATAGGACTGACTTGAGCGAGATCCATCCACAGGAATGGATTGCGCAGGGAAAGTTGAAATGACTGGAGCAGGGGTGACTTGAACAGGAACTGGAGAAACAACAGAACTTGGAAGGGATTGCTGCAAGGTATCCAAACGGATAGACATTCCCTGTAGAAACTGTAACATCTGCTGCTCCGCAGCCTCTTGACCATCCAAACGGGAGAGCAGATTTTGTAAGGCCCCTGACCCCACATTCTGACCACCATCCGAGTCCATTGGCCTTGGACAAACTGTCAGGTTCGGTCTGGTTTGTGTCCCCGGAGGGGGCGCTAGTGGGTCAGTGGAGGTAGGATGGAAGAAGTGAGGATACTGGATTGGATTCCTGCGCATGTGCGCAATGTTGTTTATTTAAGCAGAAAGATAAAACAATATGGCATCAGGAATACTTGGAGAAATAAACAATAATAAATGCAATGGGTATGATGCAGCGTGGAAGCTGAAAGTCTATGGCAAAACAGTGAGAGTCTATGGCAATACAGTGAGAGTCTATGGCAATACAGTGAGAGTCTATGGCAATATGCTGGTATGGGAACCAGAGATGATAAACACGTGGAGCCAGCAGACGTGATGATAATGGTAGCAAACCTGGTAGCAGATGCAGAAGACTTGATGCAGGGTTCACAGTGCTATTGGGAAAGCACAGGCAGCTTGCAAGCTGATTCACAGGTGAGGCGATGAGCTGCACCTGGAGATGGAGTCTCTACAGCTGAGGCTGAAGCACACTGTGTTGGAGATTGGTGTGAAGCCTGTAAATGAATGCAGGAATTGCTGATGCTTGTAGTTCCACGGAGCTGTAGTAGGATAACCAGGAACACGGAGTAACAAGCAGGTAACCAGGAACACGGGGATCTGGAGACTGGAACACAGGAACTTACACACTGAATGCTGCAGGAGAGCTGGAGTGGTTGCTGGAACTTGTAGTTCCACAGGAACACAGGAACTTGCACACTGAATGTCGCAGGAGAGCTGGAGGGGTTGCTGGAACTTGTAGTTCCACGGGAACACAGGAACAGCTGAAAACTGGAACAGCTGGGAACTGGAACGGAACTGGAACAGCTGGGACCTGTTGTTCCACAGGTCCACTACACAAGGATATCTCTGTAGACAGAGGATTGCAAACAGGAGCCACCTGTTCACGGGATGTGACGTATTGTCCAAGGCGATGTGAGAGAGCCACAAACTGGAAGTTATACCTCCTGCCCAGCAGTGATTGGAAGCATCGGTCCTCTTCTCCAGTAGAAACCCGGGGTACCTGTAAATAAAATTATACTCACAACAATCCTGTGTAGATCGGTCGTCTTCTTTAAATTTGTAATCCACGTACTTGGCAAAATAAAAAAAACGGAAAACCCCGATCCACGGACTGAAAGGGGTCCCATTTTTACACATGGGACCCCTTTCCCCGACTGGCGGGACCCACCGTGACTGCTGTCAAAGAGGGTCCCTTCAGCCAATCAGGGAGCGCCATGTCATGGCACTCTCCTGATTGGCTGTGCGCACTGTCAGTCAGGTTGCGCACTGCACTGTAGATAAAATGTAGTCCATAGGCGCTCCATTGAATCTAAGGTTGGGAACTTTGCGGTCTGCGGTAGACTGCAAGGTTAAGTGGGGCAAACAAGAGTGACGCCTCCCACTGGGAGTGTATTTTAGCTTAGCAGAAGTGTGAACATGTGCAGCCGCGCTCTGCAAAACAATTTGTGCAGTTTCAGAGTAGCTCTGAACCTATTCAGAGCTTGCAATTACTTCAGCCTATTCCTGTCCGGATTTGACGTCATACACCCGCCCAGCGAACGCCCAGCCATGCCTGCGTTTTTTCAGACACGCCTGCATTTTTGCAAACACTCCCTGAAATTGGTCAGTTGACACCCAGTAAACGCCCCCTTCCTGTCAATCTTCTTGTGGCCGTCAGTGCGAAGGAAAACTTCACCACAACCTGTGCACAACCACAACGGGCTTTGTACCTGTACGACACGAGTGCGCATTGCGGCCCATATGCGTGCGCAGAAATGCCGATTTTTACCCTGATTGCTGCGCTGCGAACAACGGCAGCTAGCGATCAACTCGGAATTACCCCCACTATCTTTCCTTCTGCTCTGGTGCTGGTGCTTTCCCTGCTCTCATTGGCCCTCATTCCGAGTTGTTCGCTCGGTCTTTTTCATCGCATCGCAGTGAAATCCCGCTTAGTGCGCATGCGCAATGTTCGCACTGCGACTGCGCCAAGTAACTTTACTATGAAGTTAGTATTTTTACTCACGGCGTTTTCATCGCTCCGGCGATCGTAATGTGATTGACAGGAAATGGGTGTTACTGGGCGGAAACACAGCGTTTTAGGGGCGTGTGGCTGAAAACGCTACCGTTTCCGGAAAAAACGCAGGAGTGGCCGGGGAAACGGTGGGAGTGCCTGGGCGAACGCTGGGTGTGTTTATGACGTCAGCCAGGAACGACAAGCACTGAAATGATCGCACAGGCAGAGTAAGTCTGGAGTTACTCTAAAACTGCTACAAGGTTAGTGATCGCAATATTGCGAATACATCGGTCGCACATTTAAGATGCTAAGATACACTCCCAGTAGGCGGCGGCTTAGCGTGTGTAACTCTGCTACATTCGCCTTGCGAGCGAACAACTCGGAATGAGGGCCATTGTTCCCAGTCACTGCCCCACGGCACATAGGACAAAAGTAGAAGGGGATTCAGCCTATATACACCAGAGCTTCTTTATATCTATCAGAGGAAGGATCTCTATCAGAAGAATGGTTATAGCACTGTTTATATAACAGCATATATTATCATTATTACAGGCTGCTACTCTCTCCCCAGCCTCATTCATTCTTCAGATGTTATATTTCTGTAGCGGGTGCTGGAGATACAGAAAGGTGGTTCTCCTGATTTGTGGACTCATTGCACACAGACGTCATTACTAGTCACTGGTTACTACTCGTTATCTGACTGATTTATATTTATATCAGGCGTCACTCAGTGATTGGCAATAGTATTGTGTAGATGCATGTTGGGACAACTTAGCAGGCCTTTGGAATGAAACAGGCAGAAAGCTGGATATTATCTATGCACTAACCTTGGGATAATAAGATTTTACTCACCGGTAAATCTATTTCTCGTAGTCCGTAGTGGATGCTGGGAACTCCGTAAGGACCATGGGGATTAGCGGCTCCGCAGGAGACTGGGCACAACTAAAGAAAGCTTTAGGACTACCTGGTGTGCACTGGCTCCTCCCCCTATGACCCTCCTCCAGACCTCAGTTAGGATACTGTGCCCGGAAGAGCTGACACAATAAGGAAGGATTTGGAATCCCGGGTAAGACTCATACCAGCCACACCAATCACACCGTATTACTCGTGATATTATACCCAGTTAACAGTATGAAATATAACTGAGCCTCTCAACAGATGGCTCAACAATAACGCTTTAGTTAGGCAATAACTATATACAAGTATTGCATACAATCCGCACTTGGGATGGGCGCCCAGCATCCACTACGGACTACTAGAAATAGATTTACCGGTGAGTAAAATCTTATTTTCTCTGACGTCCTAGTGGATGCTGGGAACTCCGTAAGGACCATGGGGAGTATACCAAAGCTCCCAAACGGGCGGGAGAGTGCGGATGACTCTGCAGCACCGAATGAGCAAACTCAAGGTCCTCCTCAGCCAGGGTATCAAACTTGTAAAAGTGTTTGAACCCGACCAAGTAACAGCTCGACCAAGTTGTAAAGCCGAGGCCCCCTCGGACAGCCGCCCAAGAAGAGACCACTTTCCTTGTGGAATGGGCTTTTACAGATTTAGGGTGCGGCATTCCAGCCGCAGAATGTGCAAGTTTAATCGTACTACAAATCCAGCGAGCAAATAGTCTGCTTAGAAGCAGGAGCACCCAGCTTGTTGGGTGCATACAGGATAAACAGCGAGTCAGTTTTCCTGACTCCAGCCGTCCTGGAAACATATATTTTCAGGGCCCTGACTACGTCCAGTAACTTGGAGTCCTCCCAAGTCCCAAGTAGCCGCAGGCACCACAATAAGTTGGTTCAGATGAAAAGCTGATACCACCTTAGGAAGGAATTGAGAACGAGTCCTCAATTCCGCCCTATCCATATGAAAAATCAGATAAGGACTTTTGCATGACAAAGCCGCCAATTCTGATACACGCCTGGCCGACGCCAAGGCCAACAGTATGACCACTTTTCACGTGAGACATTATAGCACTTACGGATTTAAGTGGCTCAACCCATGCGACTTCAGGAAATCCAACACCACGTTGAGATCACAAGGTGCCACTGGAGGCACAAACGGGGGCTGAATATGCAGCACTCCCTTAACAAAAGTCTGAACTTCAGGCAGCGAAGCCAGTTCTTTTTGGAAGAATATGTACAGAGCCGAAATCTGGACCATAATGGAACCCAATTTTAGGCCCATAGTCACTCCTGACTGTAGGAAGTGCAGAAATCGATCCAGTTGAAATTCCTCCTTTGGGGCCTTCCTGGCCTCACACCAAGCAACATATTTTCGCCATATGCGGTGAAAATATTTTGCGATCACATCTTTCCTAGCTTTTAGGAACCGGTGTTCAACCGCCATGCCGTCAAACACAGCCGCAGTAAGTCTTGGAACAGGCAGGGCCCCTGCTGCAGCAGGTCCTGTCTGAGCGGCAGAGGCCCTGGGTCCTCTGAGAGCATGTCTTGAAGTTCTGGGTACCAAGCTCTTCTTGGCCAATCCGGAACCATGAGTATAGTTCTTACTCCTCTCCTTCTTATTATCCTCAGTACCTTGGGTATAAGAGGCAGAGGAGGGAACACATACACCGACTGGTACACCCACGGTGTTACCAGAGCGTCCACAGCTATCGCCTGAGGCTCCCTTGACCTGGCGCAATATCGTTTTAGCTTTTTGTTGAGGCGGGACGCCATCATGTCCACCTGTGGCCTTTGCCAATGGTGTACAATAATTTGGAAGACTTCTGGATGAAGTCCCCACTCTCCCGGGTGGAGGTCATGCCTGCTGAGACTCTGCTTCCCAGTTGTCCACTCCGGGAATAAATACTGCTGACAGTGCTAACATATGATTTTCCGCCCATCAGAAAATCCTTGTGGCTTCTGCCATCGCCATCCTGCTTCTTGTGCCGCCCTGTAGGTTTACATGGGCGACCGCCGTGATGTTGTCTGACTGGATCAGTACCAACTGGTGTTGAAGCAGGGGTCTAGCCTGACTTAGGGCATTGTGAATGGCCCTTAGTTCCAGAATATTTATGTGTAGGGAAGTCTCCTGACTCGACCATAGTCCTTGGAAGTTTCTTCCATGTGTGACTGCCCCCCAGCCTCGAAGGCTGGCATCCGTGGTCACCAGGACCCAGTCCTGTATGACGAATCTGCGGCCATCTAGAAGATGAGCACTCTGCAGCCACCACAACAGCGACACCCTGGCCCTTGGAGACAGAGTTATCAGCCGATGCATCGGAAGATGCGACCTGGACCACTTGTCCAACAGATCCCACGGGAAGATCCTTGCATGGAACCTGCCGAATGGAATTTCTTCGTAAGAAGCTACCATTTTTCCCAGGACTCGCGTGCATTGATGCACCGACACCTGTATTTGTTTTAGGAGGTCTTGTTAGGGTAGCCTGCCCTGTGCTGCCACGTCGTCATAGCAATCGGGAGACAAGTGCTAGCGGAGTGGCCTGAGCGCAGCTGATACTCCGGTTCGGGTCTTTTGCTGTGCAGTGGTTACAGGCTTTGTGCACGGCAGGGGATCCGGTGCTGGTTTTTGTGCTCACAGTCTGTGAGGTCTGAGTGGGGCGTGGACAGCACCTGCTATAGAAGGCCTCTTCTCAGGTTAAGCAGATGCTGCTGAATCTTTGTTGGTTAGTCAGTTCCTGAAAGTTAGCCAGTACTGTGTAGCTTTGTATTTGTTGTTGCTTACTGCAAATAGGCCTGGGGATTTGGTACTACACTCTGCCAATCCAGACCTAGCAGTAAGACTGGAGTCAGTCGTTTAACTTGCTGGGGTTCTTTTGCTACTCTGTGAACTTAGCAAGTTTGCGGCTGTATTCTCAGATTTGCCTGCCTAAATCCTGTCTCACTGTGCAAGGTGTTCAGGTGTCAGTTTAGTGGCAGTAAGCTGAACCTGTGCACTGCAAGTGAGGATTAGGATTGTGGAGACCCTCCTTGTGTCTATCATTCCATCTCTGACCAAGGAGTTTACTGCCACACCCGTTGGTAACCCTTTAGGGTTTTGCTGTTGCCCTTAGCAACAGCATTTCGGGTTCTTTACGTATTTAAACACAACATCTTGCTTTTTCCATCTGAGCATTCCTAATACTAGGGAGACACCCAGTTTCTTAGCCTCTGGGCTTCTCTGTTCACTTTATGTTTATTTTGTTACCCTATCACCTTCTGTGTACGTAATGTCATATTCCCCAGTCTGTCTGTGAGTTCATTTGTTTTGCATCCCTATCCGTTCAGACACCAGTACATTCCTGCAGGCACTGGTGTGCATAACAGTTCAGACACCAGTACATTCCTGCAGGCAATGGTGTGCATAACAGTTCAGACACCAGTACATTCCTGCAGGCACTGGTGTGCATAACATATTCAGCAGCCTAATACTCCTGTTGAAATTTAGTGGGAATATGGAGCATACCTCTCAAAATACGTTGCAACAGGTGGTCGATCAGGTGCAGGTCCTGACTCGACAATTTAATGATTTGTCCATTAAAATGCACACCTCCCAGGCCGCTGGCGGAGCTCCCGCAGCAGCAGCACCTTCAGGGGTTAAGGAGCCGAAAGTAAATCTCACGGATCGTTTTTCTGGAGAACGCTCGCAGTTCTTTTGTTTCAAGGAGAGCTGCAAGCTGTACTTCCGGCTTAGGCCTCAGTCTTCTGGGTCGGAGATTCAGCGGGTGGGCATAGTGATTTCCTTGCTACAAGGAGACCCACAGGTCTGGGCATATGGGTTGCAGCCTGACTGTCCGTCGCTTAAAAGTGTTGATGCTTTTTTTACGGCACTGGGCATGTTGTATGATGACCCTGACAAGACGGCTTCAGCCGAGGCTCAGATTTCGATCCTTAAGCAAGGGTGAAGGCCAGTTGAGGTTTACTGTACGGAGTTTCGGAGGTTGGCCCATGATACCCAGTGGAATGACCCAGCCCTGAGACACCAGTACCGAAGAGGTCTTTCTAACCAGATAAAAGACCAACTGGTACAATATCCCTTGCCTGATAGCTTGGATCAGCTCATGCATTTATCCATCCGGGTGGATAGACGGCTGAGAGAGTGTAGGCTTGAAAGGGAGACAGAGGTTTCCTTCTTTCCCAAGGGAACCTCAGACTCTGAGGGATTTTCCGAGAAGCCTATGCAGATTTGGGCTACCTGCCTCTCCTCGCGTGAGAAGACGCGGAGGAGACAGCAGGGGTTGTGTTTGTACTGTGGGAATAAAGGTCATGTGGTAGTATCATGCCCAGAAAAGCCAGAAAACTTCAGGGCCTGAGGGTGATGGGAAATATCCTGTCAGGCCAGAAGTCAGAATTTCCCAAGAAGACTTTTATCATTCCGGTGACCTTGAAGATCCTTGGTCAAACTGTCAAGACTGAGGCCTTTGTGGACAGTGGGGCCGACAGGGTTTTTATGGACCGCCAATTCGCCCTGAAACACTCTGTTCCCTTAGTACCCTTAGCATCAGAAATTGAGATTTGTGGGTTAAACGGGGAACCATTATCCCAAGGTAAAATTACCTCTTGCACTAGCCAGATTTCTTTGTTTATTGGAGCCACACACTCTGAAAAATTGTCCTTTTATGTGACTGTCTGTACTTTTGCCCCATTGGTGTTGGGGTTACCCTGGTTAAGGGCCCACAATCCTCAATTTGACTGGGTCTCTGGGGAGATTCTTAGTTGGGGTACTGATTGTTTCAGGAGTTGCTTGAGCCTTCCAGTCAGGCTCTCGCAGCTAAGTTTGCCAGGATTGCCAGGGTGTTATGCAGATTTTGCGGACGTGTTCTCCAAAAAAGTTGCAGAGGTACTACCTCCCCATCACCCCTATGACTGTGCCATTGATTTGTTGCCAAATGATAAGCTTCCCAAGAGCAGGTTGTACTCCCTGTCACGTCCTGAGACTCAGGCTATGGCAGAGTACATTCAGGAGAACTTGGCTAAGGGATTTATCAGACAGTCTCCAGTTGGGTCGGGGTTCTTCTTCGTGGGTAAAAAGGACGGTTCGTTGCGACCCTGCATCGACTTCAGGGAATTGAACCGTATCACGATTAAAAACTCATACCCACTGCCTCTCATTTCGGTCTTGTTTGACCAGCTTCGTACTGCCACCATTTTTTCTAAGATTGACCTACGCAGGGCGTACAATCTAATCCGAATAAGAGAGGGGGATGAATGGCAGACTGCCTTTAATACCCACTCAGGGCATTATGAATATTTGGTGATGCCTTTTGGGCTCTGTAATGCCCCGGCAGTCTTCCAGGACTTCATGAACGATGTACTCAGGGAATATTTGGATAGATTCTTAGTTGTATACTTAGATGACATCCTAATCTTCTCCCATTCCCTGGAGGAACATCGGAAGCATGTACGCTTAGTCCTCCAGAAACTCAGAGACCACCGGCTTGGGGTGAAGCTGGAGAAGTGCGAATTTGAAGTTCAGCAAATCGCATTTCTAGGATATATTATCTCCCCAGAAGGTTTCCAAATGGAGGGTTCCAAGGTACAGGCAGTCCTGGATTGGGTGCAGCCCACTAGTTTGAAGGCGCTTCAGCGTTTCCTGGGCTTTGCAAATTTTTATAGACGATTTATCGCTGGATTTTCGTCTATAGTGGCGCCCTTGGTGGCACTCACTAAGAAAGGGGCGGATGTTGCTCACTGGTCTTGTGAGGCTAAAGCGGCTTTTGCATTTGTCTCGGCCAAGGTGCTGCGACACCCAGATCCAGAGCGTCCTTTTGTGGTGGAGGTGGATGCCTCTGAGATGGGTATTGGGGCAGTGCTCTCTCAGATGGGAGTGTCTGATAATCGCCTTCATCCCTGTGCTTACTTTTCCCGTAAATTTTCGCCTGCCGAGATGAATTATGACGTGGGTAACCGGGAATTGTTGGCTATTAAGGATGCACTCGAGGAGTGGAGACACTGGCTTGAGGGGGCTAAGTTTGTGGTCTCAATTCTCACCGACCATAAGAATCTGGCATATTTAGAGTCAGCGAAGCGTCTCAATGCCAGGCAGGCACGATGGGCTTTGTTTTTTGCTCGCTTTAATTTTTTGATAACATATCACTCTGGGTCAAAAAACATCAAGGCTGATGCGCTCTCGCAGAGTTTTGCTCCAATCCAGGAGACCACCGAGGAGCCGTTGCCCATTGTGTCCCCATCATGTATTAAAGTGGGCACTACCCAGGACCTCTTGTCATTAGTCCTTAGAGCACAGGAGCAGGCTCCTCCAGACCTTCCGGTAGGTCTTTTGTTTGTGCCTCCTAGGTTAAGAAAGCGAGTGTTCCTGGAATTCCATGCCAAGAAGTCGGCAGGTCACCTGGGTATTGCCAGAACTCGGGAGTTGCTATCTAGGGCGGTGTGGTGGCCCTCGGTGGCTAAGGATGTGGATCAGTGGGTTCGGGCATGTGACATCTGTGCCCGAAATAAGACTCCTAGAGGGTTTCTGTTGGCCCATTACATCCACTCTCTATCCCATGTAAGCCATGGACCCACATTTCAATGGATTTTGTGGTGGACTTGCCCCAATCCTCGGGGATGACAGCCATCTGGGTTGTCGTTGACAGGTTTTCGAAGATGGCGCACTTCGTTCCACTGGTTGGGCTGCCATCGGCCAGACGCCTGTCTGAATTATTTATGCTGCATGTTGTGCGCCTCCACGGGTTGCCACTTGATGTGGTCTCTGACCGCGGATCCCAGTTTGTGGCCAAATTCTGGAGGGCATTTTGTTCCGATCTCCAGATTTCTGTCAGCTTGTCGTCAGGCTACCATCCGCAGTCTAATGGGCAGACTGAAAGGGTGAACCAGTCCTTGGAGCAGTTCCTCAGGTGTTATGTCTCCAAGTGTCAGACTGACTGGGTTGCTCATCTGTCCATGGCGGAGTTTGCCTATAACAACGCGGCTCACTCTGCTACAAGGATCTCTCCCTTCCTTTGTGTGTATGGGCATCATCCTAAGGCCAATTCTTTTGACCCCCTGGACTCCACGCCTGGTGGTTCCTCTGTGGTTTCGGTCCTTAGGGGTATTTGGAGGAAAGTGAAGAAAGCCCTTGTGTCTGTGTCATTAGTGACCAAAAGGGTTTTTGATAAGCGGAAAAGACCCTGCAGCTTCAAATTAGGAGACTTCGTCTGGTTGTCTACCAAGAATTTAAAGTTGAGACAGCCATCTCATAAGTTAGGCCCCCGGTTCATTGGCCCTTATAAGATCACTAGGGTTATCAATCCGGTGGCATTTCAGTTAGATCTGCCCCGTTCTTTGGGTATCAATAAAACATTTCATTGTTCCCTTTTAAAACGGGCGATTAGTAATCCTTCTTCCAGTGGAAGACCTTCTCCTCTTCTGATACGTGGCCAGAGGGAGTTTGTTGTTGAAAGGATTCTTGACTCCAAGATGGTTCGGGGTCGGCTGTCATTTTTGGTGCATTGGAAGGGGTATGGCCCAGAGGAGCGGTCGTGGGTGCGCAGTTGTGATCTTCATGCCCCCAGACTGATACGCTCTTTCTTCTCACAGTTCCCCGATAAACCCGGTGGTAGGGGTTCTTTGACCCCTCGTCAGAGGGGGGTTACTGTTAGGTTAGCCTGCCCTGTGCTGCCACATCGTCATGCCAACTGGGAGACAAGTGCTAGCGGAGTGGCCTGAGCGCAGCTGATACTCCGGTTCGGGTCTTTTGCTGTGCAGTGGTTACAGGCTTTGTGCACGGCAGGGGATCCGGTGCTGGTTTTTGTGCTCACAGTCTGTGAGGTCTGAGTGGGGCGTGGACAGCACCTGCTATATAAGGCCTCTTCTCAGGTTAAGCAGATGCTGCTGAATCTTTGTTGGTTAGTTAGTTCCTGAAAGTTAGCCAGTACTGTGTAGCTTTGTATTTGTTGTTGCTTACTGCAAATAGGCCTGGGGATTTGGTACTACACTCTGCCAATCCAGACCTAGCAGTAAGACTGGAGTCAGTCGTTTAACTTGCTGGGGTTCTTTTGCTACTCTGTGAACTTAGCAAGTTTGCGGCTGTATTCTCAGATTTGCCTGCCTAAATCCTGTCTCACTGTGCAAGGTGTTCAGGTGTCAGTTTAGTGGCAGTAAGCTGAACCTGTGCACTGCAAGTGAGGATTAGGATTGTGGAGACCCTCCTTGTGTCTATCATTCCATCTCTGACCAAGGAGTTTACTGCCACACCCGTTGGTAACCCTTTAGGGTTTTGCTGTTGCCCTTAGCAACAGCATTTCGGGTTCTTTACGTATTTAAACACAACATCTTGCTTTTTCCATCTGAGCATTCCTAATAATAGGGAGACACCCAGTTTCTTAGCCTCTGGGCTTCTCTGTTCACTTTGTGTTTATTTTGTTACCCTATCACCTTCTGTGTACGTAATGTCATATTCCCCAGTCTGTCTGTGAGTTCATTTGTTTTGCATCCCTATCCGTTCAGACACCAGTACATTCCTGCAGGCACTGGTGTGCATAACAGTTCAGACACCAGTACATTCCTGCAGGCACTGGTGTGCATAACAGGTCTCTGACTAGAGATGACAACTCCTTGGCCTTCTCCTCTGGGAGAAACACTTTTATCTGTTCTGAGTCCAGAACCATACCCAGGAACAGTAGACGCGTCGTAGGAACCAGCTGCGACTTTGGAATATTCAGAATCCAGCCGTGCTGTTGTCGCACTTCACGAGATAGTGCTACTCCGACCAACAACTGCTCAATGGACCTCGCCTTTATAAGGAGATCGTCCAAGTACGGGATAATTATAACTCCCTTTTTTCGAAGGAGTATCATCATTTCGGCCATTACCTTGGCAAATACCCTCGGTGTCGGGGACAGACCAACGGCAACGTCTGGAATTGGTAATGACAGTCCTGTACCACAATTTTGAGGTACTCCTGGTGAGCAGGGTAAATGGGGACATGCAGGTAAGCAACCTTGATGTCCAGTGATACCATGAAAACCCCTTCGTCCAGGTTTGCAATAACCGCCCTGAGCAATTCCATTTTGAACTTGACCCTTCGTATATAAGTGTTCAAGGATTTTAATTTTTAGAATGGGTCTCACCGAACCGTCTGGTTTCGGTACCACAAACATTGTGGAATAGTAACCCCGGCCCTGTTGAAGGAGGGGTACCTTGATTATCACCTGCTGGAAGTACAGCTTGTGAATTGCCGCCAGTACTACCTCCCCTCAAGGGCAACAGGCAAGGCTGATTTGAGGTAACGGCGAGGGGGAGTCGCCTCGAACTCCAGCTTGTATCCCTGTGATACTACTTGCAGAACCCAGGAATCCACCTGTGAGCGAGCCCACTGGTCGCTGAAGTTCCCGAGACGCGCCCCCACCGCACCTGGCTCCACCCGTGGAGCCCCAGCATCATGCGGTGGACTCAGAGGAAACGGGGGAAGATTTTTGATCCTGGGAACTGGCTGTCTGGTGCAGCTTTTTCCCTTGTCTCTGTGCAGAAAGGAAGCGCCTTTGAACCGCTTGCTTTTCTGAAGCCGAAAGGACTGTACCTGATAATACGGTGCTTTCTTAGGCTGTGAGGAAACCTGAGGTAAAAAATTTTCTTTCCCAGCTGTTGCTGTGGATACGAGGTCCCAGAGACCATCCCCAAACAATTCCTCACCCTTATAAGGCAGAATCTTCATGTGCCTTCTAAAGTCAGCATCTCCTGTCCACTGCCGGGTCCCTAATACCCTCCTGGCAGAATGGACATTGCATTAAATCTGGATGCCAGCCGGCAAATATCCCTCTGTGCATCCCTCATATATAAGACGACGTCTTTAATATGCTCTATGGTTAGCAAAATAGTATTCCCGTCCTGACCGGGTAATAGACCACGCTGCAGCAGCACTATCCATGCTGAGGCAATTGCAGGTCTCAGTATAGTACCTGAGTGTGTATATACAGACTTCAGGATAGCCCCTGCTTTTTATCAGCAGGTTCCTTCAAAGTGGCCGTATCCTAAGACGGTAGTGCCACCTTTTTTGACAAACGTGTGAGCGCCTTATCCACCCAAGGGGATGTCTCCCAACGTGACCTATCCTCTGGCGGGAAAGGGTACGCCATTAGTAACTTTTTAGAAATTACCAGTTTCTTATCGGGGGAACCCCACGCTTCTTCACACACTTCATTCACTCATTTGATGGGGGAACAAAACACTGGCTGCTTTTTCTCCCCAACATAAAACCCTTTTTTAGTGGTACTTGGGTTAATGTCAGAAATGTGCAACACATTATTCATTGCCGAGACCATGCTACGGATGTTCCTAGTGGATTGTGTATATGTCTCAACCTCGTCGACACTGGAGTCAGACTCCGTGTCGACATCTGTGTTTGCCATCTGAGGTAGCAGCGTTTTTGAGCCCCTGATGACCTTTGAGACGCCTGGGCAGGCGCGGGCTGAGAAGCTGGCTGTCCCACAGCTGTTACGTCATCCAGCCTTTTCTGTAAGGAGTTGACACTGTTGGTTAATACCTTCCACCTATCCATCCACTCTGGTGTCGGCCCCACAGGGGGCGACATCACATTTATCGGCATCTGCTCCGCCTCCACATAACCTTCCTCCTCAAACATGTCGACACAGCTGTACCGACACACCGCACACACACAGGGAATGCTCTGACTGAGGACAGGACCCCACAAAGTCCTTTGGGGAGACAGAGAGAGAGTATGCCAGCACACACCAGAGCGCTATATAATGCAGGGATTAACACTATAACTGAGTGATTTTCCCAATAGCTGCTTGTATACATAATATTGTGCCTAAATTTAGTGCCCCCCCTCTCTTTTTAACCCTTTAGAGCCTGAAAACTACAGGGGAGAGCCTGGGGAGCTGACTTCCAGCTGCACTGTGAAGAGAAAATGGCGCCAGTGTGCTGAGGGAGATAGCTCCGCCCCTTTTACGGCGGACTTTCTCCTGCTTTTTCTGGAATTCTGGCAGGGGTTAATTTACACCTATATAGCCTCTCGGACTATATATGGTGTATTTTTGCCAGCCAAGCTGTTAATATTGCTGCTCACGGCGCCCCCCCCCCCCCCCAGCGCCCTGCACCCATCAGTGACCGGAGTGTGAGGTGTGCATAAGGAGCAATGGCGCACAGCTGCAGTGCTGTGTGCTACCTTGGTGAAGACCGAAGTCTTCTGCCGCCGATTTTCTGGACCACCTTCTTGCTTCTGGCTCTGTAAGGGGGGCGGCGGCGCGGCTCCGGGACCGGACGACGAGGTCGGGTCCTGTGTTCGATCCCTCTGGAGCTAATGGTGTCCAGTAGCCTAAGAAGCCCAAGCTAGCTGCAAGCAGGTAGGTTCGCTTCTTCTCCACTTAGTCCCCCTCGTAGCAGTGAGTCTGTTGCCAGCAGATCTCACTGAAAATAAAAAACTAGGAGAGCCCCTAGTGTGCATCCAGCTCAGCCGGGCACAAAAATCTAACTGAGGTCTGGAGGAGGGTCATAGGAGGAGCTAGTGCACACCAAGTAGTCCTAAAGCTTTCTTTAGTTGTGCCCAGTCTCCTGCGGAGCCGCTAATCCCCATGGTCCTTACGGAGTTCCCAGCATCCACTAGGACGTCAGAGAAAATATAATGTATACCTCGCTCTGTGACAGGGTTTCATATTGTATACCTTGTTACAGGGAATATCCCTTCTCAATAACAATATTGTCACAGAAGTGATACAAATGTGTAGAATTGGATATGCATGCCTTAGAGAACTGTGCTCTGTTACAGGGTTACACATGATATGCTCAGTCACAGGAGAACACCTTTTATTACCAACAATATTGTTTTATTCCATGTGCAGATCTTTGTGATTTGGTCAATTATCAATTTATATATGTACTGAATGGGTAACACATGTGATTGAGGATTCTGCTCTGGTACAGGGTTTTACAATGATATACTTGTTATAGGAAAAAATTTCCTCTCAATACCAATATTATTACATATGTGCTGAATTGTACATATAGGTTTCTTTGTGCCTGTGAGAACGATCCCACTGTTATACATTATAGGTAGTAACACTGTCTTATCATGTGATATTCTACGGGTAGTAACAAAGTGGTCATTGTAAGACATAGTGGTTACCAGAAAAGGCTACTTAGGTTGTATGCAGCAGTAACGCTCTGCAGGGAGCACTTAGATTGTAAGCAGTAGTAATGCTCTGCAGGGAGCACTTAAGTTGTATGCAGTAGTAATGCTCTGCAGGGAGCACTTAGGTTGTATGCAGTAGTAACGCTCTGCAGGGAGCACTTAGTTTGTATGCAGTAGTAACGCTCTGCAGGGAGCACTTAGGTTGTATGCAGTAGTGACGTTCTGCAGGGAGCAATTAGGTTGTATGCAGTAGTAACACTCTGCAGGGAGCACTTAGGTTGTATGCAGTAGTAACGCTCTGCAGGGCGCAGCTGTAAAACAGTTTTTTTCTGAGATCACAATCTCGTTGTGAAAGGATCTCATAAATTTGATAAATAAAACCTGTGTTTAAATCCCTTTTATATTTCACTTGCTTATATCAATTATTGCTCTACCCATATACCCATACATAGGTAGTGCTGGTATATCAATTATTTTATATCTTTCATTCATTTTTTGTCTTTCCAGGCTGACAATCAATTGCCTTATGTCATGCCTATTGAAAAATCTTTCTTAAATAAAAATAATTAAAGTTATGTTTTAATTTATTCATGAAACATAAAGAAAAAAGAGTGCACCACATATTAAGGCTTCTTTAGATATAAGCCCACAAGTGTTTTTTTCTAAACCCCCTAACCAGTCATTGCAATTTGCTTAATGGCGCACCTCCAACCAGATTAGCTAATCTTTGGTAATAACACTTTCAGATTATTCCCTCTATGGGTTGGTTCATACATAGAAGGATCATAAAACAATTATCATTTGGGCCTGTGCATAGTCCCTCAGACTTATCGTCTTCCCTGGAAATGCTTGTGGATGGAGCCCTTCATTCGCTTTGCCAGGATTCAAGGGTGGTCAATCTGTTGAAATCAGAGCACTACATTTTGGCCACCGTGCTCGATCCTAGGTTTAAAGCCTACGTTGTATCTCTCTTTCCGGACACAAGTCTGCAGACGTGGAAAGACCTGCTGGGCAGAAAATTGTCAACTCAAGAGGAACGTGACGCGGCAGCAGCTCCTCCTTCATTTTCTCCAGCAACTGGGGCTGCGAGGAAAAGGAAAACATTTCCGAGCCCACCCGCTGGACACAAAAGTGACACATTAACAGGAAATTGTTTCTGTCAGCATAGCGACAATTATCTGGAAATAAGATAATACACAGACACATAAAAAGACTCAACGGAAATCTTTTGTTTTTAAACAACTTTATTTCATATCTTTAATACACAGATTTTTCTCTATATTTTAAACTTAAAAAATTATTTACTCTGCACAACATGGATAAAATATCCTTAAAGCACAGAAACAATTCCAGTTACATTATAGCATTGCAGGTAAGTAAAACAGATATATATCAGGAGAGCCAAAAACCTATGGGGGTCAATCAGACCCAGCCGCAATAGCGGCCCGCAGCAGTTTGCTGGTGGTGACAAAATGCACGTTGTGGTCGCATCCCTAGGGGTGAATGCGGGCGGGCCGGGACCATTTTCCGGGGGGGGGGGGGGGGGGGGGGGGGGGGGGGGTTCTGCGTGATGTCACATCTGCGGTCATCTCTGATTACCCCCTATAAGCTTCCAGAGTGCATCTTATATCTCATCTTTTCCAAGTTACTACAAATGATATGAGATCGGTAGCAGCACTACTTTCAGGATTATTACACAGAACACACATAAAGGCTGACACAGCAAGTAACAGTAACACATACAAGGGATTAATTAGAAATAAGGAAGCATAATAATCATTAAGTCTAATTATCAACTGGTTCTGTGCGGGACCCATACACCTCTTTACTGTCTCCAGCAGCCCCTGGTACTGTACTGCGGCCATCCGCCCAGTCTCCCCCCACTACTGCTACTGCCCTGTCTCCTCCAACTACTGTCACCTGCCCTGTCTACCCCCACTCCTGCCACCCCGCCCCGTCTCCCCCCACTCCTGCCACCCCGCCCCCTCCCACTACTGCCCCGTCTCCCCCCACTACTGCCACCTGCCCCGTCTCCCCCCACTACTGCCACACGCCCTGTCTCCCCCACTACTGCTACCCGCCCTGTATCCCCCCACTACTGCCACCACCCCATCTCCCCCCACTACTGCCACTGCCGTCTCCCCTCTGACACCTTAGCACTGCTTGGGGACAATATTACCCACAGATAGTGCCTCCGGCAGCCCCCACTACGGCACTAGTGCCACCCACCCTGTCTCCACCTCTGACATCTCAGAACTTCTTGGGGATTCTTGGTACTGCTGGTAACAGTCCTTCATCTGCAGATGGAAGTAACCAGGGCAGTAAGGAGGCAGAAGCTGCTTCTGTTACCATGGACCCTGGTCATGTAGGGCTGGGAGAGTCAGTAAGTAGATTATGTAATAGAGTCACCATTTTACAGGCAGCCGGTGGAGGGAGTAGAGAATAGGTGTTATGTGGCAGGAACGGGATGGTTAGGTAACAGCCTGGCTGCTGCATTCTGTACAAGCTACAAGCGGTGCAATTCTTTTGCTGGGAGACCCAGGTAGAGGACATTGCAGTAGTCTATGCGTGATGATACAAGTACATGTATGACTGTAGGTAGATCTTCTGAGGGAATAAAGTGTTGGAGTCTGGCTATGTTCCTCAGATGAGGATCTGATAGTGGCAGATACTGATGTCTAAGTGTCACTCCACTATCCAGGACACCAAGATTCCGCACATGGGCCCTCATTCCGAGTTGATCGGTCGCAAGGCGAATTTAACAGAGTTGCTCACGCTAAGCCGCCGCCTACTGGGAGTGTATCTTAGCATCTTAAACTTGCATCCGAAGTGTTCGCAATATTGCGATCACAAACTACTTAGCAGTTTTACAGTAGCTCCACACTTACTCTGCCTGTGCGATCAGTTCAGTGCTTGTCATTCCTGGTTTGACGTCATAAACACTCCCAGCGTTCGCCCAGACACTCCCCCGTTTCTCCGGCCACTCCTGCGTTTTTTCCGGAAACGGTAGCGTTTTCATCCACACGCCCATAAAACGCTGTGTTTCCGCCCAGTAACACCCATTTCCTGTCTATCACACTACGATCGCCGGAGCGAAGAAAAAGCCGTGAGTAAAAATCCTTTCTTCATAGCAAAATTACTTGGCGCAGTCGCATTGCGAACATTGCGCATGCGTACTAAGCGGATTTTCACTGCGATGCGAAGAAAAATAACGAGCGAACGACTCGGAATGAGGGCCATGATCAGCATTTTGTAACTCTGAACCCCCAAGTGTAAGTCTGGTTGGTTTGCAAAGCTGAGCTGTAGCCCTGCCCTTTGTTGGTGAGCTTAAAGACCTGTTTCACCAGGACTGAATCACAGCCAACTGGCATCACCCACACCTGGAGCTCAGCTAGACAACCATTTAGGATTGGTACTGAGTTCTCAGTACCTGGAGCAACAGACAGGTCATCTGTATAGCAGTGGTAGATGAGGGCATGACATCTGATTATTTCACCCAGTGGTAGCATGTATATTGCAAAAAGCATAGGAGATAGGATAAGAACCTTGAAGAACAACGCATGGCATTGATGAGTATACTCCAGAAGATTAAAATGGTTGCTCACCTGAGTGATGTCTATTGTGTGCAACAAGAGATGATTTATTTCTCAGAATATAGAAATGGCTTCTCACCTGTGTGACTTCTGTGATGTATAACAAGATGTGATTTTTGTGTAAAACATTTCCCGCACTCAGCGCAAGAAAATGGCTTCTCACCTGTGTGACTTCGCTGATGTGTAACAAGATATGATTTAAGTGCAAAACATTTCCCACACTCAGAACATGGAAATGGCTTCTCACCTGTGTGACTTCTATGATGTTTAACAAGAACTGATTTGTGTGCAAAACCTTTCCCACACTCAGAACATGGAAATGCCTTCTCACCTGCGTGACTTTGCTGATGGGTAACAAGTTTGGATTTCCAGGTAAAACTTTTCCCGCACTCAGAGCAAGAAAATGGCTGATCACCTGTGTGTATTCTCTGATGTGTAACAAGATTTGATTTAAGTGCAAAACATTTCCCACACTCAGAACATGGAAATGGCTTCTCAGCTGTGTGACATCTCTGATGTATAACAAGATGTGATTTAAATGCAAAACATTTCTCACACTCAGAACATGGAAAAGGTTTCTCACCTGTGTGACTGCGCAGATGTGTAACAAGTTCTGATTTACTTACACAACATTTCCCACACTCAGAACATGGAAATGGCTTCTCACCTGTGTGACTTCTCTGATGTACAACAAGTTTGGATTTCCAGGTAAAACTTTTCCCGCACTCAGAGCAAGAAAATGGCTTCTCACCTGTGTGACTTCTATGATGTTTAACAAGATATGATTTAAGTGCAAAACATTTCCCACACTCAGAACATGGAAATGGCTTCTCACCTGTGTGACTTCTATGATGTTTAACAAGAACTGATTTGTGTGCAAAACATTTCCCACACTCAGAACATGGAAATGCCTTCTCACCTGTGTGACTTTGCTGATGGGTAGCAAGTTGTGATTTGTGTGCAAAACCTTTCCCACACTCAGAACATGGAAATGGCCTCTCACCTGTGTGAGTTCTGTGATGTATAACAAGATCTGATTTTTGTGTAAAACATTTCCCACACTCAGAACATGGAAACGGCTTCTCACCTGTGTGACTTCTCTGATGTCTAACAAGACGTGATTTCCGTGCAAAACATTTCCCACACTCAGAACATGGAAATACCTTCTCACCTGTGTGACTTCTCTGATGTATAACTAGATCTGATTTGTATGTAAAACATTTCCCACACTCAGAACATATCACTGGCCTTTCACCTGCCTTAACTGTGTGTGGGTTAATAGGCTTTGTGTTCTGTGTAAAACATTTGGCATCTATAGAACACGGAAACACTGTATCTACTCTCAGAGCTGTAACAGATGCACCAATATCAGAGTGATCAGGAGAACATTTCCCAGGATCAGGGGGACCAGCTGATAGAGCTGGATGTATAATTGGGGTAATGGGGTTATCTCCTGGAGAATCCTGTCTACTGTCATTATCTTTTATGTCACAATCCGGGGATAACATTAGATGTCCTTCTGAGATATTCCTGCTTGTGTGTCCATCTGCTGGAAATAAAATACATTATGGAAATGTGACACTTTCTGGAACAATATTAATCTTGTAAACAATAGGAGAAGACGACTCTCTGGGACACTTAATTGTAAATGTGTGTGTATAATAAAACATAACTTTTAATGAAGGCTTTATAATATTGTGTCTCAGACTATCATTGTGTCCACCCTCCTGAGAACACTCACAATAACAAATGTAATATTATAATAAGACTTAGATATATCTCTCTCTTGTACTGGTAACTAACCATGAAGTATAAATGGAGATGTAGTCACTCGCCATGTCCTATGTCAGCACCAATGTAAAACAATGGATGGGGAACATATCGTATGAACTGGAGATTCTAGATGAACAATAATATCAGTCATATGAGCTGATGGATCAGAGAAATGTCTCCTAACGTTACTCCTGGAAACATTGGTAAGGTAGCATTCCTTTATGTGTGTGCTCATAGGCTGGTAAGCCTGTACATGTGTTACTCACCCTTATATAAGGAATATTGCTACAGCAGAGTACGTGTGGAACAAGGTACCTTACATGCAATACACTATATAATACCCTGTAATCATCATCATCATCTGCTAGGTTATACTCTACTTTCTCTTATGTCCTAGAGGACACTTGAGTCCATTTAGTACCATGGGGTATAGATGGGTCCTTTGGGAGCCACTGGCACTTTAGGAGTTTAATAGTGTGGGCTGGCCCCTCCCTCTATGCCCCTCCTACCAGACTCAGTTTAGAAAATGTGCCCGGAGGAGCCGGTCACAGCTAGGGGAGCTCCTAGGAGTTTTCTTAGCTTTTTATTTTCTAGAGATAGTTAGGTTACAGGAAGGCTGCTGGCAACAGACTCCCTGCTTCGTGGGACTTAGGGGGAGGGGGGGTAGGAACCAACTTCCTGAAGAGTAGTAATGTGTACCGGAAATTTTTCAGGTTTTGTGTTTTGGTTTCGGACGCGTTTTGGCAAAACCTCCCTGAAAATGTTTTGTCGGATTCGGGTGTGTTTTGGATTAGTTTTTAAAAAAAAAACAGCTGAAATCATAGAATTTGGGGGTCATTTTGATCCCATAGTATTACTAACCTCAATAACCATAATTTCCACTCATTTCCAGTCTATTCTGAACACCTCACAATATTATTTTTAGTCCTAAAATTTGCACCAAGGTCGCTGGATGACTAAGCTAAGCGACCCAAGTGGCCGACACAAACACCTGGCCCATCTAGGAGTGGCACTGCAGTTTTCTAGCGAGAGGATGAGTGCTTCCATCCTCATGTGAATCTGAACCACTAGCCATGAACATAGGCCAGGGCCTCAGCCGTTCCTTGCCACTCCGCTTCGTAAATGGCATATTGGCAAGTTTACGCTTCTCATCAGATGCTTTTAATTTAGATTTTTGGGTCATTTTACTGTACTTTTGTAGTATGCTTGACAACACAGAGGTAGAGCAATGGACTACTGTACCGTACTGCTATATATATATACTGGTGGTCACCAAAATTCTGCACTGTCCTCCTACTATATAATACTGCGCACAACAGAAATGCACCACAGGTATGGATGGACAGTATACTTGACGACACAGAGGTAGGTAGAGCAGTGGCCTACTGTACTGTACTGCTATATTATATACTGGTGGTCAGCAAATTTCTGCACTGTCCTCCTACTATATATACTGCGCACAACTAAAATGCACTACAGGTATGGATGGATAGTATACTTGACGACACAGAGGTAGGTAGAGCAGTGGACTACTGTACCGTACTGCTATATATTATATATTGGTGGTCAGCTAAATTTTGCACTGTCCTACTATATATACTGCGCACAACTAAAATGCACCACAGGTATGGATGGATAGTATACTTGACGGATAGTATACTTGATGGATAGTATACTATACTTTAAGGCCCACTATTGCTTGTGCATGGATTTTTAAAGCCATAGTAAAGTGGTCAGGCACATTACTAGAGGACTTCGATACTATAGATAGGAGTGACATTGACTTGTTTTTACGTCACATACAGGATTCTGCAGGTTTCATGGTGGAGGCCATGAAGGACATTGGCCTGCTACTTCCATGGCTGTCTCGACATGCAGAGGACTTAGGCTATGCCAATGGACTGCGGATACAGTATCCAAGAAAAGTTTGGAGAACCTGCCATTCAAGGTCAGGCACTATTTGGGGATGCATTGGATTTGTGGATTTCCACGGCGACTGCGGGTAAGACAACATTTCTTCCCTCCGCAGCAGCCCCAAGTAGAAAATCTTATCCTACACCTACACTGCAGTCCTTAAAAAATCCAAAACCCCTCTCACCTTCTTTAGAGGAGGTCGGGGAAGATCCAAAAAACCTGCACCATAGAGGTTCCCAGGGATTGAATCCAGGTTCTGCTTCCTCCAAATATTCAGCATGATGGTGGACCTCTCAGCCTGGAGATCAGACAGGTGGGAGCGAGACTAAAAGATTTCAGTCACGTCTGGGCGTCATCATGCCTAGACCCCTGGCTGATGGATACTGTTACCCAGGGGTACAGACTGGAGTTTCAGGAACTCCCACCTCACAGATTCTTCAAATCAGGCATACCAGGTTCGCAGACAGAAAGTGCTATTCTACAGGAAGCCATTTAAAACTGGTACGAACAAATGTTATTGTTCCAGTTCCACCTCACCCAAAAATCAAGGGTTATTACTCAAACTTGTTTGTGGTTCCAAAACCAGATGGTTCGGTAAGGCCTATATTGAACCTGAAGGCGTTGAACCCCTACTTGAGGGTTTTCCAATTCAAGATGGAGTCTCTGAAAGCGGTGATCTCAGGTCTGGAGGAGGGGGAATTCCTAGTATCCCTGGATATCAAGGATGCGTACCTTCACATTCCGATCTGGCCACCTCACCAGGCCTATCTATGGTTTGCACTATAAGACTGTCACTATCCGTTCCAAACATTGCCATTTGGCCCCTCCACAGCACCAAGGGTGTTCACTAAGGTCCTAGCGGAGATGATGCTCCTACGCAAACAGGGAGTGAACATAATTCCATATCTGGATGATCTGCTGATAAAAGCATCTTCCAAGGAGAAGCTGTTGCAGAGTATTGCGCTCTCAACTCAACTACTCTGGGATCATGGGTGGATCCTGAACCTTCCAAAGTCACATTTGGAACCAACAAGGAGACTGCCCTTCCTGGGGCTGATACTCAACACGGAAGTGCAGAGGGTGTTTCTACCGGTGGAGAAAGCTTTGGTGATCCAATCAATGAAACCTCCCCGGGTATCGGTTCATTGGTGCATTTGCCTTCTGGGGAAGATAGTATCCTCCTACGAGGCTCTACAATACGGAAGATTCCATGCACGCTTCATCCAGCTGGATCTCCTGGACAACTGGTCAGGATTGCATCTTCACATGCACCAACGGATATGCATGTCGCCGAATGCCAGAATTTCACTATTCTGGTGGCTGCAAACTTCTCACCTGCTCGAGGGCCGCAGGTTCAGGATTCAGAATTGGATTCTTCTAACCACGGATGCAAGCCTCAAAGGTTGGGGAGCAGTCACCCAGGGGGAAAACTTCCAAGGAAAGTGGTCAAGCCAGGAACCGGTCCTTCCAATAAACATTCTGGAACTAGGAGCCATATACAATGGCCTTCTACAAGCGGCTCATCTTCTGCAATATTGAGTCATGCAGGTTCAGTCGGTCCACATCACAGCGGTGTCCTACATAAACAGGAAGGGTGGAACGACGCTTCAGAGGTACTGTTCCAGGTCACGAGACCCACAGGTAGTGGCGGTGGACGCCCTGGTGACTCCGTGGGTGTTCCAGTCAGTATATGTGTTCCCTCCACTTCCACTCATCCCAAGGATTCTAAAACTAATAAAAAGATAAACAGTTCCGGCGATTCTCATTGCTCTTGACTGGCCAAGGCAGGTTTGGCAAGCGGATCTTCCGAGGCCTCTTCCTCTTTGCGAGGACCTTCTAGGGGCCGTTCGCCTATCACGACTTACCGCGGCTACGTTTGACGGCATGGAGGTTGAATGCCAGATCTTAGCTCGGAAGGGCATTCAGAGTAAAGTTATTCCTACTCTGATCCAAGCTAGGAAGGGGGTAACATCTAAGCATTACCATCGGATTTGGAAAAGTATGTGTTTTGGAATCCAAGAAGTTTCCTACGGTGGAGTTTCAACTTTTCAACTGGGACATTTTCTCCTCTTTCTGCAAGTGGGTGTGGATGTTGGCCTACGCTTGGGCTCCATCAAGTTCCAGATTTCGGCCTTGTCTATTTTCTTCCAGAAACAATTGGTTGCTATCCCTGAGGTTCAGACTTTCTTGAAAGGAATTCTGCACATCCAACCACCCTTTGTGCCTCCTATGGCACCTTGGGATCTTAATGTGGTGCTGCAGTTCCTGCAATCGGATTGGTTCGAACCTTTACAGGAGGTGGACGTAAAGTTTCTGACTTGGAAGGCGGTCACGTTGTTGGCCTTGGCTTCTGCCAGACGTCTGTCAGAATTGGGGGAATTGTCGCACAAGAGCCCCTACTTGATTTTCCATGAGGATAGAGCTGAGCTCAGAATGCGTCAGCAATTTCTCCCTAAGGTTGTGTCGGCTTTTCATATCAACCAACCTATTGTGGTGCCAGTGGCTACTGACACCTCAATTACCTCAAAGTCCGTGGATGTCGTGCGGGCTTTGAAAATCTATGTGAAGAGAACTACTCGTCACAGGAAGTCAGACGCACTATTTGTACTTTATGAACCCAACAAGATTGGGTGTCCTGCTTCTAAGCAGACAATTTCACGCTGGATCAGGCTTACTATCCAGCATGCTTATTCCATGGCAGGATTGCCAATTCCAAAATCTGTTCAGGCCCACTCTAACCGTAAAGTGGGTTCTTCCTGGGCAGCTGCCCAGGGTGTCTCGGCTATTCAGCTTTGCCGAGCAGCTACTTGGTCAGGGTCGAACACGTTTGCTAAGTTTTACAAGTTCTATACTTTGGACTCTGAGGACCTAAAGTTTGGTCAATCAGTTCTGCCGGAACCTCAGCACTCTCCCTCCTGTACTGGGAGCTTTGGTACATCCCCATGGTACTAAATGGATCCCAGCATCCTCTAGGACGTAAGAGAAAATAGGATTTTAATTACCTACCGATAAATCCTTTTCTCGTAGTCCATAGAGGATGCTGGGTGCCCGCCCTGTGCTTCGTATTACTGCATTGTTACTTGGTTCAGCCGTTGCTGAATTGTTCCAAGTTGGTTAGTTTGGCTTTTTGTTATGTGTGAGCTGGTGTAAATCTCACCACTATCTGTGTATTTTCTTCTCTTGAAGTATGTCCGTCTCCTCGGGCACAGTTTCTAGACTGAGTTTGGTAGGAGGGGTATAGAGGGAGGGGCCAGCCTACACTATTAAACTCTTAAAGTGCCAGTGGGTCCCAAAGGACCCGTCTAGACCCCATGGTACTAAATGGACCCCAGCATCCCCAACAGACTACGAGAAACGGATATACCGGTAGGTAATTAAAATCCTATTTTTACATACCCATCATCAGTGTCTTACCTCTATTCTCTCAATAGTAATAAGGATGATGTGTGTACGGTAAGTATGATACAGAGAATTACATATCAGAATCTATACAGCTGCCGCCATACTTCTGCTTCTCATACGTGTGCTACTGGCAGCAGTGAACATCTGAGTGAGAGTGCATGGAAGACAGCAGAGTCTGATGAGAAAGAGATTGGATATGCCTTTGCAGGGATGTACCACACCTGTCACCCCTGTTAGTATATAAAATAATAAATAAGAGGGGCGTGGTCCATCCAGACGTGCTTTCTGGAGATCTCCTCACTAAGTGGCTTCTTATCTACCCTACCTGATAGCTCTCAGCCACTGCTGGGACCAAGACCCAATTTATTAAGTCCCCCACTCCTACTATAGCGGCTCGCTCCGCTCACTCCGGGCACTGTTCACTGTCGCAGCCTAGTGATGCCTATGAAGCCAGGGCTGTATTCTGGGGCTATGTGCGCCCAGTCTTTCCTGCACGCTCCGGATACCTGACTTGAAGGCGCTTTTGGCTCAGATGGGAGTACTTGCTCTCCAGATAACACAGGTGCGTAGCTCCCGCTACTGCTGGGGACAGAACGGGCTGCCCACAGTCATCGGAGCCCATCAGTGATATTGGGAAGTGAGATGGCTGCCATTTTGGATCCTGGTGCGTGGCCATCGCATGCTTTGCCTTCTGCCTTCAATAAGGTTTAATATAACTAAGTGTCCTGACGGCTGGACTGGGGTCATTACACTAAATTTAAGCATTTGCCTGGAAGTGAAACTACCTTCTATTTATATAGTACCACTATAATCCACTTCCCTGGAAGAAAAAAAGACAAGGCTGAGATTTGAACTTTTATGGAGCCTAAACGTAGGCCCACATCCACAACAGCCTGCAGGAAGTGCAAGAAATGTCCCAGATGAAAATCCACAGCAAAATACTGTTGACCCTCACACCAAGAGACATTTCTTCCATATGCGATGGTAATGTTTCGATGCGACCATCTGGCCGGCTTGGAGCATAGTCGAGATAACCTTGCCCGGAATCTTTTCTGGCAAAAATCCTCCCAATATACTTCCAATGCATCAAACGTAGCCGTGGTAAGTCTGGATAGACGAACGGCCCTTGTGTAAGACGATCATCCTGAATTGGCAGAGGCCAGGGGCCTACGATTAATAAGGCTAGAATGTCTACATACCAGGCCCTGCGGGGCCAGTCTGGGGCAATCAGAATTGCCTGAACCCTGTCCCCTTAAGTCTTTTGAGAACTCTTGGAATTACAGGAACTGGAGGGAACAAGTACACCAACCGGTAAATCCACGGTGTCGCCAGAGCGTCCACTGCTGCGACCTGTGGATCCCTCGTCCCAGAACAGTAACGCAGAAGCTTCTTGGTAAGCGGAGAAACCAACAAGTTGATTTGTGGGTAGCCCTATCGATGAAATATCTGCTTGCGGGTAGAGGCCCTATTCCCCAAAGGTGCAGATCGTGTCTACTGAGGAAGTCTGCTCCCCAATTGTCTACTCCCAGAATTAATATGGCGGACATGGCCTTGGGATTCCGCTCCACTAAGAGGAGTATCTGTGACACCTCCCTTATTGCAGCTCTGCTGTTTGGACCTCCTTGTTGGTTTATGTATGCCACAGTTGGTGCGTTTTCCAACCATACCTGTATGGCCTGATACATTTATTGAAAGGGAAGCCTCTTGATCAGACCACCTTCATTGGAACCGAGCCCCTAGGGTCACTGCACCCCAACCATGGAGGCTTGCATCCGTTGTCAACAGAATCCAATCCTGGATTCTGAAGTGTCGACCCTCCAGGAGGGAGATAAGCAACCACCATAAGAGGGAAATCCTGGCGTTTTGTGAAAGGCATATCATCTGGCGCATGTGCAGATGTGACCCAGACCATTTGTCCAGCAGATCCAGCTGGAATGGTCATGCATGGAATCTTCCTTACCGAAATGCGTCGTAGGAGGCCATTATCTTTCCCAGTAAGCTTATGCAAAGATGTACAGAGATTTTGTTCAGCTTCAAAATGGAACATACCATCGTCTGAATTATCTTTGCCTTGTCCATAGGAAGGGACACCTTCTGAGACACCGTGTCCAATATGATTACCAGGAACTGAAGCCTCTGCGTATGTTATAGGTGGGATTTCTGCAGATTTAGAATCTACCCGTGATCCGTGAGTAGTCGTGTTTAAAGGCTGATCTTTTCCATCAACTGTGCTCTGAATATAGCCATTATGAGGAGATTGTCCAAGAATGGAACAATGTTCACTTCCTGCTTGCGGAGTTGTAGCAACATCTCTGCCATCACCCCTGATAACACCCTCGGTGCCGTTTATAGACCGAAAGGCAAGGCCTGGACCTGGTAGTGACTGTCCTGCAGTGCAAACCTGAGGTAAGCCTAAAGAGGCGGACATATTGGGATGTGAAGATACGCATCCTTAATAGCCAGAGAAACCAGGAATTCCCCTTCTTCCATGTCACGCTTGGCTTGAGTTGGTGATCTGACAACTGATAATTGACTGAAGGAGCAGCTATCGGCAAAGGAAGGAAATGAGGTGGCTGAATGTAGTTCTTACTCATGGATTGAAGACTTAGGCCCGAAGATGTAGAGGGGTAGGCAATGAGGACAATGACCGAGAACGATACACTGAAGAAAGAGGAATTCAGTTTTAATGAGACCTCAATTATACACAACGACTAGGAGAGAAGTCTGAGTGAGTTCTGAAAGACGGAAGGTTCATGACTTGTAAGCGATGCTGAAGAATACTGAATGAAGTGACTTGTGATTTGTAAATGATGCTGAAGAATACTGAATGAAGAGATGACTTGTGATTTGTAAACGATGCTGAAGAATACTGAATGAAGAGATGACTTGTGATTTTTAAACAATGCTGAAGAGAGGATCGCTGTGGGCACCATCAGCAAATGGAGACCCTCTACCAGATAGAGGGCCAGTGGTTAAACCACAAGAGCAGGTGGGCTGGGAGCAAAGGACTGCAATAACAGAACTGACCACCAGGCGGACACAACAGAACCAGGATACCAGGGGTTAACCTGGGAGCGCAGAGCACCTTACAGCAGCAAGTAACTTGAAGTACTGGCAACATAGCTAAGCATCAACCCCTCTTTATAAGGGAAGCCTGTACCGGATTGGCTGGACGCGAACTGGGATACCTATTGACTTGGATTGGTCTCCAACATGGTGGCTCCCTGCACAGAGGACACATGTGGTACCAGCACACAGCCACTACCTCTGGCCTCAGCCTCCCAGATGCCGCACTCCAGCAACAGGACACTTGGAAACAGACACCTCCGGCTGCCATGCTCCGCTCCCCAGGACCCGGACCCCTTGCTGCTGTAGCTCCTATCCATCGCAGCGACACCAGCCAGCTAAGAGGAAGGCCGCAGGGACCAGAACCGGTGGTAAGACTCTGGATGCTGACAGTGCCCCCTTTTTAGGGTGGTCTTCGAACACCCACGCTGCTTAGTGGGATTCTTGGCATGAAAGTCACAACTCAGTCTTGGAGCATGAACATCCTCTGCAGCCATCCAAGATCTTTCCTCCGGACCATATCCTCTCCAATCTATGAGATACTGGAGACGACCATACCCTCTTGCGGAAGTCAAGAAACTTATTAACCTCAAATTCCTAATTTTGAGCAGCTTGAACCTTAGGAGGTTTAGGGAAAGATGCCCGAAAATGATTTAGTACAAGAGGCTTTAGCAGAGAAATGTGAAAGGCATTGAGAATTTCCAAATAGGGAGGCAGTTTCACCTTGTAAGAAACAGGATTCAACACTCTTAATAGGATACGGACCCATAAATATCTTGAAGCAAACTTTTTGGTAGGAACTTTGAGTCTGAGGTCTCTGGTAGATATCCAAACACAATCTCCCACTTTGAGACAAGAACAGCCCTATGTTTCCGATCAGCGTAGGTCTTTTATTTCTGGGAAGTCTTAAGTAGTGCCTTATGAATTTGTCTCCAAATCTTAGTGAACTGATGAAGAGCGGATTCAGCAACAGGAACCTTAAGAGGTGGGAGAGATTAGAAAGAAGGAACTCGTGGATCAAAACTATAGTTAATGAAGAAAAGAGTGGAATTGGTAGAAGAATGATATAGGTTATTGTATGCAAACTCAGCAAATGGGCGGTAATCCATCCAGTCTTCCTGAGCAGGGGACATGGACATCCATAAGAAAGTCTCCAGATCTTGGTCGACTCTTTCAGTCTGTCCGTCAGTCTGGGGATGGTTGGCTGAAGAGAAGTTCAACTTGATTCCTAGGACAGAGCCTTTCCAGAACTTGGCGAGGAATTGAGGACCCCGATCAGAAACAATTTCCTGTGGAAGGCCATGCAAATGAAAAATCTATGAGAAAAACAATTTGGATAGCTGAGGAGCAGAGGGAAGACCGGTGAGGGGTATGAAGTGAGCCATCTTCGAAAATCATTCCACAATGACCCAAATGATGTTGTGCCTTCTGGAGACTGGCAAATCGGTTCTGAAATCCATAGAGATGCGAGTCCAAGGCTTTTGAGGTGTTGGAAGTGGATGAAGAAGACCCGAGTGAGATGTTCGTGGACTTTTATGTTGAACACACTTGGAACAGGCTGCTACAAATTCAAAGACATCCATTTTAAAATGAGGCCACCAGTAGAATTGCTGAATGAACTTGAGAGTCTTAAGACTACCGGCATGACCCATGAAAGATGAAAAATGAGCCCACGTAAGCAATTTCCTGCAAAATTTTGGTGCTACAAAAGTTCTCCCCGGAGGAGGTAGAGGAACAGTACGAGTTGAAGCAAATGAAGCCAGATTCAGAATAAATTGTTTCTCAGAGGAGTTAAGTGAATCATCCATTTGAAAAGAACAAGAAAGTGCATCTGCTCTTCAATTTAAGGTTCCTGGGCGGTTAAAGAGTTTGAAGGAGAACAGAGAGAAGAAGAGAGCCCACCTGGCTTGCCATGGGTTTAAACAACGAGTTTAAACAATGGGTTTAAGCCATCATGGAAGGACTTGGAGGAGAAGACAGAATGGGAGAAGATTCTGAATGATCAGGACTGGGGCTCAATGTTAGTTGATTAGGAAGAAGAAAAGGTCTCAAGTCAATTTGAGAGGTTTCCTGTTGAGGACGAGGTTTAGCTTTCTTATGAGATGATTTTCCAGTTCTGCCCATTCTTCAGCATAACATTATGGAGATTAGAGAACAAGGTCAGGAGGCCAGTAGCAACATAGCAGAAGTATTGAAGTCTGGAAATAGGGAGGCATCAGTGAGCACAGACCCCCAGTGGCCATCGGTTACAGAAACATTGTGAGGTCAGTTGTTTATGGGTAATAGCAAGAAGGTGCCATCCTTGGGCGGTAAAATAATTTATAGGAGCCAGCAACTGGAGCCTGCTACTGTCTTGGGCACATGGACTGTTACGCCGTAGCTATACTGATGCCCCAAGAGCTCTAATTGGATTTTACAGGGATTAAGTGGAGCAGGAGGGGGAAAAAACCAGCAGCAGTCAAACAGTATGGAGGATGTAGTCAGCACAGTCTGCCACCAGAGGGAGTCGACAGAGCAGGAGTGGAGGCCAGGCAATAATAATAATAAAAGCAGTTCAGGCGACCACTTACTGCCCAGGTAGGGCCGCAGCGGCAGAAGTCCCTGCCAGAAATCACTGAGGCTGTAGTGAAGGGCACTGATCATGGGCTGCCAGTGTCTGTAGCTCCCAGAGAAGCGGCTGGTTTCAGGAGGGCATGTGGTTATATTGCCAGTTTTCAGGATGGCCACTTCTGGCAGGGAAGCCCAGATCAGAAGAAACTGTTCGGCTATGGTGGGAGAACCAGGTCAGTAATAAGGCAGGAGAGGAGAGGGTACTAGGATGCAGGGGCACAGGGTAGCGTATCTGGCTGCACAGTAACCACACGTGTATGTCCTCTATAATTCACAGCTCCACCAGATTTCCCCATAGCACCATGGGTTAGGAGGAGTGGGGAGATGCCGGGACACTGCTGGAGAGATGACAGGCAAGCGCTCCATGTATTTCCCGCTGCCACAACTCAGGGCTTCAACGGCCGGACAGTAGGAGAAGGCAGACTGCGGACGGGTGAGCTGACTAACCTGACGTGTCCCTGCTGAGCCCACCAATCTCCATAGGATGCGCCGCATCAGATGCCGGGAGAGCAGCTCCTTGTCTCCCGCCGCGGTCACCGCTGATCCCCAATCAGCCTCTCTACACGACTCCAACAGCACGGCTAGGCACAAGAGTGGACAGGGCGCACAACCCTCGGTGAGTAGCAGAGCTACCTCGCTGAGGTCTGGTCCGTGGTGGGATCACTGCACAACTTCAGTCCGCGGCTTCAGATCCGGGAGTACGCCGCAACCTGCAAAAGCCAAATGAATGGCTCCCCGGCTCCGCAACCTACAAAACACACAGAGGGGCAAGAAAGGGCCCGAAAGAGCCCGTAGGACAGCTATAAAAGGCAGAAAGGACCTATATAAGCAGGAGCTCCTTTATCCTGCTGCCTTTCCAGTCAGGCCACACCCCCCGTGACATCATTTATTGATGTTGAAAACAAAAGTAATGTAGATTTTCGCACCAATCTAAGACCTGCAAATCTACTTTGGGAGCCACCTCCCTTTTTAATAAAAAAAAAACCGTCCCCAGCTGGACGAGGATAATTGGAATTCCATTTCTTGGAATTCTAACTTCCTACTGGGCGTAACCCAAAATTTTCATCAGTTGTTTTGGGATGTTTAAACACAGTTGCCTTAGTTTTTAACACAGGCTCTGCTGCCTCTTCTAAGGATAGAATGGCTTACGTAGCACTAACTAGCTCAGGTATGTCCACTGAGCTAAGACCTTCCGAAGTGCAATGAGTCCTCATCCTCCAACGAATCCTCATCTAAAGCATGTGTAGACTGTGAAGATGTTGTATCATATCTATGTGATTTACTTACCACCAGCCTTTCAGCCTGCTTTTTTGAGAGGCTGACAACTCCATAGGTGTATAAACCTCAGAATGAATGTTGCATGTAAGGGTTAATAGGGAAACCTATCACTGGTATAGGAGCTGGTATAAACTGCTCAGCTACACTGGATAATGTCTGTGCAAAGTAGCCCATAAAGGTTCACCAGAACCTGTGCCTACCTCACTGTACACGTGGGTAAGCGTTGTCGCGACCAGGAGGGGAGTTGTTGGAGCGACTCTAAGGTGCGTATAAGATGCTTTTTAGAAAGATCACTCCAAAAATATAGTAATACTATAAAAATAAAAATAGGATTTTAATACCTACCAGTAAATCCTTTTCTCCTAGTCCATAGAGGATGATGAGGTCACTTCAGAACCATGGGGTATAGACTGATTCGCAGGAGACATGGGCACTTTAAGACTTTTCCAGAGTGTGGACTGGCTCCTCCCTCTATGCCCCTCCTCCAGACCTCAGTATAGGAACTGTGCCCAGGGAGATGGACATTTCGAGGAAAGGATTTATTGAAAAGTTAACGGTTAGAGTCATACCAGCTCACACTTCAACCATGCCGTACAACAGGGCATTCAACGTTACACATGTCAACGGCATGAACAAATGCACAGCAACATGCTGAAAAGAAATGTAACACAACTCTTGTGTAACAACAAGTAACAACTGCAGGTAAAGTACGCACTGGGCCGGGCGCCCAGCATCCTCTACGGACTAGGAGAAAAGGATTTACCGGTAGGTATTAAAATCCTATTTTCTCATACATACTAGAGGATGCTGGGGTCACTTCAGAACCATGGGGTTATAACAAAGCTCCAGAACGGGCGGAAAAGTGCGGATGACCCTGCAAAACTGATTGACCAAACTTGAGGTCATCATCGGCCAAGGTATCAAACCTGTAAAACTTGGCAAACGTGTTTGCCCACGACCAAGTAGCCGCTCGGCAAAGTTGCAACGCCGAGACACCCCGGGCAGCTGCCCAGGAAGAGCCCACCTTTCTAGTAGAATGGGCATTCACCGAACTCAGTAACGGCAATCCTGCCGTGGAATGAGCGTGCTGAATCGTACCTCTGATCCAGCGCGCAATGGTCTTCTTAGAAGCAGGATACCCAATCTTGTTGGGAGCATACAGGACAAACAGAAATGTTTTCCGAATTTGAGCTGTCTTTGCAACATAAATTTTCAAAGCCCTGACCACATCTAGGGACTTTGATGCAGAGAAGGTGTCAGTAGCCACTGGCTCCATAATAGGCTGGTTTATATGGAAAGAGGAAACCACCTTCGGAAGAAATTGCTGCCGAGTTCTTAACTCCGCCCTATCTTCATGGAAGATCAAGTAAGGGCTCTTGTGAGACAAGGCCGCTAACTCAGACACCTGCCTTGCGGATGCTAAGGCCAACAGTATGACCACTTTCCAAGTGAGAAATTTTAACTCTACTTCCTGTAAAGGTTCAAACCAATGTGATTGAAGGAACTGCAACACCACGTTAAGATCCCACGGTGCCACTGGAGGCACAAATGGAAGTTGGATGTGCAAAACCCCTTTCACGAACGTCTGAACTTCTGGAAGGGAGGCCAATTGTTTCTGAAAGAAAATTGATAAGGCCGAAATCTGGACCTTAATGGAGCCCAGTTTCAGACAAGCATCCACACCTGCCTGTAGAAAATGGAGAAAAACGTCCCAAGTGAAACTCTTCCGTTGGAGCCTTCTTGGATTCACACCAAGATACATATTTTCTTCAAATACGGTGGTAATGTTTAGACGTTACTCCTTTCCTGGCCCGAATGAGAGTGGGAATGACTTCTTCTGGAATACCCTTTCGGGGTAGGATCTGGCGTTCAACAGCCATGCCGTCAAACGTAGCCACGGTAAATCTTGATACACGCATGGCCCCTGCTGCAGCAGGTCCTCGCGAAGAGAAAGAGGTCGAGGATCTTCTATGAGTAACTCTTGAAGCTTTGGATACCAAGCCCTCCTTGGCCAGTCTGGGGCAATAAGGATCGCCCGAACCTTTGTTCTTCTTACAATCTTGAGAACTTTTGGAATCAGTGGAAGTGGAGGGAAGACATACACCGACTGAAACGCCCACTGTGTCACCAGTGCATCCACTGCTATTGCTTGAGGGTCTCTCGACCTGGAATAATATCTCTGAAGCTTCTTGTTGAGACGAGATGCCATCATGTCTACTTGAGGGACTCACCAAAGATCTGCCACCTCTGCGAAGATGTGTGGGTGGAGGCCCCATTCTCCTGGATGGAGATCGTGTCTGCTGAGGAAGTCTGCTTCCTAGTTGTCCAATCCCGGAATGAAAATTGCAGACAGAGTGCTTGCATGTTTTTCCGCCCAGAGGATTCTTGTCGCCTCTGCCATTGCCGCTCTGCTTTTCGTTCTGCCCTGACTGTTTATGTACGCCACTGCTGTTACATTGTCGGACTGGATCTGTACGGGTAGATCTTGAAGAAGATGCTCCGCTTGTAGAAGGCCGTTGTAAATGGCTCTCAACTCCAGAACGTTTATGTGAAGACAAGTTTCCTGACTTGACCATCTTCCTTGGAAGCTTACTCCGTGTGACTGCCCCCCAGCCTTGCAGACTTGCATCCGTGGTTACCAGGACCCAGTCCTGAATCCCGAACCTGCGACCCTGCAGTAGGTGAGCACTGTGTAGCCACCACAGGAGCGAAATTCTGGCTTTTGATGGCAGGATTATCCTCTGGTGCATGTGTAGATGGGATCCGGACCACTTGTCCAACAGATCCCACTGGAATACCCTGGTATGGAATCGGCCAAACTGCAAGGCCTCGAAGGCCGCTACCATCTTTCCCAACAACCAAATGCATTGATGAATTGACACCCTTGTCGGTTTCAGAATTTTTTACCATTTTCTGGATTTCCAGAGCCTTTTCCACTGGAAGAAACACCCTCTGTACTTCTGTGTCCAGAATCATTCCCAGAAAGGATAACTTTGTTGTAGGTTCCAATTGTGATTTTGGAATGTTTATGATCCAACCGTGTTGTTAAAGCACTGTCGGGGAGAGTGCAATGTTCTGCACCAACCGTACCCTGGACCTCGCTTTTATTAGGAGATCGTCCAGGTAAGGAATTATATTGACTCCTTTCTGACGAAGGAGGACCATCATCTCCTTGGTGCAGACCCTCTGTGTCGTGGAGAGTCCAAACGGCAACGTTTGAAATTGGTAATGACAATCCTGTACCGCGAATCTCAGATAAGCTTGATGCGGAGGATAAATGGGAACATGTAAGTAGGCATCTTTTATGTCCACTGATACCATAATATGTTAATATTTTAAAATCTTTTACATATGAACAAACAGGAAGTGAAGAGTTCACTTCCAGGTCATTTTTAGTATAAAAAGGGGATGCATGCAGGTAGGGATCATTCTGCCCTGAGGAAGAGTTAAGGATAACTCGAAACGCGTTGGCGGCATACTTTGATCCATCTACCTGCCTCCATAACTACAGAGGAACTTACCAAGTCTAGTGGCCGGCAGATAAGCGTGGAGGGAGGAGGGAGGAATTCCGGAACCACCCATTTATACTCTTTCCATTGCTCCTTGCAGGGAGCTTGGCACGGTACGGTTCCAATTCTTACTTTAAAGTGAAGCTGTCACTTTTATATTGGATGAATTAATGTTCTTATATTGTTTTAATATGAAAAATAAATTGTAAATTTTTAAATGACTACACTATATACAATTTCTCCTTCTTGTTTACATATTGTGAATACTTGTCCATGAGGAGGAAGTGGAGTTGGAAGAATTGTGAGAAATAAAGTCCTGAAGAAGTGTAACAGCCATTATTAGTTCTTCTTTGGACATTTCATCAGCACTGAAGGACATTTTCTGAACATTTCATTAGTATTGCTATGTGGTATCCACACATATGGTGTTAGCGCCTAAGGTGTATTCATTTGTTTGTTGTGTATCAGCTGTTATTTGTGATTGGGAATCCCTAGAATTTATCTGGGCAGCTTTTTTCCATCAAGCGCTATTCTCTGTTCCATATATATATATATATATATATATATATATATATATAGGAATGCTGCTGAATCGGCACTCTGCTTGATATAATGACAAGTACCTGCGTGCCTTCGTGTGTATCAATAATTCTCCTATAACTCTCCTGGCAGAGAGAGTAATTCGCGGCACTGCAGAATTTAAAAAAAAGCTGAGGTTTATTTTCAACGTTTCGGGACCCGAAGTCCCGTCGTCAGGAAAAAATCATACAAGCATAAACATGTGAAGGTCTTACCTTATATCCCTGTGGTGTCCATAACTCCCCCTCATGATTTCTCAATGCACGCCGATGCCGGGGCGCCGTCAGCGGGACGGAAGGGGCGTGTCGCATATTCACGACGTCAGACCCACATGTCCCTGCGGTTGCTAGGCAACTCCCAGATGCGTCCGCTCTGATGCGTCTCCCTGTGCTCGGCGCGTGCTGAAAAACACATAGGTAGGGAGAAAGGACATAAGATATATCCACCCAGTGAAAAATAAAACAAATCATAAAACATAATAACGACATAATGAGAAGTGACATTAGTAGAACAAACCCATGACTATTGAGACCACCCGTTTTTAACAGGGAGACTCCCTGTGAGGAAAAATTATCTCACATATGCAGAAACATGGCACTTCATATATATAGAGCAAACAGACTCTGATAGCATATACTAAGGAACACCCCTCATTGGATCTCAACCTGTGGATAACTAGCTATGTTATTAAAGCGCTTGATAATCTAATGTACTGTAATATAAGCCCTTTATGACAGAGAGTTCCACATAATCCGTTCATTCAAGCCGTTCGGGGCCACCGTGTTCAGGCGGAAAATCCAAGAAGCTTCACGTCGTAAAAGTGCCTTGGTACGGTCCCCTCCCCTGTTAGATGGAGGTATTTGATCGATGATCATGTATGTTAAGCTTGAAATGGGGTGGTGATGATCTCTGAAATGGGTGGCAACAGGCTGATCGTTTGGCTTGCCACTTGTGGCGGCTTTGATGGCAGAACGGTGCAGGGCCATTCGCTCCTTAAATTTACGTGTAGTCATACCTACGTAGTATAGTTTGCACGGACAGATGAGCACATATACTACAAACCGAGAGTCACAGGACAGATGGTGTCTGATTTTATATTCTGAAGCGTTATGCGGATGTTTAAAACTAGAACCCGTTAAGAGAAATTTGCATGTTTCACATTTCGGACACCTGTAGCAGCCATTTTTGCCATAACTGTAGCGTTTGGGAGAGATGGTTATATCAGTGTGGACCAAATAGTCCCGTAGGTTCCGGCCCCTTCGGTAGCAAGTCATCGGTCGTACCTCTTTAAATGTTTTTAATGTTTGATCTGTGGATACAATGGGCCAGAGAGCTTTGCAGGCTTTTGGAATAAGAGCACTAGCTGTGTCAAATGTAGTGATCCATGGAAAGACATCTGTTCTTGGTTCCTTTATGGTAGTCTGTAATAGGTCAGATCTATTGAGGGCCATAACTCGATTCTTGGTCTGTTGAAGTTTCAAAAGCATCACTATCAGACCGGCCGATAAGGGAGGTGGAATCGTCGTGCAGAACATAGACGATTACCGTAAAGAAGTACAACGACATCTTACTGATCAAAACACCTATAAAAGGTTGACGTTTGACCCCACTATTAAATACCAGAAGGAACTTGGTGTGGTGTTGCAGGAAGCCGTCAATTTGAGATTGATTGACCAATCCTTGCAGACAGCCCTAACACAAGCGGACCCCATTATCCCAATATTATATACAGTTCCAATGATCCACAAACGCCTGGTGGATCCGCCTGGACGTCCAATCATATCAGCACGGGGAAGTCTATATCAACCGGTCTCACAATACTTGGATATGCTACTTCAACCACACATTGTCAAACGTCCTACATATTTGAAGGATACCACGAATTTCCTAAATTTACTCCTAAATATCAAAGACATCACGGACGACACCATTATGTGCGTGATGGATGTGGAAAGTTTGTATACCTCGATCCCCCATGATGATGGCCTATTGGCAATGAGTGAATTTCTTGTACAGTCCACCTCAGAACTGGGGATTGACGTCGATCTGTTTCTGAGATTATTGAAACTTATTTTGAATAGGAACTATTTCATGTTTGATGGACATATTTATTTACAACAAGCCGGCTGCGCCATGGGATCGGCGGTTTCTCCATCATATGCCAACATTTACATGTTTAAACAAGAAAATCTGATGTTTTTTTCTGGGCAGTATGCAAATAACATTCGGCTATTTTGCCGGTACATAGATGACTTATTCATGCTGTGGGATGGGGGCCCTGAGTTGTTCATCTCTATGATGCAGGAGATCAATGGGATGGCTAACCCGATCAAGTTTACATACAAATGGAGTAAACAAACTATCTCCTTTCTGGATGTAACAATTAAGATTGTTAACAAGCAAATATCTACCTCAGTCCACAACAAAGACACCGACCGTAACACTCTTCTTCTAGCCAGTAGCCACCATCCGCCTCCTCTAAAAAACGGTCTCCCATACTCGCAGATGTTGCGAATTGCACGAATTTGCAGCGACACTCAGGAACTTTCTCAACAATTAGATCAAGTTCTTTACAAGTTTCGGGACAGAGGATACAACTTGAAGAAACTTCAACAGACCAAGAATCGAGTTATGGCCCTCAATAGATCTGACCTATTACAGACTACCATAAAGGAACCAAGAACAGATGTCTTTCCATGGATCACTACATTTGACACAGCTAGTGCTCTTATTCCAAAAGCCTGCAAAGCTCTCTGGCCCATTGTATCCACAGATCAAACATTAAAAACATTTAAAGAGGTACGACCGATGACTTGCTACCGAAGGGGCCGGAACCTACGGGACTATTTGGTCCACACTGACATAACCATCTCTCCCAAACGCTACAGTTATGGCAAAAATGGCTGCTACAGGTGTCCGAAATGTGAAACATGCAAATTTCTCTTAACGGGTTCTAGTTTTAAACATCCGCATAACGCTTCAGAATATAAAATCAGACACCATCTGTCCTGTGACTCTCGGTTTGTAGTATATGTGCTCATCTGTCCGTGCAAACTATACTACGTAGGTATGACTACACGTAAATTTAAGGAGCGAATGGCCCTGCACCGTTCTGCCATCAAAGCCGCCACAAGTGGCAAGCCAAACGATCAGCCTGTTGCCACCCATTTCAGAGATCATCACCACCCCATTTCAAGCTTAACATACATGATCATCGATCAAATACCTCCATCTAACAGGGGAGGGGACCGTACCAAGGCACTTTTACGACGTGAAGCTTCTTGGATTTTCCGCCTGAACACGGTGGCCCCGAACGGCTTGAATGAACGGATTATGTGGAACTCTCTGTCATAAAGGGCTTATATTATAGTACATTAAATTATCAAGCGCTTTAATAACATAGCTAGTTATCCACAGGTTGAGATCCAATGAGGGGTGTTCCTTAGTATATGCTATCAGAGTCTGTTTGCTCTATATATATGAAGTGCCATGTTTCTGCATATGTGAGATAATTTTTCCTCACAGGGAGTCTCCCTGTTAAAAACGGGTGGTCTCAATAGTCATGGGTTTGTTCTACTAATGTCACTTCTCATTATGTCGTTATTATGTTTTATGATTTGTTTTATTTTTCACTGGGTGGATATATCTTATGTCCTTTCTCCCTACCTATGTGTTTTTCAGCACGCGCCGAGCACAGGGAGACGCATCAGAGCGGACGCATCTGGGAGTTGCCTAGCAACCGCAAGGACATGTAGGTCTGACGTCGTGAATATGCGACACGCCCCATCCGTCCCGCTGACGGCGCCCCGGCATCGGCGTGCATTGAGAAATCACGAGGGGGAGTTATGGACACCACAGGGATATAAGGTAAGACCTTCACATGTTTATGCTTGTATGATTTTTTTCTGACGACGGGACTTCGGGTCCCGAAACGTTGAAAATAAACCTCAGCTTTTTTTTAAATCCTGCAGTGCCGCGAATTACTCTCTCTGCCAGGAGAGTTATAGGAGAATATATATATATATATATATATATATATATATATATATATATATATATATACACACACACATACACAATGGGGATAGTTGGCACTCCAAAATATTTAAATATAGACCGGGGTGCCCTCCTTGAATCAATGCACAATGTGGGTGTTTGCAGTGTTAGAAGCCACAGTCCATAGGCCCCATATCCACAGAAACAGGCGGCACTCCACGGATTTGTTGTGAAAAAAAAATATTTTATAAAATAAACAGCATGACGAGTCCAACGTTTCAACACTGCGGCAGGTGTTTTTTCACCATGTGTCCTTGACAAAAACACCCGCCGCGGTGTTGGACTCGTCATGCTGTTTATTTTATAAAATATTTGTTTCACAACAAATCCGTGGAGTGCCGCCTGTTTCTGTGGATATGGGACCTATGGACTGTGGCTTCTAACACTGAAAACACCCACATTGTATATATATATATATATATATATATATATATATACATATATACACACTCTCTTGGTAATTCCGAGTTGATCGCAGCAGGAACTTTGTTAGCAGTTGGGCAAAACCATGTGCACTGCAGGGGAGGCAGATATAACATGTGCAGAGAGAGTTAGATTTGGGTGTGGTGTGTTCAATCTGCAATCTAATTTGCAGTGTAAAAATAAAGCAGCCAGTATTTACCCTGCACAGAAACAAAATAACCCACCCAAATCTAACGCTCTCTGTACATGTTATATCTGCCTCCCCTGCAGTGCACATGGTTTTGCCCAACTGCTAACAAAGTTCCTGCTGTGATCAACTCAAAATTACCCCCAAGGTCTGAACTTCTGGCAACACTGTAAACTTCTTCTGAAAGAACATTGAGAGAGCTGAAATATGGACCTTAATGGAACCCAGACATAAGCACTTATTCACACCAGCCTGCAGGAAGCACAAGAATTCTGCAGGTGGATACGTGCGTTCCTCATACCAAAAGATATCTCCTCCAGATATGATGATAGTGTTTTGACGTCACAGGCTTTCTGGCCTGAACCATGGTTGCAATAATCTTTTTGGAAAGGCCTTTGTGAGCTAGGATGTTCCGCTCAACCTCCATGCTGTCAAACGAAGTCGCCGTAAGATCGGGTAGATGAACGGTCCTTGTTGCAGAAGATATCGTCTCATTGGCAGAGGCCAAGAGTCTGAGACGGACATGTCCAGAAGATCTGCGTACCACGTCCTCCGAGGCCAATCCAGGGCAATCAGAATTGTCTGGACTCCTTGATTTTTGAATCGCTTTAGCACCCTCGGGAGCAATGGAATCGAGGAAACAGGTAGACCAGCCAGTAAGGCCAAGGGGACGTCAGCGAATCTATTGCCCTCGCCTGAGGGTTCCTGGTTCTTGAGCAATACCAGCGAAGCTTCTTGTTGAGTCGAGAAGCCATTATGTCTATCTGTGGGCAGCCCCACAGGTCAATTATCTGTTAAAACACCTGGTGATGGAGACACCCCGGGAGGGGTGGAGATCGTGACGACTCATGAAGTCAGCTTCCCTGTAGTCCACCCCCGGATTGAAGATGGCGGACATTGCATTTCTTTCTTCTGAGTGGAGTATCTTTGACACTTCTCGCATGCAGGCTCTGCTTTTTGTCCCTCCTTGGTGATTTATGTAAGCCACCGCCATGGCGTTGTCCGACTGAACCTGGATCGCTAGATTCCTAAGCAGAGGTGAGGCCTGAAGCAGAGAATTGTAGATCACTCGACGTTCCATAATGTTGATTAGAAGTAGGGCTTCGTGGGCTGATCACTCGCCCTGGAACTGAGCCCCTTGGGTGACAGCTCCCCATCCTCTCAGACTTATATCTGTCATGAGGAGAAACCAATTCTGAGTCCCAAAACTTCAACCTTCCAGCAGGTTTGACGACTGTAGCCACCACAAGAGGTAGATCCTGGCCTGAGGTGACAGACGTATTATCCAGTGCATCTGAAGATGTGATCCGGATCACTTGCTCAGGAGATCCAATTGTAATGTTCTCCAGGTGGGACATCTGTAAATTGAGGATACACCCATGTTAAAACAGAAGCTGAATAGTGCAGTCTATATTGAGCACTAGAAGTTCCCTGGATGTCACTTTTATCAAGAGATCATCCAGGTAAGGGACAATATTGACACCCTGGTTTCGGAGCTGGAACATCAGCTCCACCATCACCTTCGTGAAGACCCTCAGAGCTGTGGACAGAATGAAGGGTAGTGCCTGGAACTGGTAGTGATCGTTCAGCAGGGCAAACCGCAGGTAGGCCCGATGAGGTGGCCAAATCAGGATATGGAGATAATCGCCCTTTATATCCAGCAAGACCATGAACTCCCATTCTTCCAGACCCGCAATCACTGCTTGCAAGGATTCCATCTTGAACTTGAAAACCTTTAGGTAAGGGTTCAAGGATTATAGATCCAGAATGGGCCTTACCGAACCGTCCGGTTTTGGTACCACAAACAGGTTGGAGTAGTAACCCTTTCCTTATTGTAGTAGCAGCACTGGAACAATGACTTGGGACTGGACCAACTTTAGGATGGCCTGTTGCATCGTAACTCGTGTATTCTCCAAAGCTGTTAAGCTTGATTTGAAAAATCGTTGGGGAGGAGCACTGCTGAACTCCAGCTTGTAGCCCCTGAGAAATTAGGTCCTGTACCCAGGTATCCTGGCAGGAGCTTTCCCAGATGCAGCTGAAGTGATGCAATCGAGGTCCCACCTCAAGATCCCCTCGGTGTGGGGGCCACCGCCATGCTGAGGCCTTAGTGGAAACTGAACTGGTGCTTTGTTCCTGAGAACATGCAGCGGCTGGTTTTCTTGCCTTACTTCTGGTGCCTCTCGCTGCAGTGCAGGCACCTCTGAATTTTGATCTAAACCTTGTTGTCCAAAAGGACTGGTTAGACGGCCCCAGAAAAGAGAAATGTGGATTTTCCTGCAGTAACCTTAGAAATCCATGTATCCAACTCCCCTAAGGAAGAGACTCCACACTGCGCTAGGAATCTGCATCCACTATCCAGTGACGCAGCCACAAAGCTCTGAGCGCTGACACTGCCATGGCAGTAGTCCTAGTATTAATAGCGCCTATCTGCTTGAGAGAGTCACACAGGACGCGTGCAGTCTCTTGAATGTGTTTTATGAGGGTCACCGTAGTGACCAGGGACATATCCCCCGCAAGGCCCTCTTGAATTTGAGTTGCCCATGTATGACTGGCATGTGTCATCCAGGAACCCACAAGCACGGGTCTTTGTGATACACCAGCCGCTGTATAAATAGACTTTAGTGTAGTCTATATTTTCCTATCCCCAGGGTTCTATAATGTAAAGGAGCCAGATGCTGGTAGTACCACCTTTTTTAAGAAACGGGAGACTGATATGTCTACAGCTGGGGGTTCTTCCCAATTCTTCCTACCTTCAGGTGTAAATGGGGAAGTGTGCAAACCCGTTTTGTTACCTGATATATTTTTTTTTTTATCAGGGTTTTTCCAGGCTTGCTTAAATATGTCATCTAGTTCCGGAGAATCAGGGAAGGTGGCTTTTTCTGTGCTAGGAAAAATGACTGCGGTACTGCAGCATCATCCAAAGGGATTTTTAATACATTCCTGATAGCAATGAGGGGTTCAATACCCTGTGCAGAAGTAGAATCCTCAGTAGTAGGATCTATTTCCTCCCCCTCCTCCTGTACCACTTCCTCAGATTCTGAGTAACTCAGGCAGCCCACGTTTATGTGGCCCTGAATTAGGGAGGGGGGGGTCTTTGCATCAGGTCTGTTACAGCCTGCTGCAGTTGTCTTCTGAGTATTAGCAGTGAGCTGGGATGACATGTCTGCCATCATAGTCTTTATGGCACCGAGCCAGGATGACGCCTGACCTTCCCCCCCAGTTTCCTCAATAACTTGGGAAGACTGACTGCATTGTTCACATGATAGGGAAGCATATGTAGAGGGAGAGAATCTGTTGTGACATACACTATATAATTGGTGTTTTACCATGTTTGGAGTAGACAACACTCACATACACACACACACGTTATTACATAGCAAGCCTGCCCTTACTGTATGTGAGAAGGAGACAGAGAGTGAGAGGGACAGCACACCCAAGCCTGTAAGACTCAGTAAGATTGCAGGCTGTGTTTATATCACGGTGAACACCGGAGTTCTTCTCCTTTTCAGGACTCTAATTGTGTAATAATAGCGGCTCTCCCCCATATTTACACCCATGTACAGGTTTCCTGCATATCCTGCCGTGTCTGGAGGAACTGTGTGTCCTTGCTGCTGCAGCAGTGAGCAGAGGAAGGTGCCAAAACGCCGCTCGTCCCGCTCTGGGGTAGCTCTGAACCGTGTAATGACACCGGAGCTGTGTAGATATTTATATTGGCAAAGTCTCCTTATAAGTGTAAAACATCACATTGATTTCACCACCGCTGCCAGTGTACACAGGGGGGCTATAGCGGGTCCCCCTAAGGGAGGGTCCCGTATGCCGCCCCTGCCATAGCACCGCACCAAGAACCAGGGGACCCCCCTAGCAGGGCCCCCAGTTTGTACTCACCACTCTTCTGACCTTCAGGCTACGTTAGGGGTGTGCGGCATGCTGCAATTGCGACCAACAAGGCGCAAATGCCCTGCGGTACCAACAACCTCTCAGGACAGTGTCCTGCAGCAGGGAGGCAGCTCTGACGCCTGAAGAGACCGGAACCCCCCCCCCCCCCCCCCAACTCACACGGTGCAGGTATACTGACGCCCAAACAGCATCCCGAAAATAAAGTTCAAAATAAAACGGAAGAAAATCCTCTGGAGCTCCAGAGTGGCATCCTCTCCTGAGGGCACATTTTTCTAAACTGCTTGTATGAGGGGGCATAGAGGGGAGGAGCCAGCACACCCAGTGGAAGAAATGTAAAGTGCACTGGCTCCTTTGGACCCCATCTATACCCCATCGTACTAATTCCCCAATGTCCCTTAATGGATATTAGAGAGAGTATTTTTTCAGCCTCTCTGATCTGTAGGATGTAGAGAAGACTTATTCAGTCGACAACCGTGCATAGACTTTAACTCTAATCTAGGAATGATGGAGTCCTGTATAAAGACTTTTCCCTTTGAATACTGATGGAATTCAATACTTTATCCATTTCTCACTGATTTCTGATAAAGCGGCCAAATGTCTGCGTACTGTGCAGTTGTGTGGTGCTAGAAGAACACATTCGAAAGGGCTTTCTACGTAGTCTCCTGTTGTACTGTCTTACTAACCTACAGTTTCTTAGGTCTTTACATTGCGGACGTTACAGATAATGAGAATACACAGTCATTTTCACCTGAGAATTTTAGTATCTTTTCATTTTTCTCCAGAAGAAAGATCTGCTATAAATGGGAGATTAACTAGGCTTTTTTAGTGATCACCTGCTGCCCAGGGGCCTGACTGGACCGTTCTTCTAGCCAGGGGCAAAACCGGACTGTTCCTCTAGCCAAGGGCAAAACCGGACCGATCCTCTAGCGCAGGGGCAAAACTGGACCGATCCTCTAGCGCAGGGGCAAAACTGGACCGATCCTCTAGCGCAGGGGCAAAACTGTCCCAATCATCTAGCCAAGGGACGTAACCAGACCGATCCTCTAGCCAAGGGACATAACCGGACTGATCCTCTAGCCAAGGGGCATAACCAGACCATTCTTCGTTCAAGGTGTCTATCCCTCTCTACATGATCTCCACTCTGTATAACAGGGATTGTCTAGATACCTTCTCCAGGACATCTGTACAGAATATCACTCCCCATAATCAATCTGTTTGCTCATGAAGGATGAACTTTTCTATCTATCAGGTCTCTACTTGCAGACATACTAGGAATGAAGTACCTAGATTAAGGAATGAAGACCATCCTGTCACATACACTTCCCATTACTCTGCTTTAGAAAATAAGAACTATTAAGAGGTTCCAATTCTTAATTAAAGCATGGTCCACTGAATCCAGTGACGTCCTATTATGCATTACTCATCCGTGTGCTGATGACCAATGTCACGGCCTACTCGAAAAAGGAGACTGGCGTTCTAGGGCAGAGAGCTCAGTTCTCAGCTTGCCTTCTTATTGCTGAGACTCAACACCATGTTTGTTACAGAAAACAAATCCCACCTGACCTCAGTGACATGATAAGAAGACCATGGGATTAATATGTGCCGATGGCTCCTGATGTATGAGATATACCAGAGAGTGTGGGGGGAGGAGACTGGTCAGATCTCTGGGCTGGTAACACAGAGTGACATGATGTGAGGGGGAGAGCAGGAGTATAATAGGGGCTGATGGCTCCTGATGTATGAGATACACCAGAGAGTGTGGGGAGGAGACTGGTCAGATCTCTGGGCTGGTAACACACAGTGACATGATGTGAGGAGGAGAGCAGGAGTATAATAGGGGCTGATGGCTCCTGATGTATGAGATACACCAGAGAGTGTGGGGAGGAGACTGGTCAGATCTCTGGGCTGGTAACACACAGTGACATGATGTGAGGGGGAGAGCAGGAGTATAATAGGGGCTGATGGCTCCTGATGTATGAGATACACCAGAGAGTGTTGGGAGGAGACTGGTCAGATCTCTGGGCTGGTAACACAGAGTGACATGATGTGAGGGGAGAGCAGGAGTATAATAAGGGCTGATGGCTCCTGATGTATGAGATACACCAGAGAGTGTGGGGAGGAGACTGGTCAGATCTCTGGGCTGGTAACACAGTGACATGATGTGAGGGAGAGAGCAGGAGTATAATAGGGGCTGATGGCTCCTGATGTATGAGATACACCAGAGAGTGTGGGGAGGAGACTGGTCAGATCTCTGGGCTGGTAACACACAGTGACATGATGTGAGGGGGAGAGCAGGAGTATAATAGGGGCTGATGGCTCCTGATGTATGAGATACACCAGAGAGTGTGGGGAGGAGACAGGTCAGATCTCTGGGCTGGTAACACACAATGACATGATGTGAGGGGGAGAGCAGCAGTATAATAGGGGCTGATGGCTCCTGATGTATGAGATACACCAGATAGTGTGGGGAGGAGACTGGTCAGATCTCTGGGCTGGTAACACAGTGACATGATGTGAGGGGGAGAGCAGGAGTATAATAGGGGCTGATGGCTCCTGATGTATGAGATACACCAGAGAGTGTGGGGAGGAGACTGGTCAGATCTCTGGGCTGGTAACACAGTGACATGATGTGAGGGGAGAGCAGGAGTATAATAGGGGCTGATGGCTCCTGATGTATGAGATACACCAGATAGTGTGGGGAGGAGACTGGTCAGATCTCTGGGCTGGTAACACAGTGACATGATGTGAGGGGGAGAGCAGGAGTATAATAGGGGCTGATGGCTCCTGATGTATGAGATACACCAGAGAGTGTGGGGAGGAGACTGGTCAGACCTCTGGGCTGGTAACACAGTGACATGATGTGAGGGGAGAGCAGGAGTATAATAGGGGCTGATGGCTCCTGATGTATGAGATACACCAGATAGTGTGGGGAGGAGACTGGTCAGATCTCTGGGCTGGTAACACAGTGACATGATGTGAGGGGGAGAGCAGGAGTATAATAGGGGCTGATGGCTCCTGATGTATGAGATACACCAGAGAGTGTGGGGGGAGACTGGTCAGATCTCTGGGCTGGTAACACAGTGACATGATGTGAGGGGAGAGCAGGAGTATAATAGGGGCTGATGGCTCCTGATGTATGAGATACACCAGATAGTGTGGGGAGGAGACTGGTCAGATCTCTGGGCTGGTAACACAGTGACATGATGTGAGGGGGAGAGCAGGAGTATAATAGGGGCTGATGGCTCCTGATGTATGAGATACACCAGAGAGTGTGGGGAGGAGACTGGTCAGATCTCTGGGCTGGTAACACAGTGACATGATGTGAGGGGGAGAGCAGGAGTATAATAGGGGCTGATGGCTCCTGATGTATGAGATACACCAGAGAGTGTGGGGAGGAGACTGGTCAGATCTCTGGGCTGGTAACACAGTGACATGATGTGAGGGGAGAGCAGGAGTATAATAGGGGCTGATGGCTCCTGATGTATGAGATACACCAGATAGTGTGGGGAGGAGACTGGTCAGATCTCTGGGCTGGTAACACAGTGACATGATGTGAGGGGGAGAGTAGGAGTATAATAGGGGCTGATGGCTCCTGATGTATGAGATACACCAGATAGTGTGGGGAGGAGACTGGTCAGATCTCTGGGCTGGTAACACAGTGACATGATGTGAGGGGGAGAGCAGGAGTATAATAGGGGCTGATGTCTCCTGATGTATGAGATACACCAGAGAGTGTGGGGAGGAGACTGGTCAGATCTCAGGGCTGGTAACACAGTGACATGATGTGAGGGGAGAGCAGGAGTATAATAGGGGCTGATGGCTCCTGATGTATGAGATACACCAGATAGTGTGGGGAGGAGACTGGTCAGATCTCTGGGCTGGTAACACAGTGACATGATGTGAGGGGGAGAGCAGGAGTATAATAGGGGCTGATGGCTCCTGATGTATGAGATACACCAGAGAGTGTGGGGAGGAGACTGGTCAGATCTCTGGGCTGGTAACACAGTGACATGATGTGAGGGGAGAGCAGGAGTATAATAGGGGCTGATGGCTCCTGATGTATGAGATACACCAGATAGTGTGGGGAGGAGACTGGTCAGATCTCTGGGCTGGTAACACAGTGACATGATGTGAGGGGGAGAGCAGGAGTATAATAGGGGCTGATGGCTCCTGATGTATGAGATACACCAGAGAGTGTGGGGAGGAGACTGGTCAGATCTCTGGGCTGGTAACACACAATGACATGATGTGAGGGGGAGAGCAGCAGTATAATAGGGGCTGATGGCTCCTGATGTATGAGATACACCAGATAGTGTGGGGAGGAGACTGGTCAGATCTCTGGGCTGGTAAAATACAGTGACATGATGTGAGGGAGGAGAGCAGGAATATAATAGGGGCTGATGGCTTCTGATGTATGAGACACACCAGAGAGTGTGGGGAGGAGACTGGTCAGATCTCTGGGCTGGTAACACAGTGACATGATGTGAGGGGGAGAGCAGGAGTATAATAGGGGCTGATGGCTCCTGATGTATGAGATACACCAGATAGTGTGGGGAGGAGACTGGTCAGATCTCTGGGCTGGTAACACAGTGACATGATGTGAGGGGGAGAGCAGGAGTATAATAGGGGCTGATGGCTCCTGATGTATGAGATACACCAGAGAGTGTGGGGAGGAGACTGGTCAGATCTCTGGGCTGGTAACACAGTGACATGATGTGAGGGGAGAGCAGGAGTATAATAGGGGCTGATGGCTCCTGATGTATGAGATACACCAGAGAGTGTGGGGAGGAGACTGGTCAGATCTCTGGGCTGGTAACACAGTGACATGATGTGAGGGGAGAGCAGGAGTATAATAGGGGCTGATGGCTCCTGATGTATGAGATACACCAGATAGTGTGGGGAGGAGACTGGTCAGATCTCTGGGCTGGTAACACAGTGACATGATGTGAGGGGGAGAGCAGGAGTATAATAGGGGCTGATGGCTCCTGATGTATGAGATACACCAGATAGTGTGGGGAGGAGACTGGTCAGATCTCTGGGCTGGTAACACAGTGACATGATGTGAGGGGGAGAGCAGGAGTATAATAGGGGCTGATGGCTCCTGATGTATGAGATACACCAGAGAGTGTGGGGAGGAGACTGGTCAGATCTCTGGGCTGGTAACACAGTGACATGATGTGAGGGGAGAGCAGGAGTATAATAGGGGCTGATGGCTCCTGATGTATGAGATACACCAGATAGTGTGGGGAGGAGACTGGTCAGATCTCTGGGCTGGTAACACAGTGACATGATGTGAGGGGGAGAGCAGGAGTATAATAGGGGCTGATGGCTCCTGATGTATGAGATACACCAGAGAGTGTGGGGAGGAGACTGGTCAGATCTCTGGGCTGGTCAGTGGCATGATGTGAGGGGAGAGTAGGAGTATAATAGGGGCTGATGGCTCCTGATGTATGAGATACACCAGATAGTGTGGGGAGGAGACTGGTCAGATCTCTGGGCTGGTAAAATACAGTGACATGATGTGAGGGGGAGAGCAGGAATATAATAGGGGCTGATGGCTTCTGATGTATGAGACACACCAGAGAGTGTGGGGAGGAGACTGGTCAGATCTCTGGGCTGGTAACACAGTGACATGATGTGAGGGGAGAGCAGGAGTATAATAGGGGCTGATGGCTCCTGATGTATGAGATACACCAGATAGTGTGGGGAGGAGACTGGTCAGATCTCTGGGCTGGTAACACAGTGACATGATGTGAGGGGGAGAGCAGGAGTATAATAGGGGCTGATGGCTCCTGATGTATGAGATACACCAGAGAGTATGAGGAGGAAACTGGTCAGATCTCTGGGCTGGTAACACACAGTGACATGATGTGAGGGGGAGAGCAGGAATATAATAGGGGCTGATTGCTTCTGATGTATGAGACACACCAGAGAGTGTGGGGAGGAGACTGGTCAGATCTCTGGGCTGGTAACACAGTGACATGATGTGAGGGGGAGAGCAGGAGTATAATAAGGGCTGATGACTCCTGATGTATGAGATACACCAGATAGTGTGGGGAGGAGACTGGTCAGATCTCTGGGCTGGTAACACACAGTGACATGATGTGAGGGGGAGAGCAGGAGTATAATAGGGGCTGATGGCTCCTGATGTATGAGATACACCAGATAGTGTGGGGAGGAGACTGGTCAGATCTCTGGGCTGGTAACACACAGTGACATGATGTGAGGGGGAGAGCAGGAGTATAATAGGGGCTGATGGCTCCTGATGTATGAGATACACCAGAGAGTGTGGGGAGGAGACTGGTCAGATCTCTGGGCTGGTAACACACAATGACATGATGTGAGGGGGAGAGCAGCAGTATAATAGGGGCTGATGGCTCCTGATGTATGAGATACACCAGATAGTGTGGGGAGGAGACTGGTCAGATCTCTGGGCTGGTAAAATACAGTGACATGATGTGAGGGGGAGAGCAGGAATATAATAGGGGCTGATGGCTTCTGATGTATGAGACACACCAGAGAGTGTGGGGAGGAGACTGGTCAGATCTCTGGGCTGGAAACACACAGTGACATGATGTGAGGGGAGAGCAGGAGTATAATAGGGGCTGATGGCTCCTGATGTATGAGATACACCAGAGAGTGTGGGGAGGAGACTGGTCAGAACTCTGGGCTGGTAACACAGTGACATGATGTGAGGGGGAGAGCAGGAGTATAATAGGGGCTGATGGCTTCTGATGTATGAGATACACCAGAGAGAGTGTGGGGAGGGGACTGGTCAGATCTCTGGGCTGGTAACACACAGTGACATGATGTGAGGGGGAGAGATGGAGTATAATAGGGGGTGATGGCTCCTGATGTATGAGACACACCAGAGAGTGTGGGGAGGAGACTGGTCAGATCTCTGGGCTGGTAACACACAGTGACATGATGTGAGGGGAGAGCAGGAGTATAATAGGGGCTGATGGCTCCTGATGTATGAGATACACCAGAGAGTGTGGGGAGGAGACTGGTCAGAACTCTGGGCTGGTAACACAGTGACATGATGTGAGGGGGAGAGCAGGAGTATAATAGGGGCTGATGGCTTCTGATGTATGAGATACACCAGAGAGAGTGTGGGGAGGGGACTGGTCAGAACTCTGGGCTGGTAACACAGTGACATGATGTGAGGGGGAGAGCAGGAGTATAATAGAGGCTGATGGCTCCTGATGTATGAGATACACCAGAGAGTGTGGGGAGGAGACTGGTCAGATCTCTGGGCTGGTAACACAGTGATATGATGTGAGGGGGAGAGCAGGAGTATAATAGGGGCTGATGGCTCCTGATGTATGAGATACACCAGGGAGTGTGGGGCGGAGACTGATCAGATATCTGGGCTGGTAACACAGTGACATGATGTGAGGGAGAGAACAGGAGTATAATAGAGGCTGATGGCTCCTGATGTATGAGATACACCAGAGAGTGTGGGGAGGAGACTGGTCAGATCTCTGGGATGGTAACACACAGTGACATGATGTGAGGGTGAGAGCAGGAGAATAATAGGGGCTGTTGGCACCTGACTCCACACTGGGAAAAAACTAATTCCTCATTAGTTTGTACTGACAGAGGAGGGTGTAGGATAAGAGATTGCTGTAGTGACCGAGGAAGGAGAATATGTGACTCTTTTCTGTAATGTGTTTATTACTCACCTGTGCTGATATCTGTAGGGATCTCCTCCTCCTTACACTGCTGATCTCCCCTCACATACGTCTCTTCTTCACCCTCTATATCTTCTGCCTTTATATCAGTCACATACGTCTCTTCTTCTCCCTCTGCATCTTCTGTCTCTATATCAGTCACATATGTCTCTTCTTCTCCCTCTGCATCTTCTCTCTCTATATCAGTCACATATGTCTCTTCTTCTCCATCTATATCTTCTGCCTTCATATCAGTCACATACGTCTCTTCTTCTCCCTCTATATCTTCTGCCTTTATATCAGTCACATACGTCTCTTCTTCTCCATCTATGTCTTCTGCCTTCTTATCAGTCACATACGTCTCTTCTTCTCCCTCTGTATCTTTGATTTTAATATTATTTAATTGAGCTTCACCCTATGTAAACAAGACAAATATAATGACACACAGCTCCTCTACACAACATATAGTGATAGTCACTTTGGTTTATTGGGGAGACTCTATATCCCACCTACCTGATCCTCCTGTGGGATCCTGTGATTCTCCTCTGTACAGTCCTGGGTATACAGAGGACGGGGACATCTCTCTGAGATATCTCTGTTACTGGGTCCATCTGTAGGAGACACATAGTGACTTAGTACAGTGTATATATGTGATTATCAGGTGATGTGTGTATATAGGGGGCCCCCATACCTGCTCTCCCCTGTACAATACATGACAGTCTCCTCTTACCCAGTGATATGAGGGGCCGGTGATTCTCCATCATCACGTCCTTGTATAGACCCCTGTGTTCCTCTATACACTCCACCTCCTGCATGGAGACATAGACAGTGACATCATGACACCTTATAGGAACCTGACACAGAGTGATACAGTCATCACCCAGACACATCCACTGGTGTTACTGTATAATGCCCCATTCCCAGCAGTCACCTCTCCAGTCATCACCCAGACACGTCCCCTGGTGTTACTGTGTAATGTCTCATTCCCAGCAGTCACCTCTCCAGTCATCACCCAGACACGTCCCCTGGTGTTACTGTATAATGTCCCATTCCCAGTAGTCACCTCTCCAGTCATCACCCAGACACATCCCCTGGTGTTACTGTATAATGTCCCATTCCCAGCAGTCATCACCCAGACACGTCCCCTGGTGTTACTGTATAATGCCCCATTCCCAGCAGTCATCTTTCCAGTCACCATCCAGACACTTCCTCTGGTGTTACTGTATAATGCCCCATTCCCAGCAGTCACCTCTCCAGTCATCACCCAGACACATCCCCTGGTGTTACTGTATAATGCCCCATTCCCAGCAGTCACCTCTCCAGTCATCACCCAGACACATCCCCTGGTGTTACTGTATAATGTCCTATTCCCAGCAGTCACCTCTCCAGTCATCACCCAGACACGTTCCCTGGTGTTACTGTATAATGTCCCATTCCCAGTAATCACCTCTCCAGTCATCACCCAGACACATCCCATGGTGTTACTGTATAATGCCTCATTCCCAGCAGTCACCTCACCAGTCATCACCCAGACACATCCCCTGGTGTTACTGTATAATGCCCCATTCCCAGAAGTCACCTCTCCAGTCATCACCCAGACACATCCCCTGGTGTTACTGTATAATGTCCCATTCCCAGTAATCACCTCTCCAGTCATCACCCAGACACATCCCATGGTGTTACTGTATAATGCCCCATTCCCAGCAGTCACCTCTCCAGTCATCACCCAGACACATCCCCTGGTGTTACTGTATAATGTCCCATTCCCAGCAGTCACCTCTCCAGTCATCGCCCAGACACATCCCCTGGTGTTACTGTATAATGTCCCATTCAAAGAAGTCACCTCTCCAGTCATCACCGAGACACATACCCCGGTGTTACTGTATAATGTCCCATTCCCAGCAGTCACCTCTCCAGTTAGCAGCTGAATGATATTGTTGGTGAGTTCCAGGATCTTTTGGTCATTGTGTCTCTCATGTATTAGTGAGAGAGGTGGAGGCACTGGGATGGGGCTCTGGGTTCTACTCAGTCCTCCTGACACACGGGGATGGCTGTTGAGTATCTCACACTCATTGGATGTCTTCTTCACTACTGTGTAATCCTGAGTAATGGAAGAGACATCAAATATCAATATATACACTCCCAGATCCCCCCTCACCTCCCCAGTCATGTCCCTTTGTTATTACTTTACATATAAGTGACTTCACAGTGACGCTTCTAAATCATCTCACCTCCCCAGTCATGTCCCTGTATTATTTCTATAGATATGAGTGACGTCACTATGAAGCTCTAAAGTGCCTTCACCTCCCCAGTCATGTCCCTTTATTATTACTATAGATATGTGATGTCACTGTGACGCTCCCAGATCCCCTCACCTCCTCAGTCATGTCCCTGTATTATTACTATTGATATAAGTGATGTCACTGTGACTCTCCCAGATGCCCTCACCTCCCCAGTCATATCCCTGTATTATTACTATAGATAAAAGTGACATTACTGTGACGCTCCCCGATCACCTCACCTCACCCAGTCATGTCTCTGTATTATTGCTACAGATATAAGTGAGGTCATTGTGACGCTCCCAGATCCCCTCACCTCCCCATTCATGTCCTTGTATTATTACTATAGATATGCGACATCATTGTGCCTCTCCCAGATCCCCTCACCTCCCCAGTCATGTTCTCGTATTATTACAATAGATATAAGTGATGTCACAGTGACAATCCTAGATCCCCTCAACTCCCCAGTCATGTCCCTGTATTATTACTATAGATGTGAGTCACAGTGACCCTCCCAGATCCCCTCACCTCCCCAGTCATGTTCTCGTATTATTACAATAGATATGTGATATCACTGTGACACTCCCAGATCCCCTCACCCTCCACAGTCATATCTCTGTATTATTATTATAGATAAAAGTGACATCACTGTGACACTCCCAGATTCCCTCACCTATAGATAAAAGTGACATTACTATGACGCTTCCAGATCCCCTAAACCCACTCAGTCATGTCTCTGTATTATTGCTACAGATATAAGTGAGGTAATTGTGACGCTCCCAGATCCCCTCACCTCCCCAGTCATGTGCTTTTTGTCAGCGTCTGGAGTTTTACCGGTACGCTGGGGCCGCGGGGCTGGCTTCCTTGGCGTTGTGTGGGCAGCGGCGGAGGTGGGCTGCTGCACCGGATCGTGGGCAGCAGTAGCGGCGGTGAGGGGGTCCACTCGTGGCGTCGGGATGCAGCTACAGCGGGTCGCTCTCGCTGAACCGTTGCTTGGAGACCAGGGGCAGTGAGCAATGTGACTTTGCAAAAAGGTCTGCATTACTGGGCGCCGCCATGTTGGAGACCAAGTTTTAAGCATAGTTCCTGTTTCCTACTTCTTCCAGCCAATCCAGGGAAAGCTCTCCCTATAAAAGGGGGCTGGTTTAGGACAGGGATGTCAGTGCTTCAAGTTACAACACTGTTGTAGGTGCTTTAGCCTGTGCTCCCAGGATTCCTGCTGTATCTTTGTTCCTCCTGATCCTGCTCGATCGGTTCTCTGTTGCTGCTGCAGCCCTGCCGTTTCTAGCCTGCTACTGCCTGTGGAAGCGCTCCTGGAAAACCCGGTCCAGTAAGACTCTTTGGGCACAGTCGGCCCCAAGTCTTCTGCCTCGTCTTTCAAGCCACACTCCACAGATCTCCTTCACCAGCCACGCCTTTGTACCACTGACCACAACCTGCAGATTATTATCCTCAAGCCTCGTTTTCCAAACCACAGTCCACAGTCCTTGTCTCCAGCCACGTTTTCAACTACCATCCACAGTTCCATAGTTCATCATCTACAGTCTCGTCTTTCAAATCACAGTCCGCAGTTCTTCACCTCCAGCCACGTCTTTAACCATTGTGCTTCAGCCTCAGTTCCCTACCTCAGCCCTGTACATAATAAATACTTTCCATTGACTATCAAACCCCGCCTACGTTCTTCATTGCTCCGTGTCCCATGTCAAAGTCCGAAAAATATCACGCTACACGTTGCCATATTTGCACCCTATGTGAGTGCCTGCTACACGTGCATGAGCCCTCCCGTGCGTGCGTATACTCTCAGTCGCGTGCACCCGCAGGTGCATGATATGCGCATTTACGGTAGAGTTTGTGTGCATCTAGCGTGCGACTCAATCGTTACATATTTTAACCATATAATGTATTTTATAGATTATGGTCCCTTTGATAGAATCTGAAAGTTTAGTTAATGTAGCATGTTCAGGGACAAAGAGATCCCTCTTTGTATGATACGAAGGGTCAGACAAGGGTTATACAGTGGTGTTTAGTATCCATCGGAAGATAATATAATTAGCAATATTCCGGTGTTGGTTTGAAACGGATTACTCGCTCGTGCGTATAGTTATGACTATAAGAAGTTTATGGACATTCACTATATTTGCAGTTTATTACCCATGCGGCGGGAAACCTGAGTTTCCCTCCCACCTGAGCAGTTTGAAATAGTCACAGCCCACCTGTATGAACCAACCTATGACCTTTTGTTATAATGCGGAGACGAATTCCTGTGTCCAATGAACAATAAGAATGTAGGGACCATTGTACTGTATTGTGTGTAGTGTATATAAAGACAAGCCGACCTGGGCCAGCTCCACTCTACTCTTCTCAACGGTTCTCATCACTGATAATCGGGAGCTGGATATCCAGGAAGGCGCATGCGATTGTTTCCCCTTGTGCGTAAGTTCTCTGCAACCATTTTTGTCTCTTATTAATGTTGTAAGCCATTCTCTCTCTCCTTCCCCTTAAATGTAATCGTGTCGTTATTGTATTTTATGTGTAGTAATTCGGTTAGGTATTTTATGTTATTTTGGTAGTGTATAACTTGTATTGTGTATTCTTTTGCAATTGAACGTTCATTCTCTCCCTTAAAGGTGTTAGAACCTTAGACCGGTATTTGAGTGTTTATTATATTGCTAAAGGGTTCTCAGAGCGTCAGAGACGCTCATACAGCCTTTAAACTAACAAGGTTGTGCATTTACACCTTATCACTGCACAAAGGTTTACAGTATAAGTACTGTGACAAGAACACTGGGATAGTGTTTGAGGGCAGGTATATTTGTCCCAGGTTCTTGTCTTACATGTTTTAGGAAATGTTAACTTCTAGGAAAAATGCTTTTTGTTTTGTCTGAACCTTTTCAGTTTGCTGTAAAAGCTGGGTAAAGGCTCTGAGAGAGAGATAAGGCGAGTTCTAGACATTGGGCCCAGTTCGGGTCTTTGGCCTCACAGAGGGCTAATCAGGGTTTCAGCTGTGTAAGAGTGTTATAGGGCTTCTAACCTGATTAGTATGAGCAGACTGCCTGGGAAGGCTGCAGGATCTGTGTGTGAGAGACACGCTTTCTGATGCAAGTGAGCTATACAGTATGTACTGAAGAACTCTGTGTTTTGTTTAGTGACAGTTAGGAATATCTTATGTTTAGTTAGTGCCGGACAGGCAAGGTATTTTTATTTTGGGGTTTGTTTTATTTTCTGTTTCAATAAAACTGGCCGGGGTCAGTTGTACCAGAAACTGGACTTGTGTTATTCCTCAGCTGCTGCGTGCTGCCATATTCCCCAGGAAGAGGCGCCTTGCACCCCTACAGTGTTAAAACTTGGTGGAGAATGCGAGCAACTCCGTTCTGCGCATAAGTGAAAGCAGCAGCTTTGTGAGGCCTGCCGAAAACAGTGGTTTATGCAGATACAGCCCAGTGGGAAGTTACTGAGACTCACCCCTGAGGGTTTGATATATGTCCTGGGTGAAAGCAGCTACAAAGCCGCCTGGAAAATCTGTCGACATGGAGGATCTGCTTAAAGCCTTGCTGCAAGCTACAGCGGCTCAGCAGGAGGCCAACAGACAGCAGCAGGTGGCAATGGAGGAAAATAGGAGACCGCAGCAGGTGGCTATTGACGAACTTTACAGGCAACAGCGTCAGGATAGAGAGGCCTTAGCAGAAGTGGTGCAGAGCCTTGCAGCCCGGATTGGAGATATGGCCGTCAGTGCTCCGACCAGCTCTAGTTCTATACGGGCCAGTCACTTCCTGCAGAAAATGACAGAGGCTGATGATGTGGAGGCCTACTTGACCACGTTTGAAAGGACTGCAGAGCGTGAGAACTGGCCAAAAGCACAGTGGGCCAGTCTGCTGGCACCTTTTCTGTCAAGTGAGCCCCAAAAAGCTTACTTTGAGTTAAGCCCTGCTGAGGCTCGGGACTATGATAAACTAAAGACTGAGATCCTGACCCGCCTGGGAGTCACGCTGTCAGTACGAGCACAACGGGTGCACCGTTGGGTGTACGCCATGGAGAAGCCTCCGCGCTCTCAGATGCACGACCTTATTCAGCTAACAAAAAAATGGCTACAGCCAGAGACATTAACTGGTCCCCAGATGGTTGAAAGAGTCGTCATGGACCGCTACTTGAGATCTTTGCCCATGGTCCTGCGCAAGTGGGTGAGCCATGGAAACCCGGGTACTGCTGACCAATTAGTGGACATGGTAGAGCGGTATTTGGCAGCAGAGGAACTACTGATGACCACCCAGCAACCCATAGATCCTCGACAGCTCCCTTCAGTAAAGACTGGTAAGACTGTTCCGTGCGAAAACGTTGCTGGGCGGTTAAGAGAACGCAAGGCTGGAGAGACTGTAAACACTGGCCCTGGAGACAGGCCAATGGGGCTAGAACGGTCTATGTTGCCCAAACGGGTTGATAATCGTGTGGTTAAATGTTTTAGATGTGGTATGCCAGGTCATGTTATTGCCAATTGCCCAGTCATGCAAGAACCCATGCAATGTGATGCTGCCTTTGAATGTCGCAGAATGTCTTTCTTTGCTAGGTTAGCCTGTACTGTGGTACCTTCACCTGTGCTGGAAAAACAAATGTGTGATGTGTTCTTAGAGGGTAACCGGGTAGAGGCCTTGCTAGATTCAGGAAGTTTAGTTACCCTCGTGAAAGCTGGGTTAGTGAACCCCTTAAAGGTCCAGCAAATACCTATTGGGGTAACTTGCATACATGGGGATACCCAGTATTATGTCACTGCTGAAGTGAATATACAAACTTGTTGTGGGTCAGCAATGGTTAAAGTAGGACTGGTCCCCACCTTGGTGCATAAGGCCATAATAGGGAGGGATATTCCTCATTTTTGGAAACTGTGGGAATCACGTTTATCAACAGATGTGAGAAGGGAAGAGCCAGTTGATAATGCCAGTGATTGTATGGATGTACGTGTGTCTTCGGCACTTACTGACCCTTTGCCTTTTGCCAGTTTGGCTGGGGAAGTGACAGATGGGGAGTCCAGTGAGGACCCTCTTGCTGGGAACAGAGACATAGTGGTTGGAAACGAAAGCGTGCCTGACCTGGAGGTAAAAAAGGATCTGTTTGCATCTGAACAGTTAAAGGATCCTACCTTGATAAAGGCTAGAGAGAATGTTAAGATTGTTAATGGGGAGCCTGTGGTACCAAGTGACAGGGTTACGTATCCCCACATGGCCATCTGTAATGAGCTCTTGTACCACATTGTCAAAAAGGGTGAGGATGTGGTAGAACAGCTGGTAGTACCCCAGCCTTATCGGAGAACGGTACTAGATTTAGCTCATAGTCACGTTACAGCAGGACATTTAGGGGCAGAAAAAAACACTGAAAGAGTTTTACAAAGGTTCTTTTGGCCAGGGGTTTATAAAGAAGTGTCTGAATATTGTTCTTCCTGTCCTGAATGCCAGTATCATGCCCCTAGACCCCATTTCAGGAGCCCACTAGTTCCCATGCCTATTATAGAGGTCCCGTTTGACAGAATAGCCATGGATCTCGTGGTGCCCTTGTTAAAGTCCGCTCGGGGCCATCAGTATAACCTGGTAATAATGGACTATGCCACTCGATATCCTGAGGCTGTCCCTTTACGCACTATCACAACCAAGGCGATAGCTAGGGAGCTGGTGCAGGTTTTTAGTAGAGTGGGAATACCAAAAGAAATTTTAACTGACCAAGGTACTCCATTTATGTCAAAGGTCATGAAAGAATTGTGCAAATTATTTAAGGTCACTCACCTCCGGACGTCCATTTACCATCCCCAAACTGATGGGTTGGTGGAAAGGTTTAATAAAACATTAAAAAGTATGTTAAAAAAGGTGGTTGATAAAGATGGGAAAAATTGGGATTGTTTGTTGCCCTACTTGTTAATGGCCGTCAGAGAAGTTCCTCAGTTCTCTACGGGGTTTTCTCCATTTGATTTGTTGTATGGTAGACACCCCAGAGGGCTGTTGGACGTTGCCAAAGAGACGTGGGAAGGACAGCCCACTCCTTATAGAAGCGTTATTGAACATGTATCACAAATGCAGGATAGGATTGCAGCCGTGGTACCTATTGTCAGAGAGCACATGGAACAGGCCCAAAGTGCTTAACAGAGGGTATACAACCGGAGTGCCAAGATACGGGAATTTGCTCCTGGAGATAGAGTTCTTGTTTTGGTACCCACTGTGGAAAGCAAGTTCCTAGCTAAATGGCAGGGTCCGTTTGAGATTAGGGAAAAAGTGAATGAGGTTAATTACAAAGTATACCAGCCGGGAAAGAGAAAACCTGAACAAATTTATCATGTTAACTTAATCAAACCCTGGAAAGATAGGTTGTCTCTGTCAGCGGAGCCTTGCCCTTCGGTGTCTTCACCTCGGTTGCTTCCCGCAGTGAAGGTGTCAGAGACATTATCAGCTGGTCAGAAAAATCAGGTTAAAGAGTTTCTCGTCCAAAATAGGGAAATATTTTCAGAGCTGCCTGGCCGAACGACCATAATAAAACATGACATTGTCACAGAACCAGGGGTCCGGGTCCACTTAAAGCCATATAGGATTCCAGAAGCTCAGCGAGAAGCTGTTTCTAAAGAAGTTAAAACCATGTTAGAACTTGGAGTCATAGAGGAGTCTAACAGTGAGTGGTCCAGTCCCATAGTTCTCATCCCGAAGCCCGACGGTAGCATACGCTTCTGTAATGACTTTCGTAAGTTAAATGAGGTGTCCAAGTTTGACGCATACCCCATGCCCCGTGTGGACGAGCTTATAGAAAGGCTGGGAACAGCCAGGTTTCTCACCACGTTGGACCTGACCAAAGGTTACTGGCAAATACCTTTATCTGATGGCGCAAAAGAAAAAACAGCCTTTTCGGTTCCGGAGGGGCTGTACCAGTACAAGATGTTACCCTTTGGGTTGCATGGGGCTCCAGCAACCTTTCAACGGGCGATGGATACAATTTTGAGGCCCCATAGAAAATATGCAGCTGCCTATTTGGATGATGTAGTAATTCACAGTACAGACTGGGGGTCCCATTTGGTTAAAGTACAAGCAGTACTGGACTCAATCAGAGAGGCAGGGTTAACTGCTAACCCAAAGAAGTGCTGCCTCGCAATGGAGGAGGTCAAATACTTGGGCTTCACCATAGGCAGAGGTCTGATTAGGCCCCAATTGAATAAAATTGAGGCTATTCAAAACTGGCCTCGTCCAGTGAATAAAAAACAGGTAAGGGCTTTTTTGGGAATAACTGGGTACTATAGACGGTTTATTCCCAATTTTGCGACCACGGCGGTGCCGTTGTCAGACCTTACCAAAGGGAAGCAGTCAAATATAGTGAAATGGAACCCTGATGCAGAAAAAGCGTTCCAAGCGTTAAAAGTGGCTTTGTGTTCACAACCAGTATTGATAACACCGGATTTTTCAAAGGAATTTGTGGTACAGACAGATGCCTCAGAGGTAGGGATAGGGGCTGTGCTGTCCCAAACCAGAGATGGGGACGAACACCCTATCATTTATTTGAGTAGGAAACTCAATGAGCATGAAAAAAGGTATGCCATTGTGGAAAAGGAGGCTTTGGCCATTAAGTGGGCACTAGATACCTTGAGATATTACCTCTTGGGTAGACAATTCAGACTAGTGACAGACCATGCCCCTTTAAAATGGATGTATGTAATAGAGGCAAGAATGCTCGTGTAACTAGATGGTTTCTAGCGTTGCAGGACTTTAAGTTTACTGTCGAACATAGACCGGGAACACAATTGGCCAACGCAGATGCATTGTCTCGCATCTTCTGTTTGGGGGCTACAAGTGTTCCGGCCCCTAGGTCGAAACAGGGGAGGGGGATATGTGACAAGAACACTGGGATAGTGTTTAAGGGCAGGTATATTTGTCCCAGGTTCTTGTCTTACATGTTTTAGAAAATGTTAACTTCTAGGAAAAATGCTTTTTGTTTTGTCAGAACCTTTTCAGTTTGCTGTAAAAGCTGGGTAAAGGCTCTGAGAGAGAGATAAGGCGAGTTCTAGACATTGGGCCCAGTTCGGGTCTTTGGCCTCACAGAGGGCTAATCAGGGTTTCAGCTGTGTAAGAGTGTTATAGGGCTTCTAACCTGATTAGTATGAGCAGACTGCCTGGGAAGGCTGCAGGATCTGTGTGTGAGAGACACGCTTTCTGATGCAAATGAGCTATACAGTATGTACTGAAGAACTCTGTGTTTTGTTTAGTGACAGTTAGGGATATCTTATGTTTAGTTAGTGCCGGACAGGCAAGGTATTTTTATTTTGGGGTTTGTTTTATTTTCTGTTTCAATAAAACTGGCCGGGGTCAGTTGTACCAGAAACTGGACTTGTGTTATTCCTCAGCTGCTGCGTGCTGCCATATTCCCCAGGAAGAGGCGCGTTGCACCCCTACAGTGTTACAGTACACTGTTTATGGTATAGTTATAAAGGGTTAACTCTGTGAGTTTCAGCGCCGCTTGTGATCTCCTCGTGGTCTCGAGCGTCCGCTACGCTGATAGCGTATCATTACGTTAGTCGGCAGCCTATAGCGTGCTTGCCTCTACGCATTAAGCCGTGAGCGAACGTGCCGCTCGTGCGTCTCGTCCACGGCTAAGCGTTTGGTACGCTAAGTGCGTACCCTTACGGTAGACCATACGCCAATTGCGTACTGTGTTCATTAACCTTTTTAGAGTGTTTTAAAGAGGATAAATATATAGGCTTTATCACCCATGCGAAGGAACTATATCCAGCACCCTCATCTGGTTCATTCACAGCCTGCTACCTCCTCGGGCAAATCTCAGCTGCCGGATCCTCAAACCCTGCTAGACGTGACAGTAAGTACTGGCCCAATGGATTCAACGGGTGATCAGGCCTCTGGAGGGGATTCAACTGCAGATATCTGGTCTCGCTTAAGTAAGCAGGAGGCCACACAATCTCAAATCGTGCAGTTCATGCAGAGTATGTCCGAACGTCTCGATTCTCTGTGTTGCCATGATGGCCCCTCAAGTATCTACAGCTGCTCCCACATTGGCACTTCCGGTCCTGCTTCCTCCTGTACCAGTACCACTTCCACATTTGCATTTGCCACCTCCAAGTAAATTTGATGGGAATCCAAAACAATGCCGCAGGCTTCTTAACCTGTGCGAAATCCAGTTCGAACTACAGTCGGCCAACTTCCCATCAGCACGAACCAAAGTAGCCTATATAATTTCTTTACTTACCGGGCAAGCGTTGGAATGGGCTTCACCTTTGTGGGAAAGGATGGATCCCATCTTATCTAACTATCCAGAATTCGTGGCCACCTTTCGAAGAATCTTCGACGAACCGGGCAGGACTTCTGCCGCCTCATTGGAGATCCTGCGCCTGCGTCAGGGCACGCGTACGGTCAGTCAGTACGTGATCCAGTTTCGCACCCTTTCCTCAGAACTGAACTGGAATGAGAAGGCTCTCATTGCAGCTTTCTGGAGCGGTCTCTCCGAAAAGATCAAAGATGACCTCGCAACTCAGGACGTACTTGATAAGTTGGATAAACTAATTTCTTTATGCAATAAGTTAGATCTGAGGTACAGAGAACGCTGTATGGAGAGGTTGTGGTCAGATCGCCCTAAGCCTAGAGTTGTTCTTCCACCAATACCATCATCACCAACTGTGGAAGAACCCATGCAGATTAATCGCTCCCGCCTCTCCAATGAAGAACGTCAGAGACGGCGACAAGGGAACCTCTGCCTGTATTGTGGTGCATCTGATCACTTTGTTAAAACTTGCAGTCTACGTTTGGGAAATGCCCGCTCCTAGTTTGTGCTGGAGAGGTCAAGCTAGGAGAATTCTCAGAATTACATACCAAGAAAGAGTCTGTCTTGTTAACCCAATTGGAGCTCTCTTCTTCTTCTCTTCTCATCCCTGCACTACTCGACTCCGGAGCCGCCGAAAGCTTCATTACGTCAGCTCTGGTCAAACGATCTGGAATACAAACGGTTCCTTTGGATCGTACCATTTCTGTTACCGCAGTGGATGGAAGTTATATCCCAGAGGGTATTATATCCTTTCGTACTATTCCTCTCAATATGAAGGTCGGACTTCTCCATTCTGAAGAAATCTCTTTCCTTGTAATTCCTAAAGCCTCTCATGAACTAATCCTAGGGTTTCCATGGTTAATCAGACACAATCCCCACATTGATTGGCAAACTATGGATGTTCTCTCTTGGGGACAAGACTGTTTTCAGAACTGTTTACCTTCAGTTAGACCTCTCTGTTCTTCCAACCCTTCCAGTCTTCCTGTGGAGTACCAATCTTTACAAGATGTTTTCAGCAAGCATGGGGCGGACACCTTACCTCTGCATCGTACTTGGGATTGTCCCATTGAGCTAGTACCCGGTAAGACTCCTCCCCGAGGTCGAATTTACCCTCTCTCACTTCCCGAGACATAGGCCATGTCGGAGTATATACGGGAGAAGTTGGAGAAAGGGTTCATCGGGTCTTCTACATCTCCGGCCGGAGCAGGGTTTTTCTTCGTCAAAAAGAAGGATGGGGGGTTTGCGGCCCTGTATTGACTATAGAGGTCTCAATGACATAACAATTAAGAACAGATATCCGTTACCTCTGATTCCAGAACTGTTCGACCGTGTTAAAGGAGCTACTGTATTTACTAAGTTGGACTTACGGGGGGCCTACAATCTTATACGGATTCGTCCAGGGGACGAATGGAAGACGGCATTTAATACCCGCGATGGCCATTACGAATACCTGGTAATGCCTTTTGGCCTATGTAACGCCCCAGCCGTTTTTCAAGAGTTCGTTAACGAAATCTTCAGAGATCTCCTCTATGACTGCTTTGTAGTGTATCTGGATGACATCCTCATTTTTTCTAGGGATCTGAAGACCCACCGGGAACAAGTCAAAGAAGTGTTAAGTCGTTTACGAAGGAATCAGTTATTCTGTAAATTAGAGGAGTGCACCTTTGAAGTACCCACGATTCCATTCCTCGGTTACATTCTTTCAGGGCAGAGGTTACAGATGGACCCCGCTAAAGTCCAGGCGATTCCGGATTGGGCACATCCAGCTACCCTTAAAGGAATTCAACGTTTCCTGGGGTTTGCTAACTTCTACCTAAAATTCATTCAAAATTATTCTTCTGTCATAGCTCCTATAACCGCATTAACAAGGAAGGGAGCTGATCCTGCTAAGTGGTCTCCAGAGGCTTTGGAATCTTTAAAGGAGGCCTCCACGACTGCTCCAGTTCTTCGACAACCCGATCTCAGCCGTCCGTTCTTGGTGGAGGTTGATGCCTCTACTGTAGGAGTAGGAGCAGTATTATCCCAGCTTTTCGAGGACAAGAAGGTCCATCCTTGTGCGTTCTTCTCGCGAAGATTCTCCCCCGCTGAACAGAATTACGCTATTGGGGAACAGGAATTACTGGCAATTAAGTTGGCCTTTGAGGAGTGGAGGTATTTGTTGGAGGGAGCTCAGCATCCAGTTTCGGTGACCACGGATCACAAGAACCTCCTGTATCTAGTCAGCCCGATGTCTGAACCCACGCCAAGCAAGATGGGCACTCTTCTTTACCCATTTTAATTTTAAACTCAGTTACCGACCAGGTTCCCTCAACAAAAAGGCAGATGCATTATCTCGCTCCCTAAGTTCTGAAGAACCCTCTGACCGTTCAAAAGAGCAATTTATCCTGGAATCCACCTCTTTTTCTGCAACTAAGATCTTCAGGGAAGATCTTCGTTGCACCAAATCTTTGCAAAAAACTTCTTACATGGGCTCACTCCTCCTTTATGGGCCATGCAGGCGGTCATAAGACACTTAAATTCATTCAGCGCTCCTACTGGTGGCCTCATCTCAGGACTGACGTTCAGGAATTCAATAGCTGCCTGTCCAAAATGTGCCCAGCATAAAAGTCCCAAAGGTCCACCAGCCGGGTTACTCCATCCTTTGCCGGTACCACTAAGACCATGGACGCATATTTCTATGGACTTTATTACAGATTTACCTATGTCTGGTGGGCGGAACACCGTATGGGTCATAGTTGACCGATTCTCTAAAATGGCACACTTTGTTCCTCTGGCTAATCTTCCATCTGCATCCCAGTTGGCAAAATTGTTTATAACAGAGATCTTTCGACTCCATGGTCTACCCCATGAAATCGTGTCTGATAGAGGTCCTCAATTTGTGGCCAGGTTTTGGAGATCCCTACGTTCTGCTCTTGGCGTGAAATTAAACTTCTCAGGATATCATCCTCAAACGGATGGTCAAACAGAGAGAGTAAACCAGGATCTGCAGACTTTTCTGCGGTTATTCATGTCCTCCTCAAAGGACGACTGGCTGGACTTCCTCCCGTTCGCAGAATTTACCCATAACAATCTTTATCACTCTGCCACAAAATCTTCTCCAGTCTTCATTAATTATGGTTACCATCCAAGAGTTCCTGACTTCCAACTTCTGCCTACGCTTGAGGTTCCAGCCGCAGAGTCAACACTTCGTCAATTTACTGAAGCCTGGAAACAAGTTCACAAGACTTTGCTCAAGACATCCAAGAGATATAAGACCTATGCAGATCTGAAACGAAAAGCTGTACCAAGCCTTAAGGTAGGAGATTGGGTTTGGGTTTCCACACGTAACCTAAGATTAAAGGTTCCTACAAAAAAGTTTGCTCCCAGATTTATTGGGCCTTACCCAATTGAAAGCGTGTTGAATCCTGTGGCTTACAAAGTGAAATTACCTCCACAGTTAAGGATTCCTAATGCATTTCATATTTCTCTCTTAAAACCACTGGTACTTAATCGGTTCAGAGCCGCTCTGCCAAAATCACCCAAGATCCAATCAGCACATGGAGATGAATTTGAGATTCACAAGATCCTTGAGTCTCGCAGACGTTATGGTCGCATCCAGTACCTTGTTGATTGGAAGGGGTATGGGCCAGAGGAGAGATCTTGGGTAGATGCAGAGGATGACCAGGCTCCAAGACTTCTTCGGACATTTCATGCCAAGTTTCCAACTAAACCACATAGGTGTCCGGAGTACACCCGCAAAGGGTAGGGGGGGTACTGTCAGCGACCGGAGTCTTACCGGTACGCTGGGGCCGCGGGGCTGGCTTCCTTGGCGTTGTGCGGGCAGCGGCGGAGGTGGCCTGCTGCACCGGATCCGTGGGCAGCAGTAGCGGCGGTGAGGGGGTCCGCTCGTGGCGGCGGGACGCTGCTATAGCGGGAAGCTCTCGCTGAACCGTTGCTTGGAGACCAGGGGCAGTGAGCAATGTGCCTTTTTTACAAAAAGGTCTGCATTACTGGGCGCCGCCATGTTGGAGACCAAGTTTTAAGCATAGTTACTGTTTCCTACTTCTTCCAGCCAATCCAGGGGAAGCTCTCCCTATAAAAGGGGGCTGGTTTAGGACAGGGATGCCAGTGCTTCACGTTACAACCCTGTTGTAGGTGCTTTAGCCTGTGCTCCCAGGATTCCTGCTGTATCTTGGTTCCTCCTGATCCTGCTCGGTCGGTTCTCTGTTGCTGCTGCAGCCCTGCCGTTTCTAGCCTGCTACTGCCTGTGGAAGCGCTCCTGGAAAACCCGGTCCAGTAAGACCTTTTGGGCACAGTCGGCCCCGGGTCTTTTGCTTCGTCTTTCAAGCCACACTCCACAGATCTCCTTCACCAGCCACGCCTTTGTACCACTGACCACAACCTGCAGATTATTATCTTCAAGCCTCGTTTTCCAAACCACAGTCCACAGTCCTTGTCTCCAGCCACGTTTTCAACTACCATCCACAGTTCCATAGTTCATCATCTACAGTCTCGTCTTTCAAATTACAGTCCGCAGTTCTTCACCTCCAGCCACGTCTTTAACCATTGTGCTTCAGCCTCAGTTCCCTACCTCAGCCCTGTACATAATAAATACTTTCCATTGACTCTCAAACCCCGCCTACGTTCTTCATTGCTCCGTGTCCCATGCAAAGGAACTATATCCAGCCCCCTCATCTGGTTCATTCACAGCCTGCTACCTCCTCTGGCAAATCTCAGCTGCCGGATCCTCAAACCCTGCTAGACGTGACACTTGTATTATTACTACAGATATGTGACTTCACAGTGACGCTTCCATATACCCTCACCTCCCCAGTCATGTCCCTGTATTATTACTATAGATATGACTGACGTCACTGTGACACTCCCAGATCCCCTCACCTCCCCAGTCACGTCTCTGTATTATTACTATAGATATAAGTGACGTCCCTGTGAAACTCCCAGATTCCCTCACCTCCCCAGTCATGTCCCTGTATTATTACTATAGATATGTGACATCATTGCGCCTCTCCCAGATCCCCTCACCTCCCCAGTAATGTTCTCGTATTATTACAATAGATATAAGTGATGTCACAGTGACGATCCCAGATCCCCTCAACTCCCCAGTCATGTCCCTGTATTATTACTATAGATGTGAGTCACAGTGACCCTCCCAGATCCCCTCACCTCCCCAGTCATGTTCTCGTATTATTACAATAGATATAAGTGATGTCACTGTGACACTCCCAGATCCCCTCATCACCCCAGTCATGTCCCTGTATTATTACTATAGATATGTGATGTCACTGTGACACTCCCAGATCCCCTCACCCTCCCCAGTCATGTCACTGTATTATTACTAAAAATAAGTGATGTTACAGTTACGCTGCCATATTCCCTCACCTCCCCATTAATGTCCCTGTATTATTACAATAGATATGTTAGGTCACTGTGACGCTCCCAGATTCCCTCACCTCCCAAGTCACGGCCCTCTATTATGACGACAGATATTAGTGATGTCACTGTGACGCTCCCAGATCCCGTCACCTCCCCAGTCATGTCCCTGTATTATTACTTTAGATATAAGTGATGTCACTGTGACACTCCCAGATACCCTCACCACGTCAAGTCCCTGAATTATTACTATAAATATGCTATGTCAAAGTGACGCTCCCAGATCCCCTCACCTCCCCAGTCATGTCCCTGTATCATCACTATAGACATATGTGACATCACAGTGACGCTTCCATATCCCCTCACCTCTCCAGTCATGTTTCTGTATTATTACTATAGATATAAGTTAGGTTACTGTGACGCTCCCAGATTCCATCACCTCCCCAGTCACGTCCCTGTATTATTACTATAGATATATGGGATGTCACTGTGATGCTGTCAGATTACCTCACCTCCCCAGTAATACACCTGTATTATTACTATAGATATAAGTGATGTCACAGTGAGGCTCCCAAATCCCATCACCTCCCCAATCAGGTCCCTGTATTATTACTATAGATATGTGATGTCACTGTGACAGTCCCAGATTCCCTCACCTCCCCAGTCACGTCCCTGTATTATTACTATGGATATAGGTGATGTCACTTTGACACTCCCAGATCCCCTTAGCTCCCCAGTCATGTCCCTGTATTATTACTATAGATATAAGCGATGTTACTGTGATGCTGTCAGATTACCTCACCTCCCCAGTAATATACCTGTGTTATTACTATAGATGTAAGTGATGTCACAGTGAGGCTCCCAAATCCCATCACCTCCCCAGTCAGGCCCCTGTATTATTACTATAAAAATGTGATGTCACTGTGACACTCCTAGATTCCATTATCTCCTCAGTCATGTCCCTGTATTTGTTATGAACCACAGGTAGTGGTTCATTCCTATTCTATGTTTATAAGTTGTCTTGCAGGCCAGGATTTCCCATTGCTCTGGTTTAAGAAGATTCTTGTTTGCTGCCAGTGGTGAGTCTGTGTAATTGCAGCTTGTTCCCATGTGTTCAGCCTCACCTGTCTGTTGATTGCACCTCTCAGTTGTGCAGCAGGGCAGCTGCACAACATAATTAATTAAGACTCTGTTATATGCTGGCTCAGTGCAATTCACAGATGCTGGTGATATTTCCAGATTTCCAGGTTTCCTGACTTCCTGAGTTCTTGAGTTCTGAGCTAGTCCCTGCCAGTTCCTGAGCTCCTGTGTAGCAGTGTCTGGCTTGCTGCTTCCAGTGTCGGTTCCTGTGTCGGTCCATGTGTCGGTTCCCGTGTCCTGCCGTGAAGTGTTCCTGTCCAGAAGACCTGTGGCTTTGTCTGTGCCTGGTCGAGTATCTAGCTTCTTGGTGTCCACCGGTCTGTCGTTTGGGATTCTGCCAGTCCTCCGGTTCTGAGAGTCTGTGATGGCTACATTGGGGGTTCCTGTCTGTTTGCCAGCATTTGTACCAGTTCCGGGAGTAGCGGCTTTGCCGCGTCCGTCGGCCTAGGCCGCAGTATTCTTTTGTTATATTTAGTTACTGGTGTTTTGCAGAGGGTTCTGCTTATGCTGTCACCGCCGGTACACAAAAGTATTGTGTCGGCGTGTGGACAGCATTTCCTTTGTTGTTCTTTTCCTTTGGCGGCATGCCTCACATATATTTAGTTTTAGGGTAGTTAGTAGCCCCTAGCTTCGGTTTGCTTTAGTTAGAGGTCCCCTTGTTATTATCCTGCCTCGGTTCACGCCTTGTCTCAAACTAAGACCTGGGGGCATCGGAGTTGGGCAGACCTAATCCGACCTTCAAACGCGGCTGCCGTGGGCCCAAGAAACCATAGTCACTCAGGCGTGAACTGACCACACGGGTGAAACATTGGAGGTAGACTGCTAGGGGCTATTTCCACACCACACCTTATTTCAGCATCACGTTCTGGTGCTCTGGACTCTTTACGCAACATCTCCCTTGTTCTGAGCACCAGGAACCTAACATTATCACCAGCCATACTACAAAAAATAAATAAAGCTTTTTCTTTTTTGGCCCAGTTCAGTGTCTTGTCTAGAATCCAGTCCTTTCTAGAATTCAGTGTGCAGTCCTGTCAAGAATCCAGTCCTGTCTAGAACTCAGTGTGCAGAATCCAGTCCGGTGTTTAGAATCCAGTCCTGTCTAGAATCCAGTGTGCAGAATCCAGTCCGGTGTTAAAAAATCCAGTCCAGTCTTGTCTTGTCTAGAATTATGTCTGGAATCATGTCTAGAATCTTGTCTAAGAATCTTGTCTAGAATCTTGTCTAGAATCTTGTCTTAGAATCGTGTCTAGAATCGTGTCTAGTCTTGTCTTGTCTAGTTTTAAATCCTCCTATGCCTACTATGCAAGCCCTGCAAGCATCTCTCTCAGCCCTGAACTCTGCTTTCAGTGATTTGAAACCTGAGCGGCTGGAAGTTTTGCAGCAATCCTTAAAGCAACTGCAAAACCTTCTGACCAAAATGTTGCTTATTTTGCAAGAAGTTGTTGAGAGTTCATCCTATAAAGAGACTCTTGTTCACAGTATGGTAACAAGTGAATCCTCAGGTTTAATTAAAGAGAAAAGGTTTAAATGTTTTCTGCAGCCAAGGCTCTCAGAAGAGGAGCGTATGCATCGCAGAAACTCAAATTTATGCCTATATTGTGGGGGTTTAGGCCACTATTTGCAGACCTGTGAGTTGCGCAAGCCAAAGTGTGGCGACAAGTCCTGCCCTCTGGCCAAGTTTAGTCAAGATACAATACCTACTCCTGTATCTACTGTGGCAGAGGTACTTGTCACACAACCCACACTAAAAAGCACTCTGTCCTATTATTGGGGTCCTTGGGCTAGGGAGCCCCATTATAGATTTAGGAACCAAAGGAGAATGTTTCTCTCCTCTCTTGATTTTCCTGTGGAAGCAGAGTTGCAAACCCCTGGAGCGGTGCCCGATGCCCGGGGTCCTGGAGCGGTGCCCGATGCCCAGGGTCCTGGAGCGGTGCCCGATGCCCAGGGTCCTGGAGCGGTGCCCGATGCCCAGGGTCCTGGAGCGGTGTCCGATGCCCAGGGTCCTGGAGCGGTGCCCGATGCCCAGGGTCCTGGAGCGGTGCCCGATGCCCAGGGTCCTGGAGCGGTGCCCGATGCCCAGGGTCCTGGAGCGGTACCCGATGCCCAGAGTCCTGGAGCGGTACCCGATGCCCAGAGTCCTGGAGCGGTACCCGATGCCCAGTGTCCTGGAGCGGTACCCGATGCCCAGAGTCCTGGAGCGTTACCCGATGCCCAGAGTCCTGGAGCGGTACCCGATGCTCTAGGTTATAGAGGGGCATCGAATATTATAGCTCAGGTGTCAATACCAGAAGGGGTCTCAGAAGCTGTTACCCCAGGTAGGGACTTGAAAAGCGCAACCCCAGAAAGGGTATCTAAAACCATAGTTCTAGAAGGGAACTCGAGAAGCAAAACCCCAGAAGGGATCTGTGAAGTAATATCCCCAAGTGGGGTCTCGAGAGACGCAGCCCCAAAGAAGGGTCTAGAGGTCGCTTCCCCAGGAAAGAACTTAAGAGGCATAGCGTTAGTGGAGGTTCTGAAGGTTGTAGCTTCAGCAAAAGTCCCGGAAGTCATAGTCCCGGGAGAAGTTTCGATAATTATCGACTCAGAGAGGGAGGCCGATGGCTCGGTCCCAGAGAGGGAGGCCGATGGCTCGGTCCCAGAGAGGGAGGCCGATGGCTCGGTCCCAGAGAGGGAGGCCGATGGCTCGGTCCCAGAGAGGGAGGCCGATGGCTCGGTCCCAGAGAGGGAGGCCGATGGCTCGGTCCCAGAGAGGGAGGCCGATGGCTCGGTCCCAGAGAGGGAGGCCGATGGCTCATTTCCAGAGAGGGAGGCCGATGGCTCGGTCCCAGAGAGGGAGGCCGATGGCCCGGTCCCAGTAAAAGAATCCGAGGTGCTGACCCCAGCGGGGTTCCCGAAGGACACTGCCCCAGCGGGGTTCCCGAAGGCCACTGCCCCAGCAGGGTTCCCGAAGGCCAATGCCCCAGCAGGGTTCCCAAAGGCCACTGCCCCAGCAGGGTTCCCGAAGGCCACTGCCCCAGCAGGGTTCCCGAAGGCCACTGCCCCAGCGGGGTTCCCAAAGGCCACTGCCCCGGGTGGGGTTCAGAAAGTCACTGCCCCGGGTGGGGTTCAGAAAGTCACTGCCCCGAGTGGGGTTCAGAAAGTCACTGCCCCGGGTGGGGTTCAAAAAGTCACTGCCCCAGGTGGGGTTCAGAAAGTCACTGCCCCAGGCGGGGTTCAGAAAGTCTCAGCCTCGAGTAAGGTCAATAGTGACCAGGTCCTAGCAAAGCACTCTAGTCAGTCAGATGGGAAGGAAGCAGATCCTGACTGTGTTGATATCTCAACATCTATAATCTTTGATGGGGACTTTGTTCAATTTCTGGCGCTTTACAAACACTATTACACCATTTTGCTGTCTAGACCATTTCTGGGCATCACTTCAGAGAACCTTGTGCTCTATCTGATATATTCCTTTAGAGGAGAGCCTTTTGAGTGGGCGACCAGCCTAATGAAAGCTGAAGATCCCATTCTTCAGGATACCCCAGCATTCAGTGATGCAGTTATTAAATGATATGGTTCCAAAGAAATTGGTTCATGTTCCTCTAGGTCACCCGTCTTATATGCTGAGAGTCCACCAAATACTGTAAACTCAGCACAAGAGTCTCAGCCCGTTATTTTGACTGCAGGATGTTCTTTTCTGACTTCTTCTAATAATAGTACTTTACCAGAAAGTTCAGCTCCCAAGGGTAAGAGACCTGTCTCTGATTTGAACGCAGCCTTGCTGGGAGGTACCATCAGTTCAGACAATGTTTGGGGAATTACCTTGATCAGACCTCAAGAACTTTCTAACATTAAGAAGAAAAATAAATAATTATTGACTCTTGCCTTGATATTAAAAAAAAAAGTTTTTTTTTCCTTGTCTTGTGTCCAGTGGCCACCGTCAAAGGGGGGGGGGGGGGGGGGGGGGAAGGGGGGATCACCGTTACAAGCTGTTGCCAGCTTGTTTCTGTTAGACCACTGTGTCAAATTTTTTTTTGTATCCTCCTCGAGGGGGGGGGGGGGGGTACTGTTATGAACCACGGCCGTGGCTCATTCCTGTTTTGCATTTTGGTTATGTATTTTATGGTTATACTTCTGTTTATGTTCCCCGTGGGTGTCATGGGGTGTTCGGAGCTCACCCTTAAGGACAGGTAGTGGTTCATTCCTATTCTATGTTTATAGTTGTCTTGCAGGCCAGGATTTCCCGTTGCTCTGGTTTGAGAAGATTCTTGTTTGCTGCCAGTGGTGAGTCTGTGTAATTGCAGCTTGTTCCCATGTGTTCAGCCTCACCTGTCTGTTGATTGCACCTCTCAGTTGTGCAGCAGGGCAGCAGGGCAGCTGCACGACATAATTAAGACTCTCTGTTATATGCTGGCTCACTGCAATTCACAGATGCTGGTGATATTTCCAGATTTCCAGGTTTCCTGACTTCCTGAGTTATTGAGTTCTGAGCTAGTCCCTGCCAGTTCCTGAGCTCCTGTGTAGCAGTGTCTGTCTAGCTGCTTCCAGTGTCGGTTCCCGTGTCCGGCCGTGAAGTGTTCCTGTCCAGAAGACCTGTGGCTTTGTCTGTGCCTGGTCGAGTATCTAGCTTCTTGGTGTCCACCGGTCTGTCGTTTGGGATTCTGCCAGTCCTCCGGTTCTGAGAGTCTGTGTCGGCTACATTGGGGGTTCCTGTCTGTTTGCCAGCATTTGTACCGGTTCCGTGAGTAGCGGCTTTGCCGCGTCCGTCGGCCTAGGCCGCAGTATTCTTTTGTTATATGTAGTTACTGGTGTTTTGCAGAGGGTTCTGTTAATGCTGTCACCGCCGGTACACAAAAGTATTGTGTCGGCGTGTGGACAGCATTTCCTTTGTTGTTCTTTTCCTTTGGCTGCGTGCCGCACATATATTTAGTTTTAGGGTTGTTAGTAGCCCCTAGCCTTCTGTTTGCTTTAGTTAGAGGTCCCCTTATTATCCTGTCTCGGTTCACGCCTTGTCTCACGCTAAGACCTGGGGGCACTGGAGTTGGGCAGACCTAATCCGCCCTTCAAACGCGGCTGCCGTGGGCCCAAGAAACCATAGTCACTCAGGCGTGAACTGACCACACGGGTGAAACAATGGAGGTAAACTGCTAGGGGCTATTTCCACATCTCACCTTATTTCAGCGTCACATTCTGGTGCTCTGGACTCTCTACGCAACATCTCCCTTGTCCTGAGCACCAGGAACCTAACAGTATTATTTTTATAGATATAAGTGATGTCACTGTGACGCTCCCAGATCACCTCAACTCACCAGTTATGTCCCTGTGTATTTCTATAGCTATATGTGACATCATTGTGACATTCCTAGATTCCATCAACTCCCCAGTCATGTCCCGGTATTATTACTAAAAATATGTGATGTTACAGTTACGCTACCATATTCCCTCACCTCCCCATTCATATCCCTGTATTATTACTACAGATATAAGTGATGTCACTGTGACACTCCCAGATCCCCTCACCTCCCCAGTCATGTCCCTGTATTATTATTATAGATACAAATGAAGTCACTATGATGCTCCCAGATCCTCTCACCTCCCCAGTCATGTCCCTGTATTATTACTAGCGATATATGTAATGTCACTGTGACACTTCCAGATCCTCTAACCTCCCCAGTCATGTCCCTGTATTATTGCTATAGCTATAAGTGATGTCACTGTGATGCTCCCAGATTCCCTCACCTCCCTAGTAATATCCCTGTATTATTACTATAGTTATAAGTGATGTCTATGTGATGCTCCCAGATCCCATCACCTCCCCAGTCATGTCCCTGTATTATTACTATATATAAGTGATGTCACTGTGCCTCTCCTACATCCCCTCACCTCCCCAGTCAAGTCCCTGTATTGCTTTAGATACTAGTGATGTCAGTGTGACACTCCCAGATCCCCTCACCTCTCCAGTCATATACGTATTATTAATATAGATATAAGGTCACAGTGGCGCTCTCAGATTCACTCACCTCCACAGTCATGTCCCTGTATTATCACTATAGATATAAGTGATGTCAATGTGACACTCCCAGTACCTCTCACTTTTATCTATAGTAATAAAACGGGGACATGACTAGATAACAGTGATGTCACAGTAATGCTCCCAGATCCCCTCACCTCCCCAGTCATGTCCCTGTATTATTACTATAGATATAAGGTCACAATAATGCTCCCAGATCCTCTCACCTCCCCAGTCTCATCCCTGTATTATTACTATAGATATAAGTGATGTCACTGTGACACTCCCAGATCCTCTCACCTCCCCAGTCATGTCCCTGTATTATTAATATAGATATAAGGTTACTGTGACGCTCCCAGATACACTCACCTCCCCAGTCAGCAGGTAAATGATCTCCAGGGTGATTTTTATTATCCTCTCAGTCCTGTCCTTGTCCATCTTCGGTGAATCAGAGAGAATACAGAACGTGTGATGTGTAATAAAGACTCTGTTCCCCACAGCTGGAGTTCCTGGAATAAATATAATACATAAAACATATTGCACATGTAACATAGTAAATATGGAACAGAGTGGTCATTAAGTCTCTTATTTCCCCACAGCCATAGAGTTATGGTCAGTGTCTCCGAGGTTCCTGTGACCCAGCCCCATAATGCTGTACTGCATAGTGGCCCTGATCTAGAGTGTAGGGCTATTGTGGGTGGAGTCACAATGAGCTGATGTTCAGTACACTGTGAAGGGACAGGGTCTCCTGGAAAGGCGGCAGGAGCCAGGTAGGGGAAAGGCTGCAGGAGACAGGCAAGGGAATGGCGGCCGGAGACAGGCAAGGGGTGGCAGGAGACAGGCAGGGGGAAAGCAGCTGGAGACAGGCAGGGGGAAAGCAGCTGGAGACAGGCAGGGGGAAGGCGGCAGGAGACAGGCAGGGGGAAGGCGGCAGGAGACAGACAGGGGAAAGGCGGCAGGAGACAGACAGGGGAAAGGCGGCAGGAGGCAGACAGGGGAAAGGCGGCAGGAGGCAGACAGGGGAAAGGCGGCAGGAGACAGGCAGGAGAAAGGTGGCAGGAGACAGGCAGGAGAAAGGCAGCAGGAGACAGGTAGGGGAAAGGAGGCAGGAGACAGGCAGGAGAAAGGCGGCAGGAGACAGGCAGGGGAAAGGCGGCAGGAGACAGGCAGGGGGAAGGCGGCAGGAGACAGGCAGGGGGAAGGCGGCAGGAGACAGACAGGGGAAAGGCGGCAGGAGACAGACAGGGGAAAGGCGGCAGGAGGCAGACAGGGGAAAGGCGGCAGGAGGCAGACAGGGGAAAGGCGGCAGGAGACAGGTAGGGGAAAGGAGGCAGGAGACAGGTAGGGGAAAGGAGGCAGGAGACAGGCAGGAGAAAGGCGGCAGGAGACAGGCAGGGGAAAGGCGGCAGGAGACAGGCAGGGGAAAGGCGGCAGGAGACAGGCAGGGGGAAGGCGGCTGGAGACAGGCAGGGGGAAGGCGGCTGGAGACAGGCAGGGGGAAGGCGGCTGGAGACAGGCAGGGGGAAGGCGGCTGGAGACAGGCAGGGGGAAGGCAGCAGGAGACAGACAGGGGAAAGGCGTCAGGAGACAGGCAGGGGAAAGGCGTCAGGAGACAGGCAGGGGAAAGGCGTCAGGAGACAGGCAGGGGAAAGGCGGCAGGAGACAGGCAGGAGAAAGGCGGTAGGAGACAGGCAGGGGAAAGGCGGCAGGAGACAGGCAGGGGAAAGGCGACAGGCAGGGGAAAGGCGACAGGAGACAGGCAGGGGAAAGGCGGCAGGAGACAGGCAGGGGAAAGGCGGCAGGAGACAGGCAGGGGAAAGGCGACAGGAGACAGGCAGGTGAAAGGCGGCAGGAGACAGACAGGTGAAAGGCGGCAGGAGACAGACAGGGGGAAGGCGGCAGGAGACAGACAGGGGGAAGGCTGCAGGAGACAGGCAGGGGGAAGGCGGCAGGAGACAGGCAGGGGGAAGGCGGCAGGAGACAGGCAGAGGGAAGGTGGCAGGAGACAGGCAGGGGGAAGGCGGCAGAAGACAAGCAGGGGGAAGGCGGCTGGAGACAAGCAGGTGGAAGGCGGCTGGAGACAAGCAGGGGGAAGGAGGCGGGAGACAGGCAGGGGAAAGGCGGCTGGAGACAGTCAGGGGAACAGCTGCATGGAGTAACATGAGATGGGGCTCGGACAGGGTCAGCAGCAGCAGCCACCAGCGGGGTACAGTGCCAGCTGCCTGCAGGCTATAACCCGGCCCTCCCATACCAGAGGCTCCTGCCATGCTAGACCCGCAGCCCCCTGCCTCCTACCCACACCCTCTGCAGTCTAGGAAGGATGAGCTGCCGGGAGCCCCCTGAGGCGGGTGAGCGAGGAAGCCCCCTGGAGGAGTAAGTGCCGCTCTCTGGGCTGCTTCTAGATGCTGCCCTCCCCTACTTGCTGCATGGGTGCAGATGTTGGCAGCGCACACAGCATGAAAACACAAGGTTTGTTGGCGCTGGGCAGGTCTGTGATGGAATACACCTTAGGATTAGCAGCCACCTGGAGAGGGGTAGCCGGCCTCCTCAAACAGAGACAAATGTGGGGATACCAGGGAGGCGCTCTATCCAAATGATGCAGCCAAAAAATAATTAAAAACACTGTTTATTACACACAAGAAAATAAAAACAATATAAACAGTAATATAGAGCAAAACATATACTAATGGGTGTTACCCTGAGGTGTATGATATCTCTGGTATATATAATATACACAATGAGTATACACAAAGGTATCAGTGATAAAATCAATGTAAAAGGAAAACGCTGATCCTTCTACATAGGAGACTCTCAGAGGTTTTGTCCGTCTTTTATAGTAAATGAGCAGCGCACAGTGTGAGTGAGAAGAAATCCTCCAGCTGATATGGTTCATACAGGAATGTGTCCTGAACCAGAATGACCTTTATATGGTAATTGTTCATCCGCTTAGTTCCGGTGTAACAACAAAGTGAGTTACATGTGTATAGATGTGATGGTGGTCAGTAGTCACTGCACCAGTGTTGGTAGTCCTTGCGGCACAAAGTTGATACTACAGACCGGCTCCGTCTCACCCTTTGCCCGGGTGAAGAAGCTGCGGGCGGCGTGGTCTGCTATAAGCTGTTCGCTGTCGTGCGGTGCAATGTGGATGCGCAGAGCCGCTGTCTCGTACTCCCAGCACGGGTAAGGTTTGTATCAGCAGCACAGTGTCTGGACTTACCCGGAATAGGGAGGAACACATGGTGCCGTCTCTCCACGATGTTCATTTCACATTTGCCGGCAATTGGTGAACCATCAGCTACTGGAGGTTGTATCTTCTTCTGTGGGCACTACAAGTATCAGCGATACCTCTCTCTGTGCCCTCAACGCGTTTCTCCGCACAACGGGCAGCTTTTGCAAGAGCTAGAGGATTTCTTCTCAATACTCATTGTGTATATCATGTATAAAGAGATATCATTTACCTCAGGGTAACACCCATTAGTATATGTTTTGCTCTACATTACGGTTTATATTGTTTTTATCTTTTGTTGCATCATTTGGATAGAGCGCTACCTGGTATTCCCCACATTTTCACACAGCATGGGGCTCAGTAACAGGCCGGCTGCCGGCACGTATACAAAATAATAGGTTCCCTATAGAATAATAGTAAACGCCAGGCACAGCTGCTGCAGAAACTCTTGTTACATACATGACGTCAGTCTCTTCCGATACTGGCATTATATAATACAGCCCGGTGTCTCTACAGCAGATGGCCGTCGTTATACGTGTGGCGCCCTCCTAGCGGGAATGTCACATGTTACACCATTATAGTGACGTGACTGCTGGGGAGGGGGAGGGGGGCGGCTCAGCCTGCAGCAGTCACACTGCCAGTGGTGTAGTAATGCTCTGCAGCTGTCACACTGCCAGTGGTGTAGTAATGCTCTGCAGCTGTCACACTGCCAGTGGTGTAGTAATGCTCTGCAGCTGTCACACTGCCAGTGGTGTAGTAATGCTCTGCAGCTGTCACACTGCCAGTGGTGTAGTAATGCTCTGCAGCTGTCACACTGCCAGTGGTGGAGTAATGCTCTGCAGCTGTCACACTGCCAGTGGTGTAGTAATGCTCTGCAGCTGACATAATAATAACAACAACAACAACAACAACAGGACACCACAGGCTGCTCCGCCTGTATAATAATAATAATAATAACAGGACACCACAGGCTGCTCCTCCAGTAGAATAATAACATGAAACCACAGACTGCTCCCCCTGTATAATAATAACAATAATAATAACAACAGGACACCACAGGCTGCTCCCCCTGTATAATAATAACAAGACACCACAGGCTGCTCCACCTGTATAATAATAACAGGACACCACAGGCTGCTCCACCTGTATAATAATAACAGGACACCACAGACTGCTCCCCCTGTATAATAATAATAATAATAATAACAGGACACCACAGGCTGCTCCCCCTGTATAATAATAATAATAACAGGACACCACAGGCTACTCCCCCTGTATAGTAATAATAACAGGACACCACAGGCTGCTCACCCTGTATAATAATAATAACAGGACACCACAGGCTGCTCCCCCTGTATAATAATAATATCAGGACACCACAGGCTGCTCCCCCTGTATAATAATAACAGGACACCACAGGCTGCTCCCCCTGTATAATAATAATATCAGGACACCACAGGCTGCTCCCCCTGTATAATAATAACAGGACACCACAGGCTGCTCCCCCTGTATAATAATATCAGGACACCACAGGCTGCTCCCCCTGTATAGTAAGACGCCATTACCTGATCTCCACGGACACTGCGAGGCTGCAGCAGTCGATGAAAACTCACTTCCTGTATGTGGAACGCACAATCCGGAAGTAAGGTGGAACGCACAGACCGGAAGTAAAGAGTGATTGGCACAAGCTGATTCCTAGTGACTGGTTCCTCCCCTCCTACACCCATCCTCTGTAATGACTAGTACTATACATGTCCTCAGTACAGGAGGCCGGCGGCCATTTTCTTGTAGACCAGTCCGGCAGCAACAATAGGTTCCCTGGCCGTGTAGTGACGTCAGGAGCGGCGGCCATTTTCCCCTGGTCTGAGCTCCGCCTTCCTTCTATCAATCCCACAAGGCAGCAGGAGCAGAGAGCAGCCATTGCTGTGTCTGGCAGCAGGTAATGATATTATTATTATTATTCTATAGGCTGAGCAGCTCTGGTGTCAGGTTCTGTACTACAAGGGGAGCAGCCTCTGGTGCCTTGTTATAGTGCAGCTGGAGCAGCCTCTGGTGCTGCATTATCCCTGTGCAGGTGGCTGTCACTCTATTGTTCTATTACCGTAATACAGGTGGCGCAGACCCCGCCGTTACCGTAATACATGTGGCGCAGACCCCGCCGTTACCGTAATACAGGTGGCGCAGACCCCGCCGTTACCATAATACAGGTGGCGCAGAGCCCGCCGTTACCGTAATACAGGTGGAGCAGATCCTGCCGTTACCGAATACAGGTGGCGCAGACTCCGCCGTTACCGTAATACAGGTGGCGCAGACCCCGCCGTTACCGTAATACAGGTGGAGCAGATCCTGCCGTTACCGTAATACAGGTGGCGCAGACTCCGCCGTTACCGTAATACAGGTGGCGCAGACTCCGCCGTTACCGTAATACAGGTGGCGCAGACTCCGCCGTTACCGTAATACAGGTGGCGCAGACTCCGCCGTTACCGTAATACAGGTGGCGCAGACTCCGCCGTTACCGTAATACAGGTGGCGCAGACCCCGCCGTTATCGTAATACAGGTGGAGCAGATCCTGCCGTTACCGTAATACAGGTGGCGCAGACTCCGCCGTTACCGTAATACAGGTGGCGCAGACTCCGCAGTTACCGTAATACAGGTGGAGCAGATCCTGCCGTTACCGTAATACAGGTGGCGCAGACTCCGCCTTTACCGTAATACAGGTGGCGCAAACTCTGCAGTTACCGTAATACAGGTGGCGCAGACACCGCCGTTACCGCAATACAGGTGGTGCAAACCCCGCTGTTACCGTAATACAGGTGGCGCAGACCCCGCCGTTACCGTAATATAGGTGGTGCAGACCCCGCCGTTACCGCAATACAGGTGGCGCAGACCCCGCCGTTACCGTAATACAGGTGGCGCAGACCCCGCCGTTACCGTAATACAGGTGGCGCAGACTCCGCCGTCACCGTAGTAGAGGTAGCGCAGACCCTACCATTACCGTAATACTTGTGGCGCAAGACCCCGCCGTTACCGTAATACAGGTGGCTCAGACCCCGCCGTTACCGTAATACAGGTGGCTCAGACCCCGCCGTTACCGTGATACAGGTGGCGCACACCCCGCCGTTACTGTGATACCAGTGGCGCAGACCCCGCCGTTACCGTAATACAGGTGGAGCAGACCTCGTCGTTACCGTAATACAAGTGGTGCAGACCCCGCCGTTACTGTAATTCTATAAACGGGACATTACAGGTGTTGTGTCCTGTGGCATTGTACTATACAGGTGGAGCGGCATATGTTGTATTAATATTCAGGGGAGCTGTATTAAAATACAGGGGAGTGGCATGTGTTGTCCTACTGTACAGGGGGAGTGACCTGGGGCATCCTCCTATACAGGGGTAGTGGATTATGACATCCTACTATACAGGGGGAACAGCCTGTGTTGCCCTTTTATACAGGGGAAGTGGCCTGTGGTGTCTTGTTACTATTATTATATATGGTGAGCGACATGTATTGTCTTTCTATACAGAAGGAGTGGCCTGTGTTGTCATATTACAGGGGTAGCATCCTGTACTGTCATAGTATACAGGGGGAGCGGCCTGCGTTGTCATAATATAAAAGTGGAGGAACCTGTGGTGTCTCGTTACTATTATTATATAGGGTGAGTGGCATGTATTTTCTTTCTATACAGAAGGCGTGGCCTGTGTTGTCATAATATACAGGGGAAGCGGCCTGTGTTGTCATAATATACAGGGGTATCTTCCTGTGCTGTCATAGTATACAGGGGGAGCGGCATGTGTTGTCATAATATACAGGGGTAGCTTTCTGTGCTGTCATAGTATACAGGGGGAGCGGCCTGTGTTGTATTTATTATTTATTAGCAGTTTCTTATATAGCGCAGCATATTCTGTTGCGCTTTACAAAAGGAACAGCAGTAATAGAATGAAACTGGGTAAAAATAGACAGACATAGAGGTAGGAGGGCCCTGCTCGCAAACTTACAATCTATGGGGGAATAGGCATTGATACACAAGGATAGATGCTACCTGTTGCATAATGGTCCACTAGATTGCTAGGTTCTTAATGGGTTGTATGATATGATCACCCAGCAATGAGATGAGGTACAGACTGAGAACAACAGAGGACCCAAGACTGAGCCTTGCGGTACTCCAACTGGTAGAGGTAGAGAAGAAGAGGTAGAATCAGAGAAGTGACCACTGAAAGAGCGATTAGATAGGTAGGATGTGAACCAGGAGAGGGCTGTGTCCTGAAGACCTAGAGATTGTAGTATTTGTATGAGAAGAGAGTGGTCAACAGTGTCATAAGCAGCAGAGAGATCTAGAAGAATGAGTAGTGTGTAATGGCCTTTAGATCTAGCAGTGACTAGATCATTCACTACTTTGGTCAGTGCAGTCTCTGTGGAGTGTTGGGCATGAAAGCCTGACTGTGTGGGTCTAATAAGTTGTGGGAGTTAAGAATGTGTGTAAGGCGAGTGTAGGCAAGTCTCTCAAGTAGCTTGGAGGGACCTGGTAGCTGAGAAATGGACGGTAGTTAGAGAGTGTGTTTGGGTCAGAGTTGTGTTTTTTTAGACTGGGAGTAATCACTGCATGCTTAAACAGAGAGGGAAAGATACCAGTAGAGAGAGAGAGATTACATATTTTAGTTAAGGTTGGGATAAGCACAGGAGACAAAGTTTTACTGACCTGTGAGGGTATAGGATCAAGAGAAGAATGTTGATACTTCATCTTCACTTGTGGGATCAAATGAAAAGAAAGTGCCAGAGGGTTCAGGTAGGGAATTGAGCAGGTCACTGGCTGAGGAAGAGCGTACCATTTCATCTCAGATTTTATCAATGTTATCCTTGAAGTAGGAAACAAGTTCTTGTGCACTGATAGTAGCTAGTGGGGGAGGTGAGGGAGGGTAAATAATTGATTTAATTGTATTAAAAAGTTGCTTGGGGTTGCTGGCATGAGAAGAGATGAGAGATTGGAAGTATGTTTCTGTGGCAGTGTCCAGGGCCTGATGATAGGAGTGGTAGGGTGGTCTTATATGTGAGGAAGTCACTTGGATTCTGAGATTTACGCCACTGACGTTCTACTTTACGTGATAGTTTTTGTAGGTGTCTTGTTGATTTAGAGTGCCATGGTTGACATCTAAGCCTACGTGGAGTGTGATGGGTAGCTGGAGCCACTTCATCAAGAGTGTGATGGGTAGCTGGAGCCACTTCATCAAGGGCACTCTCTAGGGTTTTGTGCAGGTGGGATACAGCAGTGTCAGGTGTGGTAAATGTAGAGATTGGTGAGAGCAGTTGTTGCAGAGAAGTGGAAAGTTGTTGAAAATGTATATTGTTAGTATTTCTGTGGGTTAGAGGAGGCTTGCTAGGTTATAGTGTCATAGAATTTAGAGTAATAGAAGAGATTGTGAAGGTGATCAGGTTGTGATCAGAGAGAGGGAAAGGAGTCTTAATGAATTCAGAAACTGAGCAGAGCCTGGTGAACACAAGATCAAAGCAGTGGCCCTTCTGGTATGTAGCGATGTCAGACCATTGGGTGAGGCCAAGAGAGGAGGTTAGAAAGAGGAGTTTGGAGGCATGAACAGATTGTGGACTGTCAAGAGCTATATTGATATCGACCCATAATGATGGTGGAGATGTCAGAGGATAAGATGTGTGGGAGCCAGGCAGAAAAATCTTCTAGAAATTGTTGTTTGGGTTGCCCAGGAGGGCAATAGCTGCAACACGCAGAGAGAAGGGGGTGAAAATCCTGATAGAGTGAACTTCAAATTATGTGAATGCGAGTGATGGAACCTGAGGTAGAACAGTGTATGTGAAAAATTGGGACAGTAAGATTCCAACCCCACCACCTTTACAATTACCAGGCCTGGGGGTGTGTGTGAGGTGGAAACCACCGTGTGACAGTGCTGCAGGGGAGGCCGTGTCTGATTGTGTGAGCCATGTTTCTGTTATAGCCAGCAGATTAAAGTTGTGAGAGATAAAGAGGTTATGGATGGATGGTAATTTGTTACAAACAGAGCGTGTATTCCATAAGCCACATTTTAGTGACTTGGAGGGGGATGGGAGACACGTGATATTTATGAGGTTAGATGGCGTTCTGTGTTGTTTTGAGATAGCTGAGTGTGAGAGGGACAGGTGGTTGGGGCCTGGATTTGGTGATATGGCACCAGCTAATAAAAGCAGAAGAGTGAGATAAATATTGGTGGATGTTTGCGAGTGTTTATTCTGGTGGCCAATTGTGGTTGTCAAAGTACTTGCAGAGAAGTAAGTATAAAGCTCATGAGTGTTTAGAAGAGGGGAGGGGAGAATAAAAGCTGTAATGTGCACAGAGGGGTGAGTTTTAGGGTGAGTGTAGAATGTTACATTTGGTGAGAATTCCATGAATTGAAATAAGAAACAGTAGTTTGATGAACATGCTGTGGTCGTTTGTGAGATCATTTTGGGTTACGTGGTGTAGGAATAAGTTGTTTAAGTAAGTTACCTTTCCTTGATGGTGCTCAATGTATGTTCAGCTGTTTTTTTAACTGTTCGGATAACACACTTCTTAATTCCACACTTGTTAAATTCCATGCAAGCTCCCCCCAGCAAGCTGACCCCTTGACATTATACAGTAACACCAGGGGATGTGTCTGGGTGATGACTGGAGAGGTGACAGCTGGTAATGGGACATTATACAGTAACACCAGGGGATGTGTCTGGGTGATGACTGGAGAGGTGACTGCTGGGAATGGGACATTATACAGTAACACCAGAGGACGTGTCTGGGTGATGACTGGAGAGGTGACTGCTGGTAATGGGACATTATACAGTAACACCAGGGGATGTGTCTGGGTGATGACTGGAGAGGTGACTGCTGGGAATGGGACATTATACAGTAACACCAGAGGACGTGTCTGGGTGATGACTGGAGAGGTGACTGCTGGGAATGGGACATTATACAGTAACACCAGGGCATGTGTCTGGGTGGTGACTGCTGGGAATGGGGTATTATACAGTAACACCAGGGGATGTGTCTGGGTTATGACTGGAGAGGTGACTGCTGGGAATGGGGCATTATACAGTAACACCAGGGGACGTGTCTGGGTGATGACTGGAGAGGTGACTGCTGGGAATGGGACATTATACAGTAACACCAGGGGATGTGTCTGGTTGATGACTGGAGAGGTGACTGCTGGGAATGGGACATTATACAGTAACACCAGGGGATGTGTCTTTGTGAATACTGGAGAGGTGACTGCTGGGAATGGGACATTATACAGTAACACCGGGGATGTGTCTGGGTGATGACTGGAGAGGTGACTGCTGGGAATGGGGCATTATACAGTAACACCAGGGGATGTGTCCGGGTGATGACTGGAGAGGTGACTGCTGAGAATGGGACATTATACAGTAACACCAGGGGATATGTCTGGGTGATGACTGGAGAGGTGACTTCTGGGAATGGGACATTATACAGTAACATCGGGGGATGTGTCTGGGTGATGACTGGAGAGGTGACTGCTGGGAATGGAACATTATACAGTAACACCAGGGGATGTGTCTGGTGATGACTGGAGAGGTGACTGCTGGGTATGGGACATTATACAGTAACACCGGGGGATGTGTCTGGGTGATGACTGGAAAGGTGACTGCTGGGAATGGGACATTATACAGTAACACCAGGGGACGTGTCTGGGTGATGACTGGAGAGGTGACTGCTGGGAATGGGACATTATACAGTAACACCAGGGGATGTGTCTGGGTGATGACTGGAGAGGTGACTGCTGGGAATGGGACATTATACAGTAACACCAGGGGACGTGTCTGGGTGATGACTGTATCACTGTGTGTGTCAGGTTCCTATAAGGTGTCAGGATGTCACTGTCTATATTTTTCCATGCAGGAGAGGGAATATATAGAGGAACACAGAGGTCTGTACAAGGACGTGATGATGGAGAATCACCGGCCCCTCACATCACTGGGTAAGAGGAGACTGTCATGTATTGTACAGGGGAGAGCAGGTATGGGGGCCCCTATATACACACATCATCTGATAATCACATATATACACTGTACTCAGTCACTGTGTGTCTCTTACAGATGGACCCAGTAACAGAGATACCCCAGAGAGATGTCCCCGTCCTCTGTATACCCAGGATTGTACAGAGGAGAATCACAGGATCCCACAGGAGGATCAGGTAGGTGGGATTTAGGGTGTCGCCCAATATACCAAAGTGACTGTCACTATATAATGTGTAGAGATATACACTGATATTACACTATCTGAAATCAGACATTTTTAATGTATATTGTTTTGTGGGCTATTTAGGATGACTGTCTGACTGATATAAAGGCAGAAGATATAGAGGGAGAAGAAGAGACGTATGTGACTGATATGAAGGGAGAAGATATAGAGGGAGAAGAAGAGACGCATGTGACTGATATAAAGGCAGAAGATACAGAGGGAGAAGAAGAGACGTATGTGACTGATATAAAGGCAGAAGATATAGAAGGAGAAGAAGAGACGTATGTGACTGATATAAAGGCAGAAGATATAGAAGGAGAAGAAGAGACGTATGTGACTGATATAACGGCAGAAGATACAGAGGGAGAAGAAGAGACGTATGTGACTGTTATAAAGGCAGAAGATATAGAGGGAGAAGAAGAGACGTATGTGACTGATATAAAGACAGAAGATACAGAGGGAGAAGAAGAGACGTATGTGACTGATATGAAGGGAGAAGATATAGAGGGAGAAGAAGAGACGCATGTGACTGATATAAAGGCAGAAAATATAGAGGGAGAAGAAGAGACGTATGTGACTGATATAAAGGCAGAAGATATAGAGGGAGAAGAAGAGACGTATGTGACTGATATAAAGACAGAAGATACAGAGGGAGAAGAAGAGACGTATGTGACTGATATAAAGGCAGAAGATATAGAAGGAGAAGAAGAGACGTATGTGACTGATATAAAGGCAGAAGATATAGAAGGAGAAGAAGAGACGTATGTGACTGATATAACGGCAGAAGATACAGAGGGAGAAGAAGAGACGTATGTGACTGTTATAAAGGCAGAAGATATAGAGGGAGAAGAAGAGACGTATGTGACTGATATAAAGGCAGAAGATATAGAGGGAGAAGAAGAGACGTATGTGACTGATATAAAGGCAGAAGATACAGAGGGAGAAGAAGAGACGTATGTGATTGATATAAAGGCAGAAGAAATAGAGGGAGAAGAAGAGACGTATGTGACTGATATAAAGGCAGAAGATATAGATGGAGTAGAAGAGACGTATGTGACTGATATGAAGGCAGAAGATACAGAGGGAGAAGAAGAGACGTATGTGAGGGGTGATCAGCAGTGTAATGAGGAGGAGATCCCTACAGATATCAGCACAGGTGAGTAATAAACACTTATTACAGAAGTCACATATTCTCCTTTCTCAGTCACTACAGTAATCTCTTATCCTACACCCTCCTCTGTCAGTACAGACTAATGATGGAAATGTATCTGCCCAGTGGTGTAGTCTAGGACCATCAGCCCTGTTCTCTGTTGGGTGTTTATAACACAAGGGACGATATTCAATTGTAATATCACGCCCGATCTCACGTCTACAGTGACAGGAGTTTGCGGGGCAATATTCAATTGTCCCCATGTTTGGTCATGTCGCGCCCCTAGCAGTCTGGATTAGCTTTGTAAAGCTACTTAACCCAACTACCGTCATGGGCGCGATCACAAAAAGTTTTGCGCATTTCAGCTTGCCTCCCCCGGGGGGAAGGGGTGATCTGAAATGCTAATATTGCGTCCGTCGGCAGCAATATTTGAATCAGGGGTGTTTTCTGTTAAAGGCGTTTTCTTCTTTAGGGTCCATAGTGATCCACAGTCCTTACATCGGGGTGTAGGTGGTAGGAGACGACCGGGCATCACACAGTTAAGCTTTTTTCTCTGACGTCCTAGTGGATGCTGGGAACTCCGTAAGGACCATGGGGAATAGCGGCTCCGCAGGAGACTGGGCACAAAAGTAAAGCTTTAGGACTACCTGGTGTGCACTGGCTCCTCCGCCTATGACCCTCCTCCAAGCCTCAGTTAGATTGTTGTGCCTGGCTGAGAAGGGTGCATTCTAGGAGGCTCTCCTGAGTTTCTTAGTAAAAGTTTAGTTTTAGGTTTTTTATTTTCAGTGAGACCTGCTGGCAACAGGCTCACTGCATCGAGGGACTAAGGGGAGAAGAAGCGAACTCACCTGCGTGCAGAGTGGATTGGGCTTCTTAGGCTACTGGACACCATTAGCTCCAGAGGGATCGATCACAGGCCCAGCCTCGGAGTCCGGTCCCAGAGCCGCGCCGCCGGCCCCCTTACAGAGCCAGAAGCAAGAAGAGGTCTGGAAAATCGGCGGCAGAAGACATCAGTCTTCACCAAGGTAGCGCACAGCACTGCAGCTGTGCGCCATTGCTCCTCATACACACTTCACACTCCGGTCACTGAGGGTGTAGGGCGCTGGGGGGGGGGCGCCCTGAGAAACAATAAAAACACCTTGGCGGGCTAAAATGACATCACATATAGCTCCAGGGCTATATGGATGTATATTAACCCCTGCCAGATTACAGATAAAAGCGGGAGAAAAGTACGCCGAGAAGGGGGTGTAGCCTATCTCCTCAGCACACTGGCGCCATTTTCCTTCACAGCCCCGCTGGAAGGACGTCTCCCTGACTCTCCCCTGCAGTCCTGCACTACAGAAAAGGGTTAAAAAGAGAGGGGGGCACTAATTAGGCGCAGTATAAATAAAACAGCAGCTATAAGGGGAAAAACACTTCTATAAGGTTATCCCTGTATATATATAGCGCTCTGGTGTGTGCTGGCATACTCTCCCTCTGTCTCCCCAAAGGGCTAGTGGGGTCCTGTCCTCTGTCAGATCATTCCCTGTGTGTGTGCTGTGTGTCGGTACGATTGTGTCGACATGTATGAGGAGGAAAATGGTGTGGAGGCGGAGCAATTGCCTGTAATGGAGATGTCACCCCCTAGGGAGTCGACACCTGAGTGGATGAACTGTTGGAAGGAATTATGTGACAGTGTCAGCTCTTTACAAAAGACAGTAGATGACATGAGACAGCCGGCTACTCAGCCTGTGCCTGTCCAGGTGTCTCAAAAGCCATCAGGGGCTCTAAAACGCCCGTTACCTCAGATGGCAGATACAGACGCCGACACGGATACTGACTCCAGTGTCGACGATGAAGAGACGAATGTGACTTCCAGTAGGGCCACACGTTACAGGATTGATGCTATGAAAAATGTTTTACATATTTCTGATAATACAAGTACCACTAAAAGGGTATTATGTTGGTGAGAAAAAACTGCCTGTAGTTTTTCCTGCATCTGAGGAATTAAATGAAGGGTGTGATGATGCGTGGGTTTCCCCCGATAAAAAACTGATAATTCCTAAAAGGTTATTAGCATCATACCCCTTCCCGCCAGAGGATAGGGCACGTTGGGAAACACCCCCTAAGGTGGATAAAGCGCTCACACGTTTGTCTAAACAGGTGGCACTACCGTCTCCTGATACGGCCGCCCTTAAGGAACCTGCTGACAGAAAGCAGGAGAATATCCTAAAATGTATATACACTCACACGGGTGTTATACTGCGACCAACAATCGCCTCAGCCTGGATGTGCAGTGCTGGGGTGGCTTGGTCGGATTCCCTGACTGACAATATTGATACCCTAGATAGGGACAGTATATTACTGACTATAGAGCCTTTGAAAGATGCATTTCTATATATGCGTGATGCACAGAGGGATATTTGCCGACTAGCATCAAGAGTAAGTGCGCTGTCCATTTCTGCCAGAAGAGGGTTATGGACGAGGCAGTGGTCAGGTGATGCGGATTCCAAAAGGCATATGGAAGTATTGCCTTATAAAGGGGAGAAATTATTTGGAGTAGGTCTATCAGACCTGGTGGCCATGGCAACTGCTGGGAAATCCACATTTTTACCCCAGGTAGCCTCTCAACATAAGAAGACGCCGTATTATCAGGCGCAGTCCTTTCGGCCCCATAAGGGCAAGCGGGCAAAAGGCTCCTCATTTCTGCCCCGTGGCAGAGGGAGAGGAAAAAGGCTGCAGCAAATCAGCCAGTTTCCAGGAACAGAAGCCCTCTCTCGTTTCTGCCAAGTCCTCAGCATGACGCTGGGGCTTTACAAGCGGACTCAGGCACTCCCCCTCGCCGTTTCCTAAAGTCTACTTTACTGATGTCTCCCTCCGACAGGGAGGCGGTATTGGAAGCCATTCACAAGCTGTATTCCCAGCAGGTGATAATCAAGGTACCCCTCCTGCAACAGGGAAAGGGGTATTATTCCACGCTGTTTGTGGTACCGAAGCCAGACGGCTCGGTGAGACCTATTTTAAATCTGAAATCCTTGAACACTTACATACAAAGGTTCAAATTCAAGATGGAGTCACTCAGAGCGGTGATTGCGAACTTGGAAGAAGGGGATTATATGGTGTCTTTGGACATCAAGGATGCTTACCTCCATGTCCCAATTTACCCTTCTCACCAAGGGTACCTCAGGTTTTTGGTACAGAACTGTCACTATCAGTTTCAGACGCTGCCGTTTGGTTTGTCCACGGCACCCCGGGTCCTTACCAAGGTAATGGCCGAAATGATGATACTCCGTCGAAGGAAGGGAGTTTTAGTTATCCCGTACTTGGACGATCTCCTGATAAGGGCAAGATCCAGGGAACAATTGGTAGTCGGGGTAGCACTATCTCAAGTAGTGTTGCGGCAGCACGGTTGGATTCTCAATATTCCAAAATCGCAGCTGATCCCGACGACACGTCTTCTATTCCTAGGAATGATCCTGGACACAGTCCAGAAAAAGGTGTTTCTCCTGGAGGAGAAATCCAGGGAGTTATCCGAACTAGTCAGAAACCTCCTAAAACCAGGCCAAGTGTCAGTGCATCAATGCACAAGGGTCCTGGGAAAAATGGTGGCTTCCTACGAAGCAATCCCATTCGGCAGATTCCACGCAAGAACTTTCCAGTGGGACCTGCTGGACAAATGGTCCGGATCGCATCTTCAGATGCATCAGCGGATAACCCTGTCACCAAAGACAAGGGTGTCTCTCTCCTGTGGTGGTTGCAGAGTGCTCATCTTCTAGAGGGCCGCAGATTCGGCATTCAGGACTGGGTTCTGGTGACCACGGATGCCAGCCTGCGAGGCTGGGGAGCAGTCACACAAGGAAGAAATTTCCAGGGCTTGTGGTCAAGCCTGGAGACATCACTTCACATAAATATCCTGGAGCTGAGGGCCATTTACAATGCCCTAAGCCAAGCAGGACCTCTGCTTCAAGGTCAGCCGGTGCTGATCCAGTCGGACAACATCACCGCAGTCGCCCACGTGAACAGACAGGGTGGCACAAGAAGCAGGAGGGCAATGGCAGAAGCTGCAAGGATTCTTCGCTGGGCGGAAAATCATGTGATAGCACTGTCAGCAGTATTCATTCCGGGAGTGGACAACTGGGAAGCAGACTTCCTCAGCAGGCACGACCTCCACCCGGGAGAGTGGGGACTTCACCCAGAAGTCTTCCACATGATTGTAAACCATTGGAAAGAACCAAAGGTGGACATGATGGCGTCCCGTCTCAACAAAAAAATTGGACAGGTATTGCGCCAGGTCGAGGGACCCTCAGGCAATAGCTGTGGACGCTCTGGTAACACCATGGGTGTTCCAGTCAGTGTATGTGTTCCCTCCTCTGCCTCTCATACCCAAGGTACTGAGAATTATAAGACGGAGAGGAGTAAGAACTATACTCGTGGCTCCGGATTGGCCAAGAAGGACTTGGTACCCGGAACTTCAAGAGATGCTCACAGAGGACCCGTGGCCTCTACCTCTAAGAAGGGACCTGCTCCAGCAAGGACCCTGTCTGTTCCAAGACTTACCGCGCCTGCGTTTGACGGCATGGCGGTTGAATGCCGGATTCTGAAGGAAAAAGGCATTCCGGAAGAAGTCATTTCTACCCTGATCAAAGCCAGGAAGGATGTGACCGCAAAGCATTATCACCGCATTTGGCGGAAATATGTTGCGTGGTGCGAGGCCAGGAAGGCCCCAACGGAGGAATTTCAACTGGGTCGATTCCTGCATTTCCTGCAAACAGGAGTGTCTATGGGCCTAAAATTAGGATCCATTAAGGTTCAGATTTCGGCCCTGTCGATTTTCTTCCAGAAAGAACTGCCTTCAGTTCCTGAAGTTCAGACGTTTGTCAAGGGGGTGCTGCATATACAGCCTCCTTTTGTGCCTCCAGTGGCACCTGTGGATCTCAATGTAGTTTTGGGGTTCCTAAAAGCACATTGGTTTGAACCATTTAAATCTGTGGATTTGAAATATCTCACGTGGAAAGTGGTCATGTGTTGGCCCTGGCTTCGGCCAGGCGCTTGTCAGAATTGGCGGGTTTATCCTGTAAAAGCCCTTATCTGATTTTCCATTCGGACAGGGCGGAATTGAGGACTCGTCCTCAGCTTCTCCCTAAGGTGGTGTCAGCGTTTCACCTGAACCAGCCTATTGTGGTGCCTGCGGCTACTAGGGACTTGGAGGACTCCAAGTTGCTGGACGTAGTCAAGGCCCTGAAAATATATGTTTCCAGGACGGCTGGAGTCAGAAAATCTGACTTGCTGTTTATCCTGTATACACGCAACAAGCTGGGTGCTCCTGCTTCTAAACAGACTATTGCTCGTTGGATTTGTAGTACAATTCAGCTTGCACATTCTGTGGCAAGCCTGCCACAGCCAAAATCTGTAAAAGCCCATTCCACAAGGAAGGGGGCTCATCTTGGGCGGCTGCCCGAGGGGTCTCGGCTTTACAACTTTGCCGAGCAGCTACTTGGTCAGGGGCAAACACGTTTGCTAAATTCTACAAATTTGATACCCTGGCTGAGGAGGACCTGGAGTTCTCTCATTCGGTCCTGCAGATTCATCCGCACTCTCCCGCCCGTTTGGGAGCTTTGGTATAATCCCCATGGTCCTTACGGAGTTCTCAGCATCCACTAGGACGTCAGAGAAAATAAGAATTTACTTACCGATAATTCTATTTCTCATAGTCCGTAGTGGATGCTGGGCGCCCATCCAAAGTGCGGATTGTCTGCAATACTTGTACATAGTTATTGTTAACTAAATCGGGTTATTGTTGTTGTGAGCCATCTTTTCTAGAGGCTCCTCTGTTATCATACTGTTAACTGGGTTCATATCACAAGTTATACGGTGTGATTGGTGTGGCTGGTATGTGTCTTACCCGGGATTCATAAATCCTTCCTTATTGTGTACGCTCGTCCGGGCACAGTATCCTAACTGAGGCTTGGAGGAGGGTCATAGGGGGAGGAGCCAGTGCACACCAGGTAGTCCTAAAGCTTTACTTTTGTGCCCAGTCTCCTGCGGAGCCGCTATTCCCCATGGTCCTTACGGAGCTCCCAGCATCCTCTACGGACTACGAGAAATAGAATTATCGGTAAGTAAATTCTTATTATTTCCCAGGATGCTCCGGACCTCCTCCCCATGTACCCCGCCCCCGGCCAGTGGGCAGTTTTAGTGTTGGTGCTGGCAGAAGCCGGAGCACCGGTCACACAGCGGAGAGGAATGAATGAGCAGCGCTGGGAGTCTCTCTGAGCGCCGCCGCTGCTGCTCCAACAATCCCCCGCTGGTGCCGCAACGTCAGTGAGGCTAAGAGACTGATGATTCCGGCGTGGTTACTTCCTGATCGCCGCGCTAGTACAGTATCCAGGACCCAGGACTACAGCCGGAGGACAGGTAAGGCATTCTCCGGCACGTGGGACCCACAATACATGTAGTCCATGCTTCCGCAGGCTCTGATGTGATCCCTGGCTGCTGCTACGGGTTACACTAGACCACCAGGGCATGCATATTATATATATATAGGATAATGGAGGCCAGGGTGCCTGGTGGGTGATGTCAGCCAGGGCAGGTAGGTCCTCTCCCAGAGCCAGATTCCACAGCTGGGTTTCCCTCTCGGCTGCCCCTCCCCCAGTACAGGTGTTCCGGGCTGTGTGACTGCATTGTATCTATCCCTTACATGTGAGTGCAGGTGTTCCGGTCTGTGTGACTGCATTGTATCTATCCCTTACATGTGAGTACAGGTGTTCCGGGCTGTGTGACTGCATTGTATCTATCCCTTCCATGTGAGTACAGGTGTTCCGGTCTGTGTGACTGCATTATATCTATCCCTTACATGTGAGTGCAGGTGTTCCGGGCTGTGTGACTGCATTGTATCTGTCCCTTACATGTGAGTGCAGGTGTTCCGGGCTGTGTGACTGCATTGTATCTATCCCTTACATGTGAGTGCAGGTGTTCCGGGCTGTGTGACTGCATTGTATCTGTCCCTTACATGTGAGTGCAGGTGTTCCGGGCTGTGTAACTGCATTGTATCTATCCCTTACATGTGAGTACAGGTGTTCCGGGCTGTGTGACTGCATTGTATCTATCCCTTACATGTGAGTGCAGGTGTTCCGGGCTGTGTGACTGCATTGTATCTATCCCTTACATGTGACTGCAGGTGTTCCGGGCTGTGTGAGTGCATTGTATCTGTCCCTTACATGTGACTGCAGGTGTTCCGGGCTGTGTGAGTGCATTGTATCTGCCCCTTACATGTGACTGCAGGTGTTCCGGGCTGTGTGAGTGCATTGTATCTGCCCCTTACATGTGACTGCAGGTGTTCCGGGCTGTGTGAGTGCATTGTATCTGCCCCTTACATGTGACTGCAGGTGTTCCGGGCTGTGTGAGTGCATTGTATCTGCCCCTTACATGAGAGTGCAGGTGTTCCGGGCTGTGTGACTGCATTGTATCTATCCCTTACATGTGAGTGCAGGTGTTCCGGGCTGTGTGACTGCATTGTATCTGTCCCTTACATGTGACTGCAGGTGTTCCGGGCTGTGTGAGTGCATTGTATCTGCCCCTTACATGTGACTGCAGGTGTTCCGGGCTGTGTGAGTGCATTGTATCTGCCCCTTACATGTGACTGCAGGTGTTCCGGGCTGTGTGAGTGCATTGTATCTGCCCCTTACATGTGACTGCAGGTGTTCCGGGCTGTGTGAGTGCATTGTATCTGCCCCTTACATGTGAGTGCAGGTGTTCCGGGCTGTGTGACTGCATTGTATCTATCCCTTACATGTGAGTGCAGGTGTTCCGGGCTGTGTGAGTGCATTGTATCTGTCCCTTACATGTGACTGCAGGTGTTCCGGGCTGTGTGAGTGCATTGTATCTGCCCCTTACATGTGACTGCAGGTGTTCCGGGCTGTGTGAGTGCATTGTATCTGCCCCTTACATGTGAGTGCAGGTGTTCCGGGCTGTGTGAGTGCATTGTATCTGCCCCTTACATGAGAGTGCAGGTGTTCCGGGCTGTGTGACTGCATTGTATCTATCCCTTACATGTGAGTGCAGGTGTTCCGGGCTGTGTGACTGCATTGTATCCCTTACATGTGAGTGCAGGTGTTCCGGGCTGTGTGACTGCATTGTATCTATCCCTTACATGTGAGTACAGGTGTTCCGGGCTGTGTGACTGCATTGTATCTGTCCCTTACATGTGAGTGCAGGTGTTCCGGGCTGTGTGACTGCATTGTATCTGTCCCTTACATGTGAGTGCAGGTGTTCCGGGCTGTGTGACTGCATTGTATCTGTCCCTTACATGTGAGTGCAGGTGTTCCGTGCTGTGTGACTGCATTGTAGCTATCCCTTACATGTGAGTGCAGGTGTTCCGGGCTGTGTGACTGCATTGCATCTATCCCTTACACGTGAGTACAGGTGTTCCGGGCTGTGTGACTGCATTGTATCTATCCCTTACATGTGAGTACAGGTGTTCCGGGCTGTGTGACTGCATTGTATCTGTCCCTTACATGTGAGTACAGGTGTTCCGGGCTGTGTGACTGCATTGTATCTATCCCTTACATGTGAGTGCAGGTGTTCCGGGCTGTGTGACTGCATTGTATCTGTCCCTTACATGTGAGTGCAGGTGTTCCGGGCTGTGTGACTGCATTGTATCTATCCCTTACATGTGAGTGCAGGTGTTCCGGGCTGTGTGACTGCATTGTATCTGTCCCTTACATGTGAGTACAGGTGTTCCGGGCTGTGTGACTGCATTGTATCTATCCCTTACATGTGAGTGCAGGTGTTCCGGGCTGTGTGACTGCATTGTATCTATCCCTTACATGTGAGTGCAGGTGTTCCAGGCTGTGTGACTGCATTGTATCTATCCCTTACATGTGAGTGCAGGTGTTCCGGGCTGTGTGACTGCATTGTATCTATCCCTTACATGGGAGTACAGGTGTTCCGGGCTGTGTGACTGCATTGTATCTGTCCCTTACATGTGAGTGCAGGTGTTCCGGGCTGTGTGACTGCATTGTATCTATCCCTTACATGGGAGTACAGGTGTTCCGGGCTGTGTGACTGCATTGTATCTGTCCCTTACATGTGAGTGCAGGTGTTCCGGGCTGTGTGACTGCATTGTATCTATCCCTTACATGTGAGTGCAGGTGTTCCGGGCTGTGTGACTGCATTGTATCTATCCCTTACATGTGAGTGCAGGTGTTCCGGGCTATGTGAGTGCATTGTATCTGCCCCTTACATGTGACTGCAGGTGTTCCGGGCTGTGTGAGTGCATTGTATCTGCCCCTTACATGTGACTGCAGGTGTTCCGGGCTGTGTGACTGCATTGTATCTATCCCTTACATGTGAGTACAGGTGTTCCGGGCTGTGTGACTGCATTGTATCTGTCCCTTACATGTGAGTGCAGGTGTTCCGGGCTGTGTGACTGCATTATATCTATCCCTTACATGTGGTACAGGTGTTCCGGGCTGTGTGACTGCATTGCATCTATCCCTTACATGTGAGTACAGGTGTTCCGGGCTGTGTGACTGCATTGTATCTGTCCCTTACATGTGAGTGCGCGTGTTCCGGGCTGTGTGACTGCATTGTATCTATCCCTTACATGTGAGTACAGGTGTTCCGGGCTGTGTGACTGCATTGTATCTGTCCCTTACATGTGAGTGCAGGTCTACATGGCCTACATCACAAAACATACCCAGAAAGACTAAGAAATCTCAATATGTATAGTTTGGAGCAGAGAAGAGAAAGGGGGGACATGATAGAAACTTTCAAATATATAAAGGGTTTTAACAAAGTCCAGGAGGGAAACATTCTCCAAATGAAGAGAAGCAATAGGACACGAGGACATACACTGAGACTGGAGGGGGGGAGGTTCAGGGGAAATTTGCGGAAAAATTATTTCACAGAAAGGGTAGTGGACAAGTGGAATAGCCTCCCATCAGAGGTGGTAGAGGCTAAGACAGTAGAGCAATTTAAACATGCATGGGATAGACATAAGGATATCCTTACAAAGAAATAAGGATCAAATAAGGTTAGTGATAAAAAAAAAATAATATATATAAAAAAAAAAAAGGGGCAGACTAGATGGGCCAAGTGGTTCTTATCTGCCGACAAATTCTATGTGTGACTGCATTGTATCTATCCCTTACATGTGAGTGCAGGTGTTCCGGGCTGTGTGACTGCATTGTATCTATCCCTTACATGTGAGTGCAGGTGTTCCGGGCTGTGTGACTGCATTGTATCTATCCCTTACATGTGAGTGCGGGTGTTCCGGGCTGTGTGACTGCATTGTATCTATCCCTTACATGTGAGTGCGGGTGTTCCGGGCTGTGTGACTGCATTGTATCTATCCCTTACATGTGAGTGCAGGTGTTCCGGGCTGTGTGACTGCATTGTATCTATCCCTTACATGTGAGTACAGGTGTTCCGGGCTGTGTGACTGCATTGTATCTATCCCTTACATGTGAGTGCGGGTGTTCCGGGCTGTGTGACTGCATTGTATCTATCCCTTACATGTGAGTACAGGTGTTCCGGGCTGTGTGACTGCATTGTATCTGTCCCTTACATGTGAGTACAGGTGTGTGACTGCATTGTATCTGTCCCTTACATGTGAGTACAGGTGTTCCGGGCTGTGTGACTGCATTGTATCTGTCCCTTACATGTGAGTGCAGGTGTTCCGGGCTGTGTGACTGCATTGTATCTATCCCTTACATGTGAGTGCAGGTGTTCCGGGCTGTGTGACTGCATTGTATCTATCCCTTACATGTGAGTGCAGGTGTTCCGGGCTGTGTGACTGCATTGTATCTATCCCTTACATGTGAGTGCAGGTGTTCCAGGCTGTGTGACTGCATTGTATCTATCCCTTACATGTGAGTGCAGGTGTTCCGGGCTGTGTGACTGCATTGTATCTATCCCTTACATGGGAGTACAGGTGTTCCGGGCTGTGTGACTGCATTGTATCTATCCCTTACATGTGAGTGCAGGTGTTCCGGGCTGTGTGACTGCATTGTATCTATCCCTTACATGTGAGTGCAGGTGTTCCGGGCTATGTGAGTGCATTGTATCTGCCCCTTACATGTGACTGCAGGTGTTCCGGGCTGTGTGAGTGCATTGTATCTGCCCCTTACATGTGACTGCAGGTGTTCCGGGCTGTGTGACTGCATTGTATCTATCCCTTACATGTGAGTACAGGTGTTCCGGGCTGTGTGACTGCATTGTATCTGTCCCTTACATGTGAGTGCAGGTGTTCCGGGCTGTGTGACTGCATTATATCTATCCCTTACATGTGGTACAGGTGTTCCGGGCTGTGTGACTGCATTGCATCTATCCCTTACACGTGAGTACAGGTGTTCCGGGCTGTGTGACTGCATTGTATCTGTCCCTTACATGTGAGTGCGGGTGTTCCGGGCTGTGTGACTGCATTGTATCTATCCCTTACATGTGAGTACAGGTGTTCCGGGCTGTGTAACTGCATTGTATCTATCCCTTACATGTGAGTACAGGTGTTCCGGGCTGTGTAACTGCATTGTATCTATCCCTTACATGTGAGTACAGGTGTTCCGGGCTGTGTGACTGCATTGTATCTATCCCTTACATGTGAGTACAGGTGTTCCGGGCTGTGTGACTGCATTGTATCTATCCCTTACATGTGAGTACAGGTGTTCCGGGCTGTGTGACTGCATTGTATCTGCCCCTTACATGTGAGTGCAGGTGTTCCGGGCTGTGTGAGTGCATTGTATCTATCCCTTACATGTGAGTGCAGGTGTTCTGGGCTGTGTGACTGCATTGTATCTATCCCTTACATGTAAGTGCAGGTGTTCCGGGCTGTGTGACTGCATTGTATCTATCCCTTACATGTGAGTACAGGTGTTCCGGGCTGTGTGACTGCATTGTATCTATCCCTTACATGTGAGTGCAGGTGTTCCGGGCTGTGTGACTGCATTGTATCTGTCCCTTTCATGTGAGTGCAGGTGTTCCGGGCTGTGTGACTGCATTGTATCTATCCCTTACATGTGAGTGCAGGTGTTCCGGGCTGTGTGACTGCATTGTATCTGTCCCTTACATGTGAGTACAGGTGTTCCGGGCTGTGTGACTGCATTGTATCTATCCCTTACATGTGAGTGCAGGTGTTCCGGGCTGTGTGACTGCATTGTATCTATCCCTTACAGGTGAGTGCAGGTGTTCCGGGCTGCGTGACTGCATTGTATCTATCCCTTACATGTAAGTGCAGGTGTTCCGGGCTGTGTGACTGCATTGTATCTATCCCTTACATGTGAGTGCAGGTGTTCCGGGCTGTGTGACTGCATTGTATCTATCCCTTACTTGTGAGTGCGGGTGTTCCGGGCTGTGTGACTGCATTGTATCTGTCCCTTACATGTGAGTGCGGGTGTTCCGGGCTGTGTGACTGCATTGTATCTATCCCTTACATGTGACTGCGGGTGTTCCGGGCTGTGTGACTGCATTGTATCCATCCCTTACATGTGACTGCAGGTGTTCCGGGCTGTGTGACTGCATTGTATCTATCCCTTACATGTGACTGCAGGTGTTCCGGGCTGTGTGAGTGCATTGTATCTGCCCCTTACACGTGAGTACAGGTGTTCCGGGCTGTGTGACTGCATTGTATCTGCCCCTTACATGTGAGTACAGGTGTTCCGGGCTGTGTGACTGCATTGTATCTATCCCTTACATGTGAGTACAGGTGTTTGGGCTGTGTGACTGCATTGTATCTATCCCTTACATGTGAGTGCAGGTGTTCCGGGCTGTGTGACTGCATTGTATCTATCCCTTACATGTGAGTGCAGGTGTTCCGGGCTGTGTGACTGCATTGTATCTATCCCTTACATGTGAGTGCAGGTGTTCCGGGCTGTGTGAGTGCATTGTATCTGCCCCTTACATGTGACTGCAGGTGTTCCGGGCTGTGTGACTGCATTGTATCTGCCCCTTACATGAGAGTGCAGGTGTTCCGTGCTGTGTGACTGCATTGTATCTATCCCTTACATGTGAGTGCAGGTGTTCCGGGCTGTGTGACTGCATTGTATCTGTCCCTTACATGTGAGTGCAGGTGTTCCGGGCTGTGTGACTGCATTGTATCTATCCCTTACATGTGAGTGCAGGTGTTCCGGGCTGTGTGACTGCATTGTATCTATCCCTTACATGTGAGTATAGGTGTTCCGGGCTGTGTGACTGCATTGCATCTATCCCTTACATGTGAGTACAGGTGTTCCGGGCTGTGTGACTGCATTGCATCTGCCCCTTACACGTGAGTACTGGTGTTCCGTGCTGTGTGACTGCATTGTATCTGCCCCTTACACGTGAGTACAAGGCTGTGTGACTGCATTGTATCTATCCCTTACATGTGAGTGCAGGTGTTCCGGGCTGTGTGACTGCATTGTATCTATCCCTTACATGTGAGTGCAGGTGTTCCGGGCTGTGTGACTGCATTGTATCTATCCCTTACATGTGAGTGCAGGTGTTCCGGGCTGTGTGACTGCATTGTATCTATCCCTTACATGTGAGTGCAGGTGTTCCGGGCTGTGTGACTGCATTGTATCTATCCCTTACATGTGAGTGCAGGTGTTCCGGGCTGTGTGACTGCATTGTATCTATCCCTTACATGTGAGTGCAGGTGTTCCGGGCTGTGTGACTGCATTGTATCTATCCCTTACATGTGAGTGCAGGTGTTCCGGGCTGTGTGACTGCATTGTATCTATCCCTTACATGTGACTGCAGGTGTTCCGGGCTGTGTGACTGCATTGTATCTATCCCTTACATGTGAGTGCAGGTGTTCCGGGCTATGTGACTGCAGTTGCTCCGGGCTGTGTGACTGCATTGTATCTATCCCTTACATGTGAGTGCAGGTGTTCCGGGCTGTGTGACTGCATTGTATCTATCCCTTACATGTGAGTGCAGGTGTTCCGGGCTATGTGAGTGCATTGTATCTGCCCCTTACATGTGACTGCAGGTGTTCCGGGCTGTGTGAGTGCATTGTATCTGCCCCTTACATGTGACTGCAGGTGTTCCGGGCTGTGTGACTGCATTGTATCTATCCCTTACATGTGGTACAGGTGTTCCGGGCTGTGTGACTGCATTGCATCTATCCCTTACACGTGAGTACAGGTGTTCCGGGCTGTGTGACTGCATTGTATCTGTCCCTTACATGTGAGTGCGGGTGTTCCGGGCTGTGTGACTGCATTGTATCTATCCCTTACATGTGAGTACAGGTGTTCCGGGCTGTGTGACTGCATTGTATCTGTCCCTTACATGTGAGTGCAGGTGTTCCGGGCTGTGTGACTGCATTGTATCTATCCCTTACATGTGAGTGCAGGTGTTCCGGGCTGTGTGACTGCATTGTATCTATCCCTTACATGTGAGTGCAGGTGTTCCGGGCTGTGTGACTGCATTGTATCTATCCCTTACATGTGAGTGCGGGTGTTCCGGGCTGTGTGACTGCATTGTATCTATCCCTTACATGTGAGTGCGGGTGTTCCGGGCTGTGTGACTGCATTGTATCTATCCCTTACATGTGAGTGCAGGTGTTCCGGGCTGTGTGACTGCATTGTATCTATCCCTTACATGTGAGTACAGGTGTTCCGGGCTGTGTGACTGCATTGTATCTATCCCTTACATGTGAGTGCGGGTGTTCCGGGCTGTGTGACTGCATTGTATCTATCCCTTACATGTGAGTACAGGTGTTCCGGGCTGTGTGACTGCATTGTATCTGTCCCTTACATGTGAGTGCGGGTGTTCCGGGCTGTGTGACTGCATTGTATCTATCCCTTACATGTGAGTACAGGTGTTCCGGGCTGTGTGACTGCATTGTATCTGTCCCTTACATGTGAGTACAGGTGTGTGACTGCATTGTATCTGTCCCTTACATGTGAGTACAGGTGTTCCGGGCTGTGTGACTGCATTGTATCTGTCCCTTACATGTGAGTGCAGGTGTTCCGGGCTGTGTGACTGCATTGTATCTATCCCTTACATGTGAGTGCAGGTGTTCCGGGCTGTGTGACTGCATTGTATCTATCCCTTACATGTGAGTGCAGGTGTTCCGGGCTGTGTGACTGCATTGTATCTATCCCTTACATGTGAGTGCAGGTGTTCCAGGCTGTGTGACTGCATTGTATCTATCCCTTACATGTGAGTGCAGGTGTTCCGGGCTGTGTGACTGCATTGTATCTATCCCTTACATGGGAGTACAGGTGTTCCGGGCTGTGTGACTGCATTGTATCTATCCCTTACATGTGAGTGCAGGTGTTCCGGGCTGTGTGACTGCATTGTATCTATCCCTTACATGTGAGTGCAGGTGTTCCGGGCTATGTGAGTGCATTGTATCTGCCCCTTACATGTGACTGCAGGTGTTCCGGGCTGTGTGAGTGCATTGTATCTGCCCCTTACATGTGACTGCAGGTGTTCCGGGCTGTGTGACTGCATTGTATCTATCCCTTACATGTGAGTACAGGTGTTCCGGGCTGTGTGACTGCATTGTATCTGTCCCTTACATGTGAGTGCAGGTGTTCCGGGCTGTGTGACTGCATTATATCTATCCCTTACATGTGGTACAGGTGTTCCGGGCTGTGTGACTGCATTGCATCTATCCCTTACACGTGAGTACAGGTGTTCCGGGCTGTGTGACTGCATTGTATCTGTCCCTTACATGTGAGTGCGGGTGTTCCGGGCTGTGTGACTGCATTGTATCTGTCCCTTACATGTGAGTACAGGTGTTCCGGGCTGTGTGACTGCATTGTATCTGTCCCTTACATGTGAGTGCAGGTGTTCCGGGCTGTGTGACTGCATTGTATCTATCCCTTACATGTGAGTGCAGGTGTTCCGGGCTGTGTGACTGCATTGTATCTATCCCTTACATGTGAGTGCAGGTGTTCCGGGCTGTGTGACTGCATTGTATCTATCCCTTACATGTGAGTGCGGGTGTTCCGGGCTGTGTGACTGCATTGTATCTATCCCTTACATGTGAGTGCGGGTGTTCCGGGCTGTGTGACTGCATTGTATCTATCCCTTACATGTGAGTACAGGTGTTCCGGGCTGTGTGACTGCATTGTATCTATCCCTTACATGTGAGTGCGGGTGTTCCGGGCTGTGTGACTGCATTGTATCTATCCCTTACATGTGAGTACAGGTGTTCCGGGCTGTGTGACTGCATTGTATCTGTCCCTTACATGTGAGTGCGGGTGTTCCGGGCTGTGTGACTGCATTGTATCTATCCCTTACATGTGAGTACAGGTGTTCCGGGCTGTGTGACTGCATTGTATCTGTCCCTTACATGTGAGTACAGGTGTGTGACTGCATTGTATCTGTCCCTTACATGTGAGTACAGGTGTTCCGGGCTGTGTGACTGCATTGTATCTGTCCCTTACATGTGAGTGCAGGTGTTCCGGGCTGTGTGACTGCATTGTATCTATCCCTTACATGTGAGTGCAGGTGTTCCGGGCTGTGTGACTGCATTGTATCTATCACTTACATGTGAGTACAGGTGTTCTGGGCTGTGTGATTGCATTGTATCTATCCCTTACATGTGAGTGCGGGTGTTCCGGGCTGTGTGACTGCATTGTATCTATCCCTTACATGTGAGTACGGGTGTTCCGGGCTGTGTGACTGCATTGTATCTGTCCCTTACATGTGAGTACAGGTGTGTGACTGCATTGTATCTGTCCCTTACATGTGAGTACAGGTGTTCCGGGCTGTGTGACTGCATTGTATCTATCCCTTACATGTGAGTACAGGTGTTCCGGGCTGTGTAACTGCATTGTATCTATCCCTTACATGTGAGTACAGGTGTTCCGGGCTGTGTGACTGCATTGTATCTGCCCCTTACATGTGAGTGCAGGTGTTCTGGGCTGTGTGACTGCATTGTATCTATCCCTTACATGTAAGTGCAGGTGTTCCGGGCTGTGTGACTGCATTGTATCTATCCCTTACATGTGAGTACAGGTGTTCCGGGCTGTGTGACTGCATTGTATCTATCCCTTACATGTGAGTGCAGGTGTTCCGGGCTGTGTGACTGCATTGTATCTGTCCCTTTCATGTGAGTGCAGGTGTTCCGGGCTGTGTGACTGCATTGTTTCTATCCCTTACATGTGAGTGCAGGTGTTCCGGGCTGTGTGACTGCATTGTATCTGTCCCTTACATGTGAGTACAGGTGTTCCGGGCTGTGTGACTGCATTGTATCTATCCCTTACATGTGAGTGCAGGTGTTCCGGGCTGTGTGACTGCATTGTATCTATCCCTTACAGGTGAGTGCAGGTGTTCCGGGCTGCGTGACTGCATTGTATCTATCCCTTACATGTAAGTGCAGGTGTTCCGGGCTGTGTGACTGCATTGTATCTATCCCTTACATGTGAGTGCAGGTGTTCCGGGCTGTGTGACTGCATTGTATCTATCCCTTACTTGTGAGTGCGGGTGTTCCGGGCTGTGTGACTGCATTGTATCTGTCCCTTACATGTGAGTTCGGGTGTTCCGGGCTGTGTGACTGCATTGTATCTATCCCTTACATGTGACTGCGGGTGTTCCGGGCTGTGTGACTGCATTGTATCCATCCCTTACATGTGACTGCAGGTGTTCCGGGCTGTGTGACTGCATTGTATCTATCCCTTACATGTGACTGCAGGTGTTCCGGGCTGTGTGAGTGCATTGTATCTGCCCCTTACACGTGAGTACAGGTGTTCCGGGCTGTGTGACTGCATTGTATCTGCCCCTTACATGTGAGTGCAGGTGTTCCGGGCTGTGTGACTGCATTGTATCTATCCCTTACATGTGAGTACAGGTGTTTGGGCTGTGTGACTGCATTGTATCTATCCCTTACATGTGAGTGCAGGTGTTCCGGGCTGTGTGACTGCATTGTATCTATCCCTTACATGTGAGTGCAGGTGTTCCGGGCTGTGTGACTGCATTGTATCTATCCCTTACATGTGAGTGCAGGTGTTCCGGGCTGTGTGAGTGCATTGTATCTGCCCCTTACATGTGACTGCAGGTGTTCCGGGCTGTGTGACTGCATTGTATCTGCCCCTTACATGAGAGTGCAGGTGTTCCGTGCTGTGTGACTGCATTGTATCTATCCCTTACATGTGAGTGCAGGTGTTCCGGGCTGTGTGACTGCATTGTATCTGTCCCTTACATGTGAGTGCAGGTGTTCCGGGCTGTGTGACTGCATTGTATCTATCCCTTACATGTGAGTGCAGGTGTTCCGGGCTGTGTGACTGCATTGTATCTATCCCTTACATGTGAGTATAGGTGTTCCGGGCTGTGTGACTGCATTGCATCTATCCCTTACATGTGAGTACAGGTGTTCCGGGCTGTGTGACTGCATTGCATCTGCCCCTTACACGTGAGTACTGGTGTTCCGTGCTGTGTGACTGCATTGTATCTGCCCCTTACACGTGAGTACAAGGCTGTGTGACTGCATTGTATCTATCCCTTACATGTGAGTGCAGGTGTTCCGGGCAGTGTGACTGCATTGTATCTATCCCTTACATGTGAGTGCAGGTGTTCCGGGCTGTGTGACTGCATTGTATCTATCCCTTACATGTGAGTGCAGGTGTTCCGGGCTGTGTGACTGCATTGTATCTATCCCTTACATGTGAGTGCAGGTGTTCCGGGCTGTGTGACTGCATTGTATCTATCCCTTACATGTGAGTGCAGGTGTTCCGGGCTGTGTGACTGCATTGTATCTATCCCTTACATGTGAGTGCAGGTGTTCCGGGCTGTGTGACTGCATTGTATCTATCCCTTACATGTGAGTGCAGGTGTTCCGGGCTGTGTGACTGCATTGTATCTATCCCTTACATGTGAGTGCAGGTGTTCCGGGCTATGTGACTGCATTGTATCTATCCCTTACATGTGAGTACAGGTGTTCCGGGCTGTGTGACTGCATTGTATCTATCCCTTACATGTGAGTGCAGGTGTTCCGGACTGTGTGACTGCATTGTATCTATCTCTTACATGTGAGTGCAGGTGTTCCGGGCTGTGTGACTGCATTGTATCTATCCCTTACATGTGAGTGCAGTTGTTCCGGGCTGTGTGACTGCATTGTATCTATCCCTTACATGTGAGTACAGGTGTTCCGGGCTGTGTGACTGCATTGTATCTACCCCTTACTTGTGAGTACAGGTGTTCCGGGCTGTGTGACTGCATTGTATCTGCCCCTTACATGTGAGTGCAGGTGTTCCGAGCTGTGTGACTGCATTGTATCTATCCCTTACATGTGAGTGCGGGTGTTCCGGGCTGTGTGACTGCATTGTATCTATCCCTTACATGTGAGTGCGGGTGTTCCGTGCTGTGTGACTGCATTGTATCTATCCCTTACTTGTGACTGCAGGTGTTCCGGGCTGTGTGACTGCATTGTATCTATCCCTTACATGTGACTGCAGGTGTTCCGGGCTGTGTGACTGCATTGTATCTATCCCTTACATGTGAGTGCAGGTGTTCCGGGCTGTGTGACTGCATTGTATCTATCCCTTACATGTGAGTGCAGGTGTTCCGGGCTGTGTGACTGCATTGTATCTATCCCTTACATGTGACTGCAGGTGTTCCGGGCTGTGTGAGTGCATTGTATCTGCCCCTTACATGTGAGTGCAGGTGTTCCGGGCTGTGTGACTACATTGTATCTATCCCTTACATGTGACTGCAGGTGTTCCGGGCTGTGTGAGTGCATTGTATCTGCCCCTTACATGTGAGTGCAGGTGTTCCGGGCTGTGTGACTGCATTGTATCTATCCCTTACATGTGAGTGCAGGTGTTCCGGGCTGTGTGACTGCATTGTATCTATCCCTTACATGTGAGTTCAGGTGTTCCGGGCTGTGTGACTGCATTGTATCTATCCCTTACATGTGAGTGCAGGTGTTCTGGGCTGTGTGACTGCATTGTATCTATCCCTTACATGTGAGTGCAGGTGTTCCGGGCTGTGTGACTGCATTGTATCTCTCCCTTACATGTGAGTGCGGGTGTTCCGGGCTGTGTGACTGCATTGTATCTGTCCCTTACATGTGACTGCAGGTGTTCCGGGCTGTGTGACTGCATTGTATCTATCCCTTACATGTGGTACAGGTGTTCCGGGCTGTGTGACTGCATTGTATCTGTCCCTTACATGTATGTACAGGTGTTCCGGGCTGTGTGACTGCATTGTATCTCTCCCTTACATGTGAGTGCAGGTGTTCCGGGCTGTGTGACTACATTGTATCTATCCCTTACATGTGAGTACAGGTGTTCCGGGCTGTGGTACTTCACAATGACTGTGTGGTTTGTGAAGGCTGTCACATCTGCAGTTGCTAGAGCTGGACATTGTGTGTGCTTAGCTTCTGGTCTTCCAAAGTATAAGAGAGAGGATAATGCACCTGTGCTGGTTTCATGTAAGGCCTGTGCGGCAGCATTATCTCCACAGGACCTTGTGCAGGACCATTTGTGATAAATGCTATGTGCCAAACCTACAACGGCTGCTCCAACCAGGTCCTGCGCAGGAACCACCCTGGGGGGAGCGATTGGTGCCTCCTGCTTTGCTGCCTAGTATGTTCTGCAGCAATTGCCCCATGTATTGCATTCCCCGGGGTATCCTCCATGGATGAACTTATTGACCTACTCAGACCACACGTCGGCCACCTCTCAGCAGTTGTTGCAGGCAGACCGTCCTCAGATGAGTTTGGCACATAGCGCTCTCTGTTATCCTTACAGTCTACACAGTGGTCAGACTCTGGAGTCCTCAGAGGAAGAGTTGGACACCTCTTTCTCTCTGGCTCTCTGTCGGGTGAGGAGGATCATCTTTAAGCGTCAGAAGGTGGTTAAGGCTGAGTTCCCTCACTGAGTATCATGCTGAACTCCTTCAGGAAGCTTGGAATGCTCCTAGTACGAAGGTCCTGGTGCCTAAGAGCATCTCGTTACCCTTTACCACAAGGAGAGTGTGCTAATTGGGAAATTCCCTCTCGTGTGGATGTTCATGTGGCACGCCTGGTGCACTCCTCCACATTAATTGGGCTGATGCACTAGAGAACAGTCTGAAGTTAGATGGTTCCATAGACCAGCTGTCTCTTATTGCTAACATCAAGCAATCAGCATCCTGAGATACGAGTCTGTTGGCTTCCAGGGCCTCGACTACTTCAGTGGTAGCTCACTGTGTGCAGAATTGGATAATATTGTGGCTACACTGGCAGCTTCTAAATTCTGCTTTTTTGCCATCAGCATCTGACCAGAAGGCTGGGACGTCTTTCTTTTGGAATTTTCGGTTTCAAGGCAAAGTGAAAGGGCAGGCTTTTCCATACAGGTTTTCTCCAGCAAGTCGGTTAAGTCGACTAAGCAAACCTGGACGGTCAGATGCCCGACCCCCAAGCAGAGGGATAAGCCCTCCACCTGACGAGGCGGGCCTACTCCTGTTGGAACCCAGGGTGGCAGGCATACTTCTGCGATTCGCAGTCTCATAGCTCCAGTCAACTATAGACGCCTGGGTGCGAGAAGTGGCCTCACGGGTATCCCCTCTCATTTGTGAGACCGCCACCCCAGCAGTTTTTTTGCACCACTCCTCCATTGGATCAAGGCGCAGCCATGGCGCTCCAAGGAGCTGTTAATTTTTTACTGAACGTAGAGGTTAATATCCCTGTTCCTCAAGAACAATAGAGGAAGGATTTTTACTACCCCCTTTTCCTGATTCAGTAACCCAATGGGACCTATCGGCCTATCCTCAATCTGAAATCTCTTAACAAGTTTTTGCGGGTGCCCAGATTCTGTATTTAAACAAGACAGCCTATTGCTCTGGCGTCAGAGCCAGAGGACTTTATGGTATCCCTGGATACTCGGGATGCCTACCTACATGTTCTTATAGAACCTACTCATCAGAGATTCCTCCGCTTTGCTGTTCTGCCACAGTATTACCAGTTTCAGGCACTACCCTTTGGGCTGGCTACGACTCCATGGGTATTTACCAAGGCGATGGCGGTTATTGGTGCTCAGCTGCGTCGTCAAGGGATCAGTGTGCTCCCATATTTGGATGACTTGTTGCTCCTGGCACAATCTCAGGAAGTTCAAATAACCATTTCCTTTCTACAGACCCTCCGGTGGCTGATCAGTTGGGAAAATCCCTTCCTTGTCCCTTCACAACAGATGTTGCATCTAGGGGCTCTCCTGGATTTGTGGGAACAGAGGCTCTTCCTGCCAGTGGATAAAGTTACCAAACTGCAGTCAATGGTCCACAACTTACTGCATAATCTCCGGGTATCCATACATTCCGCCATGCAGGTTCTGGGGTCCTTGGTCTCTACCTTCAATATGGTGGAGTATCGCCCAGTTTCACTCCAGGCCCCTACAACATATGATTCTTTCCAGGTGGAACAGGCAGTATCATTGGATCAGGGCTGAGAAGATGGTACTATCTCTGGAGGTACATCTGTCTCTCACCTGGTGGCTACAGATGTCACACTTGGACAAAGGACATCCTTTTTTGGATTCTGGATTGGGTTGTCCTCACATCTTCAAGGTCGGTGGACTCCAGACGAAAGTTGCTTCCCAATCAACGTCCTGGAACTTCGGGCAGTCTACAGGTGCTTTCTTTCAGGCTCAGGATCTCCTCCAAGGCAGGCCTGTTCAGATTCAGTCCGACAATGTCACTGCAGTTGCCTATCTAAACCACCAAGGGGGCACTCTCAGCCATCTGGCTATGGCAAAGGTGGAGTGCACACTCCAGTGGCCTGAGACTCATCTTCCGGCCATCTCAGCTGTGTTTCTACCAGGAATCCTCAACTGGGGAGCAGACTTCCTCAGTCGGCAGGATGTCCACAGCGGCGAATGGTCTCTGCACCCTGAAGTGTTCCAGAACCTGGTAAACAGATGGGGTCTGCCGGTTGTAGACCTGATGAACTCGCGTCACTATCACAAGGTCCCAATCTATAGATCCAGGACCAAAGATCCGCATGCAGCTTTCGTCTACATTTTAGCAGTACAGTGGACCTTCCTTCAGAGATACCTGTTTTCTCCAGTATCGCTGTTACCCAGATTTCTTTGCAAGTTTAAAGAGGAAGGAGGCCCCATTATACTGATTACTCTGTATGGCCCAGGCACCATTGGTTCGCCGATCTCCAAAATCTATCCATAGACATGCCATTCCTACTGCCACAGCGAGCAGACGTGTTGTCTCGGGGTCCCTGTCTGCATTGGAACCTGGCTCCACTGTCTTTGACGGCTTTGCTCTTGAGTCATCAGTTTTTAGAGCGAAGGGGTTCTCGGATGCAGTGATATAGAAAATCTGTGTCTTCAACCCGCATCTATTACCAGATTTGGCACGCTGATTTTCAGTGGTGTGCGCCTAGGCACTATGACCCTTCTACCTTTTTAGGGTCTCCAGGATACTGGACTTTCTACAAGCAGGGTTAGACCTTGGTCTTTGCCTAGCATTCCTGAAAGAACACGTTTCTGCACTATCAGTGTAGTTTCAATGAAAGATTGCTCCACTGCAAGATGGGCGTACCTTTTTTCAAGGAATACTCCATATCCAGCCTCACTTTGTACATCCAGTGGCTCCTGGGATATATCCCTAGTCCTGCAAGCTCTTAAGTCTTCCCCATTTGAGCCTTTAGAGTCAGTGGATCTTAAGTGGCTGCCTGTAAAGGTGTTATTTCTCCTGGCTATTGCCTCTGCGAGAAGAGTGTCTGATTTAGGAGTGCTTTCCTGTCCTCCTTCGTTTCTGACCTTCCATCAAGATAGGGCAGTTCTCCGGACCAAGGGGGGTCACCTTCCTAAGGTGGTGTCCAAGTTTCATCTAAATTCAGAGATATTGGTTCCAGCCTTATAGTCCTGTTATTGGTGAGGCCTTATTGGATGTGGTTCGTGCACTAAGGATTTGTGTGGAAAGTACCAGAGTGATCAGGAAAACAGATTCTCTATCTGTCCTGTATGGATTCTATAAGCAAGGTTGGCCAGCTAGTAAACAAACGCTGTCCAGGTGGCTTTGCATGACTATTGCAGAGGCTTACATTCGAGCTGATCTTCCTGTTCCGGTCTCTGCTCATTCGATACGTTCAGCAGGTCCCTCATGGGTGGCTCTCTGAGGTGCTACTGCTGAACAACTCTGCAAGGCAGCTACGTTGTCTTCTATTAACACGTTCCTGAGGTCTTTATGCCTTTTGATACCTTTACCTCCCAGGAAGCTTCCTTAGGGCGTTGGATTCTCCTGTCTACTCAGGAGTGTCCCCACCCTTAGGGGAAACTGCTTTAGGACATCCCCAATGTAAGGACTGTGGATCACTATGGATCCTGATGAAGAAAACAAGAGTTATGTTAGACTTACCATGGTGAACTCTTTTTCTTTAAGGTCCATAGGATCCAGAGGGCGCCCACCAAGACACACCTGTCTTGGGGAAACACTTTTCTCTTATGTCCTAGAGGATGCTGGGGTCCACATTAGTATCATGGGGGTATAGATGGGTCCACTAGTAGCCATGGGCATTTTAAGAAATTAATAGTGTGGGCTGGCTCCTCCCTCTATGCCCCTCCTATCGGACTCAGTTTAGAAAATGTGCCTGGAGGAGCCGGTCACGCTTTGGAGAGCTCCTGAAGAGTTTTCCATTTTTTTTATTTAATGTTTGTATTTTCCAGTCAGGTCTGTTTAGGCAGCAGACTGACTTCTTCGTGGCACTTAGGGGGGAGAACGGCCCAACTTCCTAGAGAGTTAATGGTCCCGTTTCTCAGCTGACAGGACCCTGAGCTACCTGAGGGAGCCATTCGCAAGCCACATAACGGCACAGCGTACCCTCCCGCAGCACACCGCCACCCCCTAACAGAGCCTGAAGACAGAAGAGTGGTGAGTACAGCGCCGGCGTCCCGGGTTAGCAGGTCGCTGGTGGGAATGGCGGCACAAGGGTAGGAGCGCAGCTCTGCATGCAGGCTGTGCTCCAGGGAGGCTCAGAAGGACACGCCCGCTTTGAGGGCCGCACTGAGGGGTATATGCAATTGCGGTCGAATTCCCAAAATTGTCGAATTTCGGGACATTTTCGCCAAAAAATAAATAAATTCGTCAATTCAATTCAGTACTTTCCGTCAAAAAACGCACTTTCAAAATTCGACTTTTTGAAATTCGACTTTTTGCAAATTCGACTTTTTGCAAATTCGACTTTTCTGCAATGATACAAGTGCTTCAATTCGACAAAAGCATATTCAAGTTTGGAAATTCGACAGCAGTGCTTTTAGACAGTAAATTCGTCATTTTTAATCCGCCACACTTTGGTGGTTTTTTTTGTGTTTTTTTGGGGGGGAATAGCATATCTATTTATATTAGAAGGGATTAGGTACTTGGTTTGTCTTTTTTGGAGGCACAAGTATTATTTATATATTTTTAAAAATATATATTTATTTATTTATTTATTTATTTATTTATTTTATTGCATAACCAGCCTCGGGCTCTTCGAGCTGGTCCTGGTTCTAAAAATGCGGGAACAAATTTGTCAGGGGATCCCCCGTATTTTTAAAACCAGCACCGGGTTCTGCGTCTGGTGCTGGTGCAAAAAATATACGGGGGACAAAAAGAGTAGGGGTCCCCCGTATTTTTCACACCAGCATCGGGCTCCACTAGCTGGACAGATAATGCCACAGCCAGGGGTCACTTTTATACAGTGCCCTGCGGCTGTGGCATTAAATATCCAACGCCCTTGGATGGGGGGGGACAGCCTCGGGCTTCACCCCTGGCTCTTGGATGGCTGGAGGGGGTGGACCCCTTGATTTAAGGGGTCCCCACTCCTCCAGGGTACCCCGGCCAGGGGTGACTAGTTGGGGATTTAATGCCACGGTCGCGGGGACCGGTATAAAAGTGTCCCCCGGCTGTGGCATTATCTCTCTAGCTAGTGGAGCCCGATGCTGGTGTGAAAAATACGGGGACCCCTACGTCCTTTGTCCTGCGTATTTTTTGCACCAGGACCAGACGCAGAGCCCGTTGCTGGTTAAAATACGGGGGATCCCCTGTCATTTTCCCCCGTATTTTTACAATCGGGACCGGCTCAAAGAGCCCGAGGCTGGTTATGCTTGGGAGGGGGGACCCCGTGCAATTTTTTTCAGGGTTTTTTAGACACCTTTGTGCCGTCCATGAAGTCGAATCCAGGATGCACACTATCGTTTTTCGACAGCGGGACTGTCGAGTCCGTTTTTTATTGAATATGACGAATTCGGGTCCCCGCGGGAGGGTGTGTGACTGTTGAATTAAAAAACAGTCGAATTCCAGCCGGAAATTCGACCGCAATTGCATATACCCCATAATATACTAATCCACAGCACTCGCCTTTCCTAGATTTGGGGTGCAACACAGTATACGACCACATTGTTTAAATCAAATCACTGGGGCTCTGCACTCACTATATTAACTAACAATAATAAACAGTGGAGCATTAGTTCACGTATTGACCGATGCATTTAAGCCTGCAGCCTAATAATCCCCCATGAGCTTCCATGTCACCTCTAGTAATCCCATATGAGCGTCCGTGTCACCTCTAGTAATCCCACTTGAGCCTTCAGTGTTGATCAAGCTCCAGTCTAAGCATCCTAGCTTTTTTGTTTTTTTAATAAACATAAAAGCACTGATTACAAGTAAAAAAAAAAATGGCAGTTATAGAATTATATATTGTATCCTGTTACATCCTGGGTCTTGTCTGCTCATTTTATATATTAATGTATTTTATTTCCAGCAGATGGACCCACAAGCAGGAATATTTCAGAAGGACATCTAATGTTATCCCCGGATTGTGACATAACAGATAATGACAGTAGACAGGATTCTCCAGGAGATAATCCCATTACCCCAATTATACATCCAGCTCTATCAGCTGATCCCTCTGATCCTGGGAAATGTTCTCCTGATCACTCTGATATTGGTGCATCTATTACAGCTCTGAGATTAGATACAGAGTTTCCCTGTTCTACAGATGCCAAATGTTTTACACAGAACACAAACCGTATTACTCATCAGCCAGCTAAGGCAGGTGAGAGGCCATTTCCATGTTCTGAGTGTGGGAAATGTTTTGCAAAGAAATTGAGTCTTTTTAAACATCAGAGAAGTCACACAGGTGAGAAGCCGTATTCCTGTTCTGAGTGTGGGAAATGTTTTGCATCGAAATCAAATCTTGTTACACATCAGAGAAGTCACACAGGTGAGAAGCAGTATTCCTGTTCTGAGTGTATGAAATGTTTTGCATCGAAATCAGATCTTTTTAAACATCAGAGAAGCCACACAGGTGAGAAGCCATTTTCCTGTTCTGAGTGTGGGAAATGTTTCACACAGAAATCAGCCCTTGTTACACATAAGAGAAGTCACACAGGTGAGAAGCCATATACCTGTTCTGAGTGTGAGAAATGTTTTGTATCGAAACCAAATCTGGTTAAACATCAGAGAAGTCACACAGGTGAGAAGCCGTATTCCTGTTCTGAGTGTGGGAAATGTTTTGCACAGAAATCGAGTCTTTTTAAACATCAGAGAAGTCACACAGGTGAGAAGCCGTATTCCTGTTCTGAGTGTAGGAAATGTTTTTCATCTTCATCAAATCTTGTTACACATCAGAGAAGTCACACAGGTGAGAAGCAGTATTCCTGTTCTGAGTGTATGAAATGTTTTGCATCGAAATCGGATCTTTTTAAACATCAGAGAAGTCACACAGGTGAGAAGCCATTTTTCTGTTCTGAGTGTGGGAAATGTTTCACACAGAAATCAGCCCTTGTTACACATAAGAGAACTCACACAGGTGAGAAGCCATATACCTGTTCTGAGTGTGAGAAATGTTTTTTATCGAAACCAAATCTGGTTAAACATCAGAGAAGTCACACAGGTGAGAAGCCGTATTCCTGTTCTGAGTGTGGGAAATGTTTTGCATCGAAACCAAATCTGGTTAAACATCAGAGAAGTCACACAGGTGAGAAGCCGTATTCCTGTTCTGAGTGTGGGAAATGTTTTTTATCTACATCAAATCTTGTTAAACATCAGAGAAGTCACACAGGTGAGAAGCCATATTCCTGTTCTGAGTGTGGGAAATGTTTTTCATCTAAATCAAATCTTGTTAAACATCAGAGAAGTCACACAGGTGAGAAGCCGTATTCCTGTTCTGAGTGTAGGAAATGTTTTGCACAGAAATCAGCTCTTGTTACACATCAGAAAAGTCACACAGGTGAGAAGCCATATTCCTGTTCTAAGTGTGGGAAATGTTTTAGACAGAAATCACATCTTGTTACACATCAGAGAAGTCACACAGGTGAGAAGCCATTTTCATGCTGTGAGAGAAATAAATCCGCTCTTGTTGAACATATTAGACATTATCCAAGCACGAAACCATTTAAATCTTCTGGAGTATAATTATCACTGTCATGCAATGTTCCTCAAGGGTCAATCCTATCTCCTATGCTTCATGCAATATACAGTCTGGTCCATATATATTGGGACATCGACACAATTCTCATATTTTGGGCTCTATACACCACCACAATGGATTTGAAATGAAACAAACAAGATGTGCTTTAACTGCAGACTTTCTGCTTTAATTTGAGGGTATATACATCAAAATCAGGTGAACGGTGTAGGAATTAAAATGGTTTTTATATGTGCCTCCCACTTTTTAAGTGACCAAAAGTAATGGTACAAACTAAACAATCCTAAATCAAATATTGTAAATCAGTAGACCAGTGCGCTCGTCCAGTTCAACAAAAAATACTTTACTACTTAATGTGGTCGCAGCCCGGATCAGTGTTTCGTGAATTGAGCTTTCACATATTTTCCAAGGGCGATCTGATTACCATATCCTAGATGAAGACCTGGATACAATATCCATACTGATATGCAAATATTTATTTATCTGGTACGCATATAAATTTTGTGTGATAACTGAATTTAATCCCACATACGGAAATATACTACGCTATATAGCGATTCTTTGTGTCTCCTAGCAGCATTTAGATCCCAGTAGTAACCTGGACTAAAGAATGGGGGACGGATACGCCATGTGTCAAGCCGTAATCTGTACGCTATAATATTCTTGCGTGTGACAAAACTAGTGATGAGCGGATTCGGTTTTACTCTGTTCTCAAAACGGCATCTTATTGGTTACAGATGTCATGTGTTTTGGATAGCCAAAAAGATTCTGTTTTGAGATCCGAGTAAAACCGAATCCGCTCATCACTAGACAAAACTGATTGAAAAATACTACACCATAGTCGCTCTCTTGTTTCTTCCTTTGTTTCCAGAATCCTAAATCAAACTTTTACTTTTTAATACTTTGTTGCAAATCCTTTTGTCAGTTACAGTCTGAAGTCTGGAACGCATAGACATCACCAGACGCTGGGTTTCATCCCTGGTGATGCTATGCCAGGCCTCTACTGCAAATGTCTTCAGTTTCTGCTTGTTCTTGGGGCATTTTCTCTTCCGTTTTGTCTTCATCAAGTGAAATGCATGCTCAATCGGATTCAGGTCAGGTGATTGACTTGGCCATTGCATAACATTCCACTTATTTGCCTTAAACGCTTTGGTTGCTTTCGCAGTATGCGTCGGGTCATTGTCCATCTGCACTGTGAAGCGCCTTCCAGTGAGTTCCAAAGCATTTGACTGAATATGAGCAGATAAAATTGCCCAAAACACTTCAGCATTGATCCTGCTGCTTTTATCAGCAGTCACATCAATAAATACAAGGAAACCAGTTCCATTGGCATCCATACATGCACACGCCATGACACTACCACCACCATGCTTCACTGATGAGCTGGTATGTTTTGGATCATGAGCAGTTCCTTTCCTTCTCTATACTCTTTTCTTCCCATCACTCTTGTACAAGTTGATATTTGTCTCATCTGTCCATAGGATGTTGTTCCAGAACTGTAAAGGCTTTTTTAGATGTTGTTTGCAAACTCTAATCTGGTCTTCCTGTTTTATTGCTCACCAATGGTTTACATCTTGTGGTGAACCCTCTATATTCACTCTTGTGAAGTCTTCTCTTGATTGTTGACTTTGACACATATACACCTATCTCCTGGAGAGTGTTCTTGATCTGGGCAACTGTTGTGATGGGGTTCGTGCTATTTAGTACACTAGTAGTGTACTAAATAGCACGAACAGCTTGTAACGTAGAGTGGCAAGTTTAATCTTTCTATGTATAATGGAGAGAAATAAAAGCTCCTCCCTAAGTTCCTGGATGCCAAATCACTGTCCGTAGTATCTCTGTACAGTTTTTTCTATTAGAGTACTAATTAGCACGAACAGCTTATAATGTACAACACAGATTCCCACAGCACAGATTCTCTAACGCCGACGACCTACAGTACTGTGTTGCTCGAACAGTTAGTTGCGTCAGAATACACTAATTTATATTTACAGGTATGTCTATACGTACTCATTACCACTATGTATTTTAGATAGTGAATGAGTCACTCCTGCAGATTTATCCCGATTTGTGTGAAACCTGTGTGCACCCTTCTGTTGAATGTTTTACAATGGATTACACAGAAAAAATAATAATAAAGTGAATGTCACGGGAACACAAAAAAAAATTGACACTTTGGGAATCGAACCCGGTACTTTCAGCGTGGCAGACCGGAGCCTTCATCGCTAGCCCACAGCACTGCATGGAAGATTCTCAAGTTCATGTGTAAAAGTACTGCTAAGAGCGATTCCTCCCCATTGGTGTTTGTTTATGCCGTTAGGGGACTCGGACGCTCATTTCGTGCACAGTACATACTGTAAAGTCAATGAGCTACATTAGTTGTGTCTGCATACACAAGTGTTTTAACACGTTCATTTGCGTCTTTATAAACTATACACACAGGGATTTGGCCTCCAGAAACTTAGGGAGGAGCTTTTATCTCTCCCCATTATACTTTGGACACTCGCATATCCCTAACATCAATAGACCATACTGTATCTGTAACACGTTCATTTGCATCTGTTTATGCTGTACTATTTGCACCTGTACTGTATATACTGTTATAGACTTTATGACATACTGTAGCATAATGTAGCGTAATGAGACGCACCAGTAAAGTAGTTCTTACGCTGTAGTTCAGTATTGTATTTTAATGGAGACCACACGCTTGCGCATTGGTGATTTAAAAAAGCGACATCTGGTGGATGATCTTAGGTATTACACTCAAAGGTAACGCCAAACGCTCTGTGTGCCTTCCTACGACTAGGCGCGCCTCCTTGCGCCCAGGTACGCTGCGTATGCCTGATCGCGACTAATGCCTCAGCCAGCCAAGATAACGGAGGACCCGTCTGTATATTTAGGTCCTAAATAATACATCCCAAATGCTTAGGTATTTTTTCTGCTGTTTATTTTGTATCTTGTGCTTTGTGTAAATGTGAATGTCTAATACCAGTTTGCACAATCTGTATTGTTGCATGACAATATGGCGGTCATTGGAATGTGTTTTCACTTCTAGTTTGCCTAACTTGTTGCAGACACTCATCTTGATAAGGAGTGTCGAGTGTTTTCAGATACAAGATCCTATCCATATATACCCTGGACATTACCATGTGCATTAGAGTCACCCGGGTTCCATCTGCGGTGGTTTGTTGTATGTTACATCTATATGGTGCGGATACTCTCCTGTATTTCATAATAAAAGCTTTTGTTTGCATCTAATTATTGCATTAAATCTTTTATTTTTATTCTGTTTTATATTCCCGTCTGAGTAATTACGCCATAATGTCTAATCTCGGAGTGGACCCCAGAAGATGTAAAGAAACCGTGTAAGTTTTCCATCATTCTGTTTCGTGTAAGCATACAGGTAAGTGGTGGCACGGTGGTCACTGTCCGTCACATTTCGGTGGTATAATGGAAGTGGGACTTTATGGGCTTATTCTAGTTTACTGCAGAAATAAAAAAATCAGCCTTTATCCTGCTTAAAAAAATGACAAAGCCCATAAATCAAGCTTGGTCGGACAAGACAGAAGCCAAATTAATGGTGGCACATCATATAGGCTGAGGACCCATGCTTCTGCTATATATGGCATAACACTCTTTGTTGACAAAAACCTTCCCTTCACCATTCACAATGTCCACCATTGCCCTTTCAGAAGGGACACAACTTTGCTTGTTCCACCTACTTCACAGAGCCCAGGCCCATCTCCATGACCATGTCATGTTTATCTGGGAGGTTCATGGCCTGAGATGACCACAGAACCACCAGGTAGTTGCCAAGAAGAGAGAGGGGAAGCGCTGTCAATAGCAGCTGGTAAGAGGGGTGGTAAATCCCCTGGTGGATAAATATACAGCAAAAGAAAAGAATTACCAGCGCTGGCTGATCATGTATGATTAATAGGTACTATACATCCGAAAGGCTTAGTGAATTAAAAACCACAGTTATTCCACATGTAAAAACACACACAAAAAATAAAAATAACATTGAGAAATACATTATTAAAAATTAGAATATGCCACAATATGCCTGTGTTGATGATTTAGATGTCCAACAGTGAGCTGACCAGACATGGTTGCTCTTTGGGTGATGTAATCACCTTGATTAGAATTAGTGATGAGCGGGTTCGGTTTTACTCGGTTCTCAAAACAGAACCTTATGGGCTATCCAAAACACGTGACATCCGTGAGCCAATAAGATGCCGTTTTGAGAGCCGAGTAAAACCGAACCCGCTCATCACTAATTAGAATATGTATTGTATTCCAATGCTGTAAGATCCTTAGACATAGAAGTCACACACACCCCATGTAATATGAAGCTTCTGAGGAATATAAGTAGACTAACCAGAGAGCTGAAAGAGATTCTATGCTCCTTGACTAAGAAGTGATGTTGTGTCAGGAGTTTGTGGTGGGAATTGTCATGTGGAATTGGATTACAGAGGTGTGCTGAGCTGTTTATAATACATTCTGTTCAATAACCACTGTTGGTTTTTCATCTACCACTGTGCCTGAGTGATTTGGAACCCAGTATCTTCACAGCTACTATCGATGGCGGGTAACTACCTGGCTCTCTGCCTTTGATGGTAAAACTAGTTATCATCAGGTATAAACCATCAATGATTCCTGATCATCAATAGTTGATGGCCAATCCTAGACCAGACCCTGAGAGACCACAGCCACCACCAGATCCACAATGTGTACCTAGAAGCTTCCACATCTGGCACTTTGTCACCCACCATCAGATCTACCTTCTCCTAGAGAGCCACCTCCACAGCTTTCCACATCTAAGCTGGAACTCTGCAGGTTTCCTTCACCACCAGCTTGGATCTCCTTTGCATCAGCATCCTGGCCAGCCTCAGACAGGTCCATGGAATCAGCATTATGATAACTTTTGACTCTTTATTTGCTGCAGCTGCTGTATAGTTCCTGTGATATCCTCTAGCTCATTAACCAGCTGCACCAGCTCCTCATTTCATGTAACTCTCCCAGCTGCTGTAACAGTTTTTTCTCCTGCAGGGTCCACAGGTTATCCACAGGTTAACATTGGGATATGATGATGCGACAGTGGATTTGCACCAAATGGTCAAAGCTTTTGGCCTCCCAGCATGCAGTGGGCCCGTCCATATATCCCCACCTCCTGGCTCAGGCAAATCAGTTTTTTGTTTGGTGTGGCATAAGCTTTCTTATTTTATTTTTATAGTCTTTTTCTTGAGTGATCTTTCTAAAAAGCGTCTTACACCTACCTTAGAAAGAGTAGCTCCAACAATGCCCCGCTGAGTCATGACAACGCTTACCCACATGTACAGTGCTGTTTTGGCGGGAGTCTGCATCGGATATACTAGCAAGTCCAGCAGAAGTTACCTGGCTGTGACCGGAGCATGGGGAGAAGGTAAGGCATCGGTTCTGCTTAGAGAGGGAACATGGACACAGCTGCACTGTTTTGGAGGAGACTACCAGTCACTGACGCAGCTGCCACCTAGGGTGCACCGTGCTAGGCCTTCAGGATCATATGCTCCAGAGGTAGTATGAGGCCACCGTCCCTGGGCTTGATGTCAGCTGTGGGGAGTCAGACGCTCCCCTGCTCACCCCTCCCATGAACCATTTTCTGGCTTCCATCTGAGACACTGTGTATGTAAAAGGACCCAGTCGCAGCATAGGCGGCTGTGTGACTGGTGCGACTTTGTTCACTTGGGCATCTGTGTTCACTGTAGGTTCACGGGGCGAGTGTGTACACTATTAGTGTCTGGATCCACTCAGCGTTCGCTAACGTATTGATCGTTCCTGGAAGTGAGGTGAGTCTCGTATCCCACTCTCCTGAGCTGGGTAATACAGCACTAAGTATCTAACTACCTTTTGAGTATGAATAGTTGGATATGTGCCTAATGCATACGAGTCTAATAATTCTTACTGTTGTTTCTTTTGCTATGCATCTGAATATGGCTAAACTCCTATATAAGGTAATAGTCACATAGTTACATAATTAGTGAGGTTGAAAAGAAGCAAAATGCCCATCGGGTTCAACCTGTAATCTGTGATCAGCTGATCATATTATAATGTACCTGCTGATGTAATGGCTTAGTACCAATTGACAACAATGACTCTTACCACTCCCAGATTAATGTCACTGTGGTAAATGCTATAACCCTGGATTCCCTTTCCAGTTAGAAATTTGTCTAATCGGTTTTTAAATGCATTTACAGAGTCTGCCATTACTATCTTCTCCGGCAGGGTGATTCACATTTTTATTGCCCTTACCGTGAAGAACCCTTCTCTTCGCTGTATACGGAAGCCTTTACTCATACTCCAATGTCTCTAACCCTTTATTTAGTTTAGTAGCCCGCCTTTGAACCCTTTCTAGTTCTCCTAAATCTTTTTTATAATATGGTGCCCAAAATTGAACACAATATGCCAGATACAGACGTACCAATGATTTGTACAGTGGCAGGATTACATCCTCGTCCTTGGTCTCAATGCCCCGTTTTATGCATGCAAGCACTTTACTTGCCTTTTTTTGCAGCATTTTGACATTGTGTACTGAAAAGCCCCCAAATCTTTGCAGCATTTTGACATTGTGTACTGAAAAGCACCCCCAAATCTTTTTCCACCACAGTTACCCCTATAATTTCCCCATTTAGAGTGTACAATGTTTTTTTTTTTTTGTCCCAAAATGCATAATTTAGCATTTTTCTATATTGAACCTAATTACCCATTTAGACGCCCAGGCTTCAAGTATAAATAAGTCATTTTGTAGAGACTCCACATCGCTATGTGAATTACCTTACACAGCTTAGTATCATCCACAAAGATTGACACTGTGCTTTCCAAGCGTATTCCTAGATCGTTGATAAATATATTGAACAGTTACGCGCCAAGTACGGACCCTTGTGGTATCCACTAACTACTGGTGCCCAGCTGGAGAACATCCTGTTGACCATTTCTCTTTGTACTCTATTATCCAGCCAATTACCTATCCATGTACAAATAGTATATCCTAGACCAAGTTCCCTTAATTTGATGATCAGTCTCCTGTGAGGCACTGTATCGAAGGCTTTTGCAAAATCTAAATACACCACATCCACTGCTTTTCCCTGATCAAGATTCTCGCTCACTTCCTCGTAGAAGCTAATTAAGTTAGTTTGACATGATCTGTCCCTTACAAACCCATGCTGACTTTTGCTAATAATCTTATTAACCTGCAGATAATCCTTTATGCTATCCCTCAAGAAATCTTCCAATATTTTGCCCACTATAGAGGTTAAGCTAACTTGGCTATAGTTACAAGGATTATTTGTAGTTTCCTTTTTTAATAATGCCACTACCTCCACTATGCACCAATCCTTAGGTACCTTGCCTGATCTGTTTGAACTGTGGATTATCAAGTATAGGGGTTTTGCTAGCTATGACCTAAGCTCCGTAATAACCCTCTGATGAAAACCATCTGGGCCTGGTGATTTATTAATCTTTATTTTGCTTAGTCTCTCAAGGACAACAAGTATTCAGCCAAGAGTCATTACCATCACTATCTTTATGCACTACTTTCTCCGACTGATCCTCCCTGGTGTTAGGGTCTCCTGCCCTGTGCTGCCACGTCGTCATGGCAACCGGGAGACGAGTGCTAGCGGAATAACCTGAGCGCAGCTGATACTCCAGTTCGGGTCTTTTGCTGTGCAGTGGTTACAGGCAGGGGATCCGGTGCTGGTTTTTGTGCTCACAGTCTGTGAGGTCTGAGTGGGGCGTGGCCAGCACCTGCTTTATAAGGCCTCTTCTCAGATTAAGCAGATGCTGCTGAATCTTTGTTGGTTAGTCAGTTCCTGAAAATTAGCCAGTACTGTGTAGCTTTGTATTTGTTATTGCTTACTGCAAATAGGCCTGGAGATTTGGTACTACACTCTGCCAATCCAGACCTAGCAGTAAGACTGGAGTCAGTCGTTTAGCCTGCTAAAGTTCTTTTGTTATTCTGAGAACCCAGCAGGTTTGTGACTGTACTTTCAGACCTGCATGCTTAATCCTCTCTCACTGTGCTGGGCGTCCATGTGTCAGTTTAGTGGCAGGAAGCTGAACCTGTGCCCTGCAAGTGAGAAATAGGATTGTGGAGACTCTCCTTGTGTCTACTATTCCATCTCTGACCAAGGAGTTTGCTGCCACACCCGTTGGTAACCCTTTAGGGTTTTGCTGTTGCCCTTAGCAACAGCATTTCGGGTTCTCTACGTATTAAAACACAATATCTTGCCTTTTCCATCTGAGCATTTGTAATACTAGGGAGACACCCAGTTTCTTAGCCTCTGGGCTTATCTGTTCACTTTGTGTTGGTTTTGTTACCCTATCACTTTCTGTGTATGTGATGTCATACTTCCCAGTCTGTCTGTTAGTTCATTTGTTTTGCATCCCTCTCTGTTCAGACACCAGTACATTCCTGCAGGCACTGGTGTGCATAACATATTCAGCAGCCCAATACTCCTGTTGAAATTTTGTGGGAATATGGAGCATACCCCTCAAAATACGTTGCAACAGGTGGTCGATCAGGTGCAGGTCCTGACTCGTCAATTTAGTGATTTGTCCATTAAAATGCACACCTCCCAGGCCGCTGGCGGAGTTCCCGCAGCAGCAGCACCTTCAGGGGTTAAGGAGCCGAAAGTAAATCTTCCGGATCGTTTTTCTGGAGATCGCTCGCAGTTCTTTTGTTTCAAGGAGAGCTGCAAGCTATATTTCCAGCTTAGGCCTCAGTCTTCTGGGTCAGAGATTCAGCGGGTGGGCATAGTGATTTCCTTGCTACAAGGAGACCCACAGGTCTGGGCATATGGGTTGCAGCCTGACTGTCCGTCGCTTAAAAGTGTTGATGCTTTTTTTACGGCACTGGGCATGTTGTATGATGACCCTGACAAGACGGCCTCAGCCGAGGCTCAGATTTCGATCCTTAAGCAAGGGCGAAGGCCAGTTGAGGTTTACTGTACGGAGTTTCGGAGGTTGGCCCATGATACCCAGTGGAATGACCCAGCCCTGAGACACCAGTACCGAAGAGGTCTTTCTAACCAGATAAAAGACCAACTGGTACAATATCCCTTGCCTGATAGCTTGGATCAGCTTATGCAGTTATCCATCCGGGTTGATAGACGGCTGAGAGAGCGTAAGCTTGAAAGGGAGACCGAGGTTTCCTGCCTTCCCAAGGGAACCTCAGACTCTGAGGAATTTTCCGAGGAGCCTATGCAGATTGGGGCTACCCGCCTCTCCTCGCGTGAGAAGACGCGGAGGAGACAGCAGGGGTTGTGTTTGTACTGTGGGAATAAGGGTCATGTGGTAGTATCATGCCCAGAAAAGCCGGAAAACTTCAGGGCCTGAGGGTGATGGGAAATATCCTGTCAGGCCAGAAGTCAGAATTTCCCAAGAAGACTTTTATCATTCCGGTAACCTTGAAGATCCTCGGTCAAACTGTCAAGACTGAGGCCTTTGTGGACAGTGGGGCCGACGGGGTTTTTATGGACCGCCAATTCGCCCTGAAACACTCTGTTTCCTTAGTACCCTTGGCGTCGGAAATTGAAATTTGTGGGTTAAACGGGGAACCATTATCCCAGGGTAAAATTACCTCTTGTACTAGCCAGATTTCTTTGTTTATTGGAGCCACACACTCTGAAAAATTGTCCTTTTATGTGACTGTCTGTACTTTTGCCCCAATGGTGTTGGGGTTACCCTGGTTAAGGGCCCACAATCCTCAATTTGACTGGGTCTCTGGGGAGATTCTTAGTTGGGGTACTGATTGTTTCAGGAGTTGCTTGAGCCTTCCAGTCAGGCTCTCGCAGCTAAGTTTGCCAGGATTGCCAGGGTGTTATGCAGATTTTGCGGACGTGTTCTCCAAAAAAGTTGCAGAGGTACTACCTCCCCATCGCCCCTATGACTGTGCCATTAATTTGTTGCCGAATGCTAAGCTTCCCAAGAGCAGGTTGTACTCCCTGTCACGTCCTGAGACTCAGGCTATGGCAGAGTACATTCAGGAGAACTTGGCTAAAGGATTTATCAGACCTTCACAGTCTCCAGTTGGGTCGGGGTTCTTCTTCGTGGGTAAAAAGGATGGTTCATTGCGACCCTGCATCGACTTCAGGGAATTGAACCGTATCACGATTAAAAACTCATACCCACTGCCTCTCATTTCGGTCTTGTTTGACCAGCTTCGTACTGCCACCATTTTTTCTAAGATTGACTTACGCGGTGCGTACAATCTAATCCGAATAAGAGAGGGGGATGAATGGAAGACTGCCTTTAATACTCACTCAGGGCATTATGAATATTTGGTGATGCCTTTTGGGCTCTGTAATGCCCCGGCAGTCTTCCAGGATTTCATGAACGATGTGCTCAGGGAATATTTGGATAGATTCTTGGTCGTATACTTAGATGACATCCTAATCTTCTCCCATTCCCTGGAGGAACATCGGAAGCATGTACGCTTAGTCCTCCAGAAACTCAGAGACCACCGGCTTGGGGCGAAGCTGGAGAAGTGCGAATTTGAAGTTCAGCAAATCGCATTTCTAGGATATATTATCTCCCCAGAGGGTTTCCAAATGGAGGGTTCCAAGGTACAGGCAGTCCTGGATTGGGTGCAGCCCACTAGTTTGAAGGCGCTTCAGCGTTTCCTGGGCTTTGCAAATTTTTATAGACGATTTATCGCTGGATTTTCGTCTATAGTGGCGCCCTTGGTGGCACTCACTAAGAAAGGGGCGGATGTTGCTCACTGGTCTCGTGAGGCCAAATCGGCTTTTGCCCGTCTCAAAAGGGCATTTGTCTCGGCCAAAGTGCTGCGACACCCAGATCCAGAGCGTCCGTTTGTGGTGGAGGTGGATGCCTCTGAGATGGGTATTGGGGCAGTGCTCTCTCAGATGGGAGTGTCTGATAATCGCCTTCATCCCTGTGCTTACTTTTCCCGTAAATTTTCGCCTGCCGAGATGAATTATGACGTGGGTAACCGGGAATTGTTGGCTATTAAGGATGCACTCGAGGAGTGGAGACACTGGCTTGAGGGGGCTAAGTTTGTGGTCTCAATTCTCACCGACCATAAGAATTTGGCATATTTAGAGTCAGCAAAGCGTCTCAATGCCAGGCAGGCACGATGGGCTTTGTTTTTTGCTCGCTTTAATTTTTTGATAACATATCGCCCTGGGTCAAAAAACATCAAGGCTGATGCGCTCTCGCGGAGTTTTGCTCCAATCCAAGAGACCACCGAGGAGCCGTTGCCCATTGTGTCCCCCTCATGTATTAAAGTGGGCATTACCCAGGACCTCTTGTCATTAGTCCTTAGAGCACAGGAGCAGGCTCCTCCAGACCTTCCGGTAGGTCTTTTGTTTGTGCCTCCTAGGTTAAGACAGCGAGTGTTCCTGGAATTCCATGCCAAGAAGTCGGCAGGTCACCCGGGTATTGCCAGAACTCGGGAGTTGCTATCTAGGGCGGTGTGGTGGCCCTCGGTGGCTAAGGATGTGGATCAGTGGGTTCGGGCATGTGACATCTGTGCCCGAAATAAGACTCCTAGAGGGGTTCCTGTTGGCCCATTGCATCCACTCTCTATTCCATCTAAGCCATGGACCCACATTTCAATGGATTTTGTGGTGGACTTGCCCAAATCCTCGGGGATGACAGCCATCTGGGTTGTCGTTGACAGGTTTTCGAAGATGGCGCACTTCGTTCCACTGGTTGGGCTGCCATCGGCCAGACGCCTGTCTGAATTATTTATGCTGCATGTTGTGCGTCTCCACGGGTTGCCACTTGATGTGGTCTCTGACCGCGGATCCCAGTTTGTGGCCAAATTCTGGAGGGCATTTTGTTCCGATCTCCAGATTTCTGTCAGCTTGTCGTCAGGCTACCATCCGCAGTCTAATGGGCAGACTGAAAGGGTGAACCAGTCCTTGGAGCAGTTCCTCAGGTGTTATGTCTCCAAGTGTCAGACTGACTGGGTTGCTCATCTGTCCATGGCGGAGTTTGCCTATAACAACGCGGCTCACTCTGCTACAGGGATCTCTCCTTTCCTTTGTGTGTATGGGCATCATCCTAAGGCCAATTCTTTTGACCCCCTGGACTCCACGCCTGGTGGTTCCTCTGTCGTTTCGGTCCTTAGAGGTATTTGGAGGAAAGTGAAGAAAGCCCTTGTGTCTGTGTCATTAGTGACCAAAAGGGTTTTTGATAAGCGGAAAAGACCCTGCAGCTTCAAATTAGGAGACTTCGTCTGGTTGTCTACCAAGAATTTGAAGTTGAGACAGCCATCTCATAAGTTAGGCCCCCGGTTCATCGGCCCTTATAAGATCACCAGGGTTATCAATCCAGTGGCATTTCAGTTAGATCTGCCCCGTTCTTTGGGTATCAATAAAACATTTCATTGTTCCCTTTTAAAACGGGCGATTAGTAATCCTTCTTCCAGAGGAAGACCTTCCCCTCTTCTGATACGTGGCCAGAGGGAGTTTGTTGTTGAAAGGATTCTTGACTCCAAGATGGTTCGGGGTCGGCTGTCATTTTTGGTGCACTGGAAGGGGTATGGCCCGGAGGAGCGGTCGTGGGTGCGCAGTTGTGATCTTCATGCCCCCAGACTGATACGCTCTTTCTTCTCGCAGTTCCCCGATAAACCCGGTGGTAGGGGTTCTTTGACCCCTCGTCAGAGGGGGGGTACTGTTAGGGTCTCCTGCCCTGTGCTGCCACGTCGTCATGGCAACCGGGAGACGAGTGCTAGCGGAATAACCTGAGCGCAGCTGATACTCCAGTTCGGGTCTTTTGCTGTGCAGTGGTTACAGGCAGGGGATCCGGTGCTGGTTTTTGTGCTCACAGTCTGTGAGGTCTGAGTGGGGCGTGGCCAGCACCTGCTTTATAAGGCCTCTTCTCAGATTAAGCAGATGCTGCTGAATCTTTGTTGGTTAGTCAGTTCCTGAAAATTAGCCAGTACTGTGTAGCTTTGTATTTGTTATTGCTTACTGCAAATAGGCCTGGAGATTTGGTACTACACTCTGCCAATCCAGACCTAGCAGTAAGACTGGAGTCAGTCGTTTAGCCTGCTAAAGTTCTTTTGTTATTCTGAGAACCCAGCAGGTTTGTGACTGTACTTTCAGACCTGCATGCTTAATCCTCTCTCACTGTGCTGGGCGTCCATGTGTCAGTTTAGTGGCAGGAAGCTGAACCTGTGCCCTGCAAGTGAGAAATAGGATTGTGGAGACTCTCCTTGTGTCTACTATTCCATCTCTGACCAAGGAGTTTGCTGCCACACCCGTTGGTAACCCTTTAGGGTTTTGCTGTTGCCCTTAGCAACAGCATTTCGGGTTCTCTACGTATTAAAACACAACATCTTGCCTTTTCCATCTGAGCATTTGTAATACTAGGGAGACACCCAGTTTCTTAGCCTCTGGGCTTATCTGTTCACTTTGTGTTGGTTTTGTTACCCTATCACTTTCTGTGTATGTGATGTCATACTTCCCAGTCTGTCTGTTAGTTCATTTGTTTTGCATCCCTCTCTGTTCAGACACCAGTACATTCCTGCAGGCACTGGTGTGCATAACACCTGGTGAATACTGAGGAAAAAAATTGTTCAGTATTTCCGCTTTTATTTTATCATCGTTTATCAAAGCTCCCAATTCATCTTTTAACGGGCCTACATTCTCATTCTTTAACCTTTTACTGCTTATGTATTTATAAAACTGTTTAGTATTGCTTTTACTCTATAGCGATTTGCTTTTCGTTTACAACTTTTGCTGCGATTATTACTTTATTGCATTTTTTTTGCATTCCTTGTAATGCTGGAATGACTCCTCCCCTCCATTAGATTTAAATGTTTTGAAAGCACGCCTCTTTTTAGCCATTGCTTCTTTGACCTCCTTATTAAGCCATATTGGTTTGTTTTTAGTACTCCTGCGTTTACTGTTCATAGGAATGAATTTGTGAATATTGCTATCAAGCAACCCTTTTAAAGCATCCCACATTTCCGATGTGTCTTTATCATGAAACAAAACTTCCCAATCAATCTCGTTTAGTGCCTGTCTCAGCATATTGAAATTAGCTTTTCTAAGGTTAAATGTTTTAGTTGTTCCCTTATAGCTATGTTTCTTGAAACTGATGTCGAATGTGATCATATAGTGGTCACTGTTTCCCAAAGTCTCCCCAACTTTAGTGTTTGATATAATGTCCACATTATTGGTAATAACTAGGTCCAGAATAGTTTTACCTCTAGTTGGGTCCTCGACTAATTGAGTTAAGTATTGATCCTTTAATGTATTTAAGAACCAATTTATATCAGGATAGTTAAAATCCCCTAACACTAGGATGTCCCCCATTCCCGCAGCTTTCCTCATCACGTACACTAATATCTGGTTATGTGGGGCGAGTCTCCCTGTATCCCAATCTACTGAGCCGGGTAATACAGCACTAAGTCTCTATCTACCTTTTTAGTACGAATAGTTGGATGCATATGAGTCTAATAATTATTACTGTTGTTTCTTTTGCTATGCGTCTGAATACGGTTAAACTCCTATATAAGGTAATAGTTACATAGTTACATAATTAGTGAGGTTGAAAAGAGGCAAAATGCCCATCAGGTTCAACCTGTATTCTGTGATCAGCTGATCATATTATAATGTACCTGCTGATGTAATGTCTTAGTACCAATTGACAACAATGATTATTACCACTCTCAGTTTAATGTCACTGTGTTAAATGCTATAACCCTGGATACTCTTTATAGTTAGAAATTTGTCTAATCGGTTTTTAAATGCATTTACAAAATTGAACACAATATTGTGTTTTTTGTCCCAAAATGCATAATTTTGCATTTTTCTATATTGAACCTCATTACCCATTTAGACGCCCAGGCTTCAAGTTTAAATAAGTCATTTTGTAGAGACTCCACATCGCTATCTGAATTAATTACCTTACACAGCTTAGAATCATCCACAAAGATTGACACTGTGCTTTCCAGGACTATTCCTAGATTGTTGATACATTTATTGATCAGTAGCGGGCCAAGTACGGACCCTTGTGGTATTCCACTGACTACTGGTGCCCAGCTGGAGAACATCCCGTTGACCATTACTTGTTGTACTCTGTTATCCAGCCAATTACCTATCCATGTACAAATAGTATATCCTAGACCAAGTTCCCTTAATTTGATGATCAGTCTCCTGTGAGGCACTGTTTCAAAGACTTTTGCAAAATCTAAATACACCACATCCACGGCTTTTCGCTGATCAAGATTCTCCCTCACTTCCTCGTAGAAACTAATTAAGTTAGTTTGACATGATCTGTCCCTTACAATCCCATGCTGACTTTTGCTAATAATCTTATTAACCTGCAGATAATCCTCTATGCTATCCCTCAAGATACTTTCCAATAATTTGCCCACTATAGAGGTTAAGATAACTGGTCTATAATTACCAGAATTATTTTTAGTTCCCTTTTTAAATAAAGGCACTACCTCCGCTATGCGCCAATCCTTAGGTACCTTGCCTGATCTGATTGAACTGTGGAAAATCAAGTAAAGGGGTCTTGCTAGCTATGACCTAAGCTCTGTAATAACCCTCGGATGAAAACCATCTGGGCCTGGTGATTTATTAATCTTTATTTTGCTAAATCTCTCAAGGACAACAAGTATCCATCCAAGAGCCATTACCTTCACTATCTTTAGACACTACTTTCTCCGACTGATCCTCCCTGGTGAATACTGAGGGAAAAAAATTGTTCAGTATTTCTGCTTTTATTTTATCATCGTTTATCAAAGCTCCCAATTCATCTTTTAATGGGCCTACGTTCTCCTTCTTTAACCTTTTACTATTTATGTATTTATAAAACTTTTTAGGATTGCTTTTACTCTCTGTAGCGATTTGCTTTTCGTTTACAATTTTTGCTGCGATTATTACTTTTTGGGATTTTTTATTGCATTCCTTGTAATGCTGAAATGACTCCTCCAATAGATTTAAATGTTTTGAAAGCACGCCTCTTTTTAGCCATTGCTTCTTTGACCTCCTTATTAAGCCACATTGGTTTGTTTTTAGTACTCCTGCATTTACTGTTCATAGGAATGAATTTGTGAATATTGCTATCAAGCAACCCTTTTAAAGCATCCCACATTTCCGTTGTGTCTTTACCATGAAACAAAACTTCCCAATCAATCTCGTTTAGTGCCTGTCTCAGCATATTGAAATTAGCTTTTTCTAAAGTTAAATGTTTAGTTGTTCCCTTATAGCTGTTTCTTGAAACTGATGTTGAATGTGATCATATAGTGGTCACTGTTCCCCAAGGTCTCCCCAACTTTAGTGTTTGATATAATGTCCACATTATTGGTAATAACTAGGTCCAGAATAGTTTTACCACTAGTTGGGTCCTCGACTAATTGAGTTAAGTATTGATCCTTTAATGTATTTAAGAACCTGCTGCTCCTAGTTTTTACACATGAATCGTTACTCCAATTTATATCAGGATAGTTAAAATCCCCTAACACTAGGATGTCCCCCATTCCCGCAGCTTTTTCAATTTGGTGTAAGAGTTGCTCCTCGTCATGTACACTAATATCTGGTTGCTTGTAGCACGTGCCAATGACTAGTTTCTTTGCCTCTATGCCCCCACTTGTGATCTCAACCCATAGCGACTCCACATTATCTCCAGCCTCCCCGAAAATACCCTCTATTAAGTTTGGTTTTAGAGATGGTTTAACAAAGAGACATACCCCTCCTCCCCTTTTGGTAGCCCTGTCCCTCCTGAAAAGAGAATATCCCTCCAAATTCGCAACCCAGTCGTGAGAGTCGTCCCACCATGTTTCCGTAATACCTCTAATATCATACTGAGACTTTGATACAAGCCATTCCAATTCCCCCATTTTACCCGATAGGCTTCCTGCGTTCACAAGCATACATCTTAGCTTAGCCTCTCCATTGCCCGTTTGTTTTAGTGGTGTCTTATCTATATTTACAAGAGCCTTTCTAGACTTACCCTTACTGACTGTTATTCTACTCCCTCCCTTTCCACCCCATCATGCTTAATACAGCTTTCCTCTCTACTATCTCTATCTGACCTATAAGACTTTCTAAACCCCCCTCCCTGATGTTATTATCCTCCCTTATGCTATGCACATTATTTTCTATATACCGTATTGCTGAGCCATATTTGTCATTTTAGGTAATATATTGGGAATATCTTGGGCAATACCTGTGTCAGTATTTCCGGTGTCAATACCCATGCAAATATCGTTGCATCTGATCTTACATTCCCCACTTCTCCACCCTCCAATTGTTCACTACCCCCATCCTTACTGTCCTCCCTAATTAACCCGCAGCTTCTAACTAAAACCTCCCCCCAGGCTCCTAGTCTAAAAGCTCCGACCTTCTGACCATGCAGCACCACAGCCCCCTCCTCATTCAGTTGCTATCCATCGCAACAAAGATGGCACCTGACTGAGAAGACCGCCCAGGGTTCCAGGAACACAAACCCCTCCTTCCTACACCAGTCTCCAAGCCACACATTTACCTCCCTGATCTCCCTCTGCCTCCCTGGGTTAGTGCATGGCACTGGTAATAATTCAGAGAATATTACCCTAGATGTCCTTGCCTTAAGTTTCTTGCCTAAGTCCCTATAGTCTTTCTTAAGCACATCCCACCTACCACTAACTTTGTCATTGGTGCCAACAGTCACCAAGTCCGCCGGGTCTTTACCAGCCCTTCCCAACAAACTATCTACCCTGTCCGCGATGTGCCGTACCCGAGCACCCGGAAGACAACAGACTACGGCGATCACAGTCCCGGTAGCAGATTGCCCTGTCTTCCTGATAATAGAATCCCCTACCACCACAATCTGACTAGGTACCTCCCTATGTTGTTCCCATCTGCATCGTAGGGACCGCTCCTCTGTCTCCTCCTTTTCCATAATTTCCTCACTGCCATCCTCAGAATCTTCATCCAATCAGGTGAATTTATTGGGGTTTGGCAGATCGGAGATGTCCTGTCTTCCCCTCCCCCTCTTCTTCCTTCTAACCATGACCCAGCTGTCTACCTGATCTTCCTCATCTACCAGTGATCCCCCTGCAACTCCTCCACCATTCTAAACTTTGCTCAAGATTGTGAATGGTCCTTAGTCGCGTAACGGTCCGCTCTAGATCAGTTACCTGGGCTTCCAGGGCGGCCGTACGCTCACATCTCGCACAGATGTACCCGCACTTGGACTGTTGTGTCAGGTGCTCATACATCATGCACGACACGCATTGCGTGAGTTCCCCAATCTCTGCCACACCCATTTTTTAATTAGTGGTAACTCCCTGTTACCTTCAGAAAATCAAAAAGAGGAGGACAATCAATATATAAGGAATATATAAGGAAAAATAACTAACATAAAGGAATAAGGGACAATAAATAAAAATATAAATAAATGGATAGGATAAGGGTACATTTAGTACAAATACAGGGACTCAACAATAAAATGCAGTAATGGACAAAGGAAGACAATCAGTTATACAACACAGTGGGAAAAGCTAATAGGGAAATTAATACTTATCTGCTCCACTGATCTGTGCACAGAAGTTGTTCTCCCCAGCTGCAGGCTCCCTTACCCACCGGCTGCTGGCTCCCTCCGGCCTCTGCTTCCTCCTGGCTCTTCCTGGCTGCTGGCTTCCCCCTTGCTGCCGGCTTCTCGCTCCCCCGATTCGCGGCTCTAGCACCTTGCCGCTCCGTCCTTGTGTGTGCGCCCAACGTCACTTCCGGTTCCAGTTGCTCAATGCTCTTTTTCAGTAATAGGTTTCTCCTACATACTTGAAATGTATTTGTAGTTGATTACGTGCTCATATTTATTATACTAATGTATAACCTGTGACTGCTGAATTTACTATCATTCTGTCCGTTTTTTCTGTCTATTCCGATCTTCAATGCTTGTACAAAGCAGGGTAGGGTCGGATTTTATGTCATTCTAACAAAATTTAAAGTGATTACAGTCACAAATTGTGTAGTACACTGTGCAAGTGTCTGATTATTTATCATGTCTAAGAGCGGCAAGGGTGAGGAAAATACACTCACAGCAGCACCAATACTCATCATGTTTGTCAAAGCTGGGCTAACCTCTCAGGATCTGGTTCAGAAAAATTGTTTTAGCTTTCACCAAAGTCTCTTGAAAAATCCAAGGAGGACACAGGTGCAGGTTGAACCACCATGGGCTACCTTTGTACAGACATATCCAGTATAGCTGAGTTGATAATTCCAACTTCTTTACCAGGGATAGGTTACACTATTAACCCTTACATGCAGCATTCCACCTGGGGTTTATCACATCCAGCAGGGGAAGCAGCAGCCTCTCAACAAAAACAAGCTGAGAGGCCAGTGGTAAGTAAAGCACATAGACATGAAACAACATCTTCACAGTCTACACATGCTTCAGATGAGGATTCGTTGGAGAATGAAGACTCATTACACTCCGGTTCTGCATACGAAGATGAGGAAGGAGGTCTCAGCTCTGTTGACATATCTGGGTTACTTAATGCAATGAAAGCGATTCTATCCTTAGAAGAATCAGCAGTGCCTGTGTTACAATCCAAGTCACCTGTGTTTAAATGTCCCAAAACAGTCAGGACCGAGTTTCCTGGGTCAGAACAGCTGAAGGAAATTATGGAAGAGGTTTGGGCTACTCCCAGTAAGAAATTTTGAATTCCAAAGAAATGGAATTCTAATTATCCTCTTCTGTCTGAGGAGTGTTTAACAGGGAGGTGGCCCTCAAAGTAGATACACATGTCATTCTATTAGTGGGAATATCTATATTACCTCTGCCTTCAACATCATTAAATGTCATGGATGGGAGAGTTGATGGTTTTCTAAAAAAAAACAAACATTTTTTCCCTGTCTGGGGCAATCATAAGACCAGTCATGGATTCAGCCTGGCTGGCAAAAGCAGTGGCTGCCTGGGCTGATGCATTGGAAGGGGATCTTTCCATTGTATCTAGAGAGCAGAAATCTCATGTAGCACATATAAAACAGGCTGCAATGTTTTTGGAAGTAGCAGCCTTGGATATGGGTACAATTGCCTCTCAGGCATCAGCTTCAGCAATAGCCGCTCGCAGAGCAGTTTGGCTACGTACATGGAAAGCTGATTCAGAATCCAAAAAGGTTTTTGGAGTCTTTACCTTTTACTGGAGATATTCTTTTTGGTAAAGAATGAATCAGCATCTTGGAGACAGAAGCAGACTCCAAAAATTTGAAGTTTCCTTCCACATACAAATTCAAGCCTAAAGTTCTGGCTTTTCAGCCCTTTCTGCCTCAAGGGAAAACAAAAAGAAAAGGAGATGGCAAACAGTCCCAATACAACAAGTCTGGTGTTGAAGCCGAATTATAATAATAATAAATGAGAGTTCTCCATTGTGATGATATTCAGCATATAGAATTTATTACCAAAGAGGGAACCGCTCCCAATATTCTGTGCAGAGGAGCGTGGACCAAGACAGAATTCATCAATGAGCCTGTGTCTTTAGAACACTTTACATTATTTATACCATAACATTATACAATTATTCAGAGCTTATTTACAAACAAGGCGTACATATAGATTAAATAATGGAGATACATTGGTTGATGAACAATAAGGGGAAATGCCAAATATGGTCAGATTAGCTAATTGAAGAGAGTGGTTTTATCCATAAGATGGCAGACCTGTCCATGAAGCTTGAATCTCCTATACATAACAATTAGGTTCTCTGATAGGCTTTGTTGTCATAAAGGTCATTCTTGTTTATAACGTGTTGTTGTCTAAAGTGAAGGTCCATCAGATATTCCATGATATGTGTTAGGCGCCGGGGTCCGCGCGGCCGTGCGGCCCGGCGCCTAGCAACCAGAGACGCCGGGCGCACAGAGCCGCTCAGACCCTAGCAACAGGAACGCCACGGTCAGACTGCATTCCCTGTTGCTGGGTCTTAATTAATCAGTGCCTGTGTGTTTTGGCCGTGCAGCATGCAGCTGCACGGCATCATCATGTAATTACCCTGTCTGGATCAGGATTGGAGGGCTCTCAAATATAAGCACTCCCAGGACTTCTCACAGACGCCGGTGATAGCTTCCTGTTTGCCTGTGTCTGCTGCAGAGAAAGTTCCCAGTCCCGGTCTATCCGTTTGTTCCTGTTATCAGTGATCCTGTACTCGGAAGTTACCATCTATTCCTGGAGTCTGACCGAGCACCTTTAACATCTGGTGGTGTTCGTGAGTCACGGCGCAGCCGTGTGTTGCGGCTTGTCCGCTATAATTTATTATTTTGTTTATATTGTGTTCTGGAGCTTTGCGGAGGATTCCGCTTCCACAAGATCCACTCTGGTGTCCAGCGGTGCCGGATAGGAGTGTCGGATCAGTGGATCTTTGGTTGTCCTTTTCCCTGGCGGCTAATCCACACATACCTTTTGATTTAGTTAAGTTAGCTTGTAACCCCTGGCTTGGTTGCTTAGTCAGAGGGCCCCTTGTTATCACCCTGTCTCGGACTTCCCCTTGTCTCCCATTAAGACCTGCGGGGGCATCGGGGTTGGGCAGACATAATCCGCCCTTCGAACGCGGCTGCCATGGGCTCAAGCAACCATAGTCTCGCAGGGGATTTCTGATAACACGGGCGAGACAACGGAGTTAGGGCGCCAGGGGTTACTAGGCTCTCCAGCTCCCACAACCTGTATATGGTTCCTGTACTCAGATCCCTGCCATAAGATCTTCTCCAGTCTGGAGTACAGGAATCGTAACATTATCACCGGCCAGACAAAAGAAAAAATTTCAACAGGAGTTAATTTTTTCACTTATCCAGTTGGGAGAATTTTGTCGGCCTCATGAATCCCACCGGTGTTGGGCCAAATCCTGGCCAGTTTCTGGTTAGTCAGATTCAGGAACTTACCCAGATGGTTCAGGATCTGTCCCTCCGGGTGAGCTCACAGGAAGATCTGTTACGGACTTCCCCGAGGGTCATCCCTGAACCAAAAATGCATCTGCCTGACCGTTTTTCTGGGGATAGAAAACAGTTTTTTAATTTTAAAGAGTCTTGTAAACTGTATTTTCGTTTAAGACCAGTCTCCTCAGGTACGGAGGCTCAGCGGGTTGGAATTATAATTTCTCTGCTTCAGGGGGATCCTCAGACCTGGGCTTTTGGTTTAAAGACAGACGATCCGGCCTTATCGTCTGTAGACGCCTTTTTAAAATCTTTAGGGCTATTGTATGACGACCCTGATAGAGAGGCGTCCGCAGAAAGTCAGTTGCGTGCTCTAAGACAGGGTAGGAATCCTGCAGAGAATTATTGTACGGAGTTTCGCCGTTGGTCAAACGACTGTGGCTGGAATGACCCTGCCCTGCGCAGTCAGTTTCGCCTCGGCTTATCTGAATCTATAAAAGACAGCCTCCTTCAGTATCCCGCTCCTGAGACCCTTGATAAACTCATGGAGCTCTCTATTAAAATAGATCGTCGGCTCAGAGAGCGGAGGACTGAAAAAGGGGCATCTGTAGTTTCTTTTCCCTGTGTTCCTTCCGTTCCTGTAGACATGGGGGAGCCTATGCAGATTGGTCTCTCCAAATTGTCTCCGGAAGAAAGAACCAGGAGGCAAAATTCTGGTCTGTGTTTGTACTGCGGAGGTAAGGGACATTTTGCCCGTAGTTGCCCAAACAAGTCGGGAAACTTCCTGACCAAGTGAATAGTGAGGGGGTTCACTTTGGTCTACAGCTCATCTCCTCAAATAATTCACTGTTGGTTCCTGCTAAAGTTTCTTATGACAGCCTCTGTTCCTCGGTCTCTGCTTTTGTGGACAGTGGAGCTGCAGGAAACTTTATGGACTTAACATGGGCCAAGGCCTTAGGTATTCCTCAGCTAACCTTAGGTAGGTGTATCACCATGCATGGTTTAGATGGGAGTCCCTTATCCAATGGGGTTATTTCTCTATGTACACCTCCAGTTTTGCTCTCGGTGGGAGCTCTACATTCTGAAAAGATTGAGTTTTTTCTTACCCATTGTCCAGCAGTTCCTGTGGTTCTGGGTCACCCTTGGCTGGCCTTTCATAATCCCATCATTGATTGGCAGTCTGGGGAGATCCTACAATGGGGTACCATCTGTGATAAAGAATGTATTACACTTCCCATTCGAGTAGCTGCTGCCAGCTCTGCACATATTCCTGGAGAATACCAGGATTTTTTGGATGTGTTTTCCAAGGGCAATGCTGATATTTTGCCTCCCCATAGGCCTTATGATTGTACCATTGAGTTAATTCCTGGTGCCACGTTGCCTAAGGGAAGGTTATATGCATTGTCTGGTCCTGAAACGGTGGCCATGAATGAGTATGTGAAAGAAAGTCTTGAGAAAGGGTTTATCAGGCCATCTAAATCCCCTTTAAGTGCAGGTTTCTTCTTCGTAGAGAAGAAGGATGGTTCCCTCAGACCCTGCATTGACTTTCGAGCCTTGAATAAGATCTCAGTAAAAAATACTTACCCCCTGCCGCTGATCTCTGTCCTCTTTGATCAGCTACGTTCGGCTGTTATTTTTTCTAAGATTGACCTGAGAGGAGCATATAATCTCATTAGAATCAGGTCAGGGGATGAGTGGAAAACGGCATTCAGTACTCAATCAGGCCACTATGAGTATCTGGTCATGCCATTCGGCCTATCTAACGCTCCGGCAGTCTTTCAGGATCTCATTAATGATGTGCTCCGTGAGTTTCTGGGAAGATTCGTCGTGGTCTATTTAGACGACATTTTGATATATTCTGACTCTGTAGAACAACATGTTACCCAGGTGCGTCAGGTGCTTAAGAAATTACGTGAAAATCACTTGTATGCCAAACCGGAGAAGTGTGAATTTCACGTCACGGAGGTATCCTTTTTAGGGTACATTATTTCCCCTCGGGGATTCCGAATGGAACCTAAGAAGCTCCAAGCCATCCTGAGTTGGGCGCAACCCACTAACTTAAAAGCAATTCAGCGCTTTTTAGGGTTTGCAAACTACTATAGAAGGTTTATTCACTCTTTCTCTGACCTAGTTGCTCCCATTGTGGCGCTCACTAAGAAGGGAGCGGATCCTACCAATTGGTCATGTGAAGCTAAAGCATCTTTTCAGGCCTTGAAACAAGCCTTTGTCTCAGCCCCTGTCCTTAGACATCCCAACCCAGAATTGCCTTTCATCGTTGAGGTAGATGCCTCGGAGGTTGGTGTAGGGGCTATCCTTTCTCAGAAGGATCCAGATTCCCTTGAGTTACATCCTTGTGCCTTTATGTCCAGGAAATTCTCGTCTGCTGAATCCAACTACGATGTTGGTAATCGGGAGTTGCTGGCTATTAAATGGGCTTTTGAGGAGTGGAGACATTGGCTTGAAGGAGCGACCCATACCATTTCAGTTTTGACTGATCACAAAAATCTTCAATACATTGAATCAGCTAAGCGATTGAATGCCCGACAGGCTCGTTGGGCTTTATTTTTTACTCGTTTCAAATTCATTATCACCTTCAGACCTGGTTCCAAGAATACCAAGGCAGATGCCCTCTCACGCAGTTTTCTTCCCGTTCAAGACAACAGTCCTGTTACTCCCATACTTCCGCCTTCAGTCATTCAGGCAGGTCTCACACAGGATGTTTTCTCTCAATTGAAGCTGCTTCAACATCAAGCTCCGGGAAATACTCCTGCTGGTCGTCTTTTTGTTCCTGAGTTTTTGAGAGCAACTGTTTTGGAGGAATTTCATGATAGCAAAGTTGCAGGGCATCTGGGAGTCGCTAAAACTTTGGAATTGGTATCCCGCTCAGTGTGGTGGCCTGGTCTTTCTAAAGACATTAAAGAATTTGTTTTTTCGTGTCAGGTCTGTGCACAGCATAAAGTTCCTCGCTCTTTACCTATTGGTCAACTTATGCCATTGAATGTTCCTCTTAGACCATGGTCGCATATCTCCATGGATTTTGTGGTGGATCTCCCTCTGTCAGCTGGATGCACAGTCATATGGGTGGTAGTGGACCGTTTTAGTAAGATGGCTCATTTTGTTGGTCTTCCCCGATTGCCATCTGCCCAGGGATTGGCAGTCTTGTTTCTCCGTCATGTTTTCAGACTCCATGGGTTACCCACTGATATTGTTTCTGACAGGGGTCCACAATTCATTGCACAATTTTGGAAGTCTTTTTGTGCTTCGTTAAAGATGAAATTATCATTAACCTCCGGTTATCATCCACAATCAAATGGACAGACTGAGCGAGTGAACCAATCCCTAAAACAATATTTACGTTTGTACTCGGCCAAACTCCAAAATGACTGGTCTGAGTTTCTTCCATTGGCAGAGTTTGCTTATAATAATGCCTGTCATTCCTCCACCAATGTATCTCCATTTTTTGCAGTTTTTGGTTTCCACCCCAGAGCTAATTCATTTTTCCAACATTCCTCTGTCTCCTCTCTGGCCCTGACCTCTCATCTTAAACTTATTTGGAAAAGAGTGCACCTGGCTCTCAGAAAAGCAGCTTTCAGGGAAAAAAAAATTTCTGACAGGCTCCGGCGGCCGTGCACTTTTAAAGTAGGAGACAGGGTGTGGCTGTCGACTCGCAATATCAAACTTCGACAAACCTCAGCCAGATTGGGTCCTAGATTTATTGGACCATTTCTCATTATCAAGATAGTCAATCCAGTTGCTTTCCGGTTACAGCTACCAAAAACTTTACGGATCGGAAATACCTTCCATTGCTCTTTGCTCAAACCATATGTTTCATCTAGCAGATTTCCTCGTAAAAAACCTCAGAGGAGATCACCAGTTAATGTACAGGGTCAGCAGGAGTTCGTGGTTGAGAAGGTTCTCGATTCCAGGTTGTCCCGGGGTCGGCTCTATTTTTTGGTGCATTGGAGAGGTTATGGTCCTGAGGAAAGGTCGTGGGTCCTAGATGAGGACCTTCATGCCCCAAGACTCAAAAGGGCATTTTTTCAAGAATTTCCTCAGAAACCCGGATTTAGGGGTTCCTTGACCCCTCCTCAAGGGGGGGGTACTGTTAGGCGCCGGGGTCCGCGCGGCCGTGCGGCCCGGCGCCTAGCAACCAGAGACGCCGGGCGCACAGAGCCGCTCAGACCCTAGCAACAGGAACGCCACGGTCAGACTGCATTCCCTGTTGCTGGGTCTTAATTAATCAGTGCCTGTGTGTTCTGGCCATGCAGCATGCAGCTGCACGGCATCATCATGTAATTACCCTGTCTGGATCAGGATTGGAGGGCTCTCAAATATAAGCACTCCCAGGACTTCTCACAGACGCCGGTGATAGCTTCCTGTTTGCCTGTGTCTGCTGCAGAGAAAGTTCCCAGTCCCGGTCTATCCGTTTGTTCCTGTTATCAGTGATCCTGTACTCGGAAGTTACCATCTATTCCTGGAGTCTGACCGAGCACCTTTAACATCTGGTGGTGTTCGTGAGTCACGGCGCAGCCGTGTGTTGCGGCTTGTCCGCTATAATTTATTATTTTGTTTATATTGTGTTCTGGAGCTTTGCGGAGGATTCCGCTTCCACAAGATCCACTCTGGTGTCCAGCGGTGCCGGATAGGAGTGTCGGATCAGTGGATCTTTGGTTGTCCTTTTCCCTGGCGGCTAATCCGCACATACCTTTTGATTTAGTTAAGTTAGCTTGTAACCCCTGGCTTGGTTGCTTAGTCAGAGGGCCCCTTGTTATCACCCTGTCTCGGACTTCCCCTTGTCTCCCATTAAGACCTGCGGGGGCATCGGGGTTGGGCAGACATAATCCGCCCTTCGAACGCGGCTGCCATGGGCTCAAGCAACCATAGTCTCGCAGGGGATTTCTGATAACACGGGCGAGACAACGGAGTTAGGGCGCCAGGGGTTACTAGGCTCTCCAGCTCCCACAACCTGTATATGGTTCCTGTACTCAGATCCCTGCCATAAGATCTTCTCCAGTCTGGAGTACAGGAATCGTAACAATATGTCCTTCTTGTTCTGCCACAAAGTCTCATACAATATCATTGAGCACCGCAGTGTAGGTGACCGGGGTCATCACCATAAGATTAGTTTTTGGCTTTCTTTGGGTTGTTAGTATTTTGCCACACTGATGACCAAGGGACGGCAGACATTTGATGCTTACATAGAGTATGAGAATTATAAGAATTATCTTCATGACATAATGTAACACTTGATATAGCCACTTAGAAATACTAGCTCCCATCCATCCAAAAAGATCCCAATCAGCCGATTGGTTCATGTGTTCCTGTAAATCTTGTAGTTATACCCCTTTTACACTCGCAGAAAAATCCCGGGATATTGCACGAGGACGCGCATCATCCCGGGATTCTTCTCAGTGTAAATGGGTACAGGGACAATTTCCCGGGACGAGCATCCCGGGATTTCATCCCAGGTCAAAAGCAGGGTTGAACCCGGGACCGTCCCGGGAAGCTAAGTAGTGTGAAAGGGCCCGTCCCGGGATTCACTACCCGGGACTGTTAAAAGGCCTCCGATTGGAGCTTTCATGGGCTCAGAAAAGATGTCATCTTTCAGAGCCCTGGGGAGCGTCCTTGATGCGTGTGAGGAAGGCAGCATGGCGACCTGGACAGACCAGGAGGTTAGAGAGTTGCTGAGCATTAGGGGAGAGGAGGAAATAATGAGGCAGATCACAGGCACAGTTAAAGATGCAGTCATTTATAAAAACATCTCCAAGATGCTGCAAGCCAGGGGAATCATCCGCACACAGCAGCAAGTGCTAAACAAAATGAAAACTCTTAAAAAGCAGTTCCTTAAGGTGCATGACAACAACAGGAAAAAGAGCGGTGTTGGCCATATCGACTGGCAGTACTATGACATGTGCGCCAATATCTTTGGAAACACAGCTATATGCAGTCCGGTGAGTCTGTCTTCCAGTTCACAGTACACTGCTACAGAAGGCACTCCAGAAGAGACACAGACAAGCAGTGACATCTGTCCATCATCACCGTTTTTAATTGACGACACACCTGAGGACAGCGACACATCCTCCCAGCCGTCCATAAACACATCCAGAAACGACGACAGCATAACTGCAACCATTGAAGACGTCGTGGATGCTCAGACCAGTGACAGTGGAACTGTACAAAGTGCCGTCACCCCAACTTTACAGAAAAACAGTAAGTACATGTTTAGTAAAAATTAACACTCATAGCACAAATCCACAATTGTTAATCATCTGGTTATGTGGGCAGTATGAGTGGCCGGTGTGGCGGCAGCGTGGCGAGCGCAAATGAGCCCCTTGCAGGATCACTGCGCTCAGCACGCTGCTGGCACGGTGGCACACTTTGCATTTTCTGCCCCCACGCAGGGGGGATTTGCATTTTTATAAATAGTTCAATGTTGCAGAGTAGCTAGTGTGTAGGTGGATTAATGCCACAAACACGTTTGCTAACGCTGCTATTTTTATATACGCTCATTTTGTATTTCTTCTCTTCACAGTTTACACCGTACCGCCTAGAAGGAAGAAATTGAACAGAGCGGAGTAAGTGGCTAAAGCCATGTCAAATGTCCTTGTCGACCAACTCCGAGAGATGGACGCTACAATGTCCGCACAGGAGGATGCAAGGCTCGACAGGTTTCTAGAGGCAGAACGCCAAATGCATGATGCATTTCTTTCCCAAGTCATGACAATGCAGGAATGCATGAATAGAGAGCAGTATGACCGCCACAGGGAATTGCACCAAATGAACATGGCGTTCTATGAGCGTATGACCAATACCTCAAGAGCACAAAACCAACACCACAACTCACAATACCCCCCTGAGCAGGGTTTTTCATCATTTAATCCTGGTCCATACTATGCCCCAAATACTGCACCATCTAGTGCGCAAAGCACAGAGTTTACTGTATTGCGCAATTTGCCGTGAAACACAGTGAATTTCTTTTTTGTGTTGTTATTAGTTGTTAAATAACCACAGTGTGGTCATTGTTTATGCACAACTGTTTGTGCCTTTTTTCATTTTTTTTTCTATGTTCTGTTTTGTATAGTGTCTACATTAAAGCACTTTTTATTTATTTTTTACACAGTAATAATATACTGCAGGGACACTGTGGTTTATGGTGTTGTATCTACAAACCTACCAGTGGTTTTTTTTTTTTTATGCCAATCAAAACTTGTTTGCAAATCTATGCATAACATTCCCATTTGTGTGTAACAGTAGACCATGTTTACAGTGTTTTCTACGTTGTTTCTGCATATCTACAAAGTTTGTGGCAATGTGGTTTTTTGGGAAAAACATAAATATTGAAACCAAAGATCAAAGGTGGAATACAAAATAAAAAAAATTAATTCACCAAGCATGTTGTGCTGATTCTTAAACACTATTGTACCAGTGCTGCAAGGTTGGACATAATAGTGTGGCGTATTTGTTCTGCAGCGGAGTTTGAGGCAGTCCCAAACAAAGCACCTTCCACATGTGGGTTCATTACCTCAGGGTCCAGCATAGTCCACTCAGGAAGGAATACCTCATTTTTCAGTTCACAGATGTTGTGCAGTATACAGCACGCAGCTACTACATTAGGCATATTCTTTAGGTCCACATCATTGCGCTTCATCAAACAACGCCATCTTCCTTTTAACCTGCCAAAGGCGTTCTCAACCACCATCCTTGCTGAACTCAGGGTGTGAGTATAGGTTTGTTGCTCTGGGGTTAACTGGACCTGTTGGGTGTAGCCTTTCATAATCCCGGGGCGTAAAGGGTATGCAGCATCCCCGATGATGTGGACAGGGATCTCCACCCCATTCACAATCTTTGCACACTCTTTGGGGTACAGCCAGCCCTCCCTGCTTCTCCTCTACGATGTTGTACAGGTCAGAATTGGCAAGAACTCGGGAGTCATGAGATCGGCCTGGCCAGCCAATAAACACATCTAGGAAACTAAAGAACAGTAAAATTGAAAAAAATTAGAATGTAAACCTCACACATGCAACTCATCCCACCACCCCAAAAATAAACACTTACCAATATTTGTGGTCCACAACAGCCTGTAATATGATGGAGTGCCAGCCCTTCCTATTAAAATAGTCAGCATGGTTGTCACGTGGGGCAATAATGGGGATGTGTGTCCCATCAATCGCTCCTCCACACTGCGGATAGCCTCGCTTCACAAATCCAATGATGGTATCCTGTAAGCGCTGTCCTTGTGGTAGAGATATGAAGCGCTTGTATAAGGTAGATACAATTGCTTTAGTCACCTGGTGGACCATGACACAGCAGGTGGAGATTGCAACACCGAACAAGCATGAGACTGAGCGGTACTCTCCTGGGGTAGCATACCACCACAATGCAATAGCTAATCTCCTGCGTGCCTCGATGGGTCTCCTAAGCCTGGTGGTCTGCATGTCAAGTGCTGGGGTAAGTAATTCCAGGATGTAGTTAAAGGTTGCACGAGACACACGGAAGTTAGCCATCCACTCCTCATCCTGGTAAGCTTCCACGGTCCTCATAAAGGCTTCTTCGTGACGGCGATCTCTGGACCAAAATGAGCGGTTAGGGCCCATACTCACGCTCAGTATGGCACTCATCCTGGATGATATGAGGGCTCTCCTCCTGCGCAAATATTGGCGGCGACTAGCAGCCCTATCCAGCATAAATTGCGCCCTCCTCCTCATAAAATATATGTGCAGTATACTGCACAGTGTGACAAGCTGCATCATGCTGTCAGTAGCTGTATGAAACATCTGCAAAGCAGAAAGAATCATGAGCTCAGGCATACACACTGGTACTCCGTCGGCCATGACTGCAGAAATGGTGTGAGCAGGCACCACCCCTCCCTTTGTTGACTAGTGTGACCTCATCAATGTGAGCCAGAAAAGGCCATTTCTAATGACATACATGTGCATTTGCAGGGATATCCCGGGATCAGTGTAAATGGGGCTGTCCCGAGTCGATCCCAGGTCTTAGTGCAGTGTGAAAGGGGTCAGTCCCGGGAAGGCATCCAAGGACGCATCCCGGGAAGCATCCCGGGAGTGCGAGTGTAAAAGGGGTATAATTTAACCTTCTGTTCAATGGGATTGTAATTATCTGAGATATTAAAACACATTCCTTTAAATTGTTCCCATCCACTACCTTCTCTGAGCAGTAACTAATGGATGGCTACTTGATTGTGAATCATACCTTCTCTAATGTCTCTCAGTTCTTCATTAATGAGTCCTATAGAGGTGCTTGTAGCCTTTATATTTTTTAGCTAGTCCATAAAAGTAAAACTTCCTAGGTCTATCACAAGTCTATATAGCAAGCCAAAAAGCATATCAATAAGGGAATTTTTTATAGTAAATTAATTGTAAATCATAGTATTTTAGCTCTATAACCACGAGATATAAATAGATACTTTTGGTAAGCGTGTCTCAATTGATAAGTGATATATTTCTTCTTCTGCTCAAGTACATATTCATCAGTATCTTATCAAAACATTATTTTGTACATATTCCTAGTGTCATTATATCTTCATATGCCATGGTCAGTGTGGGGAACATACTATATGTTTATGTTATTTTCCTTAAGCCATTATGGCTCATGGTGTAGGGAAAGGTAAGAAAGAGAAGATTGTCTCTTTGTTGGTGCACTAAGAGAGAGAAAATTATTAATTTGTATTAAATATAACTTTTAATGTTAATCATCCCCAATCGTAGTATATCAACACTCTCAGGTAATAGCACCTATACAATTCTAGGTCCAACACATTACTGTGGGATAGATCACAATATTGAGCAAGTTATTCGGATCCCATAATATGTCCTAAATCCCTTACAGTATGTCTGTAATCATTGTTATATAACCTCTAGTCGTATTAATGTACTGTAAGTCCAAACCCCTTGAGTAATGATCCCACAATCCCACACTTACTATATGAATTGACACAAGTAGTACCACCTATACAGTTCTATGTTCAATAGAATATTATGGGATGTGTCACAATACTACATTTACTGTTATATCTCTTCCCTTAGGATTGGATTATAATATATCATTAGTCCCTTGTGGTACACCTGTGGTCATTTTTTTATATATACCAAGGGGTGACAGTCACATTCATGTATGGTGTTTTACAGTATTGAGTGATTAATCCAGCCAAGGAGTTATCTATAGTCTCCTAATATTGGGGTATATTACCA